>NC_134940.1:10295711-10920711 GCF_051020765.1 Lasioglossum baleicum | reverse complement strand
GGATCCACAATTGTGCTGCTCACGGGACAAATCGATTATGCACCTTTCGAGTTTTCTCACGTTTTCCTGCCGCACCACTCGATTCAACTTCTTCCATTTAAATTAATCCCTTAATTATAGGGTTACCCCCTTAATTATTAGGTGAGTCTCTTAATTATTGGCTCAAGAATTCGCAGAATTTCTCAAAAGGGATGAATACTATTTTTTCAATATTTGTAAAGAGAAATTTAAATTAATCACTTAATTATAGGACTACCCCCTTAATTATTGGGTCAGTCCCTTAATTATTGGGTCAAGAATTCGCAGAACTTCTCAAAAGGGATGAATACTATCTTTTCAATTTTCCAGTCCTCAAATCGATAATAATCATTTTTTGTAATATTTTTACAAAGAAATTTAAATTAATCACGTAATTATAGGACTACCCCTTTAATTATTGGCGCAGACCCTTAATTATTAATAAAAGAATTCGTCGAATTTTTCAAATCGAATGAACGCTATCAACCATTTTCGTTCCGCACAAAGATCCGAAGACCAATTGTAGTCTTTCCGCGCAGCCATAATTTCGGAAGAGCACCGTGACAGTGACAACGCGGAAAACGTACGTGTACGCGACAACAACAATTTTCGTAATGACAAACTGTCGCACGCAAATCGGAGGAGCATGGCGAGTCGCGTAAACATCATTCTAAAAACAGTGTGCCCGGTGTTCCTCGAACATGGAAAAACAAGGAGTACACGAGAAAAGAAGGAAAGAGAAACAAATCGAGGATGAACGCAAAACGATGATACGCAGTATCTTTGTTTGGTTTGTTCGGGATAATCACGTTCGCAATTAACAAGACGTGAATGACCACAGTAAACATTGCAGGGAAAAAAGGTTATTTCGATAAACGATTTTAGTAATCATTTATCTTTTATCACGACTTTTAGATAAAGAAAATATGTTAAAATTTTAACCTTATACCGGAAGGGGGTAAAATAGTTGTGGGGTAAAATGCAAAAAATTAGTTATTGGCTTATTTTCCCTATTTAGCCACATGCGAAAATTCTGAGAAAGAAATGTAACAGGTGTCAAATACCCAGGTACACACACCGCAATTAATTCGGATTTTTAAGTGGAACATTCTGGTTGTAAAAAATCAAAAACATCAAAAAAGAAAAAACACAATGAAGTGTATTATTATTTTCATGAATTTTTCAGAATTTTTGCCACTTCAGAAGGAACACATTCGAAGTTCCCAGCGGTCTCCGCGGAAGTTGCAGTTTGTCCAGCGACCGGAAAACAGTGTGACACGTTAAACAGAGTTTTCGAACGTGAGTGGGCTCGCTCGACACGAAAATTGCCCGTGGTAATTGCCCATGACTCTGTGCGCGAGCCGTTAGATTCACGGTGATCTACGTTAATTACGGGCATTTCGATCTCCGCTCTGCGAGCATGGATCTTGATCGAAAAGCCCGCAATTTTCCTCGAGTCTGTTCCGTGTTGACAAAGGTAGCGAGAATGTTGGTCGTCTTGCAGTCGAAACTGCAGCCAAGTTTGTTGAACGTGGACTCTACACCTCCGCACAGCTTATGGCAAAATTGATAGACTTTCACTGGCGCAGTCTGATCAGGTCGGCGCCAACGTCCTTGGCGATCGATCTTCTCGGCCGTAGATCCAGTAAATTCGTAATTCGATTGCACGAGAGATAGGTATACCACCACTGTTCTCCAACTCTTCTGAATGATTAATCAACCGCGACACTTAGGCGGGCGAGGAGTCGCTCGCATTGCGAAACAGGTAGCTCTGCTATATCCGTTTTTATCGGCGCTTATCGAGCCTCGTGAGAACTTGCTTTAGAGTGACTCACTGCAAGTTAATTGCTTTTTTTCAGTTGTGGTTAGATTAGTGTCGAACGATACATTTTTTACGAGCTAACTACTTTTGGTCTCCGTTGTTGAAAAGGAGACTGGAACGTTCTATCGGATGATTTTAATCGAATTTTTATTGAGATGAGTTTTATCCGGTTCTATTATTCTCCTTGTCTTTTCGTACATGAATTGTGTCACTATAAAAAACGAATTGAATATTTATCGGTTGCATAAGGTTAGTTTACGAGCACATATAGCAGATTTCCATATTTATACTGTGAAGACGAATGCTAAAACGCCATGAAACCTTTGTAAACGCATAAACAAACATTTTAGACGCAGAATAGCAAACGTTGTTAGAACGTTGTAGAATGTTAGAATAAAATCTAAGAAACATAACCCAATCAACTATACAATATTTACATTCGATTGAAAAATTGATATTTCTGACACTTAAATATTAACAGAAGAGCAGAACTCCGACATTTTTTAAGCTCAGGAAAATCATATCTCAACGAGACACACAGTATCTCCAAAATTTGTACCGAACAAACAAACAAACAAACAAACAAACAAACAGACTGACAGACAAGAAAGCGAGCTAATAAAAACGTGGTAAATTTTGAACGCTGAAACATCAGGGAATTGATCTTCTAGCCCCGTTTAACGAGTCCCATTTTCAAGCTAATTAATTCCACCGATCATCTAACGAAGTACTGGCCATGATCGTTCGCCGATTGCAAAATCGTCGGTATCGCTAGTAATGGCACTTTAATGCACGCCAGCTACCGACATCAATTATCGAGCGTGTTTTCCTGCGTCCTCTCTTCTGGCTTCTTCGCAATGATGTTCCTCTCGCGTGCTGCTATTCTTTTCCGTCGCGACGAATAAATATTGACGACAATTTCGGTGGATCACTTTCTCGTGCGTTCGATCACAGAAGGCTCAATATGAAATTCGAGGACCACTTTCGGAAGCGTTTCCGGCGCATCACGGTAATCCGCGACGTTATTTTTGCTGTTCGTAAGTTTCGGAACGAATGAACGAATTATAAACGCAGTCAATTCAAGGGTGATTCGTTTTTCATTACACAATGTTTAAATACGAAATCAATTGTCATAGATTCAGATTCGATACAAGGTAGAACGAGGTGAAGATTGTTGTCGAAGGAAAATTTTCTTGTACGCATATTTTTTTGGATGGACTTGTTCTTTCGCGTATAGATATGCAAATGCAGAAGTCGTCATAAAGCATTAGACTAATGGTTCGGAATGTTTTTAGAAAGTAATTAGACCTTACGCATGCAATTTAAATACTATAATTCAGCACAATGGGAAATATAAGTGCCTATCGACCAACGAGGTTTGTAAACTTGAATATCAAACTATGTATCACTGTCTAGGACTTTGGCATTGAGCAGTTTTTATCAACAAACTGTTAGATATTCTTAATGATTAGAGAAAAAATTGTCTACGTTATGTGTACTTCAACATTTGGAAAAGTCGCTTGTATCGATTCTGAATTGCTAAATTCTAAGTTGGGACCACGGTGCGCAAGGCCGGGCTTGTGGTATTAATACGCGAATTTAATTTGCGACCGCTCTGCGGGTCTTCCTTTGCGGTGTGTCTTCGCAACGAAGTCTTCCGGCGACTATCAGGTGTTCCCCCACCGAGAAAACCCGATAGTAATTTAGTATGACGGAAGGAAGTGCCTCGTTCGCTGAAAACTCGAGGAAAACCACAGGTTGCACAAACTGCACATGCGAAAATCGAGAATTTAGAACCTCGGTGTAAAATATGCAAATATTAGCCGAGAGATAACACAACAAATTCGAGAAAGATTACGGTGCCTCTAATAAATTCATACAATTCAGCAAGTTCATTGCATTTGCTATCATACCGAATCAAGTTGAGAGTCAAATGACGTTTGTCAATCTCTGGTTGATTAACCTATGATCAGCATGAGGTTTTTGTATACTGTTTTGCTGGGTATCTTGTATAGAAATATTAATTGTTAAGAAGATGATGAATATTGAAAGCAAACTACCAATTATTCCGTGATGAGTCTCTATTGAAAGCGTAATTACGTCTTACGTCTGATTATGCGATGGAATTTACTAGGCGACATTGTAACGAATAAAGTATAATTTATTCTGTCAATAATCCTTGATTTCTTGCAAACGTGACGAATGTTATAAGTAGACTGCGGATCTTTATGCAAAATGTAAAACTTTCTACTTAAATTGCAACAAGCTGGGATGAAATAAATATTTAATTTCTTGTCGAATATGTTTAATAGTTTAAAACTAATATACTAGTATATTTAAATTCTTAAAATATTTTTACTGTCAGAAATTAGACCGATCTATTCTTATCATAAATGCATGAAGTTCGCAGTCTATCTAATCTACTGACGCAAAGAATATTTCACGTTTTCCCCTGTCCGTCGAGACGACAAAAAACGTAAATATGTTCACGACAACAAAAATATGTTAATTAGACACTTTGTTCTTGTTTGAATCATTTGAATGGATTGAAAACAATATAAAAGTACTCTTGAATGCAGAAATGTATAAAGTCTACAGTTTAAGTATGAAGCTGACAACAAGTCGGTGGAAAACAAGTAAACATTCCGCGACACGTGAGAGAACGTTCTGTTGCACTCGCTGCACCGTTGCATGGTGCTTTCTTTGACGTCATCGAGAGGAAAGTACCATTTACTAAAAATCGATAAACAGAACGAATCAATCAATCAATCCACGCTTTCCGCGCGACTATTTTACTTGGAAAACACTGCGAACGACACGCAAGCAGATAGAAAAGGAAACTGGACGGCAGTTTAACAAATACCACCGGGGAAAAGTTACCATTTCACGAAATGCCACGAGCATGAAAGCAGAGAGTTGAACTTTCTTGCATAACTCGGGCGAAACCTCAAACTCTGCTCTTAAAAAGTGAAACCAAAAAACAGCATCTCCTTCGAAAATCTGCCTTCGCGGACCCATTTCGAAAGCGGTGCTTCAGGTGCTGACGTAACAATTCTTATAACATTTTTTCAGATAAGGAAGAATGTACACACGCGCGAAACGTAGAAAAAAGACGAATTTTCTGAAAAGCACCGTCATAGATGATTAAAGAAAAATTAAAAATTAATTGCACAGGAATATCGATCATGTAGGGACATTTAAAAAGTGGTACAAAATTATTGGCACGTATAATCTTTAAAAAAATACCAATATCAATAAATGATTATAGTACTTGCAATTGTGTAAAAATGTATCTAAAATTTTCGCAGGTAATAAATACACGAAAAATGGTAAAAATGAGAGGAACGTTCGTATCGAATAGTTGGCATTACATACTTGCACTGCTATGAAAGGACGAACAAACTGGTACAGTGACAACAATTTAATCAAATTTTTAGCTCACAACGAACAAAGAAAATGGTCCCTCGGGAGGTGCCATTCTCGGCAATTTGAAACAGTTCTATACATCTTTCCAGCACAATGAACCAATTAATTGAAACGTTCGCAGCCGGAGGGGACAACGGATCGCGGTGCAGAGTCGCTCGAGAAAAAATGGTAAAAAAGAGCAGAATCTTACTGGTCGCCGTAAATCTTTTGGGGCCTTCGTCGGTGCAAGGTCACTCGGGTCCGAAATTCCGTGGGAAATGTGTTTACGGGCACGACACACAGTGTAGAACACGGAAGTGCGCACCTATGCGAAAGTCGTCCGCGAATCGAGCTATACCCGTCTCGCCGGCAGTACGGTCGTCGGTGTACTGAATGAAACGGCCGCTCCGGTACGCCTTTACCCGCTCGACGATCCGCGCGCTCATCAGCCGACAAACATGCTCGAAACAGCGCTACACCACCGTCGCGGTAATCGCACGTGCATCGATCAACCCCACCCGTCCCGCCGGTTCTTCTTCGGCTCTTTTCGACCTATCGCGTCGTCTCTCGCCATCTTGGATCGAGATCGCCCCGCGAGGTTACCCTCCGGCGATCCACGATAAGCTCTTAGCACCTGAAAGTCGAATTTTTGCAAATCTCTCCCATTTTTTTTAGTAATATTTGAACAAAATTTTAGGATCAGTGAAATGTCAAAGGTGGTGTGGGTACTGGGGACCTTGAGAGCTTTACTTGGGAGCCACTGCTCCCCGCTTAACCTTGGAGGGTCTTGGACTGGCCGCAGGAGCAGTGCCCTGGAGTTGAGAATGTGAGAGAGTTAGAGGAACTTCAGGATTTCTTATCTGCTTGGGTAGATGTTGTGTGATGACAGTGTGATACAGTTTTGAGTGGGCGGGGCTTCGTTGCTCCTGGTTTCTATGGACTCAGGACAGTGCTCCAGGGGGAAAATTATGCCCACGCTTGGTCCAATAGGATCTTTTCACAACTAATTTGTCAGTCTGACGCATAGATCAAGCTTTCGAAATCTTGGATAATAATTGGAAAGTAAAGAATGAGTAGTTTGTTGTGTTTGCTGTTATTCTATTCATTTTTGTAATAACTTTCTTTTACGAGTCCTGGTTCCCTTCGTACGTCTTCTTTCGGCTGTAATATTATTGGGACACGTAATGCTGCGCGTGAAAACTTCTAATTGAGGAGTATAGGTACGACCATGGTCAGCCAGTCATTGATCTGACGGGTTCTCCTTCGATCCATTGTCCTTCTGTGCTAACCTGTTCTTCATTTCGTTGTTCGAATACCTACAGCAGCGTTTCATTTCGTTACTCATCATATACCAGCTAACACGGTTTAATTCTTACACTAATAATAACAAATTATTTATCAGAGATGAACTAACGTCAAATGAACCAAAAAATGGGAATCCAGAGTAGTTCGGCAATTTTTCACAACAAAATGTCAAATCCATTTCAGAACTGCGTATGTTACTTATTATGACATACATAAGTCGCAATAGAGATGCAAATGCATGCAAATGCATCTCAACAATCTCAAGTAAACAACAAGATAAAAAAGAAACTGAATTACTACCTCTAACAAGAATCCATAGTTAAAAATAGCAACAGAACTGGTTTCCTGCGCCGAACAATATTCGAAACCATTTCCTATATAATTTAAATCGCACATGCGACGATATAATTATTTACAACAACAATATTACGACAGCAAATCCTAATCTTTACTTTCACTAGTTTATCGTAGCCTTATATCATCCAAAAATGAACATTGAGATCAATGCACTTCCGGGTGCACTGAATCTACAGCAGGAAGACCGTTATTGAATTGTACGAACGTACAACATTGCTACAATGTGTTCCGCCGTCTAGCGCCGTGAATAATTATGAAACTTGCTGTCACATTTTTATCTGCTTGCTCAGCAAATTACTCAACGCCCATGGGACATTAATATTCATAGCTTTAATTAAAAAGACAGTGTCAACTTTCTTTAAAATACATCAAATGCTCTGAATTCAGAATTTAGAACTCGTAATTTCTAATTCAGTGCTCTAAATTTCGAAATTAATACTTTCTACTAACCAAGAGGATCAGAAAGAGGAATTCGTGTTGAAACTTCACAATAAAAAATGTCCTAGCTCCGATCACGGTGCTCTGAATATCGAAATTAATATTTTCAATGATTCAGAGTCTGAAAAATCGGGAAAAGAATTAAAATTCCAAGCATCTCGTATAAATTCGAGTTCAAGACTAGAAGATGGGACACGGTTCGATGGTGCGCAACAGGTTGGGACTGTTGCTCGACCACTATCGCCCAGAGCTATTAGAGCTCGTTGTTTCTGTAATTTACGATCTAGAACGCGGGGCGTTGATACAAAACGCTCTAGCAACGTCTTTCGCGAGAGTCCGTCGACGGAGAGAGTGGATTTCTAAGAGGAATATTGATAGGCAGAGCTTTTCGCGAATTATTCTTGTCCCTGGGACACGATCCGACTCTCACTGCCAAGCCACGAGGAAAATACGGTCTCAGAAATATTAGACATTTTGAGAATGAAATAAAGCCACAATTAACATTGATTTTGGTTTTCAATTGGCATTCTGTTTTCACTAAATCTAATTGATGTACTCCGAACGATTTCTATGTCGAATTATAGCCCGATCTTGGACCGGTTCATTGGAAGTAGCATTTAACTCGGTAGCACAGTGCAAAACTTAGTGCAACAGTCGCCATTACTTCCAATCATTCGTCCTATCTAGTTCATTCCAATGATATACCGCGAGGAAAAAAAGTTAGCGCAACATTGCGACAAAAGCGCAAACTAAAAATGGTTTTTGCATAATATCAGCATACCGATACAGAAGCATGTAATCGGCATTCGTAACCTGTTCTGTTTGCGAGAAAATTTTCCGAGAAAATATTCCCGGCACGCGCGTTCGCAATCGCGTATTCCACGTTTGAAAAATACGCAAAGATAATTGCGCTCGCATCGTTACATAAAAGATCGATCGCGGTGCGTGAGGGTTCTTCTAGGAGTCAGGTGGTTCAAAGACATCGTGGATCGCCTAAGGTGAATCTCGGAGCGGTCGAGATACGAGATCGGCGAAACCGGTTCGATCTTCGTCTACGTTGGGAACCTTGCGACAGTTTCGTCCTTTATTTGCTGCGCTGCAGGTGTTGTCCTGCATCATTGTGGACTTCACTGTCATCGACCTCGGTACTGCCTGTCGTATTATTTTTTTCTATTATGTTTATTCAGCTAATAGATTTGTTTCAATTTCTACTGCACTTTTAGTCGATAGTACGTTCAGTGCTGAATTTGTATGCTTATTCAAGCCTTTGTACTCGACTGTCCCCTCTGAGGCGGCACTAAAAATTAAAATGTACTATAATTAACCCTTTTCACTCGGAGATATTTTAACTCGAAAATTAAAAATTTCTTCCAACCAAGAATATTTCCATAATAATATTTCCATTCTCCATGACATTTTAAATTTGATGGATATGAAGTTGGTGAATACCCCATACAATACCTAGATGTTTGGTAATTATATTATTAACATTTGATAACGTAAACAATATTTTGAATAATGGTACAGCAACTTTTAGTGGCGCCTCAGAGTCGCCATTCGAGTGCTAAGGGTTAAACACAATTTCTACATTGCTGATTGTCTTTGTGTTTAATCACTGACTGTTTGCAAACTTCGAGTTTGCGAGATCGAAAGTCGCCTTGCTCCATTCGCGGAACCGGTGAACTTGAACACGAGAAATCTCGCTTCTGTGCTACAGCTACGCTGTCTCGCGATGACATCGACAGCTTTCCAGGGCAGCTCTATAAGTGAAAGTAACCGACCATTCCGAATTATTAGATGGTCGAGGTCCTGACAGCTGATACTACTTTGCATCCCAGATTGGTAGCTAACGGTCCCTCGGCTTGTTCAACTATTCTCTTCCGCAGGCAAAAAAAACTTGATAGATGGATGCGTTTTCGCAATAGCCTACTTGCAATTAGAAAGTTTTCACGTTTTGTCGGCTATTCGGACTGTGATCAATTTTTTCTTCCTTGATTACCGTCACAATACTCGTTGACCAATCTTCTGCGTCAATGTTTACAGAGCCAACCGTTGAAAAGGTTGTCGAACATTTGAATTCAAAAATTTATTGTGAAGTCAAGTAATCTTAAGACTAGAATATTTCGACCAACAGAATGAGGTATTATAAAAAAAAATCGTGTGCGTGGAGTCCACGCGCGACAGAAGTGAAACTTTTTGCTTATTGGCTGCAGATAGAGATAAATGATTAGTATGCATATTATTAGTGCAACGGTTCTTTCGTGATGAATGCGAAATTGTCATCAATAAAATTATTAGTGCAACGGTTCTTTCGTGATGAATGCAAAATTGTCATAAAATATATAGGACAGCTGCCAGCGACTCGAAAGCGAGTAAAGCGCTGCGACACGAGATCGCGTAACGTTTTATACTTACTCTGTGTAGTCGGTAAGAATGGGGAGAGTATTGTACGTATAAAATATATTCCCCCACTTATATTATTATTGACCGTTACGCTTTTTTGTGTCGCGAATTCCGTGACGCGAATTAGGCTTACACCCTGCCAAAAGAAGTTTCACTTCAAAACAACAGTACAGAACAAAGCAAATGGCCTGAATGAAAAATCGAGCAAAAACAGCCGGCACGGAACGCGTGTTAATTGAACCTTTACAATTTGAATTTGCATTGAACCGTTACAATTTTAATTTAGATTTGACGGTCATAATTTGAATTTATATTTGTCGGTTGTAATTCGAATTTGAATTCGACCATCGAGATTTAACTTGAAACTTGACCGTTGACTCCTGAATTTAAACTCGAGGCTAAGAGCATGAAATATCAACGAAAGTAATAATAAATAGCGGAAGGGAATCTTCATCTTGGAATTGATGAAGTTTTTCACCAGGAAACGTCCCCCAAGGAAACACACACTGGACGTTTGAAAATGACGAAATTATTGTCAGTATTTGTGTACCTCCGTACTGAGATTGACGTTGTGCAATTTCATAGAATGGCCCTCGATGATGCTCAAACTTTTTTGCTCCACTAGACGGTTACTAAATATGCAAATACACAAACGTACAAATATTTACACTATAAAGGCCTTTCCTCTCGCCTGTCCACTTTCATAGATTGTTCTGTATTGCAAAATCTTCAAAATTTTTCGATTAAAATTCGAGATCTGCCATTATAAAGTTAAATTCGGATTTAAATTCAAATATGACGAAGACTCATACAAATACATATGTACATACAACTTCACTAATTTGAATTTAAATACAATTCTCGAAAGTTCGAATTCGATTATTGAAATTTTTATTCCGGATTATAGTTTTGTCTATCTCAATTTGTTCGCAGGGCAAATGTTAAACTATGTCGGTATAATTGAAACATTTGCATTTCCCCGACAGATGGAGCTGCCAGTATCGCGAGCTTGATTAGCGCGTGATCTTGAACGTCGCGTCGTAAAATTACTCTCGATTAACAATTATTAATTACTTTCCATTATTCTTGTTAATAAGAACATGTTTTCAAAAACGTGCCACTTCATCTACACGCTAGATAAGAATTTCGCAATGTTGCTTTCTTACTTGGATCTATAAAAATTACACAATAACGCTTTCACTCTTTGCATAATTTTTAATGGATCTTTTTTTTATTGAAGTCTCGGAACTGAAAAAGGAAATTACGTGTTCGGTGTTTTGCAAGGAATCTGCATAGATCCTATCAGAGTTCATCGACAAGCACTTGGGAGCCTGAATTCCTTTTCTGTTTAAACAAGCCTAATAAAAAGAGATCACGCGACAGAATATTTTCCAGGTAATTAGAATACGCATTAGCCAAATTTATCGACGAGCACTTGGGAGTCTGACATCTCTTTAGTTTCCAATAATTACTTTCTTATTTAAGGCGGTGGACTCGTTTCCAGAGTGCGGGATACGCGTTCTTATGTCTCGATAATACAAAAATGGGGGTTTTCAGTGGTTATAAACACTAAATAAAGGATCGATAAAGGCCGCTATCGCCCTCGAAAGTCCTATTTTTATGTTTGGGAGGCATAACAACGCGCATCCCGCACCCTTGCAATCCTGGAAAAACGAGTCTACTCCCTTAAACCAGCGAAATAAAAATAATAACTTGATAACAATTGATAATCATTCCTTTTTTATTCGGGTAAGAACAGTGGAAGGGAATTACGTGTTCGGTGTTTCGCAAGCGACGAGCATACGTGAAATTAATCGACGGTCACTTGGGAACCTGTCCTCGATGTACAATTCCTTTTTCATTCCAGCAAAAACAATAAGATACGGTGACGAGGCAAGATGTTCAGCAAGGAAACAGCGTACAGCACAGGAAAATTTATCGATCGAGACCGATAAAAGGGGATTCCGGGGCAAGGCGTTTAACAAGTAGTCAGCTAAATTCTAGCAAAATTAATCACCTAGTATTCAGGAAACGAACGTCTCTCGACGATTGGATACTCGTTAGAGACTCGATTCACGTTCGGCGTGGACTCACGCGGATCCTTGAGCGTCGAAAACGACAATGAAATTGATCAGTCCTGGCTGGAAAGGACTACGAGTATACAATCCGCCGACTCTCGACTTGTCTTTCATTTATTCATCGATTCAGGCGCGATTCATTACGAGCAGCGAGGCGCATTTGTAATGAAACTATGCGCGAATTCATGGGTGCAACGTGTCGTGAAGGCCTCGCCTACAGCAAACACCGATAACGTGCAGGAGAGAAAAGAAACGAGAACTCATGGGACTGTCCAATTTTGTCATCCTGGATGTTAGGTGTTGCGAAAGAATAAGGTGGACTGCAACGTTACACGACACAGGAAGTCTATCCACTCTTTCCTTCTTTCTCCATCCAGCTCCCTTTCCGCCTCGGGAATTAGAAATCAAGTGCGAGGCAGGGATATACCCGTGCAATACTTTTGTTCCGGTGCATTCCTCCTCCTTCGCAAGGAAAGAGTGCCGACGACCTAGATCTTGAACGTCATCCTTTCACCGGCTTGCTGATAATTTCATCTCCTGCGATCTAGGCACGTCGTGGTACTCAAAATCGGGACTCGGACACTGCTATAAGATCGATTACGGTTCTTGAAACGGTTATGGACTACCTTTGTTCCGATACACTGCTGGGAAGAAACTTCGAATCGTTATCGACACTGCGGATTTTTATGTGAAATGCATATTTTCCTAATGGTCAGGAGATCGATGGAAATGTATTTCTTTAATCCTTTTAAGTAGTCGAAAATTAGTAATGTTAATATCTTCACATCTTGTTGTTTCATCTATTATTTATATATCTGCTCCAAAATGATTCTAAAATCATTTATAGATGAATTTATAAATTGTATGGTAATATTCTTGAATACATTTAATATCTTTACAATTTGTTGTTTCATCTATTATTTATATATCTGCAACAAAATGATTCTAGGATCATTTATAGATGAATTTATAAATTGTATGGTAATATTCTTGAATACATTTAATATTTCATTTTGTTGTTTCATCTATTATACATATATTTGCTCCAGAATGATTCTAGAATCATAGAATTAACTGAAGATTCTCAGACAATTGGTAAGCTTCTTAATAAATAATAATAGTTTACTGACATATACTGTTTGGGTTGGTTGGTTGACAGCTTGTAATTTCCTAAATTGATCCACGTGCATACACGAGAGAGTGTGCGAAACCTTTCGCATTACGTGGATCAGACCGAAAACACCGAAACAAAAGAACGAATGTTGACAATAGCGTTGTGCATCACTTGCACCATCATCATCCAAACGAACCGCAAAGAAGAATGATATTGCGACACGAACGTAAATTGAAATTTTGTGTGTGTGTATGTGTAGAAACCATCGGCGTAGATAATGGTTTTCAATATAATTTTTCTGCACACGGAAATTCTGTAAGCGAGAATAAATTTCCGTTACAGTTGCGCAAGATAAACCAATCTAATACCATATTTCTATTGCATACACGCGCAACACAAGGATTCGCTGGATCTCGTAACTTTCTACCTAAAGTAAGGCCGCGTAGTTACCGATGAATTGCGAATCAATGACCTCGCGTGCAATTTTCCGTAAAGGCATACCATCCTGCAATTGATGGATTTGGCAATACCGGGCGGAGATATTTTAATCATTCTACTCAACATGACCATGTAACAAACCAGAAATTACTGTCAACCTACACGGCTGTAATGTAGTTTTCCTCGAACCCTTTATCATACAATTCGAATTGGGTCGTTATAGTTCAAAAATTTCTACCGTTACAATCCTTAGATTCGAATTTGAACTTAATCGACAAGGTTCGAATTCAAATGTAACTGTTACGATTTGAATTTGGTGGCACAACTTGCACCCGAATTGCACTCTTTCGTGTTACCGATGAGGACTTTCTAGAAGACCGGCCTCCTGAGTAGCAATATGAATCATTCTAATGCGCTTCGATTTTTCTCGCAGTTTCATGCTCTATATAATGTAATCCCCGCTCCACCGCGAGTCCACGAAGTCAACGTAAAATGATAGGATGGCATAGACGAGATAGTAGGAGAGTTGCAAGGAAACTTTCACCATAAAATGGTACAGGCCTCTTTTCTAAGGTATAGACACCAGCGGTGCACCTACGATGCACCCTGCACTAAGGAGACTATAGTAAATTCAGGGATGTATCCACGATCGCGGGTTCCAGGGGTTCCAGGAATGAAGGAAAACTTGAGGAATAGCGAACCGTTATTGATGCATTGTAGTGGAATTTGTGGTTCTCATTGTCACCGTTGGATACGCTTACGACGCGATGGACTTCGTGCATAATTCTGCGACTGTGATTAGAATATATTTCCGATTGATCTACGGTGACATTTAAGACAAGATCATTAGAGCGTGACGAATGAGTTCACGGTGTCAGATGTACGTAATTAAATGTAATAATGAACGGGTTCATTTCTCAGAGGGCTCGCATGCTATTTCTCGCGTACGTCACTGAGCAATGGTTGAAGTTAGGCGGCAAAACACCGTCGGACCATCATTTCGAACGCATAGCGAGTGTCAGTCAACACCGGTCTTTGAACAAGTACGCGACCGTCTGGGAACTGTTTTGCCAACCTCAACCTATTCCAAGAACCATAAACAACGGTGAATTAGAGACAGTTAAAACAGACACGCGACCAGGTAATAAATCATATCGGATATTAGTGTCGAAACCAGGCAAACAGTGTGTAACAAGTGGTGCAATTAACGATATTACGTTAGTGATTAACCGTTTGCACACCGTGAAACATTTGCTATTCCTTTCTTTTAGTTTAGTCATATTTATATGACATTATATGCAATTATAATACTAAAAAAAAGAATAGTAGCATGTAAGTAGTAACACGTGAGGTCAAGTCACTATAGGAGTTGCTAGAACAAAATGTGGGGCGAGGGGTAAACAAACCTAACAGCCAATGACCCTACGATAACATTGTTGTGCGACCAGTGCCTCGAGTAGTTACACTTGCGATTTACCGTTAAAAGTTCAATTAGAATTTTACCGTTGCGGGTTCACCGTTATTAATTCGAATTGTACCGCTATGATTTTTAAATAAAATTTCGATCTTCGACAACGGTCTCGGTATGCGATATAATTGTAATCCAACAATTCTCGGAGCGCAACGTCGTAGCAAAATGTCATTTCAGGGCTCTCTAATACGTCTCAAATACAGCTTTCCATATTCGTGGCAACTTTCACTTGTTGCAACAAATCCTATCAACGCTATCTCTACTTTAAAGTGTATCACGCGACTGTCTAAAATTATGAAACGGGTTTCACAGTTTTTTGGATTTGAATTGTTTCAATCTAACAGAGGATATTAACGGAAATTGCAACATATTTCGGCTCGCAGAGGTTTGACGAATCGACGCCGTGGACACGAAAGGATGTCCCTCGCTAATGATAGATCGAATAAATATTCAATATAACGTGTCTCGGGAACGAGCACAGAATAAATTCTATGGCCGATGCATCCGTGGATGCACCGGCTTGAAGAGGTCTCAGTTGCCCGGTGCATCGACCGCAGCTAATAACACCGGCAACCGCAAATCTGAGGTCCGATCGTAGACCGGTGCAACCACTTCGGCGCGTACCGTAATCCCGACAATTCCTATCTACCGTTGAAAGTTGCTCTAGCGGTGGTTTCTATCCCTTGCCAATAGAGAAACCAAAGAACGGTTCACTTTTGCTGAAATCCGATTGCCGCGGCAACCATTCGAACGTTGCAACGTCGTCAGAACATGTATCATTTACGTCCTACGTGAAAATAGTCAAATTCCATTGAACTACTCAGCTTTGAATTCAAATTGGATTAAAATCCTGATTTTAATCGGACCATTGAGATTTGAATTTCGATCAGACCATTAAGATTTGAATCTGAGTTTATCCGTTGGAATTTGAATTTGAACTAAACCGTTAGAATTTGAATGTGAATTTGTCTGTTGGAATTTGAATTTGAACTAAATCAGGCCTGGCCAACCCACATGATTTCACGGGCCACTTTGATGACACGTAACGTTACAGCGGGCCGCACTTTAGGTAAACATGCTTTTAAAAAATGAATAAAACTTTATTGTTATACTATGATTCAATATACTGGAGTTCGTAGTCGCACTTGCGCATTATAACAATGATACTTCATTTATTTAATATTTTTTGTATACATAAAATGAGGAACAGAAGTTTTTCAATAGAAATATAAAATCGCCCGGCGGGCTGCGTGTTGGCCAGGCCTGAACTAAACCGTTACGATTCGAATTCGAGTCGAACCGTTGAGAATTTGAGTTGAAATTTGAACGAAACCGTTAAAATTCGAATTTTAATAGGATCAAATAGCTTTCTACATAAGAAATGTTTTTCTAACTGAAACCCTTGCGACTAGTTTGAACGGAATGATGTTCCCGCAGCTCAGCGTAACAAATGGCGCTACCCGAATGGGCAATCTTAACGTACGAGCTGCTAGTGTTCGTGGGGATAACGATCATTTACATAATGGAGGCAATTTTCCTAACATTCGTTCCTCAACGTTACCGTGCGAAGTCTGTCAAAGGGGAGGTCGCCCTGGTAACAGGGGGTGCAGGTGGAGTCGGAAGCCTAATTGCAAAGAGGCTGGCCAAGCTCGGAGCTCACGTGGTCATTTGGGACATCAACGACACCGGTAAGTCTCAATTACCAAGTCTCAACCAGTGGTCTTTAAACTTCATTGACTCATGAACTCCTCGATATTACAAACCGCAACCCCTACCAAATAATTATGAATTAAATTGACCAAAGTATTTCGAATATTCTTATGCGCAATTTACAGGTATGGTGGACACAGTGCGAGAAATAAGGGAGGCTGGTGGAAAATGTTGGAGTTACCATTGCGACATCGCAGACAAAGAGGAAGTGTACAGAACAGCGAAGACAGTGCAGGTTGAAGTAGGCGCTGTAAGTAGCCACAAACTTTACAATAATCAAATCTTTACAATAATCAAATCATTTATACCCTTCTAATGAACTGACAGGTGACCCTGCTGATAAACAATGCCGGTTACGTATGGGGAAAAACGTTGCTCAACCTGCCCGATCGCGAAATCGAACGTACCTACAGAATTAACATACTGGCACACTATTGGGCGAGTACAATGGAACAATGTTCGATCGTACATCACGTATGCAGGATTTAATAAATGTTTCTTACTTGACAGACTACTAAAGCGTTCTTGAAGGACATGATGAAGAACAATCACGGCCACATAGTGACTGTCGCCAGCGTGGCTGGGCTTCTGGGAACTTACAAGTGCACTGATTACTCGGCTACCAAATTCGCGGCCATTGGCTACCACGAGAGCCTCTACACCGAACTCAAAGTAAGATCAACTTCAACTCCTTAATGGTACCATTTATTACCATAATTGCCAGCTACCTGATTGTCCCTTTACAAGGACAGTCAGGTAAGAAAAATAAAATTGCTGTTTTACTGTTGAACCTGCTGACACGTGATAAATGATTTCCAGGTTCACGGCTATGATGGGATTCACGCGACCCTGGTGTGTCCCTCTTACATTAACACCGGCATGTTTGAAGGAGTGAAACCTAGGTAACTATTAGCTAAACTGAAACCAAATTTGCCAGGCCCCATTGTAAATATTTGTGATTTGCAGAATAACGCAAATGCTGGAGCCCAACTACGTGGCCGAGAAAGTAGTAACGGGGATATTAGTAAATCAAACAGTCGTTGTAATACCGGAGGCAGTTAGGTTTCTGCTACCGCTTAAATTGTGAGGTTCATTGACCGTTACAGTTCTTATATATCAGGCTATCGCATGTGAAATGTCTGATCAACGTTTTCCGTCGACGAAATGCAAATTTCTTGGTTGTAGTATGTAATAGTATTTTTTTATCAAAACGATTCGTAATATTTGCATTATAAAATCGGACATTTCACATGGAACAGCTTAAAACTTATGAGAATAGAGAGCTAGTTTTTCTTTTTGTGACAGCTTGCTGCCAGCGAAATCGTGTTGGGCTTTGATGTACAATATTTTGGGAGGACCACAGTCTATGATGACGATGAAAGAGAAAAAACAGAAAGAAGTATCAAGGAACAATAACAACGATACAATAATGTCTAACGGAGCATGTTAAAATAGCATGATTAATAAAAGAAATTTACTTTTAGTTAATTAGGTCTCCTCCCTTGAAGTATTAGAATTGTTAGAAAGACTGAGTATGGCAATGGTATTTTGTAACCGCCGTTATATATTTGTTCAATCTCATGTATATTTCTGTTGGATATAAAAATATTTATAACAGGTCATAAAAATAATTCAGTCCCTGACCGAGCTCCCATATTGATATACCTGTGCCCAACTCCGAGGCTAGATCCAGTCGTTGCACAATCGAATATAACGTGGGGTAAAAGATAATTCCACTGACCCCTGATGACCTGAAATGATTCCAGCCTGAACCAATTTAGCTTTGCCTACTGTACTATACCTATTTATGCCCCTGATGCTATTGGGTTAAGTAACAAGTTTAAAACGTTTGCAATCTCTCACTTCGTTTTCAATCTCCACGATTAATCATCATCATACATGTCCAAATTTGTTTTCTTTTCCAAAATGAGCAAGCAAACGAACTTGTTACTCAATCTAATAATTCAGGACAAAAGAAACTGTTTCATACTTTGCCTCGAAAAAGTGTTCTTTGCTGTTGTCGTCCCATTGAATTTTCACTTTACTGGACTCGAGTAGCCTCAGATAGTCTGAGCCTAATATGGCTCCGCCGCCCTCGGGCGTGTAATTGTATCCATAGAAATTAAGACCTAGTAATATCTGTGCCCGCTTCGGACCCTTCTCAGGCACTAATAACTCCACGCACTCTCTCGCCCAATCAATAGGACTGTTAGGTCCTGGCCGTTGCACGCTCGAATAGTCGTAAGTCATTAACGAGAAAGCTTGCAAGTATGGTGATAGTTGGTCGAACTGATCTTTATTGAACAACTGAACCTTCGCACTGTGAACGGTCGGAGATCTTCATTTGCACTGATCCCTCAGTGCAAGGAAAGCTGCAACGAGAAATAAAAGAAACACAACTCACCCTCTAGATGGTGGAACAGCCAGGATCGTGTTCAAGTTGTTCTCTTTGAGCCTCTGAGCAATCGATTGGATTAGCGATATCACAATCTGAACTTCTACACCTGTTAGGATAAACTGGTTCCACATCTCCAACACGTAGCCGTCAAAGTGGAACGCCTGAAACAGGATACAGTTGTTATAATTAGATGATGACATTTTACGTAGTAGGAATGGTCTTTCCAACATTTATGTTTCTATATTCACCTTGGCAGTGTCTACAAGTGTAGACATTAGTTGTATCTGCCTGTGAGTGTCACTGTACAACCCAACGATGTCATCGGTTGACCAGTGTTCAAACAGCACCCTTGGCAAAACTGAAGAAACATATTTTTTGTAGAGATATAAACATTATAGCATCGTAATCTCAATGTATATTACCTTTGACTTGATGGTTTTCGTTGTTGGCTGCTCTCATGTCTTTCAACCATTTCTTTTGAACATCGTGAGTCGATAGTTTGTAGGTAGCTGCGTTGCCTTCTGGAAATGCCAGCCACACTGGCGATACCATTGTGAGCTTCCCATGAAATGTTTTGGAGACTTCAAGTCCATTGTTGTTCCACTAACAAAAGATACAGATTAGAGTGAATATTTATTGTCTGAATATTGTGTACTGAAATCAACACTTGAAGTCAGTAAATGGGCTATTGAGTTCGCTGTAACCTAGTAAAGATTTAAATTTTGCGATGCAAAGATAATATCCATTTACTAATTCGATAAAAATGAATACTAAATACATTAATTTAATCACTGCATCTATGAACTCCATTTTCAAAGTCCATGTAAGGGTTAATAATGGAGCATAAATGCCTATCGTAAAACTTACGATTGACCATTTCCGCAAATGATTACAAGAAATAAACACATCAACGTACCGGTGTGATATATCCCAAAACGTCACCGGTAAATCGTCTAGCGGTTGTATTCGAAAAATATATTCCGGATTCTCGTATAATATCGTTGGATTTAGGGTTCTTCACTACTAGTAATCGATTAAAAACATCTTGATTACCTGGACCTTTCTGTGAATGCAATTATTAATAAAACGGAAATTGCTAATAACAATTTTCGTAATTTAATTTCCTGTGTCTACCTTGCCCTCGATCTTTCCTTTATTCTTTTTAGTAACCTTTCCCTTCGGCGGTGACAATGTACATTCTGACAATTGACCAACCAGTAACAAACTGATTGTTAATGCCAAAATGTTCATATTAATTGTTTACCTTTACTATCAACTAATTGAAAACATTACCAGATCACATACGTGGCTGCACTATTATTCAAAGGACTTTAGTATAATCGCTCACAGATCGCGCTGCCGTCGATCTTTGGGTTAAGGTTTCCTTCCATTTATTCTTTTAGTCATACATACAGCAAATAAACAATTTTAATTAACAAAGAATGTAATTTCAACACTGATTTTGTCCGTAACAATGTTCCTTCTAAACACTGTTTTAATAAAATCATATTAAGTTTTCAGTAAATATTCGATGAATCGAGTTTTACATTTAAATGACGCAGCAGTATTCGTTTCGTTTAAAAATGAAAAATTCAAATTCCTTTTTTTATCGATCCTAAAATGAATGAGATCAGACAGTGCCGGAAAGCAATGATATTCGAAAAAAATTAAATTTTAATGAAAACAGCTTTAACGACTTTTTTAAGGCTGTTTTACCACGTGACGCAATCACATGACATGTGTTTTGATGTAACATGGCGCCTTAATTGTCAGAGTGTAATAAAACTTCTGCAAGAATGTAAAATTTCTTGAAGTGATGATTTTCGTACTCAACACAGAATGCCAGTTGATATAAACCGATTGACAGAAGGTTGGCTAGAATTGGAAAGTGACCCAGGTACGAAATAATCACCGCGAAACTAGATTTTAATTGCCACCACTATCGAAGCATCAGAACAAGTTGCAGACGCATGTAAAATTAAGTTAACACAACTAAGAAAGCTATATTGCAAAAATTAAATCTCCGGAACTCAAACTACGTTACACACAAGTGTTTTCGAGTTCTTCTCGAATAGAGTACTATGTTTGTATACAATCACCATATATGCATGTTGTCCTTACGAAACACAATTTCCTCTGTCAGGTCTATTTACGCTACTATTGGAAGATTTTGGAGTGAAAGGCGTGCAAGTAGAGGAAATATACGACTTGCAGAAATCATTGGAGGGTCCAGTCTATGGATTTATATTCTTGTTTCGTTGGATTGAGGAAAGAAGGTCCAGGCGCAAGGTTGTAGAGCAAGATGAGAGATTTGTGAAAGATGAGGAAATCGTTAACAATATATTCTTTGCACAACAGGTATGTTATTTACGCTAATACATTCCTGCTGAACCATTGATTAAACAATTGCTAAACCATTGATTCTTACAGGTTGTGCCCAATAGCTGTGCAACTCATGCGCTACTCTCGGTGTTACTCAATTGCCCAAACATTCATTTGGGTACAACTCTATCCAGATTGAAACTGCACACGTTCGGTATGTGTCCAGAGAACAAAGGTTGGGCAATTGGAAACACCCCTGAATTAGCATGCGCTCATAATTCGCATGCAATGCCTCAAGCCAAGAGACGCCAGGATAAAAATACTGGAGTCACCACTGGCAGATTCACTGGGGAAGCTTTCCACTTTGTCAGTTATGTACCGATCAATGGCAGGCTATTCGAGCTGGATGGTTTGAAACCGTACCCCATGGATCATGGTCCGTGGAAAGAGCACGAAGAATGGACTGAACAATTTAGACGCGTGATAACCGATCGTTTAGGGATGGCGAGAGGAGAGCAATTACAGGACATAAGATTTAATTTAATGGCTGTTGTCCCTGACCGGCGGCTGGCTATATCACATAAACTAACTATGTTAAAGACTAATAGACAAATTGTGCTAGAGGCATTACAACAGCTTGTCAAGTTGAGCCACCAAGACGGCTCCGAGAAAAACGTGAACGAGTCCGATAAGTTGGATAAACATTACGAGAAAAAGAGCAAAACCGACGATGATAATGTTTTACCAAATAAATCGGAGATCGACGAGTCCTCCGTTCCGGCTATCACTGTTGAAAGAAGCGATGGCGCTGGGGACATTGAGGAATCGGGGTCAGGCATAACTTCCAGCAAGACTGAATCAAAGTAAAGATTGATTTAATATTTTATTTACTCAGGCTTACGGGTAAATGAAAAGAATGTATTACGATGTTACAGTGGTATGGAGAAGGTAGTAATGTGTGCATTGGATTATGCAACTCCGCTTCGAATTCAAACTTCGCCGGCCCACAGCTCCTCCAGCACCGATACCTCGTCCGAGATTGGCTCTGCGTTTAATTCTCCGACTCAAGGTACTTTACGTTCCCTTGCAGAGGCGCCTGGTTGTGCAAACTTTTTTACTTTGGCAAAATATTAAACTGTTTGGACACGACATTCGTGTAGATTTCAGATCGTCTCCATTATTCGAGGCGGAGTAACAGACGTAGTAATGCGAGTCGGACGTGACATCTTTCGTTTTTCCGTGCTCTGTACACACTTTTCCTGGCGCTTTAATTTCGAGCTTATTTTCACTGTCTTCGATCTTTTCTGGAGTATTCTCCTTACACTTGCTGTAACTTTCTCTGTCGCAAACCCTGGAATACTTATTAAACGCCGTGAAAGGTGGACATGAGTGCTCGATTATGGATACAATCTCTGGTTTGCATATGTAATACTTAACGCAATCGGTTGCATTCGGCGTACGAACATTTGCCACACACGGAATTACCTGAATGAACTTAGGGTCCACGCGGTAGCCAAGCGATTTGTATGTTTCAACTGTGAAGAACTGCCTGTTTCCAGTGTTAGATGAGATTAAAATTAATTTATTCTCATTCTCCGGATCGTTCAGCAGGCCTTCTAATGTATCATTTAATGATTGTGTGTCCGACATTGATTTCTCTTCGTTTTTTGCAGGATACTTAACTGGATCTTGCGATTTCGCACTAGCCGTGATAATATTTTCTAAGTTAGTCTGTTGAATGCGATTCTGTACGAAGTAACTCATTAAAACACTCTGCTGACTGGCCTTAGAAAATTCTGGCTTAGTTGGAGCCTTGCTTGTAGCCTTTGAAGGCATAGATAACGACGCCAGGAGCTCTAAAGGAATGGTTATCTCCTTGTGAATTGATAAGTGCTGGATTAAACGATTTAACATCAAGTACTCTTTCTTGAAAGAATTCGGTAGATTATTTATCATTTTCTGTGGTTGGTTTCCCAGTGTTTCTTCGATCTTAATTAGCGGGTATGGCGTCACCATTTCATGATTCGAGTTATCGACGTCTTCGGTAACGTAGGATGAGTCAATGAGCTCGGAAAAATTCGAGGGATCCTCTGTCGATCCCATGTAACTGGTCTCGTTCGGATTAATTAACTCAGGTGTATCATACCTGTTTGTTACAACAGACTCTGTCGACAGATCACACGTCCAAGAATCACCAGGCAGAATGCACATTCGTAGGTACGGTTGGAACACCTAAACATAAAACAAATCAATTAGTAAAATATTATAGATAATTCTATAAATGATAAATTGTTTTACCAAGCCATCCGTGCATTTTCTCGGCACCCAAACGTATCCACCATCAGGCAAATTTACACAATTGTAAAACACAGTACAACTTGTGGGATGGGGTTTCCTCGGTTCAGGACATTTCGATGATTCGACTGCGATCAAAAGAGAATAAAATATAGAAAGCGTTACGATCATTTTAAAGTGTTCTTTCTGCGATCCTACAGTAGACTGAACTTCGACTGTCTTCTTGATGTATTTGTTCTTCACACGTCCCCCCACGTATTCTTTGACACCTCTCGGATACAGTTAGTCGACCTACAGCATTTATGTATTTTTGTCTTGTCACGGTGAAGCCCAATCAAATTTTAGAATCGACATCATTTTTTACTTGTAGCATGGGGATGGAATTCTGGCCAAAGTAGTCCCACGTCCACGAAAGACTTCAAAAAGTTCGTCGTGATTAGAGTCGCTGGGGATGAGAAGCACGAGGCGGGTTTGAGTACGTACATGCTTGCTGCAATACATTAAAAATAATTAATAAAAAGTATATTTCCACGTTTGAACAAAAGGACATCCTGCAGATCATATTAAAAATGTTTTCAGGTCGATCTCTGGGAAATATCAACATAAACGGAAAGAGATTAGTCTCTGACAGTGGTCACCTGCACAAAAAAGTCTGTTTATCCGGGGAAGTTAGGATACCTCATGCTAGGGTGAAGACCAGTAATGGCGACACGGTTACTGAGGAGAAGAAGGTTGAAAAAATCGATCCGAAATTATGTTCGAAGTATCCGGAATTGTTTGAACCTCACACGTTCGCGCCCAAAGATCTTCTAGCGTTGCTGAAAAATTTGGAGCACGAAATAAGCATTTGCGAGACCAGTTTGAAAGATGAGAACGACAAAAGGAATAAATACAAGGTAGCATTACTTCGCAAAATGAAAGATATTGTTGATCCTTGACATCCTGTAACTTCCTGTTGAAAAATCTTACTGTCTTAGATTCTGAAGGACTGAGAATTGTATGTGATACTGTTTTTTTTTAGATCGACGATTGTCGCAGAACACACAGTTACGATGAGTTCATTTGTACCTTTCTTTCGATGCTCGCTCAACAAGGTAAATTAGCGGAACTGGTTCAACAGCACTTGACCTTAAAGAAGCACACTTCTGTGTCGGTGAACAGGGCTCGCAGGTAACTAATCCGCTTTAATTAGACGCGGAAGCATCATGCTTGATGCTCGCTGTGCTCACAGGTCTTCGAAGAAGACAGACACGCGGCCGAGTTCTTCTCGCAGACGCCGAGGCAGAACCAAATGCAAGAAACGAAAATAATAAAATTAAGATGGAAGGCCGAAGAGGTGTCCCATGGAATTGTCAATATTGAAAATTATTGAAGAAGTATCCGCCACGAGCGCATAGTTTTACAAAGATGAAATATAAAAGAAGATTGTACGATTGTTGAAGCGACTTCGTTGCACTCGATACCGCTTACTTGTTGCATATAATGATGCCGAACGATCGTCTCTTCGTTCTCCCTCACGATTCAGAAGTGTCCAACGAAAAATCAAGTCTTCTCCGAGACAATCGTAGATTCGTCGGCTGTGCTGGCCACGTTCCTTTTGTTCTGAAACTTTTCGAAACACCTTGCACGATCGACAGTTATACTTTGTAATTGTACAAACTATCTCCACGATATATTTTTTATATTTTTTCTCGTATTAACGCGTGATGCCTGTTTACACGCATATTTATGAACATTGCGAGCCCACTGGTTACCCTTTTGGGTACCACTCAATAACTTTTACCTTTACATTTTGTTTTCGTATGAAATATATGGTTTCCTAGATACCGGTGCGTTATTCCTTCCAACCCGCGAGGCCTGCTAATTAATTAAACTATTCATATATTTATCTATGTCTGCACTGGTACATACTTACAGGGTTGAATTACATTATTCCAACGCATTGGTTTTCAAAGAAATTATTGAAAAATTGATTAAGAAATTTTCGTGGGTGAAACTTAGCTACATATCTTCCCTTATAAGTTGCTAAGGGATCAAGTGTTGATGCATGAACGCTAAACAACGAGGGGGTATAGCAATGAAGTAATGCGGTCGGTTATTGTCAAAAACATTGAAAATATTTATTTCGGTATTCATATACAAGTACACTACACGCTGTGGATATGTCCCTTAGATCTAAATACTTATATCTCCGTGCAGCCGGAGAGAGGAGGATGAAGAAACTTGTGATTGGAATCATGTTCATCGTGGACACGACGGCCTGAGTCGCCGCGTCGTATTAAGCTGTATTAGGAACTGTATTCGTAATGTCCTCGAAAGAAGCTATGATCGAAGGAATAGTGGGATAGATGAATAGAACAGGGGGTGGGGTACGATCAAACGAAGGGTATCAAAAAAAGTTCCTTCTCCGGCCGATGCTCTCACATGCCTTTTTCGTCGACATCAGCGCCCTGTTCATCGACATGAGCGGTTCGCTCTCTCTCTCACTCTCTCTGACAAAGGTGCAAAGTATCGTTTTATGTACAAGTTGTCGGTCAGTGGTCGCCAAAAATGATCGGGGGAAACGTCGAAGGGCTCTTCAACGTTATTTACAAGAGGACACGGTCTCCTCGTCCCTTCGAAGCTGTCCACACGCCGAATCTCGACTTCTTCAGGGCCTTCATTGCGAATTTCGTCGTTATAGGCACTCGTGGTTGCGCCACGGCGAATCAACTGCGGAACAATGCGACTGCAACTCGCGGGAATTGAATTTGTTTTCGTTCGGGAGCGGAAAAATCATCCGCGAGAAGTTAGGTGTGCGAGCGTTCCGGAAACTTGCGTTGGCAAGACGGATCGAGATAGAGCTAGATTGGAAGAGTATCGTTGCGAGGTTTGTTAGTGATCCAAGAGAAAGAACATACATCGTCGCGGATAACTTTTAACTGGTCGTGTATTTCTGTACATTTACAAAAGATAGAAGATTCGAAACGAAGCGCCGACGGGTCTCGACCTTTCGCGCGTTTCATCGTCACTACGCGTTCCGTGATCCCTTTTATAATGATTTTCGTTCAATCTGAGCATGCCGCGATCCAGTTGCTCTCGGCTGACGTTCGCAGAACATTATTTCCATGCGGTAGTAATAATAATAATAATATAAACATGCCGTATAAAATATAGAAAATTCACGCGCGGGGTGTAACGTAAAAAATACAAGAGGGGGAAAAGGGTAATAAGGGCTCGGATGAAACAGACAATAAACACGGACGAGATCCTTCCGCAAAGAACGCCGATTTAAAAAAAAAACAGTCTTGTGATGTGTCTTCAAGATACCTCGATCGGATGAACGCGTGTGTGTGTGTGTGTGTGTCCCCACGAATTCTCCTGGATTTTTTCAATCATTATAAAACGCCACGAGAAAAGGTAGTGAACGTTGAATCATTTCTGCTCGGGTCCCAATCGTTCGTCGTTCGCACAGTTGTTTCCCGTGACATAGTAGCGGAACCAGCGGGAAACAGTGTCTCCGTTGTTTGCAATCGAGGACATTGTTTCCGGTGGCCCCTAATAGGCGATTAACAATAATAAATAAAGGTATAATGCTTTATACAAATAGAGCGGCGTTCGGTTAACACTTGGAGCCTGGCGGTTGCGCTCTCGCCGCGCGTTGAAGTCACTCGAAAATGAATGAAATGAATGAAATTGAAGATATGCTGATGATTCGAGCGAATGAAAGGTAGTTGAACAGTAAACTTGAAAGTCTTCTGATCATTTTCTGGTAATTTTTACGAGTTCAAACAGTTTATTTGCAGAAATAATAGGAAACAATACGTGTTAGACGCGGTTTCGAGGGTCCGGCATGTGGAATCGCTCTCGCAGTGCATTGAAATCGCTCGAAAATGAATGGGACTGACGATATGCTGACGATTCGAGAGAATGAAAGTTGGTTGAGTGGCAAATTGAAGTCTTCTGATTATTTTGTAGTAATTTTTACGAGTGTAAACAGTCTATTTGCAGAAGTAATGCGTTTTGGATGCGGCTTCGAGGGCCCGCCATGTTGGCACGCTCGAGCGCCGCGCCAGACTCTCAGGGATAGCCTAAGTCGGCTTATCACACTTACAGGGGGATGTTGTCGAGCGCGCAGATCGAAACGATATCCGGCTTTCCCTTCTCTCGGCCTTATAAATATATAACAACGCGCGTTAAATCACAACAACGCCGCCACGGATCGGAGCGGCTCGTCGCTTTGGTTCTGTCGTTCGCCTTTCGGACACGATCGATCGACGCGTTCGTCCATTGAACGTCTAGAAAAAGAAAGGGCGTTCCTTCCTGTTGGCTCGCTGTGACGATCAAGATTGCTCTCTCCTTTCCAACTGGTTTCCGGTTCCTCGATCGAGTTCTCTTTCTCTCTCGTATGACACTGAAACGCTCCCGCGCTAACACGGAGACCGTTCGATCGCCTCGCTCGCATATACTCTCGCACACACACACACGCACACACGATATCGAAAAATACATTAATTTGAAAATATATATATATATATATGTATGTGTACGTGTACATATACGTATATTTATACATATGTATATTTTCTGGCATATGTGCACTATGTATAGTAAATTACACCCATAGGGTTGCTTAATACTTGGATGTTGCGCGTTTCCGGTGTCCGACCGAGTTCCCCGTTTCTTGGACGGTCTCTCGAGATAGAAACGAAAACGAAAAAAAAGAAAAAGAACCAAATTTCTGAATGATCGCTGCCCCGTCCCGGTGCGCCAGAATCTCGAGGTACCAGCGAGCTGTGTTCACACGCACTCACACACACATGCATACGTACAGGCATCGTCCTCGCTTCTAAATACATATGTACACTACGCAGTCACGTTATAGTAGTAAAAGTATAAAAACAAAAGGAAGAAGGAAGATAGAAACGAAAGGGTTCAGCGACGAGGAGGGAGGAGGTCCGAGGGTACGCTATTTACAAGATCAGCTTCGACGCGACTATCACAAACGCTCGGCTCCGCTGGACTCTCAGCTCGAAGTATAGGAAAAGGCGTGCCGCGCGAGGAATAAAAAAAGAAAGATGCCGAGCAATAAGGATCGACGGGGATGGGCTTATTGCTTTGCGCCTGCAGGAATTAAATCGATAAGGATCAACTGGCGGTAGTGAAATTAGCCGGTTGCGCGATCACCAATTGGTAGGGTCTCCTGTGGAAAAGCCCGACGCGGGCTCGCTCACCCGAAGATCTTCGAAGTCATCCGATCTCTTCCTACATATCTCTTGATCCCTTCTCTCGTCACGGTTCCCAAAATGAAATTAAATTAGCGAGGATCGTCCGAAGATCTTCGAGTCGACGGCGGCGTCGAGCCGATCCCGAGACAACGGGTGCGTCTACACGAATCGCAGGTCTGGCGTACGATCGATTTCGCTCGAATCAATGATAATCATGAAAATAGCATTCAACGAAATAACCTAGGAAAGTCTTACAGCGTTAAGTTACTTACACTCTAGACGCAATCTTATCACCTAGATCATCGTCACGATAGAGACAGTGGACAGTGGGGGACATCCGTGTTTTGGCTTGTGACGCACTCGACTGGACCAATCCCCATCGCGTGTCGACGATCAGGCGGCTCCGTCCTCGACTCGATCGATTCTTCTTCTGTTGTTGGAGAGAAAAGCAGCATCGTGGGACCGAGCCGTCTAATCGCGAGCCTAACAGACACCCGAGCCAGGTGCCCGGCACCTATCTACCTTACCTAACTTATCTGACTGATCTAGCTTATCCGATCGATAAGAGAAACGGTTCTGCTGCTGCGCGCGATATTGGTCGATGGCCAAGGTAGACGCGGGTCCAATACTGCAAAGTCGATCGAGCAGTCTTGCTGGCTCCGAACGTCCGAACTGCGCACCCTGCTGCTACCAACTAGCTCGCAACAACGATCTTGCTCGATCATCGTCGCCGGAAGTCTTCCTGGTCTCTCCAGTGATCGGCCCAGGGATCGTCGTCGTCATCGTGGCCGTCTGTGTCGGCGTTGGCGTCGCGTCCACCGTGGCTCGGGGTTCTTTGGATCGGTTCGAAGATCACAAAGATGGCCGCGATCGATAAAAATGGTCCTTCGCTGGTCCACTCGATAGCGAAGCAGAGGACTGGCTGTCTGATCTCACGGCCCGCTGACGCTGGCGTTCGCTGGCAGCGAGTGGTGAGCCGGCACCAGACTCTCTCCCGGCGCCTTTCCAAGACGAAGTATCGACTGGAGGGAGGCTACCTCGGATGCTAGACGGTCCAGCCTGGACTTGACCTCTCTCTCGCTCTCCGGAACGGCGGAGACCGTGGGGCCGGTCCATTCAGCGCCCAAGGAGATGCCGGAATCGCGTTCATCGCTGGACCCTTCGTTGTCCCAAGGTGGAGACGCCCTTGGTCCAGGTTCTTGTTTGATGCCTTGAAGCGCGAGGAGTGCGCTGGCTGCGTCCTTGTCCCCGATGCGTGACTTGTGCCTCAGTTTGTGGGGCAGGCTGTTGTTAGCTGCTGGGTTCTGCGGGCTGACCACCAACTGTGGACCCTCGTCTCCGCTTCCGGATGAAAGCTCGAAAGGCGACTGTGCTCGCCTACCGCGCGACAGGTTCAGCGCGCTCGTCGTGTCCAGGTGCATCGCCGGGTGAGGATAGGCGTACTGGAAGCTCTCCGACTCGGGGTACGCTGTCGTCTCCGGCACGAACAGCTGTGCCGGGGACCTGGGTGATCTGGCCCCGCTGACCGGTTGATGGATCACCGATGTGTGCACCGGGCTTGGTGTCCTCGCGTAAAGAAGCGCCGCCGATGCCGGCAGCTTCGCTCTCTTCACGCTGATGGGTGGCTCCGCGGGCAACGCTGCCAGCACGTGTTCCGTACTGATCACCGACTCGCCGCAGATACCGAACTTGTCTCTGATCGCCTCGAGCTGCGCCTTCAGGATGTGATTCTCCTTGCTGAGCTCCATGACACGCTGCTCGAGGACCATGTCGTTGAAACGCCGCTTCTCGCGGGACCGCTTGGCCGCCTCGTTGTTACGCCGCCTGCGGTCCCAGTAGCTGTCGTCCTTCTTGTTGTCCGGAATGAACTCCCGTTGCTTGCGCTGAGAAAATAGCTCTTTTCTGATGTCGAAGTTCGGGGGGAAATTTTCGGGATGTATCACCTGTTGGGCGTCGTGGTGATGCTGCAGCTGCTGCTGTTGCTGCTGCTGTTGCTGGGCCGTCTGCTGCTGCTGCTGCTGTTGCTGCTGCTGCTGCTGCTGCTGCTGATGGTGGTGGTGGTGCTGCGGCTGTTGCTGCTGCGGAAGTGGCTGCGGATGCTGGTGTTGCTGTTGCATCGGACCAGCGTGATGAGCCGGGTGCGTCAACGGCGGCAACGGTCCGTGGGCGTCGTGACCGCCGTGGGCACCGTGTCCGGCGTGCGCCATCGTGTGGGTGGCCGGCATGTTGCCGTTCAGACATGCGGTCTCACCGTTGATAGGTGATCCACTCTGACGGGTGACAAATTCTGCCACCATAATTTGTCTTCTTAGTACATCTGCAAGCAAACGAGAAACGGGGAACACGTTAGTAACGGTGGCGCAAACCATTTTCGTGGCGATTAAACGTTATTGAACCGGTCACGATCCCTCTCCCCCTCCCCGCGGAATTAATGGCCGATCGTATATTATCCCGTCGACTCGCGTGTCGGGGAACAATCCCCGAGACGAGTTTATTAACGGCGGTGACGGGCCGCGCCGAGCCGCGTGCCAAACGATCACGATGACGACCAAGATGTGATATCGGCGACATGCTCCGCCGAGGGAATGCACTCTAGATCTTGAGCTTGGCTAACCAACAAAAGCTGTCTCATTTTCCACTATGAGTTAATTTTTTTGGGGGGACTCTCGACATCAGGACGTAACTCATCCTATAACCACCCTCGACTTGAAAGTTGCCACAGAGGATTTTCTTTGGCGTTCTAGGAAACGCGTCTTCGTACGGCTATTACGAAAGAAGGCCGACCGACACGGAATCAGGAAGACAAGACAGACTCCGGATGACCTCCTCGACCGACATTTTTCTCTCTCTCTCTCTCTCTCTTTCGCAAATTACAATCCGTATCGATGGCTCGTTGCTCGCCTTTCTGAATTCGAATCGCTCGAGGACTAGGACTTGTTCGCTGAGTCAATGTAATCATTCCGCGGCCATGACGCGACGTGCAACAATTATAACATGCGCCCATCTCTCTGAACTGTAATCAAAGCCACCGTGCGCTGATAATCCGCCGGTGACGCATCATTATGAAAACTGTGCGTCATACCTGGCGCGGGACGTCAAACAACGTTAATTGGACATTCCTAGAATGATGGTTCATTCATGGGGCTAATTGTCCTCCTTGCGTGCGGACAGCAGATGTAACCGAACGATGTTTGCACTCTAATTGCTAACTCTAATCCTTTTCGTAACGATTCTTTGCGTGACCGGCATCATAGCGCAGCGACTACCGCGGGCCAAATTGAAGTCGTCTAAAGCTAGCAGTTCATTTGAGAGTAAAACTCTCGCGAGTTGCTCTTGATAGTGTTGAGGGTCACTGTCAAGTGATTTCAGAGTGCCGAGAGTTACTGAGAGACTCTGTGGTTCTGAGATCGTGAAGAATAATTGCAGACTTCTTCAGCAACAGATATAAACATAAAAACTACAACAAGTACAATTTTACTAAAAAAAATGGCCTTGTTCGGTTTTGGCAGCAAGATCCTCAATTATTATTAATTACTAAGCGGTCTCCGTGTTTCCAGCGATCCCTGCTTTCAATGCGTTAAGTTTAAGAGAAGAGATGTTTGAAATTCTCCATAGAAGAGTCTAACAGAGAAGTAACGAATGAGTTGGAGTGATGATCGTAGACAGAGGATGAGAGGACAGGTCTCGTTAGCTTTCGTAACCGTTATGCCCGAGAGTGGCACCCATGGCCAAAGGTGAAGCATTCCGAGGGATCGAAAGACGTGCCCGCACTGCCAACAATACTGGCAGTCCTCGCAACAGCAAGAGAAGTCGCAAAATAGCCTTGGGTAAGGTCGCGCCACTCAAGGCCGAGGGTGTCAGCGAACCCAGCGATTGTTGCCAGTACGAAACGTTAGCGGACATCGTCAAATAAACTCGGATCCTCTGTCCGAGCGTAACTGTTTGAGGAACTATTAAGACAAGCTGCTCCGTCTCTTTCATCCTTTGATCCCACCACGATCTCTCTCGCGTATTTAAAGATTTGCTAGCCTCGGGGCTTGGCCTCTGAGACTGGCTAGTGCTACAATGTGCTACATACTTATTTTTCCCGCATCGTGCAAAACAAAATTATGCACTAAATTGCATGCAGGAAAACGAATGGTAATTTAATCGTTTGTTTTGCTGGATGGCACATTCGATGTGACCACGGGAACGTGGAAAAATACCCTGATAGAAGGAAACTTATTTTACTTTAACTTTACGTTGCGAAGGTACGAGGTAAACGTACGGTGAAATCGATGCATTGTCGCGGAAGACAAGATAGTCTTTCGAGAGATCGTATCTCGGTGAAGACGCGTTGCCAACGAGATATCGGCGGTGTAAAAATGATGAACGCGAGTGCGCGCTGCGCAATTATGTAAGCGGCTGTGCAACAGTTTCCGCAGATACGTTATGCGCTCGTTATGTGTTAATTGGGAGTGATAATTCTCGGCAACGATAACGCCGGATTTAGCAACTTTGTTACGATTTACAAGCGGAAGAATCGCGCAGCAGCACGTGTCTTCTCTGACGCGAGCGGAGCACCGTGACGAATTGTTATCCGGGCCAGGACGCGAACGGGATAATTGGAAAATAATTTGCCGCTGCGTAGACACCGAGAGAAAAAAAAGAAGAGCGAGAACGTGTGAACGCTAATCCGAGGCAGTCGCAACCGGAGAGGCGGCTGGTTGCATAAGGGAGCACGTGCGTCCACGGAAAAACGTGACACGTGCTATGTCGTCGCTATCTGCCGTTCACGTACCGCAACAGGAAAATATATGTTTACTCCAGCCTTCCTCGTTCGCGACGAAGAAACGACCGACACGCATAACACGTTGCATGGAAACGCGACGCACGTTCCTGCTTCTGCGAACGGTTGCAAACGAATCGATTTATTGGAACGTTTTGTTACCCGACTCCTTGCATTTTCGCCAAACAATCAACTATACGCATTTCTAAGCATGCGAACTACAGACATTCTAAATGTGATGGAAATATTCAGATCTGAAGGGAAATGTTTTCGGGATAATTCAATTATATCCCCATGTACTGCTTTACTAACTTGTATAGAACAATTGGGAAATAAATCGTGTTTACTAAATTATTTTGTTATTGTTTATGAAACAAGCTAATTCTACTATAATCACGATGACTGGTGCAACAACTTGGGACACCCAAGATGGCCCGACACTCTTGAGACAAAGTGTATATTTAGTGGTTGGTGTCGCAGAATCAGAATCCGTTGCCCACGTCCCCCATCGAGTCTATAAATACACAATTATTGCATGTTTTCCCCAATTATTCATGTTTCCGGTCTGTCTTCGATGAATCCTCTAGAAGAGGAATTTGTATTTTCGAATTTGTCACCCTGCCATAATACTTCGCTACACCTATATCGTTTACCTAGAAAAAACACGCGATCCTAACAATAATCGCGTGATACACAATCCCAAGAAAGTCTACTTAATAATTCATTCTCAGAATAAAATAGGAACTGCGATCAAATTTAAATTCGAATATGTAGCGCCACTTGTTGGCGCGGCGGGAGACAGAGTTCAAATTCAAACTCGAAAAAAGTCGATTTATTTCAAATTGTCGGTTGTTACTGTCTATTACAAATACGAGGCGAGTAGGAAGGGTATCGAACCTGAACACGTTAGGCGAACCTCGCCAGAGAGAGAGAGAGAGAGAGAGAGAGAGAGAGAGAAGCCGAAAGAACGAGCTCGTGAATTAACCGTTGAAGCACGCGGGCCGAGTGTTGCGTAAGAGTCCGGCTGCATTGTGTGCGCGTGCGCCGCAGCCGTCCACGTGCAGCGCGCTGTTAGACGTTGCGAATGTCAGAGCCGTTTATATCGCGGAAGCCGTCCCAGGCAAATGTATCAACGTACGTGAATCTCTTCTAATCACGTATCTCTGCTCCGAGCGAGGCAACGTGCCGCCACGGCCTCGCGCGACTCGCAGTTTTACGATCGGCCGAGGCTGCCTCGTGTCCTTCCCCGCTATCGATTATGTATTTTGTACCTTAATTTATCCCCAGCGAGAAACCGTGCGTCACCGTCTAGTCGGAAACGGTTCCACTCCACATTTCCGCGAAACGCAACCGCTATCGATACGATTCTCCAGCGGAAACCATCCGGTAGATATTTCGTAATCGTAAACGAAATTACGATACGGATCGCTAAAGGGCGCTGCAACGTGCCAAACCGGAAGCGAAGATTCGTATCTCCCATACGGTGCTCCTTTACGACTTCCGGGACACGAAGGGAACAGGGCCACTCACGAGGGTTTCAAATTTTGGGTTAATTCGATACCAAAGAGCAAACGCAGTGTCTACCCAAGGTCTGTTAATAGACCGTGCTATACTTAAAACAACCACAATGTAAATAATAGTCTGAGGTGGTTAGATAATTTGTTGATTTACAAGCGAACATGAGCAGCTCATTAAAAAGTCTTGAATTATGTATTTACCGGTAAGTAAACTGTTGAGAACGGAAAATGAGAGTCTATCGTGTATATGTTTTGCTTGGTACATCAATAATGAAACAAAAGAGACTAATAATAAGTTCAAACAATATTTAATTCGTTAAGCTTACGAAATCTGCCAATTGTGTCTTGGACGCAAGAAAAATGATCTAGGGGGGAGACCTGTGTGCAGCGTTTCGATCCCGGCTAATGGGTGCCTGATTCATTACACCGCCGCGAGGTGTGCGATCAGGACACGAATCCCGCTCTCGAAATTGAGCAATCACCTGGAATTTCAGTCGCGGATTACGTATACAAGGCTCGCGTGACTCATGTCGCGGCTTGCACCGAGTTGTATCGATCCGATGATTTTTCCCAGAGCAGAGAACACGTCGCCCACGTGAAATATCTATTGTGATGAAATCCACGCTGGGGTGCCAACAACCGTGTCACATCGGGTGAGTCCCATTTGAATATCGCCAGAAATTCCATCCGAACTTTTAAACACAAATATCGAATCGCGTTAGGCAATTTGTCGGTTATAACCTGTTTGGAACATAGTCGTAATAGTTGTCCATTCGCGTACTATGTTGCAAGTTGCAAGTCTGATGCAATGAGGGTCGGGTGAACAGAGCAGTTATGACTGTAAACTTCTTTCGAGGAAAGACAATTATCCTATCGATGCTGTACCTCTATTTTCTCAGTCCCTTCGGAAATTAATTATGAAATTATTAGGAAATTCGACTAGTTCGAAGAACCAACAGTTGGGTTACTGGTTGAGTCATATTTAGCCGTCTCGCGTGTAGATCGGGTTGTTCGTGTACGGTGAATAACACGCGTGCACGCGGAGAGTACCAGGAACGCATCGCGGGAAGAGGTTGTCGGCCCTGTTCCCGTGAAACGCGAAATTTATCAGGAGCAACGCGCTCTCGGGAACTCCGGAAAGGCTTTACGGTCCATCGTAAACGGCAGAAACGATTCGTTAGCGGGTAATGGACGTCAAGGAGGCGAGTCGGCGCGGGAAAATTATCGAGCGCATAATTTTGCAACCTTAACAGCGCGGTTGTGGTTTCCTCGAACGCGGTCGATAAGAATGGGCGCACCGTGAAACGGTAATTATAAAGTCGCGCGCGCGAAAACGAACGTGGCGAAATAATCCCCTAGGCTAGTTGTTTCTGCGTTGCGCAAACCGCGCGAAGATCTTATCCGCGCAGGCGCAGATGCCCGAGCGCGCAAAGTTTAGAAGGCAGTTTACGGCTAAGTCCGCGTCGTCGTTGTCGGTGTGAGCGGGGTTTTCGTTTCGTTTCGCGTCGTGTCTCGGGGTCGATATTTCTCCATGGAGATAATAATAGCGGACCCTTGGCGCGCGCGTCACGCACACACCAAATAATTACGTAGCATTGGGCAAGCGTTGGAATTGATCCGGCCGGCGACCGGCATGCGTTGCGTCGAACACCTCTCCCCTCCATATTCGTTCCTGGTACAATCTCACTTCCACGGAACAATAATTGCACTGCAGCAGCAATGACTCGGCAACGACTCGATTATCACTAGACCTATCTTCGAATGCACAGCAGCACGCGTACATCCTCAAAACTTCAAAGTCATTCATATACTTCTCACCGCGACTTCATAAAAATTTGCTTATGGGGGTTACCTTCTGAGGTTAACTTTAGTGCTAGAGTCTAATTTGATATTTGAGGATATCGACAATTGGAAGACAAAAATGGCTCGTCTATAGCCTGGGGAGTCATTATTACTAATGCACCTCCGTGCTATTTTTAATGTTATTATCAATTTATTATTCAATGTATTTCGATGCATTTTTAACCTAATAATATCATATACTATCTCGTTTCCTCTTATTATCTCTTAATCACGCCGATACGGATGCCCAGAGGGTTGCATGAATGAAACATGGGCATTAACATTCATTACTTAATCTACACGAGCCGTACAAATGCGATAACAATTTCTATGCTGGTTCATGCACGAAATGTTGTAACAGCGTATGTTATAACCCGAGGAGCGAACCGGGTGACGCAATGTAAAGCTGGTAAACAAATTATCCTCCACCATGGTTCGGTCAAAGCTAGCTCGAAAACAATATTTTACGATCATTTTTTCGGAGCAACCATTTACGAGCAATCATCGACATGCATAATCACGGCTAATCGTTTCATTTCGCGCGCAATCGTTTCGAATCTCGGCGACCGCGACCGTTAGGATTCAAACGATCGCGACCGGTGAAGCGCACGTCGGTCGGCGACGCATGCGCGATCCGAGACCGCGGTGACGTAGATGGTCGCCGCGCACGTGTTCCGAGACCGAGGAATCACGTTTCGCATTTCCGCCGTTTAGTGTCGCAAACACGCGTTATCCGCTCGCGTGCCGGCGAAAATAAATGCTCTTCCGCTTTCTCAACCGGAGAGAGATAGAGAGAATCCGCGACGCGGCTTGATTCTTGAATTATAAATCGCAATTAGATCGATCCGCGTGCGTCACGTGTACCGGGGGGCCCGCGCCGCTCGGTTGCACAACGTGACACTAGCCCACTGACTCGTGACGCAATTTAAATGACAACACTCCTCGCGGACGAGGGTACGCGTCGTTCTCCTTATGTTAACGAGCCAACCTTGCGATTGGCTTTTCAAACTTTGCTGCGGTCAACATGCCACGCAACGTTATGCAACACCTTTTTACTGGGGTAGAAGCTACCCCTTGTTTTCCAGAATTATTCTGCTGAACCTTAATGTCGTATATCGATATTGTTCAGCATTTAGACTGTGTCTAAATAATGCACAATTTTTTGGGGGGTTTCACGCACTCGCGACAAATTAGTGCGTAAGACGCTGACGCGTGTCTGCGTATCAGCCTCATTGGAGCGTGAACGATTAGCCAACGAATTTTCCCGCGTTTCTACACCGATTATTTCGCTCGTAAATTTAGCGAGCGGTCGATTATTCGTTGGAAAATCCGTGACTATGCTCGACTTCCCGCGGTTATTAATACCTGCGATGACTCGACCGAACCACCTCGATGAATGATTGTACGGCGCAATTGCATAACATCCTGTGTATCTGTTTTTCAGTTTCTCGTTTTCCCAGGCTGTTTTTCCGTTTTCTATTTTTAAGCGTCGCACACGCACTCGCCACACGCGTGTCTAGAGGTCGTCGCGATCTAGCTCGATAAGCGCTTGAAAAAACACAACCTGATAGCGCCGCTTAAAAATAGAACGCGATCAATTAGGCGGCAAAGTGAGAACTTGAGGACACACGTGTGAGTGTACTCCTCCTTCAGCTGTTACTGCGATACGAATCTCGAAATTTCTGCGATTAGTAGACGCTCCAGATGATATCGCTTGCAACTCCGTTGCCGATGTTATGTTTATCACTGTGTTGTTGGAGATGTGTACTTCTAATTAGTATGATATCGAAAAATAGTTGTACATCTTTTCTTTTTTAATTTAAAGGCGTCACAGTATTGAAGCCGCTATTGAAGCCATTACAAGAATCATTGAAAAATATCAAGTTATGGATCGTAGCTCAGAGCACAGATTTACAAAAAAATTATGAAGTGTGTGTTATCAATGAATAGATCGCAGTGCGTCAATGATGCTCTAATTTCGCGATGTAATACGTTTCGCCGAGACGTGCAATACACCACAGTGTGCGTCAACAGTCTAGCTGACTAATTCCGGGGAAAAAGATTATGAGAGTCGGTGACACGAGTTTCATAGTCACGCGTACACGTGTGATAGCCTGGCGCAGGGGTTACGCAATGGCGTCGGCCGAGCACGTGGCCATTCGCCTTTCCGTAGCTCCTTTTTCAATTTTTCTTCTCTTTCTCACTGTCTCTCTCTCTCTCTCCTCAACCGGAACCGGCAGCACGTGGACATTTTTTTCGCGAATGCATAAAATTTTACCGGACATATCTAACACGACGCGCTATACGAGTCATATGAGCGACCGTAACCCTTCCCCTTCCGTCCGCGCAACAGTTGATTTATGCAACCGCAGCTTAATTATGCAATCTTGGTAAACGGAGGTGGAGCTTGATAACGTTAACTCGCCGGCCGCGCGGTTAACAACTTCACCCTTAAGTGCCGGGAATTTGTTTACACCGATTAGACTCGAGAAACTTGTATAAACGTTGATACCACTTATCGGACGATGCTATAACGATGCTATAATGCGATGCATTACGTTATCCTAAATTATGTGGTAAATAGATCATAATGTGTTTTGAATCGTGCAGATACCAAATTAGACAAGATGGAGCTCGTAATATATGCGGTTGTTAGCTTGTATCTTTTTCCGCGGAAAAACGGACAGGATCGCAACCGAGGGTGGTTGGTTAAAGGAAAATATAAACGATCGCGGGCAATTACGTTAATTTACGAGACGTTTAGATGGTGTACGCTGTCTTTGTTCCCCTAATAATCTCGATAGACGGTGGGGAACTGTAAATCCCGCGGCGATTCCTCGTTGACCCGACGCCAGACCGGCATTTGTTTTTCCTCCGACGCCAGGCGTTTCGGGGAATGCAATGAACGACGCCGCGCGTCGCGGCTTCGCAGAAATTTATTCGCGCGATATTTCAACGGCGTCGGGCCCGCCGTATTACTTTTCGACGAAGGCGGGGTCGAGACGGCGGATCGCAAATCATCGTCGCATTCGATATTAATCCGACATCTGGCCGCGGCGCAACTGCCGCAAAAAGACCAGCGTGAGTCAACAAGTTGATCCCATTAGCGAGATACGTGAGCCTAACCGTGCAAGGGATACACTCGCCGACTGGCTACTCAAGTCGAAACGCAGGGAAAACGATTTTCCAGATCCGAGGATCACTGGGGTACTTTGACTGCGAGTTTTATTAACAAAACTGGGGCAGAAGTTGAAGTATTTGTCGTTCTTTGGGGTGGTACGTTTGAATTTGGCGCGCTCTGTCGGTGTCTACAACCGCAAATACAGACACCTCCATTCCCGTACAGAGGGACTCACAAAGTGATTAGAATTAAGAAGTGCCAAGATTAACACGTTCACCGTATTAATTAGCTCCACTATCGTATTGAATGCAATCGCATGCAAAGTATGAAAATTTTAGTTCCTCGAGTATTACGCAATATGTTATGACTTCTGTTAACAAGGTGCATAATATATGAATTTACTTACGCAAAGTACAAGGCCGCGGTTGCGTATGACGACGATACCGGACGTCTTATACAAAGAGTTGAGAGAGCTGCTTACCCTAGGGTACCGGAGTCCTTTAGGAGAACAGATATTATACGTCTAACAAATAGACGTTATGAACGTTAAACAAAAACGCTTCACTGAGGAACACGACTTCCTGGAGCTTGCTTCGACCTTCTGAAGAGGGTCTTAAATCCTCTGAAGCAAGTAATATCGCTCCGAATAGAAATCGCGAGCACTGCTGAAGCGAGTCAATTTGCTGAAAAATTGAACAGGTTCAGAGGTTGCTGCGGCCACGTAGAAGGATCTGGATTGCTCCGCGTACGTTCGAGGCTCGGAGGACGCGCGAGTTGCAAGGGTTAACCGCGTTATCGACCCTAGAGTCTCGAATCTCGAGGCACACATCGGTCTCGCGTGACCGCGTCTTTTTCTACGGCTCGCTCTCCGAATTGTATCAACTCGGCCGCGTGACGCACGATTATGTAACGACAAAAGCACGCACCGGGGCACGTCCGTGTGCGCACCAACAATTGTGTATGGAACGCTCTCCGTCCGACTGTCTTCGTCATCAAGTGTTTCTATTCGACAACGTTTGCCCCCGCCCATGACTCTTATCAGCGGCGTAAGGACAAGACCGTTATCCGTCCCATTAGCTGGGAACCGACCGCGGGTTACCGAATTTCTTGTGTTACGGCCGCCGTGCAACAAGTGAACCATCTCGAAAGCATTCTTCGCGTTATCTGCTTGTAAATAAATTCGGGAGCTGAGGAAGGTCCTGGTTGCCTTCAGGGTTCCTCATTATTCAAAGTACAGAATGGCTGTGAAGATATTTTAGGCTACTTCTTTCGAAGAACGGGTCACCTCAGGTAGCCGAGCCTTCTGGGAACAGCGGAAGACCGCGTAGTTTTGGGCAAGAAAGAGAGACGAAAAACTAGCTTGGGACGCGGAGGTAGCGAACAACCCACAGAATGAACTGGACACCAAGGACTTCCCGCTTTCCCGCTGAGAGAAGCAATTCTGTGAGTCCCTCGATTGTTCGGAAGCGATCCGGCAAAGTTATCTCTGCAAAACATTTAGCCCACGACTTCTCGAAGACCACGCGAATACAGTGATCACGAGATCCGCGGTATCAGACTCCATAGCACGAGCACGCCGTTACACAATCTGTATCAGATTCCGTTCATTTAGACACGCTTATCTACGGCGAATTTCTTCGGACTTTAATAGACTGGTTCTAGCGGCGGGCACTTAATAAAATTGCACGTGTAGTTCTAATGTTGTACAGTTTTTGTAATAAGTTACAGTGTGTATTACACGATTTTATTTCTCGCCGACTGCAGAAGTGATTCCGACGTATATTGCTGACTCTGTCAGCAAATTACACATGCAGTTACTTCTTCCTCCTTCTTTCTCTCCCGTTATGTCCGAATAGTTTCGTACACGCCGCAATTATTGAAACTATGAGAATCCGTTCATGCAAACCGACTGAATACATTTGAATAAGAACCGTGCGAAATCTGCATAAATACAACTGAGTCATCTTTACGACGCAGCGCACGCGATTCACAGTCGTTTAGCGCCAATAAAACGCGACTGTCCGGTGCCAATCAAGATCCAACAAAATCGCTATGAACTTCGTCATACCAGAGTCCGCAGAGAATGAAATTTTTCGTCGGCATCCGCGTACATGCTCGAGGGAGCGAAGGGACGATTGTAAGAAGCGGTAGCGCTCCAAAAATGCGGGGATAGGAGACGCGGTGCGGCGGGCCTGAAATAGTTGCCGGAGAGTACGTCGAACTTTAAGTACAGTACACATAAAGGCACGTGCACAATGCCAGCCACTCGATACCGGGTCGGCCATGCGTGTTACGATTGCGGTCAGCGCTCACGTAACGCCGGAGCGCTCCGCTGATACCGTTATCGGGCCGGCGCAGGCATTTCGAACCGGTCTCCGATTTCGTTTCCCGCTCATTATGCAATTGGTCCTGCGATAACGCGACCGCCAGCGGAAAAACAAAGGGGGGGGGGAACCGTTCCGGGGACCATTGTCCACGCCCTGGCTACTCCCTCCCCTCTCCGAGACCTGTCCCTCCCGTACCCCGCTGCCCTTTGGAACTTGACACAGTTAGGTTTCGTTTACGAGCCCCTCCGGTTCCGGAGAAAATCGTGTCTGGACTCCGGACTCTGGAGTCCACAGGCTCGGAGCAAATTATTTTTTATTCCTTTAGTTTCGATGGTTTTTCAGTCTGAGGATGATTTTTAGTGGACCTCCATAATCTCCTGTCGCAACTGCATCATCCCACCCAGTATGCACCGTGACGCAATATAAGAACCCGAGAAATTGTACAATGTCGCCCATAAGTGGCCCAATGAGCGTCCGCCAAGCGGAACGAGACGGGCGAAAATAATTGAGAGCGCGACGCGTCGAGTGTGTGCCGTTGCCTAGAAAAAAAGAAAGCGTCACGAAAATCGCGGAAGAACGGTTACCGTACTCCCTACATCACAAGAAACAGACCTCATTACGAACTAATATAAAAACGTACTTAACAAAGATCCAATAAGAATGTGGTTACAAAAATGGAAAAAAGAACCCACGGATCAACATCAACGTATACAAATAAACAACCACCGAATCGCAATCTAGCAGGCTCGACGAGCGATAAAGCCAAGCGGAAGTCGCTTGGAATCATTTCGGTCGCAATTCCACGCACCGGGTGTCCCGAAAATTTCCCAAATCCCTAGTCAAACTCGGATCTGTTCCGCGTAAAATTTTCTACACGAAACCAGTCCAAACTCGCCACGAAGGTCCTAAAATTTCCACGGTTTCTGTTTTCGAGTCGACTAACGACCCTGATCTATTTGTCTATCTGTTACGGGAGGGGTGCGGGCAGAGGTCGATAAGCGTTGATGGCGATTATGAAAGCGGCCCGAGTCATTTCTCGTTTCGAGATACTTCGAACTCGATGGAAATGAGTCCTCGTCGTTACGGCGGATCGACGTAACGCTAGAACACAGGCGATAAACCTCGACAAAGGGAGAGAGCAGAGGAGAGGGGGGAGAGAGAGAGAGACAGACAGAGATTTCTTGTCTCTGGCCACGTTCGCGACGAGTGGCAGGAATTAATTGTCGTACTCGAGCGATAGCTTTCACCGTTATCGCCGCGGACAGGCTCTGAATAATCGGGAAAGCACGGGTATCAATAAAAAAATGGACCGTGGAAACAATACCCGTAGAGGGAGATAGGGATAGAGAGACAAAGGGTACACGCGTCATCCGCGCAATCATCCGCTTATCGGAATTTTCGCGCGTTCCACGTGAGCTTCCCGTGTCGTCTGCTCGGTCCGCAGACACGTGACCTGAGGTAACGTGTCGGCGACTCGCGCGAATACGTTTCCTCCTCAACGCGTGTTACGTAACAAACACGTGGAAGATCTGTCTCTCTTCCCCGCACCCTCCCCTCCATCTTTCTACGTCTCTCTAGCCGGAGGCAACGGGTTTACGAGAGTCTATTTTCATTCGTTTTAAACAACGCTCGACGCCGATTCCAATGGGCGTGGTAAACAAGGCCAAATAAATACGAATAAAAGGGCGTACGTTACGATTTGTTCAATTTACAACACGTAAAAACAATTTGTTACTCCATTACGTAAAAAGTAGTGTACAAATTATCTTATACCGACTTACTGAAATTAGCGAAAAATGTGTGCGATAATTAACACAGGGAACGTGGTCGATCATTTTGATAACGAGTGAATATTGTTATTGTTACTTTGTGGAATTAATGTTTGACGAATGGCAAAAAGGATTCCGGGAAACGACGCGTGAAGCGTCGATGGATAGCGTGGGCGGTTTAGACTGATAAACAATGCGCCAGGGACCGGCTTAAGAAATAACGCGTCGCGTGATGCAACCCGGTGCATAGACACCGGTGTCGTGGAAATGCTGCTCGCGCAATTCGCGCGCACCGCGCGTTCCGTTACCGAGTTGTGCTATTGCTGCCACTACTATCCCCGCCACGTGACTCCTACACGTGCACAGCGGAGCGGTGTCTTACGCGAGACCGTTCACCTTCGTTGCATAATACTCGCGCGAAAAGGTCATCGCGAACAACGGAGCCAGATATTTCCTAATATGATTGATAAACCGGCCGATCACGCTGATCGGTGGAACTCTAACCCACCTCGCGACGTTCCACCTTCAGGGAACACGCTGATTAGCCGTTGTTTTCGCAACTGGAATTCTAACGACGACGGTCTCGTGACTGGGGACCTGATGAAAATCGTCACACGAGCGTGAAATTGTTTCTTATTGCTACCTCTACAATCATCGCGAAAGCACTTTTAAAAATGTTCGTCTCTAAATATTAGATGAAGAGGAGAATGAAAGAAGATTACCTGCTCGAAAATATTGATCTGGAATTCTATCACTTGATGATCGTTTGCCAAGAATCACCCGGAGAATGTGATAGATGATCCAGCGTTGACGTAATGCGGTATCCCCCGTATCAGAGACGAGATCGCGTTATCAGTCGCGAAACCGTGTAAAAGTAGAAGAGAACTCTTGCCGGTCGTGTGTGCACGTTGCTACTGCACCCGTACGTCCGCATGCACTCGATTATAACAGTGTCGCGTCACGCGTTTCCCTGGAACGCAGATACCGCTAATCCCGGCCGATGTCACGCCGAACAATCGCGAGATCGAGATAACCGGTGCACAATGCGAAATTCATCGCCCCCCCTCCTCCCTCTCCACGCGACCACGACCTTGTCGATATCTTTCGATATTCCATCGTCGCAATATGCTCTTCGGTCAACCTAATCGGCCTCGATTCACTGTGACCCTCGGATTAACGCGACACACGGATTATTGTTTACCCAGTCGATCGGTTAGATTAATTTTACCATTTTTTTCTGAGAGCGAGAGAAAGGGAACACGATTTCTTCATTCGGGTCAATGTCTATAGAGATACTCTCCCCGCTTTAGTGCTGCTTAGTGGTCGCGATACGATCGCACTCATCCGGGCCTCGAGGAGACTCGCTTTTGTGGTACATCGTAGATAGCTGGGAAAATTCTAGATCACTAAATAACTTTCATTTTTTACGGGTTCCCTAGTCAACCTGTCAATGATATGAAGTCACCAAGGAGCGAAACTAGCATAATCGATCATAGTTCAGCCAGCAGACAGTCCTCCTCTGCTCGTGACCGCCTTTTAACAGGCTCGACCGCGAAGTTCGAGAGACAGAGAGAGAGCATGTGTCTTGCTGCACGTGCGTGCCCTTCGCTCCAAGTCCGTGAGGCTTATTGCACACACGGTTTACGCTACGACGAGGCTGAGAGTTCTGCAAATTAGGCCGTGGCCCACTTCAGCCGCGATAGAAGAGAACGCGACGGAAGGAGGAGAGTGGGATCGATGCCGGAGTACAAAGCGTCAACGGGAGAGGGGAAAACGGAGTTCCCGTTTTCAACCGACGATCGCGATCGATCGCGTCTCCTTCGACGGACAACCACGTGGCCGAACCGAACTTTCATCTATTTCCCTCCATCCACCGTCGCGTCGTTGCTCCAGTTCGAGAAAGAAACTCGGCGTAATGGCAACTTCGGGGGCCAACGTCATTTGCCCCGGGACACCCGATCGGTGAATGAAAACTATATTCTGTTTGCGATGGAGTAACGTCCCTTGCAATCTCAGGATCTTGTTAAGCTCCTTCTTCTTTGATCTCTCTTGTGTATGCAATGAATAGAGCTGGTTTGTTGTTTGTAATTTGTTACGGTTCCATCTAGGTCGTTTCGTAACACTTTGAGTGCCTAGCAGCCTCAACAATTCTATAACATTCAGATTTCTGATCATTCTATTTCTAGGAGACGCTGCACTCAAAGTTCTAACAATTATTATCGAGATTGATTTAGTGGAACTTTTTGGAGCATCAACTCAGCGGTTAATATCAAAGGCCTTCGGTTGATTCGTCACTGAAAAGGCGTGTCCGATTTCCCATGTTCAAAGCATGCGATATGATAACAAAGTTGCAATTTCTTGTGACTACCTCAGCCCCCTCCACTTGACTTCTATCCTTACGCAAGATTCTCTAATTATATCTGGATATTATAAACGCGTAAATTAAAGTTTCTTACGATCCCCACCACTTATAAAGAATTAAAGTAGTAACCTTAAAAAATAAATTTCAGCCCCGCAGTTTCGGTTTTATTAACTGAACTAATTTCATTTCGTGTGCGTCCGACGCAGAGACAAAAATTGTGTCCTCCGTTTTTTCCATTCCCCAGCGTTGTTAATGTCGCAAGAACAGTTCGTTTAGAGTGTGCTCTTTGCTGCAGGCTCATAATCGTCAACTATTTTCCGTGATCGTGACAAGACACCGTCTGGCACATACAGCGTTAGTGCAGATAAGGATCAGAGTCCTCGCCTCGTCACGAATGACGCAACGAGCGTTGCTCACGCGTAGCACGAGACTTTCGTAAGCGGGTGTCCGAAAACACAACGATCACGACGTCTCCTCGATCCAGCGATCTTCCCAGGGATTTCCCGATCGATGTCCTGAGACCGTCAGGTGCGTATTGCTTTGATAACAACCGATACCGATCAGCAACAACGAGAACAATGGACTGGGAGTTTATTGCGCTGGACGCGGTCATAAGACGGCTCGTTGCGTCACCCGAATCTTCTCGCCAAGGTCAGAGCCTGCCGACTGGTTTTCAGGGTCGAGTTTGGACGCGGCCGAGGTGGGTCGGTAATCGAGACGATCGATGGGTAGTTCAACGCCGACTTTATATTCCATAATCTCTAATTTGACATTACGCAAGCTTCTGGAGACTAGAACTAAAACTATTGTACCTAACGGGCTGCAATAAATTATTGCAAAACCGAAAGTACCCGATTTCGCATAATACTAGGCGCAATTCGTCACCGCCTTCCCAGAAAACACCGGTATAAACAAGTTACTAAAAGAGTTACTAAAAGGTGACGAAAGAGCCCGCAATATCCCAATCGCCTCGATAAATATTCAGTGTTGATTTTTGAACAAGCGGAATCGCAACTGCGATCGAGATCCGTAATCGGTCAGTTGCACTTTGAAACCTGTCCAATAAATATAAAAATGTCAGCGCGACCACAACATGCTCGCCAATAAAAATCGGTCACAATGGCACTCGTCCGATCCATAAAGCGGAATGAATATTCACCGTTTTGATCACTGGGTCGGTGCAATATCCGTGGAAGATCGTTTGGTGATCGTTCAGTCCCAGACACATTCGCGTAAACATCCGCTTCGAGTCAGAAGTTTTGGCAACTTCTGGCAAGAAGTTCACTATCGGTTTCGTAACGACAAATTGCTTCCGCGGATGGATCGGCGATCCCCTGTTCGTGGAACGAGCCCCGTGCCAACACTATACCGATGAAATCGTCGCACCAGTTCTTTTTTTTCACGGGAACGTCGCCGATTACCGCGAACGAATTACCGAGGCCCGTACTCGAGCACGTACCACATTGTCCCGACCAGGAGAACACGATCGCGATCGGTTTTCGGTTCAAAGTCCCGGAGCGTGACAAGTCGCTAGAAGATAACGGTCTATTCAACAAATGACTCCAAGGCTTCTCGTTTCGATAAAGTCGACCGCTCTAATCGAAATCGATCTTCGGACACCGTTGGTAACAATGAAAAACGAATCTCGAGTGCGGCACAATTAACAACGGAAAAATGTCACATTGTATTTCCACCGGAATGAACTGTACAACATCTCGCAATCACTTTTACAGAGTTACAACGAATTCATTGGAACCGAGAACGCTAATGTCTAGCACGTGGCGTATAGAAAGTTACAATATCGCCCGGAGCGACGACGAAACAATTGACGCAAGCGTCAGTGGCCACTAACCGCAGAAATTCGCATGACGCCACGGTAACGTCAACGGTCGTTGCCGTCTTGTAAACCTGCGCGAGCGAGCAATACACTGAACCAAACTTTCGAAAATCTAACGTGGACTGCGACAAAGTGTCAACGCTAAAAATTGATTTTATTCTGAACCACTAATCTCAGAAATTCGTATGATTCCCGCGTGAAAACCTGCACGAGTGAGGACCACACCGATCAATCTTCGGAAAATCCATAAACGCTAACCGAAGATTAGCATGACGTTAGGATTGTGTCAACGGTCTTTCCCGTCTGAGAAACCTGCACAACTGAGGACGAAATAGTGACATCAACGTCAGAAAGTCTATTTTAACCGCACGCAACATTTGTCTCGAGGTAAAACGTCTACCGGAGATTACACCTACCCGTCGTTGTTTTCTAATTTCTAACCACTGTCGTAAAGTTGTGGACGCGTAGAATGATCCGGTAACTGTAGAACAATGCGAAGGGGCTACTCACCAATTTTGAAAGATTCTCTCGAGCAGGGTCGACCGACGGAACAAAGATCCACTTTGGCTGTTCAGGGTAGTTGCGCGGTCTGCAGTGACGGTGCTAGGCACGCGTCGCTTGGCGAACGATCAAGTATACAGTTTTCCCGCGGGACACGGGTCCGTGGGTTCACTGGCAGTGCGCGGGGAATCCCGTTCGTCGAACCAACGTGACGACTATAGAGTATCACCGTCGCACGAATGGAGCAGGTACAAGCCCGGCGGGGTGTCCCTCTTGGTCGGGTAAATCCAGAGATCGCACACGGCGTTACAAAGTCACACAAAAATCCGACCCGTTCACCGGGATCAACGAGAACCAACAAAATCAAAAAGAAACTCGCAAGAAATTCGAACAGAGTCCGAAGTGAGTCAGTGGTCCTCGACGGTACTGCGCGATCAATCGGCAGACACACGTTGAGGAGTACGTAAACGTCGTAAAAGCAAATTCACTTGTGGCACCCTCTAATCCGCGTCGGAGCAGGACGTTTAAAATCCAGTCGGGATCGGTGGTGCTCTCCTCGTCGGTGAACTTGAACTCTGAGAGCAGGTGACAGTAGGAAACACTGGCGGGTGTCTCTGTGTGTCAGTGGCCAATGATAGGAGGAACGAACTAGGTGTCCGCGGCAGAGAGAGACGTACACGTCCACTCGCTACGGTGTCGGCCTGCAAACTGACTACACGCTAACCGAGACTCGCGACTGCCGTCTTGGCCCCAATGTCGCGTCTGGGCTTCGAGTTTGATGCGAGAAGCTGACGCGCTCGGTCACGTGTATGTGTCCCGCCTCTCTCTGTGTGTGCGGGACACCGCGCGGATCGTCTCCCCGCGCTTCGATCGTGGTGGTGAGCGCCGATTTCGGTGGTGGGGGCCGAAAACTCTGTGTAGAGGGGGAACCTTACGCCCGGTTCACGCTCGGTTTCTGCGCGCTACCTCCCACCACACGAACCCTGCGTCACCGCGCCGACTGTTCTCCTGATTCTCCCTTCCACAACCCACGACACCCCCACCAACGAAACCGTTGCACCGCGTCAGAGGCACGCAGCGTACGCGCGATTAGATTGCGTCGCGCGTCGACGCTGTGCGCCTCGTGCGCGTTACCTCAGACCGCGATGCATCTTTCTTCCTCCTTTTTCTGCGACTCCGTTTTGGTGACGATTCTCGGGACAGTTCTCCAACGGCGACACAGAGTTCACGGGACTTTCTCCCTCGACATTAATCCCATTTCAAGCCGTTCTCTTGTATATGGTGATGCAGACATACGATCGTCTTTTGGCTCACGTAACTTAAAGTGAAATCATTTCTGTCGATGTTCGATCTTTGGGGTTGATGTGCACGCATGTACAGGGTGGGCGGGAAATCGTGGCATGGGTGGGATGAGTCTAGATCGAGAGGGAAAGATATGATTTTTAGGAAGATCGATACATGACAGTCTGCTTGCCCTGTAAGCATGATCGCGAGGTGGTTCAGGCAGGATTTAAATCTTTTAAATCTTTTCTTTAACTAGAGGCGAAGATTCTTGATGAAGGAATGTAGTCCTTGGTCCTCCTGAAACTTCAATGCAACAATCCATTATGCACTTGCTAATGCTCAGTTGATGATGGTTGACAGGTTTACCAAAAAGATTAATTGACTTGATTAAGGTGAAATCTGTTTTTTTTTTCATAGGTCCGGAAGAGTGATGTCTGTGATCCTCCAGGGATCCTTTCGATTTCGTCGATGCTCTCCAATCTCCTTTTTTCATTCCTGATGAGGAATTGATGTAGCTTTTTGCGGAGCGTGCGAGTCTCTCGAGTGACGGTACAAGATTTTTTTGGCTCGGGATAGATGTAAAGATGATAGGGTAGTGGGATATGTCGGATAGATTGAATCCTTTTTTCGGCTGGCGAAAAACAAAGAGCGCGCGCAGCTAGCGCCACTTGGACGAGTCTGGTCGCAAGGACCCTCCACGCTGTCTCTCTTTCTCTCTCCATCTCCGTCCTCTATAAACCGAATGCCAGACAACGAGGGCATCAGCCCCCATGAATCACCGCCGGTCACCTTCACTTTTTATGCAAGTTTGGTCTCGCCCGGCCTCGCCGGTTGAACGAATCCTCGTGCGAACCCGCCGCGGGACGATCGATACGGAAATTTGCGTTTCGAGGTAATCGCGGGAGGTACACAATTTGCCTGGATCCGGTACACATCATTGTCCTTCCGACGTCCTATTCAATACTATCGACCATTTACTCCATTTTTATTTTCAGGATTTACAGGGATCTTCATTTGTAGTATTTATATCATCATGTTGGTATGCCTATCCTCCATTTTTCAATCTCCATTTCAGTGTACTTTTTATCAAATAAAAGAGATAAAAGTATCCTCGACTCCAATTTCTCCTAACCAATTCACAACGATTTATACTTGCATCAAGATCCATGCTTTAACGATCCACGATGGTGGTATGTTTTTCCTCTATTTTTCAAGGATTTTCATTGATAAAGCGTATTTAATTTCTACTCGACTCCAGTTTCTGTTAATTAATTCGTAACCATTTATATTTGCATCGAGAGCCACGCTTTAGGCACCATCCACAATGTTGATGTCTTGAACGGTTATTAAATAAACACTACGATTTTTCATTTTCCATCGTGAGGACCTCTCGCACAAAGAGTAATCTCATTTCTCTGGAGGTACTCATAAATAATTAGATTCCACCATTGTGACGGGAGTCGGAGAAGAAAGAAGTATTGTCCCGCACCGAAAACAACAATAAGTCCCACGGGACCGATAAATCACAGAGAGCGTGCGCCGAGCCCGTCTCGCATCGCAGCGGCGATTCGGCAATCTGATTTGCATAGATCGCATATGCATAATGATCGCGCTTGACGCGCGCTTATGGCGGGCGAATTTGGAATTTCAAGGACGCGCTGTCGGGACGTGCATCGCCTCGGGAGAAGCTTGACCGTGCTCTCTCAGCCGGTTGCAGTTTCTTTTGGCTTTGGTTTTCGCGTTCGGGTGCGGCGACCGTGTTCGCGCGCGACCAAAATAAAATCCGTGGCGATCGAGGGGACCCTGACCAGGTCGTTACACCGGTCACATAATCCGCCGGCTAATTAGTGAAATTACCAACGATCTTATCGTTTCTTCTCTTTTTATTATTACCACGCTTATATTAACTTGCCGTGTTGTTTGTATGCGTCAAATCTTGTAACCGACTTTTAATCGATTACAAGATTTTGATGACAATAAAAGTAGAAAATAAAATATACAAAAAACTTTTTAAAAACCACGCTTATATTAAAATACACTAAAAAGGAGAATATAATTTTTTTCCTGGTTCTCCATGAAATACCGAATCCAGTTAAATAATTATTAATATTTTCCCCAAAATTTTAACCAATTAGTTCAAAATTTCTTGTGTTATAAAATTAGTATCGAAATAGATAGAAAAATTTAATATAAATTTAAATAAAATCATGACTTTAGTGACTATAAATAAAAGCGTGGAGCGCCCACGAAGATTACGTCTATATAGTTTAGCGCTCCACGCTTTTATTTTTATAGTCACTAATGTTATGATTTTATTTAAATTTATATTAAATTTTTCCATCTATTCTGACACTAATTTTATAACAGAAGAAATTTTGAACTAATTCCAAAAGTATTGGGGGAAAATATTCTTAATCATTTACCCCTGGATTCGGTATTTAATATAAGCATGGTTTTTAAAAAGTTTTTATTATATATTTTATCTTCTCTTTTCTTTCATTCTTGTCTCTCTTCACCTCCGGCCATTTTCGTTTTGCGACACTCTTTAATGCGACGTATCTATTCGTCACCAAACGGCGCACTAATTCGCCTAAACCAAACATACTTGTTTCTATTGTCGCGCAACGAGTCGTAGTAGTGTTTATGCGCAATATCACTATTTCTAAACCATGAGCCCTCGCTTGTGTTTGGTGTACGCAGTTACCTTTGGAGCATGTGATTGCCGCGTGAGGACCTCCGAAACTAGTTCAAGTTCGATGCGATGCAGGAAAGGGGAAGCAGGTCTCTCGCGGATCTATAGATCGTCGTCTACGGTTCGCCGTTCCCCAGGGCCGAAATGTCCATTAGGCGATTTAGGCAACGTGCCTGCGAACGTTTCGCACTTATGAAAACAGGCTTGAAAAATCCACCGAAACGTCGCGAGACACTAGGTGTGATTATTATTAATAGAAGCAGGTTTAACAAACTTTAGCGTGGCACCGGGCCAAGTTGACACTCTAACTTTACACTCGAACGTTTTAATAAGTGATCTAAATGACAGTCTCAAAAGAAGTTATTCCATTGTTTTAAAAGATTGTTTATTTAAATATTAATCAAGATTTATTTTGCATAAAGATCCGCAGTCTAATGCTATAAAATAATAGCAATCGTTATGTATTATCAGTTATGTCAGTGGACCCTAAAATCCAAGGACCTCAAATTAATATTCTTGGAGGAATGTTGAGGATATCTGACCTTACAATTCCCCTAAATCTTTACAACCAGAAATCCTTCTCCACAAAGGGTAGTTGGCATAAACCCCATGAACGAAACAGACGTAGAAAAGCATAACTGGTCGGCGCAGCTATTTTTGCCGGCGAAAATGAATTTCATCCTGCGTAGATTGAATAAATTATTATTTAATTATGCGTGGTCGGTAGTCGGCGCGTGTGTATCCGGCATCAGGCGTTCCTGTGCGTGTGTGCATGCAAATATATGTACGTGAACGTATAAATACGGGCTGCACGTTGCGGCGGTACCAGCGGAATTGAAATGCAGACACGCTATCTATTCGCACGCGCAATCCGGATTACACCTGCATCGTCACTATTACTTGAACAGTTACACTTTCTCCCGTGAACGAGCGTCTGCCCGCGGAGAAAGAGAGCTCTCTCGAATGGAAAGGGGAGCAGGGTGAGGGGGACAGGAGGGAGAGGGAATAATTGTTAAACGAGTTGGTGGTTATTCAAAATACACTCTCTCGCCGTGCTATTGCATTAACAAACGCCTCGCCGGATGGAAAACGGTTCTTAGATAATACGACGCGGAGCGTTTTCGCTGGCCAGAGACCAGACTAGAGAACGCGGCCGCCTCTGAGCCGTTACGAAATAACGCACGCAGAAAACCGATCGATCCAATTATCATTTATTAATCATTCCGCGACTGAACCGGAGCGAATCGGGACCACGAGCGTCGAGAGAGGCGGATCCGCGGCCAATTTCCCACGTTCAAATTCAATCATGTAGAAAGTCGCCGTTGGCGCCTCGAAATAGCGATTGCAGCACCGGAAATTTGATTTTTGGAGGCTTTGTTGCTCGTTGGACATGTTCATGTAAGGTTTGAGTTGATTCTCAGGTTGATCATTGCTTGCGTAGATGCGTTAGGGTTGTTGGGTTTTTGTTGTTTCTTAGTTCTTGGGGGTGGAAATGGTCCTGATGGAATTTTTATACTGTATTCAATTCTAGGTCATTTTGGTCTATAACTGTTCAATTTTTAAAGGCGAAACAACCCTTATAGATTGGTGGACAGACAAACCATTTTCAGTTTTAGCCAATTGTTCTCGGTTGACTATTTTCAAGTCTTCAAAGGTGGAAACAACCCTTGTAACTGTTTTGACTGGCTTCTTTCTAGCTGTTAAAGGATCGATCGGATATCGGCGATCTAATCGTAGGTCCAGCAGTATTTTCCCAAGTTCTCGGTGATTGTTGGTCGATCGAAAGGATCGAGCTGACCGTGGCGGTACACGTAAGACGCACACCAGGCCCGAGAAACCGGTCGTGCACCAGGATTTCGAAACGTCGAAGAAAGCTCGGTGTTTTAATCGAGATATCGAGGTCCCTGCGCGGCCTTGCTTGTTACAGGCTGCGATAAACGAGGTGACTGGCCTACCGGGACGGCAGCCGGCTCTCGGACTTTCTTTTAACGCTAAATCCACCACGGTCGAACGACCAGTTCGTTAGTTTACTGTTGTTTAAACTGCCAACGCGCTTTCGTTGAAAACGATCGAATTCGTTTCGTCATTCAAGCACGCATTACGGTGATGTCTCTATAGATGTGAAGGAGGTGTGCATGAAGTTTATGAATAGTTTATGACAAGGCACCTTTGTGTTGAATTATTTCTCAGTGCAACTTTTACTAGTATGTTTTCGCGACATTTTTCTAATTAAAATGAGTCCTGACATGATATCATTTGGATCATACTCGATTAAATCACGATTCAGTAGAAAGTAACCTCTTTCATAAGGAAACTTCACTTTCAGTGTTCGGTCAACTACTAAATATAACCAATTATTTGCCATTTGCACTAAAATATCTGAAGATTGTTTGGGGTCTATACACTTTAAAAATTGGCTCACACAACCAGGAGATTGTCTAAGAATAATGAGCAACCTCTCTCTCTCTCTTCGTCAGAAAGACCCACCGATTTCGTCTGCCTGCGCGAAAAACAATGCGGAAATTTTCACCGTAGATCTCTCGATTGTTTCCCCGAGCATGTGTGCGTTCGCTCGTGCGAGAGAAAGGAGGCAGATTAATTATAACAGGCAGCGTTCGGGCCGCTTCTTTCTGCTCGTAAAATCGCCGTACCCGATGCAAAATAAACGACGCCGCGGATTACATGCCGATGAAAGTCGAGGAGAAACGGCCGAAGAACGGGAGGAGCCTAGGCCTCGTATTGTTCTATTCATTTTCTCGAAAGATCCTGCGCGATGAGGCTCGAAGCTTCGGTGCCGGGAACAATTCAGCTAGATTAAGATTCGAGGTTGCTGAATCGTCGAGTCCGGAGCCTCGTATGAAAGCCATTCAAATCACAGGTTAAATTGTCACGGAGAATTTAACCGCTGAGACCTGACATTGAATTTCAATTCATCCATTCGAATGCTAACCGGAATTTCGATTTCGATTTAGAATTCGCATTTGAATCTTGCTGCTAATATTTCAAATCAAATTCGAATACACGAAGATTCGAATTTAAAACCTGCAGCTAATATTTGAAATTAAAATTTGGATGCACCAAGAATCGAAATTGGATATCTTGCTTCTAATATTTGAAATCAAATCTGAATCCTCGAAGATTTGAATTTTTAATTTTCCTCATTCAAATTCAGATTCAAATTCGAATTCGAGATCTGGCGTAACGATCGGGATAGTATTGTTCCGAGCAACATAATATGCGCGGCGAGAGAGCTGCCAAAGATCACAAACGGCGAGGTCCCGAGGCCCAGTGACTAATGACGGTCGATTGGCGCATGGTATCGCCATTAATCGCGTGTAATTCCAGCGACTTTGCGTCACTGTAAGTCCGGCATAGGAAATTATTAATAGCCGAGAATTTTCGCAAGCTCCGCGCGGTGCATCGACTTAACGCGGCAATTAAAAATGTCAGATAACGGCTGGCGAGATTTTGCGTCCGTCTGAACTTGAGGCGCGATAGCGTTGACAATTAGCGGGGAGCAGCATCGACAGAAGAATAAACATGATTCGTAAATAGCTCTAATTCCAGAAGTAATTTCACGATGTGACTGCCACAAATGATTTTGTTGTCCGTAGCAGCAAGAAACGGTTTCGTAACACGTAAATAAATTTTCTGACAAAAATCGAGGCACGATTTTTCTCGGATATTTCGGAGACGGTTAAAAGAAGTTCGCGAAAAATGCCGAGAGCGGGAAGTTAATTAACGAAGGCGGTAAACAGGCGTGGAAAGAGGGTGGGAGAGAAAGAGTGGGCGTCGGGGCATTTAATTGAATTTTCGCACGAATTTCCCGGGCTGTTACGGAGAGTCATTTATTAGTCCGCGCAATCGATGACGCCGCTGTATTAATTAATTCGCGCGGAGCCGTTGTTATCGAATTAAATACACAACGTTCGACCGACTTGCCCGTTTAATTGAAGTGTTCGCAGTGGTGCCGAGTCGCGTCGCGTCGCTGGAAAATATCATTTTCCCTCGATAATCGATGCGTTCGGAATATCGTCCCTCGGACCGATTTTAAAAGCGTTTCAATTAAAAGGACCGCGTTAAAATAGGCTACAATGCGCGGGACCGTTTATCTGTCCGGCTCAACGTGATTGTTGTTACGTGGCTTTGCTCGGTACAGCCTCGTGACCGTTAACCCATCGACGATCGTTCAGTTCGGTCGTTATTCGGCTGCAGCCGACTGCCAATTATAGAATTGACCGTTTCCGGGTGTGTCGCGGAAATTAGTCAGCAATTTGCGACGCGCCACAATCAATTCTACGCCTCTGTCGGATCATTCTCGAACCGCAAATCGCGCCGACACTGCTCCCCGAATCTCAACCCTTAACTCGCCACTTATCAAATATTATTAAAAAGAAAAATGTCACAGCATGACATGCTGCGTGTTAGGATTTTAAATAAGCCCATACAAGTGCAGACAAAAATTCCAATCCTGGCAGTTTTATCGATAATCAAATCTATAGAGTTACATTGAAACTACTTTTCCTCCTTGACAGAAATACAAATACTGGTTGCACGCAAATTTCAATTCTGGCAGTTTTATCGCAACACAAGTCTACATAATTACATTGAAATTAAGACCTAAGTCCTTGGACCGACGTTTATCAAAAATTTCGAAATCTGGAACACACACCATCCACAGTTTCTCCGAATAATCTACCTGAAAATTCTGCTGGTTCGATAACTAGAAATTCGACCCTACATTCAGGGTCGTTCAAGGTCCAAGTCCAAGGACACCGTAGGATCGATTTCTGTCCGTCCACCCTGTATAAAGGACGGGAGCCTACTTGACTCGCGAACGGTACTTTCATCGACCAAGTGAAAGCAATATGAAAGTGCTTGATTGCAAAGTAGAAAGGTGAAATGTACGATAAAAAGACGAAGCGGTTACGTGTGCGTGTGCGTGTGGCGTAGTGCTCGCGCGCGACCCATTTGAAGAGCGTTCCGCGAGAATGAAAGAAAGGAGCGTCGCGCAACGAGTGCGGGAGAGGTGAGGAAGGATGAGGCGAATTATTCCTGCGAAGGAGAGAGAGAGAGAGAGAGAGAGAGAGGGGTCTGTTGTCGTGCGTGGTCCTTGATTTCAGTGGCTAAGGTCAACGGTGCCCATACTTTTTCGTAGCGTAACGATTCGTTTCCTTACGTAACTGGGTCCACGTAATTCCCTGCTTCCGTCTTGGTGACTCTGTTTCTCCTCTTCGGGGCCCGTCGATACCTGGCCCGGCTGTCTGCCGATCCACAATGCATTCGTTCCGTTACATTTCTTTCTTATCTTCGATCCTTCCCCGGTCCCCTAATCTGTCGATTGGACATCGTTACCGCTGCGATCGCATCAAACTTTGGATTAGGTCTGTCTAGGGTAATTGAAATAACACGATTCATGTCTTCTGAAAAATGGACTGTGATTTTGTGAGTATTTTTTGGCACGTTGCAGACGTAAGTGAATTTGGGAATTTGTTTTCTAAAATATAAGAAATACTTTCTTCGAGATGCTGAAGACTTTGATGCAGAATTTAATTTCAGGAGTGAATAACAATATGTGGATCTTTTGTTACTACAATGATTAGATTATTTGTTGTGAGATTCGTCCTCAAAGGGTTAGAAAGTGTAGTCTCTTTACAGTCTCGTTTGGAATTTACGCTGCATACGAGGAATTTACGCCAACTCGAGGAAACCTTCAATCCACAGGCATCCAAGAAATTTTCCAACTTCTATTTTCGTCGCCTTTGTTCAGGTTTTTTTTTACAATATTCACATTCCAATGCACAGTATATTATTTTATACTTGGCAAAGGGACAAGAATATTCATTGTTTTATTAATATTTTCTTTTTTTTTTAAATATCGACGTTGCCATTCTATTCCTACGACCTCAACCGAACAGACAAATCTTCATTCTCTGAAAGACAGCCCTACATTTTATAATTATTTTCCTGTTTTCTCAACGTCAAAATTTCAAATATTCAACAGGGCTTATCTCAAAATTAAATCACATCCGGTTACAAAATTGTCCGAGCTCGTTTAAAAACAACAACAAAAGCTAAGAGCACATTAAGAAAAAGTGGTTCGGGGCAAGCGCACGGCCGGACGACTATAAATATTTATGAAACGCAGATTACGGCCGAAGGTCCTTGTATCTCCGTCAGTGTAATTGCTAAATTGTTGTAACATTGGAGGAGCGTTCCCCGATAACGCGTTATCGGGCCTGGATACCGAATTATCGGGACACAGGGAGGAGAGAGTCGGCTATTACATTTGGCACGGGTCAGTATGGTGATAACTCTTGCAGTTTCTCCTTGATAAAGCTGTATCGTACGCTGCAGAGATTGAAGGACACATAGTGTGTCTGGAACAACCTAGACATGACGAAAAGTCCTTGTTACTGACGTATCTGGATTTACAACAATTTCTAACAGCGAGTCCAATACTTGAAGAGTAATGCGCTATTTTACACAAATGCATTCATTCTGCACGCGCCGTCATTCTCGCATCGATCGCTGCAATTAGTAGTGGAGGTGATGGAGACTCGCGTGTGTCGCCAGATGTTCCGATAAATTGCCATAACTACCCGCTTTTTCCCTGATGTCGGTCGCTTCTTATTTCCCTGCCGATAACGACGCTGCACGCGCCGCCATTTTGGCTGTGACGCGCCTGGGGGGCGTGGCTAACTGCTGCAGCAGACGAGGCAGGCTTTGGAACAATTATCGCCACTGTTTGGTCCACAATTTCCTAAATATTCGGTTGGTTTAGTATTTCTCTTAGAAAAAATCAATGAAAAAAAAATAATCTCAAGGTCTAGAAATCGTAGTTGACAAATTTCTGTGGATGGTTCGTACAGCCGCGTGAAAAATTTGTAAAGTTGTCTACGACAATTGAGGAAACACGAAGTAGAAATTGAGGATGTTTAAGTGGACGTCGTAGTCGCAGACTAATTACGGGTCGCATTCCGACGATACCGCTTGATCGCAGGAATCGAAGCATTGATCTTGAACTTTATTCGTTCCAAGAAAGAAGGAAAGCATCGACGGATCTCTGGGGTCGTTGTATCCGTCTCGGCTCTATCAGCGGTTGCATCGCAAGACAAACATGTAGCGCTGATTAAAGAAACGGCAATAACCTTGATAACTTGGCCGAACCGAGGCCTTGAATCCGAACCTGCGGATTGCCCCTTGGAACTGGCTGTCGACGATTGTCAGAGCGCTCCCATGACATTGACTTTAGAGGACCGTCCTGTTATCAGAGTCCACTGTGAATGTTACTTAGACCAATCTCAATTAAAATAGTCCGAAAAAATTGTTATCCGCTTTGGATCATAATGGAACCGTTAGTTAAGGGAACAAATATTTTCTAGACTGCCAGTCTTAATAATTGATGGCACACATATTTAAATAACTTTTTCAAATGGACCAAACGACTTCAGTTTTTCTGCTAAGCTGGATGGTTTACCTGATGATAAAATTTTGGAAAAATTAGTTTTATTTGGGCTCGCGACGAAAATTTAGAAAATGTGCTTGGTTTGCCGATATATTCAAAATTTATTCTGATTTATTGTTAGTAAGTTATACGTATAGAGTGTATTTTGAGACTGACTGTGTCAGGGGACTCCGTTGAATCAAATGTGGCGGCAGCCTCCACGCGTCGCTACCAACAATAAGAGAAAAGAGGACGTCCCGTGTTGCAATTGTTGTTTACACGCCCCAGCAGACGAGAATATATTGTTGAGTTATGAAACGTGGTTGCAGGGACGCGTATCTAGAGAAGAAGTGAACGTATGTCGTTCGAGTTTCGTGTAGATTAGCGGGGAAAAGATCGAAAGGTCAGAACGATGATCGTTGACGCGTTCGACGCCTGTTTTCCATACCTCTCGTTGTATTACATACATCGGCTCGTGTTGCCCGCTGGTGGTGATTGACCTGTATCGTTTCTACGTACCAAGTTATTTTTGCTGCGCCGCTATCCTTGGCTCGAGAAGCGCCATCGTTCCCTTCGCGGCGCGGCGTCGTCCGATTCGAATGCGTTTTCGAAGCGTACCTGCTGCTCGCGATCGCGCCACGTGGAGCCTGTGTTTACTATAAACTTATTCTTAGACTTCTCTTTTAGCCTTCCCTGCACTTGTTTCGCCACAGAGCCAAACAAAAGATAGCCGTTCATGAGCGCTTCACCAATACGGTGTCTTATTCTTGTGGAAAACGCTTTCGTTTTCGGCATCCCCATTATTCTTTTTCTTAATCATTTTACAAGTCGCAAATGATAAAATAGTATTCTAAAATTCTTGGAATATTTTCCCTGTTTTAGATTTGATCTACCAATTTGTAGGAATAAATCTTCCAAAAGGATACCAGTTGGTTGTTGCAGAATCTATGAACAAATTGACTTTGCTGACTTCGTTTTTCATGGTCGTCTTCAGCCTTCACTCTTGCTCGTCTTCTTTAGCTACTTTCAATCATTTAATCGCTAAACAGTCTAGATTGCGTTCGATCAGCCACTTAAATTATCAAATGCGAATAAACCTTACAGAACTAGTGGTTGTAGAAACATGTAGAAACAAGGTCTGTTCTTTATGTATTCCTCGCTCCTCTCCCTCATCTTTAGCCACTTACTCCCGAAGCAAGCCCTCTTTCATTGTCTCCAGCCATTTCAAATTCTATTAGTCACTAAGTTTAAACCTCTCGGTGATATTTTCGGTCCACAGCCGTCGCAGGTCGTAACAGCTTCTGTGATTCATCTCGCGGCCTCGGAAGAGTCTCTAAACAGACTTTGATGGACCATATTGTTCCTGAAAGATCGCTGAAGGTTTTCTGGTGGTCTGAGCTGGAAGGCCTGATGAAAGAACAATCCATCTTGTTGCGAATACTAGAGGGTCGCTAAATCCTGTTGCGGATCAGAACCTAAACAGGGAGAACCTTGCTAAAAGACTTTAAGGAACCGCTAATTACCTTCTAAAATTCCAAAGTTAGCGTCTCCAGTTTTCTCAAAACTCATAAAAGCGCAAGGACCCCGTTAACGATACAATTCCCATAGCACACACGTCCCAAAGCACACAAAGTGAGACAGTTTGGTCGTTGACGTTCGAAGTGAACGTACTGTGTCAATAGACGGGCTCTGTTCGCCGCTGTTTACCATTCTGCCGATCGCTCATTAATTCCGCAGGTGCCACGCGCCTGATCCGGCCCCGCGAGCCTCTTCTTTATAAATAGTCGCCAATCGTCGATTAATTAACAACGACGGTACCGACTGCCACTATTAATACGTTCGCAATCAGCCGTGAACCGAGCTCCTTTCAGCCGGGGGTTGGTTAATTTTAACGACAGGTATTTTCACCTCCCCCTCCTATCATTTTCACGGGATTGCTAGAGTGTTCTAAGTGGTGTCGCGCGAGCGATCGAGATCGATGGAAAAATCGATCGTCGCGAGTCGAAGAAAGTGCCGCGAGAGGAGGGACACCTTCCGCGGAAGCTACACACAGTGAAAGTTACACTTTTTTCTTTCCACATTTCCCCTCCTCGCCGCCTCTCGTTTCCAGCCTTTTGCGTTTACTTATATGTGGTCTAGGTAATTTCGCTTCGAACTATTACGCAAGTTCCATGAACGGTGATCGACACCCTCGGTGTTAATGAACTCTGGGCTTCCTTCCTCCATTCGAGAGTCGTCCTGCTATTCATTAACCCGATCGGCCATCTTCGTTTTCAGACGAAGCTGAAAATTTGATAAGTCGTCTGGGTGATCTGAAGTTTTATGCATTGAACTTGTTTTGGATAGAGATTAAACGAATCGATTCAATTGTACAATTGGTACTTACTAATAATAAGTAGAAATAGTTGAAAATGACAGGATCTAGTTTTTCGTTTGTTTTATAAATGTATTTTTGTAAGATTAACATCTACAAAATATTGAACAACGCTGTTTCTTATTGATTTTCTTTTGCACGAGCAAATGCACTTCATGCAACACGATGGAAAAATTAGTTCCCTATTATCTTATATTTCTGTTAAGACTTTCTAATAAAGCATTTATGAGACTGTGCTTATATAACACTCTTTTATTACCTGTACTGGCATTGTTTCTTGAGAGAAACATGGAACACTGTGCATTCTTGTTTAACGAGGAGAAAATAAACTATAATTAAATTCAATTATCTTTCTACTTCAATGTTAGCTTGCTAAAATCATTAATGAGGGAAATGTACTTAAGATGTTACGGTGATGACTAATGCGCGAGTTAGAAAAATTTACGACATCTCTCTCTATCAAACATAAAATTAAGACGAACAGTTTTACGATAATTATTACTGATAAAATTCATCAGCACAGAGTGTATGTTTTAATCAAATCCACACAAAATCTAAAATTTATTAAAATTCATAGAGTCTATGACCCACCCAAATCCACAAGATTTAAAACTCACAAAAATCTGCAGAATTTAAAATCTCTAAAAAAATGTCTAAAAAATCGAGAATCTAAAAATGTAGAAAACTGCTGGGGTCAAGGGGGTTTCAAGAAACGGCGAATATGCAAACATCCGCAGTCCACGAAGACTGACAGTCCACCACAGCCCGAAGAGTCAAGTTAGCCGGTGTCCACGTAACACGCTCGTAACCGCGAAGCGTGTAACGCCAAGATCACGTGCCGGCGAGTCAGGAAATCCTAGGCGAGCACCGCGGAGAAAGCAGCGTCGGTCGCGCTCTTCTCGTGTCGGACACGTACACAGAACCGTTCCGAACAAGTCGAATGCAAACACGAGCGCGTGCACCGTTCCGGTTTTTTCCGTGCGCTAGCAACCTCGACAGAGTCTGCTGACTTTCTTTCTTCGCAGAAACGCCGAGAGAGGAGACCGATTCCTGCCCACGGCTTGGAAACTCTTAGAGCATCGATTTCAGCTTTAAAAACGGCCGTGAAGAACCTCTACATCGATGAAACCATACATAAACCAATGACAAAACGTTTTTGTTTCTAACTATTTTTCTATGAACTTCTACTTTACCTTTTTCAGTAAAGATTTTATTTAACATTAATTTAACAAAAATATCACGAACATGTGCCTAGCGGTTTTATAAAAAAAAAAACATTAAAAACAGCTAATCATTTATGCAAATTTATATACAAAATTAAAACTGCTTGGTGGAATGTAAAGCGGGAGTAGCTGGATTGGAAGTTTGTGTTCTTAGCATTCTAGTAAATAAACAATTTAGTATCGGTGTTCTAAATTCTTCTGATCAGGTTCTTTACTGTATGTTCAACAGTTTTAAACAATCGAAAACTGTCTGGAAGCTAGCGGACTGGCGAAGGAAATTTTTTAGCAGCCGATACCACTGATATCGCTGTTAGAAAATGTTTCATTCGATGAACTGATAGTTGTCTGCTGCTCGACTGTTTGAGCTACTTGGCCCGGGCAGGAAGCTCCGATTAGGCGATCGGATAAGGAACAATTAGGGTATCGGTGCTTCGTGCTCCACGATGGCTGCTAACCGAATCACTGTCTGCCGTAATCTCTGTCGATTGTCGACGGTTGCTTCGATCTCGTTGGATCTGGGAGAGCGACGATAACGATCGTGACTGTACGGAAATAAATTGGAGCAGATAGTTGAAGTGGACGCGCCTATCAGTGTACACGAGACTGCAGCTGTGTTTAGGGTATGATGTTGAGGGATAGCTTAATATGCTTTGACGTGTTTGCGACCAGCGTCAGATGTATGTGACACACAATCACAGTTCTCTATAAAAAAAGAAATAATTTATTTTTCTGTGACACTGTCTTCTGTTATTATATTTTACATGAGAATTGCTAGAACATTGCAACTATGAAGGCTATATCTGAATTAACTGCTGGTCGCGTAAGTCTTCATCGCACGAGAAATAACGACATGTATCAAGAAAAAGAGAAGGAAGCAATTACCGGACGGTTAAACGGAAATCCTGCAATTCCAATAATTTGCAAAACAAGACCAGAAATATAAAACTACGTGAAACCACCGGCTCACGTGCCACGATCCTCATTCCCTCGCGATAGCATAACCGATGACAAATCACGGAAACGAGTGCATCCAAGGTGCACTCTTACTTCATCGAAACGCGACGAGTAATCTCGCGATCGTGCCATCCATGACGAGTCCATTAAAACGTGTTCCTCCTTCGTGCCTTAGTGCCCCTCTTCTATCGTCCTTTTTGAATCATCCTGTCCATGATCCGGCTCCTCGGAGGCGAGGCTTACGCACTGATTCACGGGACTTGTCGATCAAGAATGACCGACAGAATTAAAATCAGAAACTGTAATTTAATTTGTAAATCACATCAAAATATTATACAGTTTATGTAGATTAGGATTGCCTTCGCAGGAGTGCAAAGGGCTAGGTCTGATGAGAAGATCGATTCAGAGGAGTGGATCTAAAAGTATGGGAAGACTGATTTGCAAGGTGCGAATGTTTGGCGGGTCTGGGCGCTGAGCCGGTTGACATATCCTGCCCCGAAGGACGTCAGCGACCTTGAGCAGCCGGGATCAGGGTCACGGTGTAGGGCAAGGCCCTCAAGGCCGCCGGAACGGCCAGCAGCGGCCGTCACCCGCGAAAAAACCGGGCTATTTTCTTCGGTGCGAGAGTCGAAGCCCTCTTCGGTTCGGCCGTGATCGTAATGGATGAATTACGGAGCACGTCAGGGTCGGCTGGTATCTAGCAGATCCACACGATGATGGTGGTGGTGGTGTGTTGCGAACACGTCCTCGACGGACACCCGATAAAAATCGCGACGCACACCGTTGCGAAACCGACCGCGAGATTCGTCGATAAACTAGCCCCATTCTCTCTCTTTCTCTCTCTATCTCTCTCCTCCCCCCAACAGGCCAATTTCGTAGCGTCCCGTTGTGTTCTGTTGCGTTAAGAAATCTACGTCGCGACGGAACCGCGTCGTCGCGTGCGACGATAAAACGGACATTGTGTAACCTGATTAATTGGAAGCAACTTGCAGCGCGTGGCCTCCTTATCTAGCTCCCTTAAGCTTTCGTTCGCCGTGTGGGTGAATGATTGATACCGCCGCACGATGCGGGGAGGAAAGTCGAATTTAGACAAGGGGTTTTGTTTGCTCAATTTATGTGTCAGTCAGATTATCGCTGCAATGTTTGTCTCGGAATGCGGTTTAATTACGCGCTCAACGCGTCGCCGCTTTTAATAGATTGCTGGATTTATGATTGGTGTGTTGAGATTTAATATATTTTGTTGTTGGATGGATTTTAATGAGCTTTTTGTTTTATTGAGCCGCTTCACGCAACCCTTAATAGATTATCGGTGCAATACATACTTGCCTAGAATAAATCTTTCAATAGATTGCAGGATTTATGCGTTTATATTGGTATTTTATATATTTTCTTTTAAGTTGAAAGTTCGATTACAATAGACTGTACGAGCTTCTTTCAGGTTCGTTTGCAATGTATCATTCGATTATCACCGTTCGTCTTGAATGGAGGTGATTAAACTTACTATGTCTGTGGTCGCCCTACATCTCCACAACGGATCAAGAACTTAGCATTTTACGACCACCGACATCGGAAAGCGAGTATCTGGATGATCCGTGTGTGTGTCTAAAATTAAAATCGCATGTCATGCGAAGAAAAATAACAATCGCGTCGGCCGACGCTGCAACCCTGTCCACGGATGATCGATCGATCTGCGCAGATCTTCGTCGATCCTTATCGCTGCGCTGTCGAATTGCGACACGGGACGGAGGATCGCTGAAAGGGAAGCGTGTTCGCTATTTCGCTTCAGTGATCTAATTAGATCAGCTATAATTGCGAACACCTTATGCTCTATGATATTGCATCCCGAAGTGGACAATAAGTTCATGTTAATAGTGATGTCGTGATAGAGGGTTGCAACGTAAAACGAGATTTCGGGAGTCGGAAAGTAGGCCAACGGAGCACGTGGAGTATACTCGACCGAGTTCGAGGTCGGCCATTACGTAACACGGATATTAGCTATTATTTACGTTGTTCTGGTACCGGGCCAGGCTTTAAACTCGCTGGACCTCGAAATATCGTGCCGCAACGTCGCGTTAACGTAACGACGCGGACTCTCGACGTCTTCGTTCAACGTCCGCAATGGTTTCTGGGAAGAATTAACCCATTGCAGGCAGAACTTATGGAGAAATAGCTCGTCGTTGGCTTTCGTGCATCGTGCTCCACGATTGCGGCCAATTTATCGAATTTATTCTAACAGCTTATTGTGTAACTTGTCGCTCTGCTACGAGATAAGCATCTGTCGATATTTTGTAATCTGTCTGACCGTGATAAAGCGGACAGTGCTGCAGCACTATAGAATTATATGTACATTTTAATTGAGAATATTCAATGATAATTTAATTGTGGACGAGATGGGAAAATCAGGCTTGGAAAATCATTGAGGAAGTGCTTCGTTTCTTAATCGAATTAAATGTGGAACGTGTATATAACCGTTTTGGACATTTTTTTATTTTGCATAAAAATCCACACTCTAGCAATGGATTAAATATTGTGTATTACCGATTGTATCTAGATCTGGAAAGAGCAATGAAGCGCATTTCGGACCTGTCCCAAAATCACATAAAAAAAATTAGTGAAACCGATTCTTCACGGAGAGAAACTGAAAACTCTCGATTTTCACCGAACAATGAACCAGATCGTTCCAACTGTAAAAAATGGTAACGGGAGCCGGCGGCGCACCCCCGCAACATTATTTGCCGAGGTTAGGGGAGCACAAAGGTGCAGTACGCCGGACAATTGATCGAGCAGCCAGGAAATCGATCGGAAGAGCACCGCTAGATCCTTATGCTCGTGTAGATCGTTCAACCGGAAGCCACTCTCTCTCTCTCTCTCCCGTTTTCTTTTTGACGGGGGTGGTTCTTACCCCGTGACCTCGATATTCCCCATTCTCGACTCTTCTTCCGTGTCTTCCATTCTTCCCTCCCTTTGCATCGAACATATGGAACTTCCTCTTTCTCGTCTTTCAGTATTCATATTTTTTTTACCATCGCCACGGTGCCGGTTTCCAAAGGAATTATGTAAAGGATGCTATTTTCGGCAACGTCCCGTTGCAACGGTTAACGCTCGCGACGGATTTCGCGTGTCTTAACGCCGCGATTAGGCTCGTTGATCCGCAGCTGCGTGACCTATCTGCCACCAGAGGTAGATAGATATATTATTTCTGTACGAGAACCGATCGACGAATTGCGCCGTAATCCTGCTTCCCGGGAAAACTTCATTATCGTGACATGTGGAACTGTTTACCGCTGCGACGCCATTTTGTCGGCTGTCATTCTTCGGGGAATTTTCGTGGACGATGCTCCGTAAATGAAATAACCGATCTGTGTACATCACACGATTTTTTAAAGAGTAATACATTTCTTAAATTGCTGACGATTTTTGATAAATAACTAGGAAAGCTAGGAAACTTTTAAAATCTGAAAAATCTGTCTATTTCACACTGCAGATCGGACACAAAGTGGAATCTGCAGGATCCAGCATCACTATCGTTTCGACACCTGACCAAAGCGCACTCGGGCGCGTTTGCGGTCGCAGGACCCGTTCCATGGGCCTGTTCGTGTTCATTTCGACTGTGACGCTTCGTTGTGTCCCGTTGCGTCGAGCGAATTTCATGCGAACTCGAGGAAGCGTGATCGTCGGCGCGAATATCGAAGTACACAAGAAGAAAAAGAGAACAAGGGAAAAAAGAGAGCTGACGGTCCACGGGGGAACGTAAAACGAAGATTTTACAGGCGGGCCTGACGCTTTCCGACAATCGAATCGTCGAAAAAGAACGCGGGACGGCCACGAATGTGGTACGAGGTACCGTAACGGCGTTTATTTGGCCGCGTGCGAGCAGGATCGACTCGGTAATCGACCGTTTCCCGTCTCGTCTCGTCTCGACCAGTTGGTGTCGCAATCGCCGCGATAAAAATTACTAGAACGATAAAAAAAGAACGCGGCCGATCCGCGTCAGCCGATCGATGCGTCCACGTGCGCCTACACACCCGTTATCCAATCGGCCGTGCCACGATTCGTCGTTCCTCGTTCCTTCTTCGGCTGCGAGCCCTGAAGATCGTAGCTGCAGACCGTATACCGTGAGCACGATGCCTCGAATTACGACCCCGGTACCCGTTATTCAATTATTTGCGTGAAACGGCCCTGGAATTCGGCGGCCTGCACGGATCCACGCGCTCTTCCTGTAATTGGACAACAGTTGCGCGAGCCGCTCTTCAGCTTCTAGAATCAACCCTCGTGGAGTTATCAACGATCTTGCCTAGAATGATACGTCGTTGCATGTTTTTGAACTTTGTTTGTACCATTTTCGCAAAGTTTTTATGTCCATTTTTCGAAACCTTACTTTCAGGAGTGTTTAAGGAACTCGAAAAAATTCAATCGAAGCGGATAACGTGAAAAATTTTGCATAATGATTCACACATGTACTACATTGTAGACTACTTACAATAATTAATCGATCAATGAATTCTACCGAAAGAATGAGTCTGTACACATAAATAAAGCATTCGACGAATGACGCAGACGTCGTCGATGACGGCAGAGCGAATCCAGCGTAAAAACAAAACTGCGTCAGTGGGAGCGCTATTGAATCAATCAGTCGATGATAATTATAATTAACGGCACCAGTAATATCAATTACCGGGAACGTTCACTGGCAGTAGCAACGTTCCTCAAGCCTATAAAAACGAATCAAAGCAAGGATAGCGTCGATTCCTTTGAATTTCATCGCTCGAATGACGAAATCGGCGGTTTATCACCTCGCGGCTCGCGTCATCGTGATTCAAATCGCGGGAAAAAACGGCCGGCAGAGGTGTTTCCATGCTTGTTTTCCTTTCGCCGGTTTGCGTAATCGGCCCTGAATCATCGAGGGCAGAAATTTATAGGAAATCCACGACTCTCTCGCGTTTGCGACATTTCCGCGACTGTTCTCTCTTTATATCTCTCTCTCTCTCGCTCTTTCTGCTTCTCTGTCGATCTATATCTGAACGAGACGATCTGTCGTGTCGATAGCGATCGATAAACAAACAGTCGGATTGCGTCGAACTCGACACGCGCGCGATTTGCATAGAAAGGAGCGAGGGATTGCGGAAACGCGACGATACGGGGGCACACGATCATCCCCGTTTCAAGGATACGTTCAACACCACAACTGCGGAGCCCTAAACGAGACTGCATTAAATTCATAGTAACAGGATTTAAGCAGATTTCATGGGATTTTCATGGTAACTTCATCAATACTAACAAATTACTCGAGAAAGTATTTTTTATAACTTCACGAAGTGCAAAAGAAAAATAGTTCTAGGTAGTGTTAACACTATTTCTACCAAGGGTGTCGAAAGACACTGTTTAAATTTTGTGAAAAAAATCCATTGCTCTTGGGTTTAATCCCTATCTGCCCTACCCTTGTTTTTGAAAAATGCCTGAAGAGGTTAGCGAGGTTTCTTTTCCCGTGGATCCGAGTTACGCGTGGCGGAAAGTGAGGATGATCGAAGGACATAGAGGAAATGGCGGAACAAGGAGAGGATTCGCCGGAATAAGGTGGAGAGAAGTAAGACGAGACGAGAGAAGAGAGGAGAGAGGAGAGGAGACGAGACGAGGCGGCGTTAAGTGTGTCGTGGTGAAGCGGTACACGCGACGGATCCTCTGTCATAATATGTAGTTTCACAATGGCGGCTATCGAGGGCAGAACACCGTTAGTTCCTTCGTTGCTGGTACCGTGTTACCCAGAGCCGGGAGCCGGCTGGCTCTGCTAACGTAGCCAGCAAGAAATCGTTTCGTCCCGCCATCCCCTCTGCCCCCAGGATGTCTGCTCCTCCTCCTCCTCTTCCTCTTCTTCTTCTTCTTCTGCTTCTCAATCTTCTACACGGTAGCCTGTCACGTTTGCCGATAACGTTACCGATCCGCGGGAAACGCCTCTGTCATCGACATGTTGCATTAATTGCAACAGGCTGGAGCCGTGGAGATTTCATCGGATGGATATTTTTTGTGTAGGATTATCGAATTGCTATCATAATGTTCACTACATCCTCATAATAGAAAATAGTGTACTCAGCGATCTCTATGTTGAAGAAATAATTTGGTTTGTAGAAGGTTCCTCCAATAAAAACATTTCCGTACCTCGGTTTGCATAACGACAGATCGACGGCTATTTGTCATGCACCGAGCAATTGGAATGAATCTACAAAAGTCGAATGAGAGAGACACGACTATCGTTGGCAAACGAGGGTTAGGTATAACGGTAGCCAATTTACGCTGCTCGAATTAAGAGAGCGCCTAAAAAGATGCATCGAGGATCGGCACTCGACACGATTTCCTTCAGCAAACGACTCCCTTTCCCCACTGATTTTTCCTTTTTTCCCCATTTAATTGAGCCGGAACACAAGGATCCACTTGACCCGCCCGAAAAGGATCCTCTCCCTCTCCCTCCCTCTCTCTCTCTCTCTTTCTCTCCCCCCGTAGATCGAAGTTTATCGATACGACGCGACGCGACGAGGCGAATTACTCGATAAATGGCGGCCTGCACTCTGAATGCATTACCGGGAGCCGCGGTTGCCATTAACCTAGAATATAATACAACCATTAACCGATGATCAATGACGGTGGGGAGAGCCGGTAACGGAGTATTTTGATCGAGGTCCTTTCGAACGGTGACCCAGTTCGCCCGGTTTTCTACTCGTGCGCGCGCGAGCGGGCGTTTATCGAGGCACGGGGCCCCACGCCGGAAGTCGTTGAAAGGGAAAGATGCCTCGGAGGAATATCGAAAATAATTAATCTTTTTGTGTCGCTCCGTTGTCTGGCCGGTTCAATTATCAATCGAACGGGGATCAATAGGCTCTTCGAACCACCGGCGTCTCGGGATTCTCGTTATATCGATAATAAACGGTTCGAATGCCGAACCCGGAACGATCGCACGCAAAATACGTTGTTTATCCAATCGAAAGAGTCAGCTCGTTCTGCAGCTTCTCAGACTCGTCATGGAAGAGTTCATCCTCTCGGGCCTTTACAGATGCCAATTACTCGGCAAGACTGAGGACTTTGACGTTTCATTCCGTTTTTGTATTGTGTTAGAGACAATGGTTAGTAGACAGTGGATTTTATTTCCTGACAGAATCGGGTAGGTCAAATGTCAAATGCCAGAAAAAAATTAAAGGTATCTAACCCTCACCACTAAAAATTGCTGTACCATTATTCACAATATTGTTTACATTATTAAATATGTTGGTATCTAATTAATTGCTACACACTTAAGTATTGTATCAGGTGTTATATCTATTTGATATCCATAAAATGAAAAAAGGCATATACAATGGAATTATTCCAGATCATAAATCATAAATCATAAATAAGAAGAAGGATGTTGGTTTCCATTTCTTTCAATCATAATTTAAAATATATAGGGATGTCTGTGGATTACTTTCATGAAAGAAAGAAATTTTTATGCGACTCCAGTTAGTTGTAATCGAGATAGAAAATTTGGATTTTGCACAAAGATCACTAGTGATGATCTCGGACGCGATTTTCTTTGGTTTCTGGGCCGAATTCTCGCGCGAGCGGATGAAAGCCTCGTTATCGGACCTCGTCCAACGCAGCCTCGCTAAGGTTAACGACATCCAGCACCGGGCGGTCCGTTCTGGACGCATCCAGGATGTCCGCGACGCGATAGAGACGTCGCCGTCGTATCCTGGCCAGTCTGCCCTCGCTGGTTCCATCGTATCGCCGTTTCTTTTTTCGTCACGATAGAAGATAGCGTTGTAATCGTGCCGCGATATTCGGCGTTAGAGCGAGGCGAGTCACGTGGCGAGCACGTTATCTCTCGTGCGGCTCTTTCTCTCTTCTCTCTCTCTCTCTGTTGTATCTTTCACCACACCGCCTGTGAATGAATCTCGGGGCTGAATTCGGATTACGTGGGCGTGCCGCGACCGAAATAACGCCGTCTGCAACGAAACAAGGTTTTTCGCCGCTCCGGAAACACCTCGGCTCTAGTCTCTGGTGTTTCTTTCGATGTAACGCGGAATTCTCGCGTTGTGATTCACCATTTTATCCTCGTGGGCAACCCTGGGCCGTTTACGTCCGGAAAAAATCCATACTGATTATTATCGATATATTCCTTGCAACTTGATAAAATCATTAAAGGGAAGAGTAAATTGCTATTTAACAGAAGAAATTTTGAACTAATTGCTTAAAACTTTTGGGAAAAATATTATTAATCATTTAAATGAATTCGGTATTTTATGGAGAACCAGGAAAAAAATTATTTTCTCCTTTTCACTGCATTTTAATATAAGCGTGGTTTTTAAACAGTTCTTTTTGTACATTTCATTTATGTAGTATAAAGATCCGCAGTTTGTCGCATTGAAACAGCCGTCACATTCAATCAGAACCGTTCCGTTCGGGCCTAATATGGACTCCCGTAAAATTCGCAGGATGTTTGCGGTTAATGCCGCTGGTCGACAAGAAAGTTCAGGAGTCGAAGGTATACACAGGCGTGTAACACTGGCCGTTATTACACCGATCCGGGCGTAACGATTTCACCGGGTGTGTTTTCGTGGCGCGTACGCGTTCCGAGAAAAGAAGTAGCGCTCGGTTGAAAGAGCATTCCGCGTGGACGTAACCGGTGTCCGTGTGCACACAGAGAGTATAATACACCCGGTGTACGTGTAGTATGGTATAGTGTAGTATACAGAAGGCGTGCGTGAGTGCGTGAATGCGTGGCTGACTCGGAGCGCGTTAAGCGGAAACGTAAAGTCAGTTAAGTAGCGTAATGTACGGTTGCCACGGCGAAGGACCGGGTTCATCGACCACTTTCTCTGGCCCCGATCCTCTTCCCCGCGGCTCAAATTGCCAATCGTGTTTTTTACTTCGGCCCGTTTTGCGGCCAGAGGTCGTCGAAACCGTGTGACGAGCCTAAAACCATCTGCGAGCCTAAATCAAGGCGCGAATCGGTCGCTCTTTAACCATTTTTCAACGTCACTCGCGTTTTCTGTCATCAACATTTCATAATCCTCGTTTCTCCAACTATTTTTGCCTTTTAATTAATTATCTTGTATATTATTCACACGATTATTTATTATTTATTATAATCCTTCTCTCAATAGAGTATGTAAAATCAAGGAAAGCATTATTATCATCGTAAGTCGCAACAAACATTAACAACTCATTAAATCAAGCACTCGACCAGCGACCATCTTGTTAGCCCTCGCACACGTCTCAAGTCAGAAACAAATCTACATTCACAATCGCAATTAACATAAATTTCATACAAATTCTTCCTTGAATCGATTCTGTAATTATGTTTAAATCGGACAGATAAACAACGAATAAAACGGTAACTGGAGCGCCGCACGAGGGTTAACAATCACGAGGCTGGCTACGAGTCTCGCGAGCTATTTCAGAATGAGGAAAAAATACACGGAGTCGTTTTTAATGAATCGCGAATCGGTTTTACGTTCGGATAGCCAGCCGCGCGAAGGATGGGATTACGTGTCGCGTTAAAATTGGAAGCTGAAAAAAGCAGGAATTCACGTGGACCCGTGTGGCACCGATCGGCTGCTCATTTCGAAGGTTGAGCCTCACGAGGCATCTACACGAGCGTGGCTCGTTTATTTCTGTCCCGGCACCCTCTTTCCTGTGCCGGCAGAGGCTCCCCTTCGTCATCTTCGCGTCCCTGTTCGTCCTATATGCTCCGAGGGTTGGCCGTCTCCCTCCTTCCGTTATGCCCGCTTCTGGCTGAGCTTATGCCTTGCTATACGTTGTTTGCGTCATCCTCTACTCCCGCCCGTAACCTTCCTCAATACCGTTCCGCTGGAAAGGATCGACGGTGTCCCGCTCGAAATCTTTTTCTCCCGTTTCCTCTCGCGCCTATCCGCTTGTCTAGCCCTGCTCGCGTTCCTCTTCGCTCGACAGCAAAACCCACGATTTTTTTCGGCTCTTCAAGGGCAAGGTTTCTTAAGTAGTTTTTTACTCTAGTTCCGACTGAAGTGATTTTACTGGCATTTTTTTATTTCTCAAGATTTTGAGAAACCGTTCGATTTTCAGATACCTCCAACCATACTCAACAACAGTAGAACAGAGACTTTCAATTTTACAAATCTTTTGAAACCATTTTCAGCATCCCCATGCTCCCCAGACACTTTAAACAAAATCAACCCCTTTTCTTCTCATGCAAATATGCTTGCAACTTCGGAAGAAAAAATCCGTTCGACTCTAAATTTTTTCTGCGAGTAATTCATACTGTCATAATGACACAGTAGAAAAATGAAAAAATTCTGTCAACACATCACGCTGCAAAAAATTTGGGAAACTGATGTCCCAAGGGATGAAGCGATAAGCGGTCTTAAGAGCGTGACGACCGCGTTCAAACCTCTATCCGGGGATGCAAGTTTAATGGGTGGACGCGCACCTATGGCCACGGGTCTCAGGAAAGTGGAGCACCAGCGTCACGACGGCCATCTTTACAGTGGCCACTCGGGGAAAAATGTCTCGGGTGAAAAGGAAGAGGGTCAGGAAAGAAGATCGCCGATAACGCGGCCGCAACCGAGGCGAGATGAGATAGCCGGCATTCCTCGGGAAACCGTTAAAAGGTGTTCAGGGATCGCTGCGCCCGAACGGTAGCGTTTTCTGGCTCCGTTTCGGTGGCCATTGTCTCGGACACCGAATTCCAGAATGCTGCTCGACGGTAGACCTAACTGCGATTGCTTCTAGAGACGTACCCTAACGGAATAATTATCCCTCGAGTCGGTCCTGGTCAAATGAGATTTATTTCTGCTGCACTAAGTGAGATGATCAAGAAGATCTCGTGACGTTTATTTGAACAGTGAAATTTGAAATTTGACCGAATTTGTCCGAATTTGAAAATCAATTTTTGCTTGTCTGATATTATCAAGGATGGTGACAGTTGTATAGAGATTTCCTGCGAGATGCAAACAAAAAAAACCAATAACGACTGCAATGCATCCTGACGTGAAACTACTGTCCATTAAGCCAACTTCGATCTTATAATCCATTGAAGCTTTAGGTACCGGCAATTAACGGGTTAATTGTTACTATAAAAGTACGTGACCAGCTGTGCGGGTTACTGAAGCATCAAACCACAGTCGAGCTAAACAATGCTGAAATAAAACAGCTATAAGGTTCTGCAAGAAAAAAACAAACTTTGAAATGGAAGCTTAAAATTTCCGATTCCGATGTACTAATCGTTAAAATAGAGTATCGAATGAAACCATTCGATCGTGAATCGGTCGTTCCGCGAATATACACCGTGAAACATTATTGCCCGGCCGGATTATGGCTCTCCATTAGTAACAAGCGGATTACAGTCGTCCGAAGTGCGACAAATGCTCGCCGGCGTTGTGGAAGTAGCATAACATCGGGACACGTAACGCTCGAAGCTCGGCGAAGTTTATAATGACGCAATAAACAACGGCCGGATTATAGTTCGCCGGTCGGGATTAATGTATAATAGCGTTCCTAGGTGGACGAGTGCAGAAGGAAAGCAGTTAAATGTCACGCGGAGTAGAAATATAAATTCTCGTGGAAACACGTCAGCACGTGTTCGTGTTTGCAGCCTGATCGGCGCTAATGCGATCGACTATGGCGTTGGTGCTGTCCCAGCGATAGTTGGCGATATCATGCTACGCTACAGGAGCGGTTCGATCGTTAAAGGTCAATGGAACGGCTCCTTTAATGATTCCTAAATCATCCTTCGATCGAAAACCGCGATCTTCAATTAATTTTCCTCGTCTAATTCCTCCATCTCGCTTTCATAAAGCTGTACAGAAAACATTCATAGGCAATTTATTCATCTGTTTATTACTTATTTAAATGTTTATAGGCTGAAAAGTTACTCGACCATCTCTTAAATCATTCTACATTAGAAAATTATAATATAAATTGCTCTTTCAGTAACAATTTTCATTTCAATCTAATAAAACTATGTAGAATTAAATTCAATTTAAAAAACAAGGATACTGAACAAATTCTTTATGTTGAAAAATAAAAGCTAGTAACAATTTTCATGTAAATTTAATAAAACCGGCACTACCAGCTCACTGATTATTCTCGCGAACAGGTGGTAAACAACTGGAAGATTCTAAAAAAGATCATAACATGAATTGAACGATCTTATTTTGTTTACAATCTTCCAGCGAAGAATCGGTTCGTAAAAAATCGCCACCGGAACGATTTCCCGGGACTTTTCGATCGGTCGGCCATCTTTCCGAGATCGAGACGCATTCATCCGGTTAGATCGGGTTCGAGCCGCGAGCGGAAAGTTGAACGACCGCGTTGCATCAGCGAGCCAACCCCAGTCCGCCGTTACGATTTACTTTATTGTTACATCATCCTCGTAATAATTCATCCCGGCGACTTTTTGCGTGCGCGCACACGATCAATGGACACCGGCAATTGTTGGGGTATTACACGGTTCGCGGACAAAGTGCGGGGGGGGGGGGGGGACGAAGAAGGGAATCGAAATCACTTAGTGTGGCGACGAGGCAACGACACGCGAGAATTATTCGCGTAACGATTAGTAAACGAATTTACGGCCGCTCGTAAAAGTCCCGGTGAATGAGTTGCGAGGCCTCGTAAACCTGCAAACGCGTGTCCCGCCGTTTCGTGCACGGCAATAATTAGTTTTCGAAAAGAAAGCGAACCGGGACAATGCTGTTTCACCACTCCGTAAGTTAGGAATTTTCGCCAATGTTTGTTTAAACAATGGTATGAAACTTTCACTATAATTTTGTTCATGTTCCATTGGGTAATTGTAGATTTCAAGGGAATCTGGTTGAATTCAAAATTAAATCGTATAACGGACACAGCTAAATTCAAATTTCACTATTCGGATTCAAATTCACGCGTTGACATTCAAATTCAAGTTCAAGTTCAACTCTCGAGGACACGTTTTCAGTTCGACTTCCAGTTTTACTGGTTAGAACATAAATCAAAATGGTTGAGTCTAGATTGAAATTCCATCGATCGCATTTGCATTCAAATCGTTGAAAACCAAATTCAATCGTCGCATTCGAAATAAGTGTTAAATTTTTACAGTTACAGTTCAATTTTATCTTCAAGCACAAGTCCAATGGTCAAATAAAGCTTGAAATTGTGACAGTTGTATTCAAATTTAAACGCGAACGAGCGCATTCAAATTCAAATTTGGTCAATCAAGTTCACATTGAACCTCTAGCGACGCGATTCGAAACGTCGTTTACCGTTCAAGTTCGAATTGAAAAACCGAGTGATTCGAAGAGGATGATCGATCGCGATCTAGGAGGGCGTGTAACGGGGCAGTTTCGCTTGTATCCGCAAGGTTCGCGAGCCCATTCCACCGGCCCGTTTGAAATTGTCGAGCGCCGGTGGTTCGTGACGCATAAATCTCGATTGCATAAGGAGCATTGCCCGTGACACACGCGAATTAAGCGATCCGGAGGCAACGGCGGCCGCTTTTAATCGCGATGGCGTAACAACGACGCGTAGAATGGGTGTGCTAGGTATTTCTACTATTTTTACGCGGGCAGCCCCAGTCTCGATCCGATCGAGAGATCGTGCGATGGCGCCTGTGGCGGCGGCGGCGGATCTGTTCCAGAGCTGGCAATTGCTGGCTAATAACATAATAGCGTTAATAGGAGACGGTCCGCTTATACAGTGCGAGAGAAAGAGAGAACTCGAGTGTTTGCGCGAATACAACCGGAAACCGGAGTTCATCGGCCATTCGAATCGATAATTGACTCGTTGTCTTCGAACGCGTGCCCGATCGGACCACCTACGAACAAACTTCTTCACACTTCTTCGTTAATCATCTGGTTCCCTATTACACTTATTAAATTACGGATTTTATAAAAAAATTTAAAATACGGATGTATTATTTTTAACTTATTGAAGTCGTTAGAGAAGCAAGGAAATTTCTACTTCTTCTCGTTTCTTTCAATTGATGCAGATAATTTTCATTTTGCATAAAGATCTAATGCAAAAGATCTAACCCATCCAGTTTTGGATCGTTTTCTTGTCGTTCGTCGCGTGTTTAAACAAACTATTGCTTAAATCTCTAGCTCTCATCCCAATTCAGAAAAATTAGTAGAACACGCATGATTCTGGTTTAGGGTTTGAAGCTGCAGGAAGTCGTTCATGGAATGGGACTTAAGCTTTTCTCTAATGTTGTATGATTATCGAGAAGCTTACTAAAAGGTTTTCGGAGACGAAGGGAAAACGGCATCAACGGAGAAAGTTGACCATTGCGGTCCCCGAACGAGAACGATAACAGGATGGCTAGAAGTCTCTGGCCCCTCGGCTCGTTATCGGTACGAGTATTAATGGCGACACCCAGGGGGAACTGTTTATTTTCCGTGGAGATTGGAGGTTCGTGGAATTTTTTATCGAACAGCTGGAAACGAGCTATACGGAGTGGAGGTTTTCGCCGGGAGCTCACGAAAAATGTCCGACGAGGAACATCAATTTTCGCCGGGCCTTCCTCGCCCCGGAAGGAGAGAAATAATTACTTGTCCTCGGCAGATGTTCAAAAATGCCGCCAGTCACCCGCGCCGCTCCCCCATTAGTTATTCTCGTCCTGTCGACATCGTTCAACCCCCTGTTTCACCGTGAAAATTATGGCCGTGGTGTTCCGCGTTTCCGGCGACGGGATTTCGTTAATATCGTTTTCACGCCTTGGCTCGGTCTTCTATATCCAGGGGCATTTACCCGCTGCCAAACCCATAAAAGACAGCATGGAATTTTTATTCGATGAAATACCGTGGGTTGCTTTTGAGACCATATTGTGAAAAATCATCAAAAATTTTGTACATAATCTAATGCATTCGTTGAAAATGTTAGAAATGACAAACCTCTGAGAGACAGTATTTAATTGAATGTTTCGAATCACTGGACGGGCTAGATTAATTAGGAAGATCACCGGTTGCGAACATAGAAACGATGAACTCTCGAAGAACAATGCACCTTAAATAAATTTCTCGAGTCGCCGGAGTCATTAAATTAATCAGCGACAGCAGAGAACAGCAGGTAGAAAGTAATTAGCGTAGAACAAAGAGAAAATCCGCGTTTACACTTGTCAGTCTCAGAGACTTCTCTGAGATTTATCATAATTTTTCAAAGACAATTTGATTGTTGAAAAAGGAACGTCGAATAAAATGGTCAGAAGAAGATGAAAACCTAGTAGAAATCTCTACGATCCGAGTCGTCAGCAGGGAGCTCCCGCAGCCAGTGACAGAAACCGCGAGAAAAGTGGCGCGACAATGCGGTAATTGAAAACATCGGCGCAAAACCGCTTGTCCCTGATATCTAACGACACTGTTTTCGCCACGGTTCATTGGCCACGATACTTTTACAATCGAACGGACGCGAGGCGTGAAAGCGAGGCCGTTGTATCTCGCGTAATTATCCGGCGCGCGTTTCACGCGACCTTATCACTACAGCCAGAAACTGCAATTCTTCCATTCCCGTCGCAGTTCCGTCCGCCATCTTCCGTCCTGGATCCTTCGGGAACTCGTTCTTCCGACCCGTAAACGTTCAGACACTTTCCATTCTCCTTAAAATTTGAAAGTCTCCATTTTGTGGCCGATTAAATATTTGATTTAAATGAATGTTTATGGAATATATAGAGTGTCCCAAAAATGTTGTACTTCTTTGAAAGGGGTCGCTCCCAAGGTCATTCGAAAGTACAACATTTTTGGGACACCCTGTATATAATTCTCGAAATCAAACCTCCATACATGGAAAACACAAAACTTTTGAATTTAAGAAAGCATGTCCGAGACTGTTTCTTCCCAACAACGTGTTAGATTCTAGTTGGTAAGAACGCCCGGAGTGTGTAATAGTGATTGAAGTATGTAAGAACGATTTAACGCAGACGCACGTAGTACATACGTGCAAACGATCCGCGAGCGGTCAGGACCGTGTGCTCAATAGCGAGTTTCCTGCTTTTTGTTTTTCGCGATGCGATCGCTGAACAAAACGCGCGGGAAACCGGTTGCGAAAAGGGGGAAAACAATCGGCCGAGGGATTCGCCAGGAAGAAAATACGTGTTCGCGACACCGGCGTGTCACGAGCCACGTTCAAGTTTCAAGTACATGTAACGCGGTGCCTCGCCGTTCCGCTTTCTTACCCTTCCGGGCCATTCCCACCTTTTGCAGTTGCAGTTTCTAGAGCAGCGCGCCCGCACGAACCGTTCATTCAGTTGCGATAATTGTGATCGCTCGATCTCCGATTTCTTCCTACCAGTTTTGCGAAATTGCACAGAAACATCTCGCAGAACAAATTATTTCTTGAACCTCTATACCCCTTCATTTATGGTTACAGTGAACCTAACTTTAATGCGGTCTTCAATCTTCAATTAGTTTGAAGCTAACAAACTTTCACGATCCTTCATTAGTAGACTGCTGATTTTATGCATTTTTGAGAAAAATGGGTAAGCACAATTTAAAGCAGCGGACATATCAAAAAGATTTAAAGACATCAGTGTATTGGTTTCGACTTAATCATATAATTAAAAGAAGAAAGAATTTTTTATTTCACTCCTGTGTCTTGCAATCTATGTAGACAATTTTTATTTTGCATAAAGATCCGCAGTCTATTTATTAGTACATTTCTGAATAAATTATTTCTAGACGCCGAGCTTCGGAAGGCCATTTTCATGTGTATTTTTATTCAAACGATAGACTGATTTTATGTATTTATAGCAAACTTAATGAAATGTTATATTGTAGGAAGATTAACAAAATGTAAATTATTTTTCGCCTATAACAATGATTAAAGACATAACATTTAGTTTCTGTTGGATTCGATGCAGACAATTTTCATTTTCCTATATAAAGATCATCAATTTTAATGGAAATTGTTCCGGATGCCGCGTCTTCACAATTTGAGCCCTAAGTGTAGATTTCTATTTCCGAAGAATCGATCGGCAAACGTCACTGTTACGCCATAGGCAACAATGCTGACGATCCCCCAGGTCCGAGCAGAGGTCCGACAGCTACCTGGGTCGTCTAGGGTCATTAAACGGCGATTGGTTTTCGACATCGGCCGACTCGGCAGGAATTTCGCCGATTCAGGGTCCTGTCGCAAGTGTAGCCACCGCGGGGCATACGGTGTTCGTCAGGTTACACGAACGGGGTCAACGACTTTCTCCGATTACCTGCGCGTGACACTGTCACTGAAACTGCCGGTCGATTTGCAATTTCCAGAGAGCCTCTTCCCCCACCCTCGCCTTTCTCCTGCTCCTCGGGAAATGATGATCGGGGCCATTGAGAAGAAAGTGTTTCCGAAGCCGGCAATTTGGATAGAATGCGTGCTCCTTCTCGAGGGAACCATCAACATTCTTTTTGTGGCCGGGCAAGCGCACAGAAAATTGTTTTGTTCATTTGTTAACGGACATAAATGATGGGAATTTTGAAACGGTGGTGAAAACTATTTTTATCATTTTTGTTTTTCACAGAAATTCCGAAATATCCTGGCGTCTATTAAATTTATCGCCGAAACTGCAGCATCCACAATCTAACATCTCCAAAAACGATCTATAGCTGGTGCATCGATCACAACAACCGCCAGATGAGCGTTCTATCTCCTGTCGGCTACTTTCGAGCAGGCTCTCCTCGAGTAGAGCGCTCAGAAAAGAATCGCGATTCGAGAGCGTGCCGCCGGCGAAGAGGAGGCGAGAGAGGCAGAGAGAGAGAGAGAGAGAGAGAGAGAGAGAGAGAGAGAGAGAAAGAGAGACTTTCGAATGTTCGAATGCACTTGCCGCGGAAACTTTCTTCGTGGACGGGAGAGCTCGAGAAAGCAACTTGCTCCGTCGCAGCCGCATTTCATAACTGCTCAACGTTCCGTAACCAAGCGAGCCGAGCAACGGCTACACAACGGACTAGAACGCGAATTCTCGCGAAGCGCCAACCGGCCCCCGTCATATCTGCGATAATCTGTTGGTCACGCGCGTAACAGATGCGTGTAACACGCGCAGGCCACGCGAGCTGCGTGAAGCGACACGTGAACCGCGAAAATTCGTTTATCGGCCCGATTTCGGACGATCGCGCGCGAATCGGCGGTCATCTATCAAACTCTGATCAGTGTCCTTGCTTTCACCCACTCTGATAACTCCCTCTCAGCTGAAGGAGCGTTTATGTTCTCGAAATTGCTGCTGTTGGCAGCGGATTTTACGAGAAAGTACGATTTTTCTCAATTGTTATTAGCCGATTAGTTCGCGCATAGTCGAGGCTCCACTTTATCGCGAATTAAACCAGCGAATACGATCCGAACTGCGTCGTCTTTGGTCTCATTTTAACGAGAAAAATGTCTCCAATATGTTGGTAACAGGTTCATAAAAAAATAATTAAAAACAAAACAATCTTATCAAGTATTTTATTTAGCCGGTTCGAATTTCCAGACATGACTGCACCTGCCAGATCTAAAATCTGGATTTTCTACAATATGTAGATACGTACAATCAGCAGTCTAGAAACGAGTCTGTTGACCAGCCCAACCACGAATAAAATTTACAAATGAAAGTAACCGATGGTGGACGTGTTACTGCAACAATCTAGCAGTTTTGTGACTTGTTTCTCCGCGCTTGCCACGGGGAACAGGTTGCAACCGAAGCTCCGGGGATCGCAAGTTCCTCTCGCAGAAGTGAAAGATACCACTTCCGATACGAGGAAGCAATTTCGTCGGCGGCAGCTATCTGCGCGGTCAATGCCAGACGCACATCGGCCATATTGCGCCCCGGCTTTAATTTCTACTTATTAGCCGAGGTTACGATATTCTCTGTCTTGTTGTTTTTTTTTATCGCGACAGCGTTGAATTATCGGGGCTAATTACGTTAACGCGGATAGCCTGTGGAAAACAAAGCCCGATAGCCGTCCAATGCCACGGACCGGTCGACAGAACGACGTCGTAAACCATCCCCCTCCACGAAAAACAGTCGCAGTTCCGAAGCGGTCGCCGCCTTTGACAGGTTTTTGCGGTTCTCGTTGACGATTCGCAGTCCCCTCGTCCTCCTTTCTTCGTTCTATCTACCGTAACTGGAGCGTTCAGCGTTTCTTGGGGGTCAATGCTTCGGAATCCTTGTATTCGATTCGTCAATCGTTTCGTATCTCGACCGAGGACACGTAGATTAGCGTTGTTTGGAAAGAGGATCATATGTGGGCCGGATTGCGCGCTTATAGCGAGCGCTTATGTTGGCAAGTTCACTAACAAACAAAATGGAGGATTCATCCTCATCTTCAGCTTTCGTCCGACCATATTTAACACACACGTTTCCTCCGTAAGCACATAAAACATGCTCTTCATCGACTCGACTAATCGTAACAGGAGGTAGGGAGTCAGTCGTTCTGCTAATTATAGAAGAATCGTGCTCATTTACCACGAACATTAGGAGCCTGAGACACCTAGAATAGTTAGAGCACGTGGTGTCCTCTTCATCATTAATACAGAGGGGTGTTACCCTCTTCGTCAACCAGAAGCCTGCACGTTTCTTCACGTATACTTGTTCAGAACACGTTAGAAGGGTCCTAACAGACAGAGTGTCCTAAATCATGAACCCCAATAGTATTCTTTTATAAACTGTTCCTGTCGTTGAAAAGAGCGTCGAGCGTCAGATCAGTAGCCAAAAAATTTCTTGAAATAGAAGCACTTCATTCAACAAAATAAAAGTTGAATACATTAAGACACTGAAGGTACCATCCCCAGTACAATAACACCAAAATTTGTTTATAAATTTGCACAAGTAAATAATAATGCTCCTGGGTGGCAGCAAGAGAATGGCACCGAAGGAGAAGAGGCTCACGAAGGAAGCATAATTCTAGTCGACTAAGTTGCTTAGCTAAGGTGAATGCACGGTAATTAATTTTTACAAGAAGCCCCAGTCTCCTTCGCGTGCTAGCAAGAAAACGTCATCGGAGGGGAGGACGCAGTAGGAATTCCGAAGCGAGAGTTCTTCAGGCTTCAGATTCCGGCGTGAGAGGAATCAGCTTCTTTTATCAGCCGATAAAGTAGAAAGGCCCAGGAAAACGGTGCACTTTTATGAAAGTATGGGTACGCTCTGCTTCTGGCTGGCGAATCCAGAAAAGTAGCTCTTTTCACCGGCTCGTTTTCTACTCGGTGGTTCGCCGATCCGTTTCCCGAACGAGCGGAACACGCACGACCAGCTTTGCGTATACATATTGCGCGGAGAAAACCATTCGGCGGTCGCGAGCCACGGGTTTTCTTTATTACGAGAGCTCGCGGCCGGTCAGGACATTGGCCTTCCACCGATCCGAGTTCCTGCTTGGTGTTTATGTAACCCGTTCCATCACTCGCGCCCACGCGAATCGTGCGCGTTACACGCTAACGAGTCACGCCTCTGCACGCTAATCGACTCGCGACCACAGCCTATCCCCACCACAACCCTATCGACACTTTCTCGAGGATCTTTTTGATAGAGGAGCGATCGAGCCGTGACATCTATTTTTGCGTCGGTGATCGCTGGGGAAAGCTTTCGTTTGAGTTTGGTTCGTTCATGTTAGGGAGAGAGGTGGGAGGTTGCACGAAGTTGGCGTTGATGGAGGTTGAGTGGGTACGTTGATCATGTGGATGTTTAGGGGATGATGAAGTTGAAAATAGAACTTCGAGGAAATGAATGGTAGAGGAGAGATGATTGTGGATAGAACATTAAGAAATGGAGAAGTGGCTGATAAGAGAAACTCGATTACATCAATGTTGACAAAGCTTGGAATCTTCCCGAAGTAAAAGTGCACGAAGTTGACCTCACCGATTAAGTGAAACGTCACGAAATTGATCCCCGAGGAATGGGGAAGTGATTCGTAGGGCAAACATTGATTACATCAATGTTGACACAACCTGGAGTCTTGCTGAAGTAAAAGTGTACGAAGTTGACCGTTTTAGAGAAGTGAAAGGACCTGAAATTGAACCTTGAAAACCGTGGAACTGACCCACACGAAAAAATTGCTTTTGGTGAATGTTGGAGTGCGCTGGAATCCTGCTGAAGTAAAAGTGCACGAAGTTGACCATTTTACTGAAGTGAAAGGACCGAAATGTGAACCTTGAAAAATGTGGAACTGACCTACATGAAAAAATTGCTTAATATTAACGATGCTTGTCGTCAAACCGTCGGACTTGAACCTTGAAAATAAATTTTAAAAAATATACTGAGAATAGATAGACGAGGTAGAAGGAAACATGACGTCACCAATAACGAAGCAGGAGCACGAAATGGGAGGATAGTGGTAAATAAAAGCGAGAAAGTGAAAAATGTCCCTGAGTCCCAGGGACAAGCATGAAAAACGCGGCCCCCGTCCGTAACCATAATTTATGTGTCCGCGTTCAAGCTGCATTCCATGCTTTCACCACCCTCCTTGAATAGTGTACATACTTTCCGTACTTATATTATCCACGTAAGTAATTACTATTTATCCCGTTGCATTCGCTCGTCTTGCGCAATAGAGGCTATCGGCAGGAACAACTTATTCCACCGCGCATTATTACATAGTAGCAGACATGCGAACAGGTTTGCCAACGCGGCGGCAGTTCCTGTAACCAATACTATTCAATTGCTCGAGTCTCTTCCGGTTCTCCACAGTGCCAGTGTTTGGTTAGCTGCTGGCAATGTACGAGGAATTATGAACGACGCTCGATCGTTGTTTGCATGCTCGGCGCGGACATTAAAACGATTAAAACAATTTAACAATTTTCATTTTTCTAATTACTGTACATATAGTTAAAGAATTTCGTAGCACGTCTCGTTATTGAAAATTGAATATGGTGGAAGGGTAAATACAAAAAATTGGAGAAGCATTACACTTAGAGCTTGATCAAATGAGTCAAAGAAATTTCCGTTCGATCTTTACTATTTACAGTTGCAGCAAGATTAAGTTAAATTCTGTTTTTCCTCGTCTTCCAATGATTTCATCGTTATTTCGATCATCAATCTCGAAGATTGCGAAATCTGAATGTCTCGAGCGGCGCACTGAATTCGCATTTTTTCGCGATGCGGTGATTACGAAACGTTACGCGTCTGGTCGATTTGAATTCGCGTCTGCGAATCGGTTGGACGTTGACACGAAGAAATGCGTTTCGCCCCGGGAGGTTGTTGACACGCCGAAGAAGGCTGGCGACGACGAACGGCGAAGGTGACGCGCGTATCATTAGAAAACGCGACGATGCTAACGCGGCATTCCCCATTAGCATTTCTATACGAGCCGGTGCAACCAATGTCGTAATCGTATATATAAAGTTCGCGGCGGGACAATAGCCCGGCGAACAGGGAGGGATCGTCTTCGACACGCTCGATAACAATGGCCGGCTTAATCCCGGTGATTAAAACGATTGACGATTCCGATCGGCCGGCCGCTTATCCGCGAGCCCGTTTAGGCTAATTATAGATACCTCGTCGCATCTCAATTGGAACACATACTTGTAGACGTTGCGACGTTTCGTCATAATGCCTCGCTAATGGACAAGCGGACAGTATCGAGCCGTCCTTCTTGTCTCGATTGTCAACATTTAATTCCGCAACCGTAATAACCCGAGGTTTATCTCTCGATGCTGTAGGATCGCTCTCGACATAACACTTTCTTGCTCCTCTCGGTGAGGCGGGATAGCACCGTAAAGCACTCCACCGGGAATTTATGGCACTCCAATTTGGCTACGTGGCTACGCCAATTAAAATTCTTAGAGCGCTCGCTTTCGGAAAGACGAGGAACAGGCTGACTAGTGACCGGAACACTCCACTTACCCGGTATTTGCTCTGCGACTATGAAATTTCCTTTTCCGAGTAACGATCGAACGATCGTAAAGTTGCTGGTTTTCTAAAATTGTTTGTGAAGTCTTGATTTTTTAAAGCGTCCTCGATGGGTCTAGTATCCTTCCTTCAGGATTGGCATGTGTGTCTGGCAAGATTAAAATTCGATTCCTCATAAAATGGCCACTGCTCACTGTTTCCCTCTTGAGACTAGCCCTCGCAAGCTTAAGATAGAAGTGTACTATCTTTCCTTATCGAAATTCTTTCAATATTCTACAAGACCGAATATTTTCTTTTTAGAGGGTCTCCAAAATGCACTCTATTTTTCTTCTTTTGGCATCGAACTTGCATCGAACTTGCATCGAAGCTTGAGGTACAAGACTACCCACAAAAGGGATCAACGAAGATGTAAAAGGCGCTAAGCTTCGACACCCTGTACTGATCCTAATTTCGCGGGGAGCAGTTCGCACATCATCTTCATCGAGATCGTTGTCCAGGAAACGGTTCGGCGCCGAGCAAACCAGGTACGCTTTTTGGCACAGCCTATCCGCAACGCGGCTTATATATACGAGGTGATGCTCGAAGGAGTGAACAAGTTAATCGGTGAAACCCGGCGTTGAACCGGTTCGCCGCCTGGCCTGGACATTATAGCAAGAAGGGAAGACGATACTCGCTGCCAAGCGAGCAGAATTAATCATCGAGAAACGACAGAAAGAGAGAGAGAGAGAGAGAGGGGGAGAGTAGTGGTGGCTGTGGTGGCTGCCAAGAAAATCGTCTTCCCTTCTATCGTGCGTGTGTTTCGCGACACACTGGTCGGGTCGCATGCTAATAGTTTGCGGAGGAGCCGGTTGACGGTGGTATGGCAACGGGCGGCTGCAAGCTCTCGCGTGTGGAAGCACGCGGTTGGGCACGCGTTAGATCGGGTATCGCGCGATCGGGTTATCTCGCACGTGCGCGCGCGCGTGTTCACGGCACGTTCCTCTTCTCGGAGCCATGGGCGAGAAGGAATGCGCTGACACGCTGTCCCGTTGGAGACCGAGACCTGCCAGGACTCCGGAGCATCTTGATCCCTCCATCGAAAGTGGAAGTCCCGTCTTCGATCGCCGATCCTCCAATCAACTCGTCGATGTTCACAGGAGAACAATGAGAGATGGAATTGTTTTGTCAACGAACTGTGGAAGCGTTTCCACAGCTTTAGTCCTGGGAAGAGGATCTTACAAATGATTGGCTGGTTGACCTTAATGGGAAACTGCTAAAGATGTGAAGAATACACGTCCTTTTCTAAAAACGTTCTGGAAGAAGGTTCTAGACTACGGAACCGAAGCTTTAGTCCTGGGAAAAGGATCTTAGAAATGGTTGGCTAGGTGATTTTGATGGAAAAATGATGATGAGATGGAGGATACGCTTTCTTGTTTAGGAAGGCTGTGGACAAATGTTTTAGATGTTGCTAGCAGAGTTTTAATCCTGAGAAGAGGATCTTAGGGATGATTGGCTAGTTGACCTTGATGGGAAACTGCTAAAGATATGAAGAACACGCGTCCTTTTTTAAGAACGCTCTGAGGGAAGGTTCTAGACTATGGAACCGAAGCTTTAGTCCTGGGACAAGGAGCTTTGGAAAGGATTTTTTTATCGTTTCCCTACGAAGATCCACATCAGCCAATTAACAATCTAGTAAAGCAAGGGGTTGGCTCCTGAAATACCGGAAACAGTAAGAAAAAAAGAAGTGCAGCCGTGACATTGATCGTCACGGGAACCGGCACCGACTATGGCCACCGAGCCCGACGTTTTGCCATAGTCGGTGACATAACGCTGGCCACGGATGAGCGCACACGGGTCCTCGTCCAGGCGCATTTTCCCCGGGCAAACATATTACGAGAGTAATTCGCGATCGAGCATGACGATGACTCTCGGTGAGCGTAACGGCCGGGCCCCGTGGAAACAAGTAGAGGGAGAAAGAGAGAAAGGAGCCAGATAGTACCCGAAGAAGGGGGTAGACAGAGATTCGGTGATGGGGAAAAAGAAAGAGGAACAGGGAGGGAGAGAGGACGAGACAAGGGAGGAGAGAAGACTCTCTCGCGCGACTGCGGCCAGTGTCAGTGGCCTTGCTTTCTGCGACCCACTTTCTCGATCGCTGACTACCGATCGCTGCTGTCTTGCTCGCGCGAAAACATGACGATAAGCTTGACCCTTTTAGCTGACCATCTGCCGGACACCTCGTCCCTGGTACACCATAATTCCGTGGTTCCGCTCCCTTGACCAACTGCGCTGCACGAAATTGCAGCCAGCCAATATTGCAGGAAATTTTTGTCGGAGACTCCACACTAAAATTGCGCAATCGGTGTCCCTGATGGTTTTAATTGCTTGACTTCTTTATTTGGGTCATAAAATTCGTTATGAAAAATGCCGTAACCGTTCATTGACTAGGACACGGTTCTTGTAATTTTAAGTTTATCTGTCTAGATATTGCACGTATCAAATTGTTCATCTGTTCTACTATTTTGGAAAATTATCTAAAAATTTGCTGGTGTCAAAGTGCGTTTCTAGGAAAAACTTTCGGAGTTCGTCCAGTGAAAGAGCAGGACAGAGTCGGAGGAAGAGGAGACGATCGATTTCTCGCATCGAAAGGGGGTCTAGATCCGGCGATTTCTGTCCGGTACTTTTCCCTCTACTGGGCCAGTATCGAGGTTAAATCTGCTTTCGGTGAAAAGGTCGATCACCCGACGAAATCCACGACGAAAATTCTCGACGAGCGTCGACGAAACTCTCGCTCGAGAGTTCCCTGAACCTGCCACCACCTCCTTCTCCCCTCGGCCGCTTCTTTTCTGAGCCGTCATACAACGTAGTTTGCGCCTTTTACGTGCGTGCGTTCCGCCTTTCCCGCGGATCCGCACTGCCAATGCCGAATTCCATCGGGTCAACGTACCACTTCCGACTTTCTTGCCAAAGGGAACCATGCGGGCACCGTAACGTTGCATCAGACCGGTAATATGCACGCCCCTCCTTTATCCGCCACTGCTCGCTCTCTTCCTCGAATTCGCGTTTCACCTCTGGGAAACGATTGTGTGCTCGTAATAATGGTAATAGCGTTGGGTTATCGCAAATTGAAAATATATGACTGCAGAATGGTAATTTGAGTTCACTAAGGACCTCAGAAAATGTCCACTCCGAACACTTCGCCCTTGACCTTCAAATTAGACCTAATGTCCAACCCTTCAGTCTCTCCCTTCTCCAGAAATTTATTTTTCACTCATATTGATACCTTACACAACAGTGCCGATTCTGTTAAAAAAGGACTTTTCCATACTTTGTACGCAACAGATGATTCCAACGTTATTAAGAGTTAAATTCTTGTTTTCGAAGCGAGCGGCTTGTTAATTGGTTCATTTCCATAGATAATACCCAATAAGACTATGCAAATTAGTATGTACACCGAGCGCATTTGTCTTGGTTCGACTCACTGACAGACAGAAAAGTCTTCGAACACATGTAAATGTGAAATTACTTCCTCCAGAGTTGTTAAGAGTTGAGAATTTTTCCGGCGTGGTTAGCGCAGTTGCGATATGCGCGGCAATACCTCGGACGTTCTTTAATTGGCCGATAACTTAATTACCCGTTACGTGACTAAAACAGAGCCTGTTCCTCGGTTTTTCAGAATATCCTTCAGTCATCGAGTTTGAACGCCTGTATTTCTCCCCATTACCGTGAAATCTGGTTCGTTACGAGCGTCGATTTATCTTGGCCTAACGGACTCTCGCTCTCGACAGCATTGTCGGGTGTTGGATAGTCGGTAACAGTTGGGAGGGAGATGTACTGTACAATCTCCCCTCCCAGCACGTGGTTTGGGGCCTATAAAAAATTTAATACCCACAAAAACCAGAAAATTTATAAAGACAAGATTAAACGTCATAAACTTTCGTCGCTACTGTTTGATGATAAATATTGACCAGTTGCCAATGGCCGGGGGTCTGCGGGCCCAATAAAATAAAACCAGGTTTAGGCCCAGGATGAATTTCGAAACCAGAAAAAATCTAAAATACACTATGATTCAAGTTACAAATGAAAGATCCTCAATACAGTTTATCGACCCGTTTTTGTGAAAACGAAGGAGTGGGGGAATAATGGGCCCAATATAAAAATGCCAGGGACCCATGGATACACTTCCCGGTTACAGCTCACGGTAACGTTTTGTTGATTTGAAATTATATAATTTTTAATAATGATATTATGGCGTACGGAACTTGTTTTCGGCCGAGCCTCGAGATTGCGCAACGACTTCCGTTACGGGGCGGTCACGCTGCCATTTTCCGTGAAAAGGAGAGAAACAGAGGATCCACGTCACGTAAGAAAGCGATTCCGTGGTTTCCGTGTCCGGTTCGCGGCCATTGCATCGCCACGGGGACGTTCTGCCGGACGTTTTGCTCGTTTCGACGCGAATCGGCGCCTTGTCAATGACCTCCGGTGAAACTCTCACTCTCCCTGCGCCATTTTCCTTGGACAGCGAGGCGGCAGCTAGCCTAACAGGCCTCGGAGGAATTCGGGCTAGGCTTGGCCCCATCACTGCTCCTAATTTGCCGTCAATATTAAGAACAGCATATTTCTTTTAAGGAAAAATATTACAGCAATGAATTTTAAACTTCACGAGAGTTTATGGACACATATTTGGGGAACATACAGCATTTTTTCAAGCTAAAATAATACAGCAATAAATTTCAAACTTCATAAGCTTATAGACACATACTTGAGGAACACAGACTATTTTTTTCAGTTAAAAATATTAATGCAATCCGAAGTTACAATATTTCTACCGAAGCCCTCATCAAAAAGCCATACTCGACCTCGATAACAAACATTATCTACCGCAATCGCATAAAACTAAAATCCTGAGAAAATCCTAATCTATAACAACATCTCCATTATCTAGAGTACAATAAACGCAACATTACAAAATAACGAGAATGTTGTCGTCTGAAAAACGAACTTTGATCCATTGCAATCAGTTCTATCTTAAATCTTGAAAAGGCTGGTTTGTTAATACAAATGCGGTTGATGCACGAAAGTTTTTACTTTCGTACCATTGTTGCGGGACTGTGCACGGTCCACGGGTTGTCCATCAATGGCTCACGCCAGAAGAAAACGTGTACCAGAGCGGATCGAGCGAGATTGGGATCGATGCGAACGGAAATGGGTCGCGAGATGATTCACGGAAGGCACGAGCGAGCTTCCCAGCGCGGCAACACGAAAGGAGGATTCGAGACAAAGGGAGATGAGCAGGGAGGAGACACACGCGTGCGATCGGTAAAATTCTGGCGCCGTAAAAGTACCGTTTTAGCTCTCGAAGAGCTCACGTGGCCGAAACGGCTCGGTGCTCACGTGGACTCCGCACGAGGCTCGAAGGACAACGGGGGCTGAGATCGGAATAAACCTAACGTAATTGCATTGCCTAACTGCTCCTTTATCCCTTCCCAACTTTAGAGCCCTCCTCTTATTCTTGGATCACGAGGAGACGGTGATCGTTCGGAAACTGACGAAAATTTAAATTTCTAGCTTCACAACTTCATTCTGAGATCTCGGACCATTCGTCAAGCTTTTGGCACGTTTTTCACAATTGTTAATTTTCTGATAAATTAATCGAATTTAAAAAGACCAACGTCCCTAAAAAGCCATTTTAAAGCAAGGCTTCTTTTTTATCATTGAATAAAGACAGTGATCGATCAGATATGCTCGATCAATTTGAAAACAAGGAGCAGTGATTCACTGTTTTGCAGCTGGTGAAATGGAAAACATGTCGAGAACGCTTCACCTTTGCTTTTGTCAATATACATCCGGCTTTCGCGACGCGTAATATTATTGTTGAAATTTCGCGAAAGAAACGCAGCTAGAGCTTTGTTATCTCTCTGCGATCCTTTCGTTCCCTCCACCCGCTGATTTTCGATGGGAGAACCTGTCACCGAATTTGAACTGCTCCACGTGCGAGGCAGTCTACAAATTTTTACCAAAGGAACACGGTTACATTGATTTTTAATTGAGCTTCTACAACGATACACAATTTTAAAGCCGTTCATCTACGATAAAATCAATGAAATCTTTCTATAAACATTAAAATAATTTTCTCAGGCAGTAATACTTTCAACTGAGATTTCGTCACTAAATTCCAGATCCCCGCATCGAGAGATCGTTACAGTCACCGAGATCTAGAGTTGCACCGGTGCAGAAAAAAACACAATTCCGCCGACGCGAAATCTTTATTCCGGTCTAAGATGCGTATAAATCTCCCGGCGAACATTTCGACGGAGATATGAGGTATTTTCCAGGAACGCGAGCGTTGTTTACCGATTCCGCCACCGCTGACGTGCCCTCGGCCATTTTGCGTGGACAAAAGCGCTATAGTTGATGCAACGATTCGTCGGGCAGGTAGTTGTGGCCGACTATCGGACTCGACAGATTATTCGATCGGGATCGAGATGTGGGACACAATAATTAATTCCACACGGCGTGACGCAAAACACCGCGCGAGCTGACTCGCGTCGGAATCGCTGATTGTTGCGTGCGGCCAACGAAATATGGCGCGGTGTTATTCCGCTTGCGTATCTGTTATGCGGAAGGAAGTTCGGCAAACACGCTGAACGATAATTTATTGTGTTTTCTTCGCAACTCTCGTGTGACGAAAAAAATGATCTTGGAACGCGAGCAGACTTAATGCTGCGCGGACCTTGTTTTTGATGACGTTGTTTAAACGAATCTGAACTTTACGTCTCTTTCCAGGAAGAAGCAGAGAGGATTTTAAGGATATTTTATTCGATATCAGCCTTGGAGAATTTAATTCTAGAGAAATCATTTGTATTAAGAATCATTTTTTGGTTCAATGTTTTTAAGCAAGAACACTATTTCATTCTATCAATGAACAAGGAGATGTGCGATCTATTAAAGATCATATTTTGATTTAACATAATTTTTTAATAAATTCAAGACCACAATTTAATTCTAGAAAGAAATATGGAATTTATTTATCGGGATCCATATTTAAAAAGCTTAATATTCTAAAAAGAAATACAACACCGATATCGTTTTTAAATAAATTCGAGAGAAATACAAATCTATTGAATATCATTTTTCAATTAATCCTCCAACGTAATGAGATTGTTGGGATCGAAAGATATGAAGTACAAGAACTGATTCATGCATAACGTAATTTAAATACTTTTATTTAATTGTACACAAGACGTGTTTTAAGTATTCTTGAGGATAAGAAAATGGTTGCGCGAGGCTGTCAATTTTTGGCAACGCATCGGCTGATGGATGCGAGTGGTCCACGTCTTTTTCCAAACAGCTGCACCGTGAGTTCTATTTTTAATCCCGCGAAAGACGCAGAATTATGCTCCTTTCTTTCGCGCGTGCTGCATCGCGATGTAACGAACCCGTTGTATCTTGGGAAAACCGTGACGGAAAACAGTACTGTAAACTTCCGATGGAAAATCCTCCGGAAACGCTTGTGAACGTTGTTGCCGTCGTTAAAACGTTCCTGTCTTTCGTCAATTTTTTGAAATTTAACGAAATGGCCTGTTTCCAGCCAACAATCCCGATATAAAAATAGAATATTTCTTTGTGGATTTATATGCAATTTCTCCTGGTACAACTTCTTTTTCTTGAATATTCTTTACTGACAAGCATAAGTGTCATCACCTGTCGGCAATACGTTATCTGCATTGAGCTTCGAGAAAGCACGTCATCGTAAAATGCATCATCAATCGACGGTGGATGTTTATGCAAATTCTCATTTGCGCGCACACAAAGCGAAGTCGAGTGATTTAAGCTAACTTTATTAATCGCGGCCGTAGCAGTCCTGGAATATAAATGACCCACATCTCTAGTAAATTATATAAATCTTGTCGTTTCGTTATTTTTTAAACAGTTCTGCCAGCTATAAATGTATCGAGACCTCCTGCCTCATTACACGTCACACATTTCCAAGGCTTATGCTATCCATTCATTCTAGCATTTTATTAGTTCATAAACCGTAAACATATGCTGTCTACTTTTTCAAGATGAGACTGCAGTGAGATCAAATGCGTTTGCATCGTACTATCTCCAACTGTTTCTATATTTGTTCTAGCGTTATTCATCGCTCAATTATCATTTTCAAAATTAATTAAACCGCACAAAAAAAAAAGACATAAACTCTTCTATCTATTTGTTGAATGCGTGCAATAAAGTCTATAAAGACATTATACGCATAGTAAAAATTTTACCATGAAATTCGTCCCCGTACAGTCACGGGCACCGCCATTAATCTCAATCGTCCACATAACAAAACATGAACACATACCGAACAAAGAAACGCTAATATAAAACGGTTCCTCCGTTCTTTGAAAGCCGAACGCATAACCCAGACGAGGTGCCATTATCATCGCAAATTGCATTATACAATTCTCAACGGTACTGTCCGTCCCGCCGGCTAATTACTGAAAAACAAATACCGAAGCCAACAAACAAAGAAACAGAAACCGTTTCCATTCTTTTAACGCGGTGAGCGCAATAAAGATGCATTACTATCATCATAAATTGCATCACGCAGCGCGCAGGAGCCACGTTCGCTCTTGCGAGGGATCTAAATTCGGTGGTTATGCAGTCGCGATGCAACGCTGCGCAATCGTGCGGCGCTTGTTTTCGGAAAAGCTCTGCAACATTCTTCGAGGAGGGAGCACGACCGATGGTGGATCGTTCGAACAATGCATGTTCGGCGTCTGGTTTTGCATAATGATCGTTCGTCGCAGCATTGCGCCACTGTCCTGTGGATCTTCCTGCGGATGATCGCTCCGCCCACGCGATCGCGACAAGGAGTTTCGCGAAAATTGCAAGCGGCGCCGCGACGCGAGCTCTCTTTATGCGAGAACGGCGCGGCATCGCTATTTCTGCTTGTCAGAATTTAAGGTGCCGTTGCACCGCTTCTTCGTCGCGAAATCAAAGTCGCAAGTGGGTGGTCCGAGGACGAGTTGCGGTCTTAAGCCGCGTTCACAACAGCAGACCTCGAGCGACCCGCGTTTCTTCTTTATTTCAACAGTGAATAGGAAGATAGTAATCCAGGATTCGAAATTTCACTTCAATTGTACTAGTTCTTCATTTAAGCTACCTTCACAACGATGGGCTTGTAGGGAAGCATACACAGTTACATGTTTAGTGCGCCTCATACTCAACTTATTTGATGCATCTAAATGAACAGTCAGATTGAAGTAAAGCAAGATTCGAAACTTCAGTTCAATTATATTAGTTTTTCATTTACGCTACCTTCACAACGATAGGCTTGTAGGGAGGCATACATGATTTCATGTTTAGCGCGCCACGTATTCAACTTATTTGATGCATCTAAATGAACAGTCCGATTGAAGTAAAGCAAGATTCGAAATTTCAGTTGTGTTGTATTAGTTCTTCACTTAAGCTATGTTCACAACGGTGGACTTGTAGAGAAGCATCCACTTCATTTGAACGATTGCATTCACTCCGCATGAATTTCATTACAGCAATATTCGAAGACCGTTTATTATTATTAAGCTGCGTCCACAACGAAGAATTTAACTGAAAATGAGCACTATGGCAATCACAGTGGCATAGTAATGTGAGAACCAATCTTCCACGGGATTTTTTCCGCAGATTTCTCTACATCGATCTTTCCTTTATCCGATTCACCGAGAGTCAGTATATATAAATGATGACGCATCGTGACGGCGTAGATCACGTCATGTAGCACTTTCTTACACCCGCGAGTAAAAGACGCATTATCGTGGCTATTCTTGCCTATTTCGAAAGCGTTCCGAGCTTTCTGCGATGATAACGATTTCTGTATTATGGTAGGAGTGCGACTGATCCATTGGTGGGATTTTGAGTGATTTTCCACTGCGACGTTGATGGTATGACTCCGGCAAGAAGTGCATCATTGGCTTATATATCAAGAAATGAAGTAATCGAGCAGATACAATTGAACAGGAGAATTGCATATAATTTGTATGTTTCTCTGAAATACAAAATTATGAACAAATTGACCAATTCACAGTATAAAATGCGAATACGAAATGATGAACAAATTGATCAAATGCACCGCAATCGCTCGAAGATCGTCGTCCAATTCCTGCAGAGTGATCCAGGAGACTAACAAAAAAGAAAAATTTCCTCGTTGCCGATCATCGTCTGAAAATAAAAAGGCGTGTCGGGATCGTTGCATCGTGCGGCCGGTGCATCGATTCGCGCCGCAATAAAGCAGTTATTGCTTCGATCGCCGTGAAAACGATCCGAAACTGGTCTCGGAGGGTCTCGGGCTCGGGCCGGGCGTCAGTGTCAAGTTCACAGCCTGCGCCGCTATGCACGTGGCTTAAAGGAGCCGGTACATCACGACGAAGGCAGATGGTGCGCAGACTTGAGCGTGTGTGGAGAGGATGCGCGAGTGTCTGTGGCCGCCAACCCGCAGCCACCGCCTAGGACAGGTCAGTGACAAAGCAAGGTCACGTCAAGTGCTTCGGAAGCTAGCAGCGCGTCGTTCTCGAACCGTCCTGGCGAAAAAATAGACGGGATTTCGCCAGAAGTGTATTTTTTTTTAGCTGACAACGTCGCGCAGGCGTGCGGTTTCACAATCCAGGCTGACTATCGCGGAAAAGTCTACTGAAAGCTGGCTCCAGAGCTTCGAGCATCCGGCGCGTCGAACAATCTCCCATTAATAATTCATGGGACGATCACGCTCGAAGCTCCATTGTGCGGCCATTTTTCGTTCATGGCGAAGCAAAAACGTGGACTTTCTAGAGCCGACTTTCTTTTGGGGAAAATTGTGGGCGAATTAGGTTAGCAAGCATTGTTCTCCGGTGGCTCGGTTGGCTGTATCGCACGAGATTCTCTTATCAAGCCTTAGAGTCATCCACAAAGTATCTCGATATCTTCCAAGTACCGAGGTGCGTTGGTCCGGCGACTTTTCCAAGTTCCACCGCGTCAAGGAAACTTTTTCTGTATCGATTCTACACGATTCTTGACGTTATTCACGATTTAAATGAGGCATTAGCAGCATATTCTCAACATATAGCATCTGCACAAGAGCATATTCTTATCTATAATTTACGGACGTATAATCATGAATTCTTGAACTTTATATTTCGAGTTTCTGTCTAGTTGTCGGAGCTGCGACCCCACTGTGCGGCGTACTTATATCCAAGGGGTTAACATAATCTTAGTACCGGACAGTCGGTCTTGACGATTTTCTTGCAGCAGACAAGACTGTCCGGCGACCGCGAGCTTGATGAAGAAGGGTCCTCCGGATGTTAGGGAGCGAGCACAGTGAGCGTCCGTGTCGCAAAGGACTCGATCGTTTCCAGACAGCCTTACGTAACCATCGGATCGGTTTTAATCGCCTGACACCGCGGCGGAATGTCTGTCGATATGAACGGTTCGAATGGGGTCGTTGTACGTTTAGGAACGCATCGTCGGATTGCCGGGACGGAAATAACTCAAGGAACACGGCTCATAAACTCTGTTGTGCAGCGCAATATTATTCTGCTCGTGCGTCAACGAGAATAAATCCGCGAGGGCTTGGGGAATCGATTCGAGCTGGTCTCTCGTGTCTTTTACGACCGCGTTTCGCCCCCTCGGGTTCAACTTGAAACCCCGAGACAGTGAGACGAAAGTGATTTCAGTCATCTCTTTGTCAGATTTCTTTGTTCGTTTATTTTTGTTCGGATACATTGCTGCTCTGATGCATTACAGCTGCAACCCGACTTGCCCGCGGCTTGTTCCACTGTGATTTTTGTCTGACGTGAAATCATTTCGTTCGATGTGTATATTAGAATGTTTCAGGCTGGTCTGGAGTGGGTCTGGGTTATTCTACTGTGTCTGTGATACGACTGGTGAAAGCTAATTTGGCTTAAGTTAAGATTTCAGTATTCTACTGTGACGTTTGTCTGGCACGGATTCGTTTACATTTGTCTCTGTTAGGGGAAGAACTTTCTACTGTGGTTGATGGTGGATGTAGAACATTCTACTATGGCCTGGTGATACCTGAGACTATTCGAGTGCAGTTTCTGTTCATTCTAGAATATACTCTACCGCCGTCTGTGCCGGGTCTGAATCAATCTACTTTGGTCTTGAGCCAGATTATTCTACTGTAAATCTTGTCTCACTTAGAACAATCTAGATCTGTATTTGCTTTAGAATATTTTATTATGTTTCGTTTTGAGGCAAGATCGTTCGTGTCTGTGTTGAGTCTGTACTATTCTGGTATATCTGCCAAGCGTAAATCAATTTACTCTAATCTGTACTACACCTATTCGACTGTGTGTATATCCAGATCAATTTGGTCTGTGTGGAGGTTGGACTACTCTACTCTGACCTCAGTCTGGCTTCTAGTAATCTAGTTTGATTTCCATTACGCCTTGCACCGATTCACTGAATCTCTGTCGAGTCCAGATCAATCTGGCTCGGTCTGCGTCGTGTCTGGATCATTCTACTGCGATCTGTCGAGTATCTGATTACTTTACTTTCCTCTGTAATAACCTGCGACTATTCTACTGTGTCTATGTTAATTATGGTTCTACTGCGTCTGCATCAATCTTGCGCTACTCTGATCTTCATTCGACTGCTCTAACTCTTGCTTACTCTACCAAAGTCTGTCAAGGATTGAATTACTTTATACTTCTAAATGATTATCTGCAGCTTATTCTACTGCGAGTCTAGCTCAATCTACGACCTCCGACCACAGATTTTCTACACTATCATTTTCATAAAAGTACTCAATAAACTATTAGGCCAATACTAGAAGATTTCGTATTAAACACTGATCTAAGACAAAACTGATCTAATATTTTCAAAAAATTTATATTCGCACAAGGATCCACAGATCAATCATCAATCTCCTCCAAATTGAATATTTAAGATTCAGTATTGAAGGTCCAGCCAGTAAACGAAATAGTTCAATAATCCCCCAGTGATCCAACTGATCCAGTGATCCTCCAGTGAGCAATTCGCTCGATCACCTCCAGCAGAATCACAGTTTTCGCGGTACCCTCATACGCAATTCGCATATTTCGATGCAGCGTCTTCGAAACGTTTCGGATGAATTTGAAACACGGCGATCACGTTCCAAAGAATATTTTCACGAGATCACTTTTCTCGCCACGAGTGTTTTTATCTGGACTCCACGGTTATTTCGAGGTCTCACCAGCGCTATGACCGGTCGCCGGTAGACGTCGGGTCTGCCGGACGGAATGTATGCCAGCTCTACGACGGCCGCTGTTCGATTTCTATGAATATTTTTACGTAACCAGACGTACAAGACTCATCGTTTCATTGTAACACTTGCATAATATCAGAAACGACGAGCGGCGCGTGTAATTAGTGCCTGCGGGGAACGGGAATGATGATTATCTATGCAGTCATCCGTCGCTTCTGTGAAAACGTTCATAAAATTTCTTCATAATCCGCGGCCATTTACGCCGATCCTCGATTAATTATTCTCTACGAGCTTTTATCACGCCGCCATCGTATTTTCTAGTCCGCCAGAGAAAATCATCCATATTGAATCCAATATTTATCTCTGATTGTACAGCAAGCTTCGTATTGTTAATGCAATTTTCAATTTTTATAAGCAAATTTTAATCAATAAAAATCGTACCAAATTCTATCGAATTTTACATTGCTGCATTTTTTCGAAATTTTCAGATGCCATAAATGTATAAAGAGTCTAATAATTATATTTTATTTCCCAATTGTCAAAATTACTTTCAATTTTGTCATTCAAGCTCTAACTATATAGCAAGCCTCATATTGTTAAATCTGTTATGTACAATTATATTTTAATTATTTTTTATATTTATTTTCCAATTATGAAAATTTTCTCTTCCCGTTGGAAATGATTCAATTTTGTTATTCAAGCCCTTATTGTAATCCAAATCAATAAATTTAATCTTTCTACTCTTGTACAGCAATACTGAGTCACTCCTGGAGCTCCGCAGGTTTAATGAAAACTATAATAAGACATACGTTGGTTGCGCAGGACGATTGTTACTCTTAATAAAAGCGTAGAATGTGTATTGATCGTGCTGTAAGCGTCGCATTGTTAATGAAAGATAAGCCATACATTTTTGCAGTATGTGCAATATTATCATTCTATCACGTCATCATCTACCAGCAGATAGTTGAGGATTTCTTCATCAACTGTTCAATAATATCAACAATTCTGCACGTAAGCCACCGAGTTACCTTGGGGAACGTAATTTACTGACTGCTTTAGGCATTGCTTAATAAACTGTTCCCTTCAGACTATTATTTACAAGAAAATAGCTAAACTTCTTTCAAGTATAGCACTAATTACTTTAAAATTACTTTTCACTGCTAAATAAAATTTTGCAACCACCGAAGTCTCATGAAAACGTTCCAGAATCTGGAAACTGTCAATAGTAAAAATGAAAAATTCTGTGTGGAAGTGGCTCTAGAATTTGAGTCCCAAGGTTCATCGTCATGAAACGAGCATAGTGATCTAGTCCACCCACTCGCAGAGTGCAACAGGCACATCATCGTTCGATATTATTAAACTTCATTCAACGGCGATGAATGGCGTCATACCGTGGTGGGCATTACTCCGAAGGAATTGCCGAAAGTTTCGCAACTTCGCGCCAGTCCGACGAAATTTGCTATCGCGGTGCATTGACGCAACGATTTCGAGAAAAATCGCTAGCGGCCCGTCCGGGCACGAGCGCGCGCTCGCGATTCTTGTTTTCTGGCCGCAGAAACGAAAGTGGCCGCTTGACCGGATGGTCAGGACGAGATGTAATTCCGGCCGTTATTTTTTGCGAATATTTTTAGCGCGTCTGCATCTCGAGTGATTGTGCTCGGGAGTTGTTTACTCTCCCGTCTACGCATTTCGTGAGCTCTCGAACGGTCCCAGACTGTTCTCCCTTGTCTTTGCAAGATCTAACAAGCCCCATAGTCAATTGTTCAATTAGCAGGTGCTTTCTGTAAAGAATTTTTCAATTTTTTAAAATTGTTATTTAGGCATTCTGAAGCTGTGTGCTGCCCGCGAAATTTAAATTTATGTTGCTGCTTTTAAAATAGTAGAGAGAATAAGAACGTTCTACTTATTAAAATGATTAACCGTGCATCTGGCTCGTGTTCCTTGCAATAAATGCAGACAATTTTGATTTTGCATAAAGATCTAACGATAAAGATTAAATAGTCGTGTGTGAAACAGAGTCCCGAAGGTCTTCATCGAAGCGTCTCGTTCTTTTTAAAGAGAAGACAGTCCTGTTTAGTCGTAAACAACACGGTTGCCTTGGTCACGTGCGTGATTAACATTTGATATAACAGTCCGTGCAACAGAGACCGATCGAGGATTAGCTTTTACGTAAGCCCAGCGAATTATGCATGCGTTGCGCTGAAAATTATATATAACTATTTTACATACGCACCGAGGCGAATGGAAATACGGTACCGGTGTGCGCGTGATCGATCGAGATCGCAGCGATCTCACCTGGCTGCGAAGTCTGTCCATTTATTTACTAGACGAACAGGTTCGATCTCATAAAACAAAATAAAGTCCACACAAACATTAAGAAGTCAATTAGAATTCGTTACGCATTTACGAGCGGAAAAACATGTTTTAATGTTTGGTACATTGGATTCTGGCTTTTTTTGTGACTGCTCGTTACGGCAAGAACTTGAATCCGATGATGACCATTAAATGAGGGTGCTGTTGTAGTTTGAAGCATAAACGATTTCAAATTGCATTTTGTGCACGATTTTTATCATTTTAAGTGCTGTGTATCTGGCACAGGGGCAAATGTTTGTTCGTCTGTAGACAAATACATAGGAATGTATATAAAATTAGATACTGGATTAACAAGATTTATTCTCGAAAAATTTAATTTAATTCTTACCATTCATATTTGAATTTGAAAGTGGCGATTATAATTGAAATTTGAATTTAAACTTGGCCAGTATGTAATCGATTTTCACCTACTACTGAATTAATCCAATATCCTGTTATTATTAAAATAGAATACACGTCACTCTCGTTCAGGGTTAGATAGTTCCAGTGTTAAGCAATTAAGTTCGCACGGACTCGGTGCGGACCATTAACATTTCAATCGGAGCACGGTGTTTGATCATTCATATCGAATTCGTCGGTTGTCGGGACTCGGAACACGCCCGGTAAAATTCCAAAAAAGAGTCAACAGCCGGCTCTGCCACGCGTCAGACGGTTTTAATTGCACCGGGGTTATTGCGCGGTGATTTAAGCACGGATAACAAGGAATCAAACGCATTGATACTGGCGCGCCGAGCAGATTTCGTGGAAAAGAGTCGCGCCAACCGGCTGTTTTCCGACAGGAGGATTCAGTTATCAGCGAACACGTTAATTAAGCCTCGTGCACGCCAGACATGACGACGAGAGTCGACGATCCCGACGACCCTGCAGCGTGTCGTTTCCATAAAGTAGGTGGAATTAGTTTTGCAACGATTGTGGGCAGCAGGAGTTAAATCAAAATTCGTTACATCTCTCAATAGATTTTTTACATTAAAAACATTATAATAATATTTTTTATTTATAATTATATTCCATCTAGCTAATCTTAAAGATTTAAAGAAAAAATGCGCAGTCTACTTATAAGGATCAATTTTACATTCTAGCAAGTAAGTAATACCAAAATTACATTCTACGAGCCCAAAAACCCCTGGAACTGTTTCTACTTGCACGAATTACAAGTGACTGGAGCCACAGTTAATATTGGGTCGGTTTTTGTGATTTACTCCACTCTAAAAAACCGAACGAACTTATTTGCCAACCCAATACTTACTTTAATAACATTAACAAGCTGATCTATTGTGATCAGCACTCTTAAATCTTTGTAACCTACTGTTTTAAATTACACCCACTAATTTTTGAGTCTATTTATAATTAACAGAGACATAAATTTTGTTGTGCTGTGCGTTTATTCCCCTCCTGTAATCATCCGGTTAAGTCGCGCAACGGATTTCCTCGGACTTGCCAAAACTGCGCAAATTGCACGAGAAACCTGCGCGCGGAGTTAGCCGCGTGTTATTGCAAAAAGAACGCTTAATTGGGCGCTGGCCAACGTTGTTTCTTCTTCTCCCTCTATCCTCGAAACATAAAACGGCGTGGATGTTGGCTTCTTTGCTTGCGCATTAAGCAGAATCGCAAATAACGAGTTTATAGAATCCCAGACATGGCGCAGAACGCCATAAGTTGCTCTCATTTTAAGAAACTGCGAATATATAAACTTGCTCTTTCCAACTGCACAATTTACCAATTTTGTTTCGTTTAAAATTCAACGCAGTAAAAATATCGTAAACAGCATAGTGCATATAGCGTTCAGAAAAATGTATGTACACAATACAGTTTCATTTCGTGTATCATTTTCCTTTATATGGTCACATATGTTTTCGTAGTTAAATAAAATCTAATGATATTCGAGATCTTTTCAATTAAGATTAATAGGCTTTTCAATAATTGTGCTGTAAATCTTCTTATACACGATAATCCCAAACGAAATTATTATTTTATAGTTATTGATTTATGATTGAAGTTCCTGTTATATTGCTGGAGAGGATCGATTAAAAAATCCTTAATCATGGGTCATAGACTTCCAAAACTTGTGGAGTGATCGCCGGTAGTTAAATGGCTAACTTTTCTGGAATAATTGCAATTTTAATTACTAGACTGCGGATCTTTATACAAAATGAAAAATGTTCGTATTGATTGACACAGGAGCCGAATAAAAATTGTATTCTTCTTTTAATTATCCTATTAAGCTGAAACCAGCATATCGGGGTCCTTAAATATTTTTAACACGTCCATTGCGTTAAATTGTACGTGCCTATTTTTGTCATAAATGCATAAAATCCGCAGTCTACTAATTACTAATCTTACCGTTACCACAAATATTCTTAAGCCTGAAAATTTTGTTGGGTGTGAACAATTGTTCGCGTTGATTTAATAAATATTCACGCATGTAACCGGACTACGGCCATTAGTAAAAGCGGAGATAGACATAACCGAGGGCCGGGGACAGTCGATATCGCTGACGTTCCGGCGGTATTACGTGTCGAACCTGCGTCGGATCGATCGGCCGTGTTTTTCGCGTCGCAAAAGTTCAGCGAGCCACGGCTCAGTGTCAAAGTCAATGGCACTTGGTGCGAGTGGCCCGTTGAATCGGGCCTCGTTAATGCATATTTACGCTGGTTTCCCGTACTCCGATAATCGTGCGCACACACAGTGTGTCCTCCCATTCGTCGCATCGCCATCGCCATCGTGTCGTGTCGTTTCGTTTCGTTTAGCCGGCGAGCGTGTGCGCGCACATTTTTATTATTCCTCGGCCGCTCTCTTTCATTGGAGAGACACGCTTGACTTTCAGTCCCGAGCGTCATCCGGTTTCGTCAGCGGACGGATGCGCCGCAAACAAAATATTCCACGAAACGTCTGGTGATAGCGCGGCGACCGTAAAAATACGCGTCGCGTGTTACACACGAGCCACCAAACTGGACGATACCCTCCCCGAATTGATAGCGTTGATAACAATCGTCCCTTTTCGATGCCCGCGATCCTCCCTGGCATTTCAATCGATAAACAACATTTTTATTTCGCATAAGGATCCGCTGAAAGATTTCTAATCTTCCTTTTGGCGACGCAGAATTATTGGAAATCCTATTAATAAAATTCCGGTAGGCAAACTTAAATTATTTCAATCTCCTACCATTAAATTAGAATTGAGGAGGGGAGAGTACGCCGTCATGTTTAGCAAATTCTGACAATCACTTTCAGGAGAGCCTAGACTGCGGCTGAGACGCATCGGCAGTCTGGAAAGGGTTCAAAGCAGACTATTTCAATGCTCCTAATAATTGGCCGTGTGAAGTTCGAGAGGGGGGACGAGGCCAGACCGGTTAATTTATTTGGGTGAAGCGTAGTGAGAGAAGGGGAGGGGGGCTAAGACCGAGGGAATGCGGCCTTGGACGTGTTTGGCCCGGAGAAGCCAGTTATGCAAGATCGCATCGCGAATGACCCGCCGCGACCATCCGCTTCTTTGTGCTGGTTCCTGGAACTTGTTCGGAGATCGATTAACGCCTGCCGGTTGCGAGCCGGTGGCCTCCGGTTCCGATGATCGCGTTACCGAGAGATGCGTTCGGTTGGCTGACTCTTTTGCCAGATCGTCATCAAGTTGGTCCATAAGTTCCAGTGGTGTTCGAATCCGTTATCTAAGCTTTCGAGCTTTTCCCATTTGGTTTCAACGTCGAAGCATTGTTTGATGGGAGCGTGTCTGGTTAGCGTGGTTACCGCGTGTCTCGAGCAGGTTTACGAGACAACGAGGAGTGTTGAGCAGGTCTAGGTTCAGCCTAGACCAGGTTAGACCGTGACCTTGGGATCTGTCCCTCGAGGCGCAGTGGATTTAGCTCTACCATATGGTCGGCTGGGTTGAGCAGGTCTAGGTTCGGGATAGATGCGATCTGCGATTCCTTAGAGTGGAGTCTAGGCTTGTTGTGGATACTGGTAGGTGTAAAAGTTAGGGGCAAGGAGCAATTCCGTATGCCCAAATTATTTACAAGCCATCAAGAAACATTCTACTGTTGAAAATGATTAATTACTAGACCAGCACTCGAATTTCCGCGCTCAATTCAACCCACGCTCCAATCAGTCATCTCCACCAGGAATCTCAACAACCCTAGATCCGCAATCAAACGCTAGAGAAAGATGCTGGAGCAAATCATGTCTCGGACCCATGAAAATCCTGCACATTGGTATCAAATCCTGAGGAGGGACAGCAAGTAAGAGGAAACAGGCGCGTTCGCGAAGAAACTCGTCCGTCTCGTCATTATTCCCGACGGGGCCGTTGCATAACACGTTGCTCGTTTCTCTGAACTCTCTTTCTCTCTCTGTCGAGGGCGATCCGCGCATCGACGTGGCCCAGCCTAACCTCCCGGCCCCGGCTCGCGCGCGTGCAAAATGCTCCTCTTCTCTCCCCCCATGCTCCACGAGCGGTTCTCTTTGCTCTGCTTCGCTCTTCGCTCCGCTCGTCACCGCTTTCGGTCGAGTGGCTGAATTTGTCCTGCATAGGGGGCATCGGGACATTACCCGGGTGACCTTGGCTGGTGCGGACTGCGACGCCCGACGCTGTTTGTGCAGCGCCGCTCGAGCATTGCACCTTGCTCTATCGCGCGAGGACCCGCCGTCTCTCCTTCTCTCCTCTTCCCTCTTTTAGGTCTCCCTCTCCCACTATTCTCTCTTTCTTCGTCGCTTCCTCTTCAGCTCCCTTCAGCTCCCTCTTTCAACGCATGGCCGTCTCGCTTCAGCGGACCAGCTGCCAGCACCTGTCTCTCTTGACTGGAGCATCTCCTCCCACGGTCCGATATCTCTTTCTTTCTCGTACTCTTGGTCTCTCTTTCTCTGTCTGGTTCTCTCTTGCTCTCTCTCTCTCTCTGGTCTGTCTGTTTTCGTGCGTTTATCGAGCAGGCGTGGGCAGCCGGTCTCTCGTCGACTCTCGATTACACGCGGGAACGATCCTCTTCTTCTTCTTCGCTGCCGAGAGGAGTTTCGGAGCTTAGGGCCCCGTGCTTAGGCCCACGACCGGTTTCTAGAAGAGTTCAGGGACTCCTCGGCCGTGCCCACGATTTTTGGAGAGGCGCTCGGCTTGGGATGCTTGATGACGGGAAATGGAGTTTAGGTGGCCGAGAGCGAAAGTGATTGCCGCGAATAGACGGGGGATCTCTATGCAAACGCTCATTTTGATACTGAACCCTTGCGTAATCAACAGAAAAATTTTTGTTCTGAGACTATAAATCTCGTTGTTGAAATAAATGTAGTAATTTTATGAAAACCGAATAAAAGGAAAACGCTCTTTCGTTGATGAAGTGATCTCTAGTGAATCATTATGAAGGGAGTGTAACTAGTTCGAGGCTAACTAGTTCGGATTTCCACGAAATTCGACACCCCCGCGGTGGTGTTATAAAATAATTTATGCAAATTGTGATTTGCATGATAATCCGTCGCGTAATGACGATTGAAATGTAATACCCGGCTTGGTTACGACGGAATTTGTATAATCGTTGATTGACGGCGACCTATACACACAATTGTAGGTGGTTACAGCGGATTGTAATTGACAATTGTAGAAAACAACTTGCAATCCGATTAACAGTTACGTTTTAATCGGCGTTATTCATGCGCGATTGGATTATATTTCGCACAGCTCGGCCCCGTAACGATTAATTGTTACAGGACCATCGGGGTGTCATTGCTTTTTCAACATTTGAAAACTAGATTCACATTTTGACGCGAATGCTAACCGGGCAGACTAAAATTCAAAATTCAAACGGAAATTAATACGTTTTACGTTAATACGGTCAGATTCAAGTTCACATGGAGACGTCAACGGCTACATTCAAATTCAAATTCAAATCTTAAAAATCGATTTTGAATGAAAAGAATATTCGTCCGAGCAGAATATTTTCGTATCGGTTACCGCAATTAATTCCTCTCTTATGGAACAATAAATTACTTCTAATCAACAGATTGGCTGCTGAGGGTCAGCCATGTTCTCAGCGAGCGATTGCCTAGTCCGCAGGGGAACATTGCTCCATTGCATCACTGTCACGAAACAGTAAACTCTGCCCGTGAAACTCCGTGGCAGCCGATAATACTGCGGAGTTATTTTTTCGCGGATCGTGTCGCGTATACGCGTCGCCTCGTTTGTTTTCGAGCTCGCGCAGATACCGGAGGTCGATATCGTTGTCGCCGCAACGAACGATGCACTTTGGCGAAACGTCCGGACGGCATTCCCCGAAAGTGAGATCACCGGAGCCACGATGGGACGGCGGCTGGCCCGGCGTTCTTAAGAAAACGTTCTCTCCCACCCTCTCTCTCTGTCTCTTTCCCGCGGCCCCATCTGTCTAGGCCCCGGCGAAGGTGTAACACAGAGAGATATCGAACATGCTCGTCACTGGACAACATTCTCCTCCACCTTGGTCGTGTTCAGATCCTATCTGCGACTGAAAGATACCTCGGACCGATGATAACCTTGCACCAACCGATTTTCGTAGGCGCGGCTTCATTCGAAACGGATATTTAAAACGCCATGCCGTACGAGCTGTCTAATTGAGCCCCTTGATTGTTAAGATAAGCTTGAGAGCTGTTGGTTGACTGTCTTTGAACGTTTGGGTTCGAGAATAATTGCTTCTTGATAAAAGCTCTTGGCGAAAGCCCTACCTGAAGAAATACTCTTCTTGGCGAAAGCCCTACTTATAGGAATACTCTTTCCTTGATAAAAATCCTATTTTTAAGCCCTACCCAGATGAATGAATGCTTTTCATGGCGAAAGCCCTACCCGAATGAATGCTGATCTACTTGAATGAATACTATTCTTGGCGAAAGCCCTACTTATAGGAATACTTTCCTTGATAAAAATCCTATTTGAACGAATACTCTCCTTGACGAAAGCCCTACCTGAATGTGGTCTATTTTTAGTAGAATCCCTACATGAATGAATGCTTTTCTTGGCGACAGCCCTACCTGAATGAATGCTGCTCTACTCGAATGAATACTGTTCTTGGCGAAAGCCCTACCTGAATACATACTCTTCTTGGCGAAGCTCTACTTACAGGAATACTTTCCTTGATAAAAATCCTATTTGAACAAATACTCTCCTTGACGAAAGCCCTATCTGAATGTGTACTATTTTTAGCGTAATCCCTACTTGAATGAATGCTTTTCTTCGCGAAAGCCCTACTCGATCAAATCCTTAACTGTACACCATTTAAGTACTTCAGTCCGTTTGCGACACGGCTCGAATCTGCTCGAATCGCAGGAACGGTTAAGTAACGCGTTCTCTAAGGCAAACAAGTAACTTATATTTGCGACTCGTGAGGCAATCGCGATTAATCGAGGAAAAAGCATCGATGGCGTGTGCAACAGCCGCGGTGTTGTCCATCGGAGTGTCGATCTCGCGGCCACCAGTCACAATAAACCGCGCCGCCAGACGATTACGCAACCGTTGTTCGACAATTAATCGTTTTCTGTCCTTTTTTCCCCCACTCTGTCCTTGTCTCTTTTTCTCCGTTTCTCTGTTCTCCACGCCGGGTTCATCCGCCGCTCCTTGTCTGATTCGATTTCATCGGCCGGCTAATTGTTTTCCGGCGTTCGCGGCGGTTAACCAATCAGCGTTATCAGCGGAGGGTCTGGATGGCAGGCTCGATTGAACGTAACGACGACGAACACCCTAATAAAGCGACATCCATCGGACGTTTTATCGCCGCACCGAACGTTTATGCACTTTTATTATACCGTGCCGAGCTAAACAAATGGCGAGCTTAAACCTAACACCGCTTTTTTTACCTCGTACCTCTTGAGTCATAGAGCGGTCTTTTTATTCGAGGAATATCGATACTGTGACTCACGATTGCGGCCTCTTTCCACCTGACATTACTTTATTTCATAAAGCTACGTGTTTTTATATTATTTCTGCATTATAACGTCTCTGAGTCTGACGAAACTTCACTGGATTGTGCAACACGTGGAAATATTAGTCGCATTTCTTTTGTACACCGTTCAATCATTGGGAGGGAGTTATCATCCCTTACAGATTAGATCGGTATCTACATTGTAGGTCATCGTATCTTTCAAATGACGCACAATATCAGCGCGATAGTAATATCACAATTTTCTAAACTACAGAATATTCAGTCTTTTCAAATTTTATAACAATTTCAATTTCAATATTAGAAATCAGAAATGGAAAACTTGCCAATAAACTTTTGCCAATGACAAATTTCAATGTCTTGCTATTCAAGAGAAAATGATTAAGCTTCTTTTATAAATAGCACAGTCACCAAGCAACCTGATCATTGTCTTCGAACTCCTAAAACGTTAAGCATCCTGCAAGTATACAAAAACTGAGCTTTTTAAAATCACCAATTCCCGCAAAAATCTGCTACGGTACATTAAAAATTTTTTACAGACTCGATTCTGCAGACAACAAGATCCACGGATCGTCGAAAATCGCTCGATTCCGCGTGTTTTTTCGCGAAACGATCTCCGGGATACTTCCCCCAGTCGTCGGAATCAGTTAAGCCGTCGATAACGGATCGCGTCGCGAAATTATCGTTGCACCGGCTCATGCAACATGGTTTGCACTCTTTTTTTTCCGGTGAAAAGCCCCGGAGTGGCGAGATAACACTACCGGGAACCGGTATCGTCGCTTTCAGGCTGGTTATCGCGCGTTATTATTCGTCTGGTCGATCGTCGACGTCGACGACGACAACGATGGCCGTTCTCGGCTGCCATAAGGGACTAGCCGGTGAAAATTATGCGCCTCCCGGTGGCTCTGACACAAGATGGATCGCGGTTTCGTCGCGGAAAAACAGTCGGAGCCCGGGTTCATCGGCCCTCTCGCAGCCGAGGCTGTTTGCACGCCGCTTATTTAACGCTGATTAGCGCTCGACGGGATCGCGAAATTCTTTATCGGTCGTGGGGGACTTCGTTCCTCTTTTCTTCCCCTCGTCCGATGTCCGTCTCTGTTCCGCGAACAGAGGACTCGTAACAGCGATAAACGCGAACCACGACCAAGGACAGCCTCCAAACCGGCGACTGCAAATATTTTTGCAACGAAACACTCCGTGTTGTGAATCACATTAGAGTTCCTCAACATCTGGACCGCCTTCGCGATTTTGGCTCCCGCGGACAGGTTTTTGTGGAGGAAATTATTAGCTTGTTGACTCTGAGTGTGAATTTTAAAAGTCTCACAGGACCGAAATAATAATTGCGCAACTATTTATTGTATTTTGCGGTCACGGCGATTAGTAAGCTGCGGATATTTACGCAAAATAAAATGTTTGTGCATCAATTACAAGAGACGGATAGCTTAATTTTTGCTAATAATAGTAATTATTTCAAAAATGTTGAACCTGCTCGTTTTTACCATAAATGCATAAAATTTGCAGTCCACTGATATACTAACCTGGTTAAACGATAGTGTCATACGTGACTGACGTGGTAGTCATTGTGTTCACGTTCTGACGAATTATTTGAAAATAGATCCGATAAAGATCCGCAAGCCTTGAAACGCATGTCATTGAGAATAGCTTTGTTTTCGTATGACGCGTAGATCGCGACGATTGCGGAACAATTGGAGAAATTATTTTCGATCGCGCAATAACCGCTTTCTTGTAATCGCGCGATAAGCCGCGATTTGTAATTGCCTCGATAGCCCCATCGCGTCATCGGGGGATTGACAATTAATGAGCTTCGATGCTCGGTCGATGACTCAGCTGTACAGTCATTCAAAACTGCCGCGGCGAAGTAGAATCGACTCGCTGTTAAATAGACGTAGAAACTTTGTTAAACGTGTTTGCAAATTCTTCGAGCTCGGAACCGTCGTAGTAAAAGTTAGAGAATCGCGAACTTTTATGAATCCACATGTATTAAATCGTCTTTGAATTACCAGCGACATTGTTTATATTTTTACAGTATCAGCGGATAGGTGTGTCTTATTCACGAATTTTTTTTCATCGTGGTAAAAAACTAAAAACCTCTTTAATGCTTTAAATTGGTCCACAGTTTTAAATTGCAGCTAGGCGTCAAGTAACAAATTGTTTGTTTTCTGTAAGAGTTTTTAGCGAGGGATGTTGTTTCCTTTTGTGATGAATGAAGCTAATAACACAAATCAATTACAAGTATGTATATTGTTATGGTTAATCTCCAATACAAAAAAAAGATAGTAATTATCTTCATTCATCAAAAAAGGACAACATATTTTGTTAAAAACTCTTTTACAGAAAACAAACTTGACACCTTTATCCATTCACCCCTTCAATTATTCTCATAAGTTATCGTAGTTTCGTCATAGTTGAAGACGTGGAAGGTTGGTTTCGTTTTCGGGTGGGTCGCAAGGTAGAATAATTCACACGGCTCTCGGAGTCGGTGCTGCCGGGCGCATATCGGATTTAATTGCCGTCGCGTGGGACCCGGCGATCGGATCGTTTGAATCGCGTCCTCCTGGCCGAAGGAGTCGCAGGAATTCCAACAGCATCAATTTTTTCGTGGCGGGTCCGAGGCGACGGAAAAGATTGGCCGTGTCTGGCCGCGTCCGGCTGAGATTTACCACGAACCGGGGCCCCGTCCTTCCCGGCGAGCTTTGAACCGGGCCCCTGTAACCTCTCGCGGTCGTTCGACTCTTCTCGCGCCTTTCGGATGGCTCACCTTATCCCTGCCTCCCCCCTCGAACACATACATCCACTCAATTATCGTCAAATCCTTCGTCGACGGTCCAAAAGTTTTTCCGAAACTGCCTGACTCTTGGTTACATTAAAGAAGCGCCATTTTGGAAGTCCATGCTCTTCCTAAATTGTTATAAAATTTCCCAAAAATTGCGGACAATCCCAGACCTCGAATAATTGGCAAACCGATTAAAATATCTATATTATTTGATAAAAATTGTTGATTCACGATAGAAACTGCTATTTCTGTTGAATGATCCATTAAAAAATCCTTAGCCGTGAACTGTAATGAGTCGACTGCGGATCTTTATGCATCTATAAAGAAATTGGTTGGGTGAAATATAAAACGGTAAAAGATTTTAAAAATTCAAGAATGTTGTAATGTTGCGTTCAATGTAACAAGGTCGTTAAGGGATCAAATCAATTTTTACGTTATTCCTACTTCCCACAATCAATGCAAAACATTTTTATTTTGCATAAAGATCCGCAGTCTAGTAATGAATTAAGGGTTAAAAGAAATTATGAACGACAGAGAAGTTCTAACCCCTGCAACGGTAAAATAATTCGCGGCGCGAGGAGTGAGAAAGACTCACCCTTGGAGCATCAGTCTGAGTACCTAAACCCTAGTCCAAAAATACAAAAGCCCATAAAGCATCGCATTCCCCCAACATTTCTCACGGCGTCTCCGTTTCCATGTCATTTCTCTGCAAGGTTAGGCGAGAAGGGGGTGGAAACGGGAGAGGTGGCGGCTTGATATTTATAAATATGCGTTGTCGCGTTGGTTCGAGAGCAAGCAAGAAGAGAGTCGTTTCGTCCAACGACTAGACCTTACGAGTAGGTTGGAACAGGCCGAGGTATGCACGATAGGTTAATGGGAAGGACCTGAGGAGAGACCTAATGAGATCCAAAATAAGAGCATGGAATTACGCAGAAAAATTGAGAAGGGAATTAGTTACGATATCTTTGATGGCGTCGTTTAGGCCAACAACTAGACCTTATGAGTAAGCTGGAACACGCCGAGGTATGCAAGGACCTGAGGAGAGACCTACCGAGAGACCTAACAAGAGCATAGAATTACGAAGAAAAATTCAGAGGGGAATTATAGTTAAGATATTTGTAGAATTCTGCAAGAAGAGAGAAGACTGAGGGGAAATGGGATGCAGGAAAGATCACCGAAGGAAATCGAGGAGTTAGGAGAGGAAAGTGGGAGTGAAGAATATGGATAATACGGACTGGCAACGTCAGGATGAAAAGGAGGCGAGAGAGCTCGCAGCTCGAGGCCCCCGTCGCTCTCTGCGACTTATTCCAGGCTCCACGAATACAAGGTCAGCCGGCCACCGCTCCAGTGCAGTGGTACTAACCTCGCATGCTGCTGTGGCTGCTGCTTTGGCTGCTGTTCCTGTAGCTGTAGCTGTTGGCCGCTGCCAATGTGCTCCCTTCTTCCTCGTCCCCCTCGCTTCGTCAACAGAAACGGCATTCTACTCTCCTCCGCTTCTCCTCTCTCGCCTGTTCTCTCTTTCTCGCTGTCAGACATCGGCCTTTTTACTTGCCACGCCGCGCACCAATCTTTTTTATTGCCCTTCCTGTTTATCGTTCTTGCGGCACCGACACTCGCGACCGCCCTGTTACGCGATTATGCAACTCCACGCTGCTCTAGCATGATGGCCGATCGATCCAGGATGCGGTACACTTCTGCGGGGACCGTGATCGGACGCTTTGGGCCCCGATTTTTGGCGAACTAATTTAAAATGTACATTTACTAATTTTTTTGACTGTCGAAGCACTTCGTCTATGCTTAACATTCTACATTGAATAGTGTAAAAATATAATAGTAAATTTTGACATACGTATTCGATACATTATTTTTAAAATCATGGTCTGATTCAATGCCATAAAGCAACAAGTTAAACAGCTTGCTATCCGAGGAAGGAAGGGCCTAACTACCAAGGGAACGCGAAGGTAGCGGCGGCAGCGCGGACAGGGGTCGCATCGAGTCTGATATAAGAGGCAGTCGGTGCTAGTTGCATAATCGCATTCTCTTCGGTCGGGTTCGACTGGCACGTAGGCGGGTTGCAAGTGCGCGAGCACGGGTACAGAACCGACGATCTCGGAGATAACACGACCGAGAAAGAAGAAGAAGAGGAGGAAGATGAAGAAGCCCAATGTCTCGACGAGAAAACAAGACCGGGTAGAGAGCCCGCCTGCTGCCGCTGCTGCGTTGTTGCAACGAAGAGGATCTTCCGGTGGGGGGCAAGGCGAGGAAAGGGGTTCGGGTTTAGTAGCATTGGATCGGTGACCGGATGGCCTTGTGAATATGCGCCACGGGCGAAACACGGCCCGATGCAACCGCTCGCCCGATATTTCTGGACCCGATCAACGAGAGAGAACACCGCAGACTAGCTGTTTAGGCTCCGAGAACTCTTCTCTTGCGGATCTGCTGGCCCTGTCTCGCGAAAAAACCCGGTGAAAGGGATTCTGCGTTCGGTCTCCGCCGTTTATTCCAGTCGAACCTCCTGCTCATTTATTGCAACCTTTTTGTGTAACCACAAATCTGTGGTTGTAAGCAAAAACGCCGCATGTCACAATTTCGAATATTTGAATTTTTGTGTTAATTGAGCTTCTGACTATACGATTCACGTATTTTCCAGAAAAAAGTCATGAAAACAAATTTGAGAGGCTCAAAAAGATAGTGCAATTTCACCGATGATGTCCAGTGTGGAGAATTAGTGATCGAAACTTCAAACGGCAATATCTCGAAAATGAGTTACAATCACAGAAATATCGTCGACACTTTCGACGAAAAAATTAATTTTTAAAAACGCCCATTCAGAATCTCCAGGCTAGATTAATTTGGGGGATTGTTAGATCAGCAACTGGAACTCCAACGCAGCCGCGTTATCAGAGCGTTATCGCGAGTGTGGCAATCGGCCTTGTCCGTTCAAAAATAAAGCACGTTTCCTATTCACGGGTTAAATATAGTTCCTAGAGCTTATCAGACTAAATATCAAGGTGGTTAGGTAAAAAAAAAACGACAACGTCTTACGCAACATCGTTCAAACGCTAGTTTAGCTTCACTCTAACCGACGTCTGATCACGAGCGTCCTTTTCTACTTCTCGCGAAAATTTCTGCGTGTGAGATTCCTGGAAGCTGGACGAAGGCCACGGAATCGGACGATAAAGTAATCGTCGCCTAATCGCGTTACGCTTGCCAGAAAAAAAATCGTCGGGGACGTTGTTTAGACCCGCGAGTCGAAATCGAATGATACGGGTGGAAACGATGTCAAGGTCGCGTGTCTCTCACGATTTCAAAGTCACCCGGATGAATTCGATGGCCTATAATCCTGTGATCTTTAAATGATCTTGCGAACTACTGATTATGTGTTGTAACCTTGTGATTTGTCTATTTTATGTTTATGATAGTTCTCAAGAGAGAAAGACTAATCTCTCGATTATATATTTTTATTTATAAACTTGCGAATTCGAGCTGGCAATTTATACGGTCGTTTTTTATCCACACACCGTTCAAAGGAGAGCGGATCTAGCCTTGATCTTGAGCGTGATTTATACTGTCTCGGCCGGACAGCTCGCCAAAAAGAAAATGCAGATTACCAGGAGATCCTATTCGACAGAAAAAAAGTCCCAGACGACGACGGTCCGACGGGAAAGTTGATCTTATATTTTAATTTCTGTGTTAACGAGCCGCGTTAACTGACCAACAGAATTCGTGAATGATATAAGCCACCGGAACTGTAATTGCCGATGCGAATTAATGAACGATTTCATGCGCAAAAAGCCTGGTGAGAATCTTTTTGTTCCTGGAACGGCGATAGTGTCGCAACGTGCAAACTAGTTTCGCGAGAATCGCAGAAATGAGTGTTAAAAGTATTTTTAATCGAAGGTCGGCCAGATGAAATCAGTCAGGGAGGCTGGCAAGTTCAAAATAGATCTATGCGTTTATTGATTTTTTGAAAAATTGCTTGGCCGTTGCGATTTTGGAGTTTCTTTAAGTGGAATGGGCCAGCCATGGTCAGACATCGAGGCTGTTTGATGTTTACGACAATTTTATGTGGTCAATTATTTTCAAATTTCATGATTTAATATTTGTACATTTGCGGACGTAACGTATTTTCATTTTTATTCGAGATCAATGCGCTGCATTTGGAATTATTGACTACAAATTGCTACAAAACATTGCATTATACAATTTTCATTTCCAATTGGCATTATTAAAAGATTAATCCAGAGACACAAAATCCATTTTCCAAATTGTTAAAAAATTTTCCAAAAATTGCAGACAATTTCAGAGCTCGAATCAATGGCACACCGATTGAAATATCTCTGTAATTCGATGAAAATTGCGATTCTTTTCGCAAGTGTCTGATTGCAATAGCGTTTCGCGTGCGATTCTCGGATCTCGGACAGCCTGTGGCCTCGCGGAACGCATTCGCCGAGGCTATCTCCGCGATGCAAGTGCGCCGGCACTCGTTCGTTGCTTTATTTGCAGTTTGATAAACGGTATCTGTCGTGCCGCTAATTTCGGAGTCGGTCTCGCGATACGAATCTCTTGCCGCGGAAAAATATACGTCTCGTCTGGGCCCTGGGAATCTTCCTCAAATATCGTTCGGTATCGCCGTGACACGGGATTAATTCGGATGCAATTAATCAGCCGGCGGCTATCTGGCCCTGGACGGAGGTCCGGCTTTATTTTTCCAGCCGGCTCTCCGTGTTACGTAACCCGGTCGACATTCATCGTCATCGTCAGATCCATCGTTGATGGCCGATTAGCTCCGAAATCCGTCCGAAAAATACCGACTTTATCTATTTCCCAATTATCCCCGAATTACTTATCTGTTATTTAAATGCTACTAATCGATCTTCCAGTGTTGCGCCAATCTCTGATTTCAGAATTCACACTTGTGCTTATAATAGCGATTTCTCTCAGCTATTATTTATATACAGGGTGTCCGAGCTAACTTGACCACCTTGAATATCTTTGTTGTTTTTAAAGATACGTCAAATGTCTGAAGGACAAAGTAAAATGGGGCTCATACGAAAATTTTTTCTTTTTAAGCAATTTTTTTTAGAGATATTGAGGTTACCTTTTTTTTGTTTTAATGGAATGAAGTATTTTTTAATACATCAATCGATGCAGCTAGACGTTCGTTGTAAAAGAGCACTAAACTATGTATGTCGAAAAGTTATTAGTTCAGGAGATATTTCAATTTAAATAACTCTAATACACCATTACTGTCGTACTAAGACGTTAGCGTTTACTTACTTGTGTAATGTCTTAGTATGACAGTAACGGTGTTTTAGAGTTATTTAAATTGAAATATCTCCTGAACTACTAACTTTTCGACATACATAGGTTAGTACTTTTTTTATAACGAATGTCCAGCTGCATCGATTGATGTATTAAAAAATATCTCATTCCATTAAAAAAAAAGTGAAGGTGACCTTCGTATCTCTAAAAAAAATTACATAAAAACTAAAATTGTTGTGGTATTGTACGAGCCCCATTTTACCATTCAACTTTGTCCGTCAGGCATTTGACGTTCTTTAAAAATAACAAAGATGTTCAAGGTGGTCAAGTTAGCTGGGACACCCGGTACACATTTTTAACGTTGCTTTAGCAGCAGAGGTCATTAGCAACGTGGTACAATTTTGAAATAATTTCTCATAGAAATTAAATCATATTTTTTCATGCAGATTTCTTAGCTTTGGAAAGTATTTATTAGTTGTTAGGTCGTTAGAGGTAATCTTCTATGGAATCTGACTTAGGATTTCAGCTAAAGAACTTGGAAGTTGAACTTTTAGACCTAAAATTAAAGACTCCTGGGCCACCAGTGACCGCTAGGTCAGCCTAGACCAAGGGCTCCGAGGCTAAAATCGCGAAACTAAAACACACCTCCCCCAAAAAAACAACTTCGACCATTCATCGAGGAGCAGCCTGTCGAGCAAAAGCGATCGAAGCGATTCGGCGGAGCGTTGGGTCACACGCTCGAAAACCGGGGCAAAGCGTGCGGCTGGAAGAGGCGATCCTTGGAGCGTGAATCCGCGGATGTGCAGTAGGCTGGTTACAGGCCAGCCAGGTAGGGTGAGCACGTCCCTATGACACAAGAACCTAGCCGCGCAACTAGTTGCATAATCGGCTGCATTCCCGGTACGCCGGTGCTCTCTCTCTCTCTCTCTCTCTCTCTCTATCTTTCCCGCCTCTCTTTCTCTTTCTCTGTATAGGGTTCGCAAATGCTGTGCCTCCACCTCTCCTCTTTTCTCTCGTCAGTCGTCGTTTGTCGAGGTTTGTGCGGAGGCGTGAGGGACGAAGTGGCGAGGAGACGAACGAAGGGAGGAAGAAACAAGAGGGGCGGAGTGGCACGAAAAGGGAGGAAGAAGGGAGACGGAGCAACGCGTCACGTAGGCGGTTAGGGCGCAGTTCGCACACGCGAACACGAACTCGGATCGAGAAGAGAGGGAGGATAGAGGACACAGGATAGAGGGGTGATGGCGGCGGAGAAAACCAGCCGGAGGTGGGGACCTAGAAGGTTGAGGTTATAATACCATTGGAGTAGTGGCCGCATGACCTTGCGTACGCGTCTAGGTCGATGAGCCACGGTCGTTAAGGCGTCGCCGGGCCGATTCTTTCGAACCGGTGCAAGTCGCGGTGCAGCGAACCTCCACAATCGATTTCTTCAATACCAATTAGATGATCTCCACTCCTGTCCGATTAGAGAGGCCGTTTCTACCATTCCTGAATCATGTGTGCCAAAAGATTAGGACATTTTTCCATTGAAAATTAGCACCTAGAGGCTGAGAAAGCCCAGTAACCATTTCTATCATTCCCGAACCACATGCGCCAATCAACTAAAAGATTTTTCTATTGAAAGTGGGTAACTACAGCTCAAGAAAGACTACTTGACCATCTCCATCACTTATGAACAAAGCCCGACAAAAATCCATGACCCTACTGTCTAGAAAGATCGATGAAGCAGTGCGAAGATCGAAGGCGACACATCACGAAGGCGACGAGCTCGCTGAAGGGGGCTAAACGCCACGGAGGCGACAGCCGATAATCCACGCTCGCGTGAAATCAGGTGATTCACAGGCTAGTTACGTGTCCAGCTGTCTGTCGTCGTGGTTTCCCATGGCGGAGGGAACGCGAGTGACACGAAAGCCTAGAAACTGGTTACATCATTGCGGTATTCCTGACTAGTGGACAGAGATTCAGGTGTGCGGAGCTGTTAAACAGACACTCCGCGAGCATGCGTGAACGTTCCGGCCTGATAACGAGGGCTCCCTTCAGCATCGAGTACGACTATCGAATCCATAAACTTAGTCTTGAAGACCTTTGACCTTGGTCTCACGGCGGGGAGAAGTAGTTTGTCCTTGCACTTCGGCGAAAATGGTGCGCAGCGAAACCTGTCGTCGTTAATTGCCACCTGGCAAAGATAAGTGGCTTGTGGTTCTCTTTTGAAAACGATCAATTGTTCATGTCGAGCTGCGAATAACGTATAGCGATTCACTTTCGAAGTTGTTGATATTTTTCGTAAAAAATATTGAATCTACATAAAATTATAAATTCGGACACTCTTTTTTACGGTTCGGTAAAAACCAAACAGGGGGACAATTCTCAAAAATGTGCCAATGGGGGAGCAGGCTTTTTCAAGGACTTGCACTGAAGCCTGCACTCAGTCCACAGTCCCAGACCCTAAAGCAGGTTCCAAGGTCAATTTCTCAGTCGACTTCCTCCTCGTCGCAACGTCTCATTATCGTCGGCATTACGACTGGCTGGTCCGCGCAAGAGGGTTGCTCGAAAACAACCGTTGACTCTTACGCAACCAGGAGCGAGTATGCTCGCAATGGCGGTGGGATGAGCGTGTGGTATCTGCCCTCTCCCACTCTCTCTTACCCTTCCCTACTCTCTCCAGCCCACCCCTACTCTCTCTTACGCTCTGTTGCGCTCTCTCGCGCTCATTCGCGATTCCAGGAATGCTCTTTGTGCCGTGCGTTTTCCCCTGCCCTCGCCGGGTTAAACAGCCGCGTCCGACGACCTTGATAGCGAGAGTGGTCGTCGTCGTGGATGTCCTCATCATCGGTGTCCCATCGACGGACCCACGTCGAAGATTCCTGTCCAGGTATCCCCAGTAATCCTGAGAGAGAATCGCATCCACCTACGCGGCTCTTTGTCTCTGGGAAAATTGGCCCCCGGCTCGCTCCATCTTCCAGCACCGCGTGCCTGGAGGGGCGTTCAGGATCGATGCGATCTTGAAGCGGTAGCCTAACGCGATAGGGCCATGTAAATGCTCCCTCCCGAGGGAGGAATGCGCTCGTAAAACGGCACGGACCGAGATATCTTTGACTCCGGCGAGCTTTGGTTATTCGCAGAACCGAACGCTTTCGAAGAAACTTCGTGCTCAAGCTCAGGTTGATGGAGAATCAACCCTGCGCGTGATGGAGACGTTTCGGGGAGGATCTTTGGGAAGGATATTGCCGTCGTAAATTGGCTGCCGATACATTGGTGGTTCACTGTTTTGAATATTTTTGTTGAGGAGGTTTTCGATGAGTGGATGTTTTTGGTAGGTTTTTATTTACTTTGTCTTTAAGGGAGATGATATATGTCTTATTTTCTACATTATCGTCCTATATTATAGAAGCCACCCTCAGGTGATGTTATTTCCTTTCTGATTAGAATCTAGGTTCAATTTCCTCACGTGTGCACAGTTTGATCTCTACAATAATCTTTCTTTCTGCGAACCCAACCATCACTCCTTTCAGAAGCGTGATAACTGGAAGTACATACAATATTTTCCGAACCAAGAACGAAAATAGCATAGACTGTTGAAATGTGAAGATTCTGAAGAAAAGCTTGAATTCAATACTAATTTTTACACTGCGGATCTTTATGCAAAATAAACATGTTTCGCATTGATTGTGGCAAGCAGGAACAACATAAAAACTGATTTCATCGCTTAACGACTTTGTTACATTAAAAGCAACATTAGAGAACATCTTCATAATTGCATAAAGATCCGCAGTCTACTCATTCTATTAAAAATTTTTAACATCTTCAAACCCTCCCCTAACAAAACCACTGGAAACCACCCAGATCCCCGAACCAAAAACCTCAATCCACCACTCTCGAATGCATCACTCGCCAACCCTCTGAACAATCTACCAGCCCAAAAACCACCCCCTTCAGTATCCGATTTTCAAGGGTTGATCGGTGAGAGACCTCTCTCCCGCGTACTGCCCCCGAAATGAAACCGAGGCCGAAGGCCGGCAACGAAAGCAGACAGTGGCGTTGACTACTGGTGCAGCGATCGAGCATGGTCGGGAGGTGGGGTGTGCAGCGTTGGTGTGGGTAACACGCGGAGGGGGGCGGTGATCGGGGGCGCGAGGGGGCTTGGGCGGCGGACGCCCTTGAGCGACGGGCAATGCACCGTGCGAGGTTCAAGGCAGAGCGGCGGTTGCCGTCGCGCCGCCGCCACCCCCCTCCAGCGTTCTCCCCCCACCCCCTACAACGTCTACGTCCCCGCCCCCTGCCCCCACCAGCCCCCGCTTTTGCACGTTACACTCTATCCTCGAACCTCACCCCACTTCTCGCGTCACCTTCCTGCTCGCCTGCATCGGTCGTGCTAGCTAGGCTGCTCTTTCTGCTCCCCGTGTCGATCTCTCTCTCTCTCTTTGTCCCTCATTTCTCGCTTTCACTCTAGGTGCAGGCGCATGTTCCCTCGTCGTCTACTCGCTCGTTTTCTTCCCCCTTTTTACCGCCCTCGCGCGCTGCACACCTCGCTACCTTGGATCTTGACCCATTTTTCCAGGGAACTAGGGGACTACACTACGATGAGTCTTGCGGACGGGGTGGGTAGCTGTGACAACGTGTGGGGGTGTACTAGGTCTGATAATGGCTTATGCAATCTTCTAGGAGCTGGGCTCACACCTTTCGTTTCAGATTGGGGGAGGTTCGGAATTTTGTGAGTGTTGGGGGTTGTAAGAGTTGGGGGATGTCTGTGCTGTGATGCAATTGGGTTAAGAGGTTTTACATTTAAATCGTAACTTTCCCAGTGCTTTCTACAAATCGGATGTACAGGAATTGTCAAAGGGTGTCTTGTCACTGATGTCCCTTTGAGATCCTCTAAGAAGAGAGTTCAAATCTTTTGTTCTAGAATCGTGAATGTGCTAAGGTAGGTTTTGATGAATCGATTGAAGTAGAAATTAGGGAATGTCTTACTCCTTGTTCTATAACTGATGGTACTTTATGCAATTCCTTAAGAACGGCTTCCCTAGCCCCAAATAATAAATCTGTTGTACCAAAATTGACTGTAATTTTAAACTATAAATTTTCAGTTTTGCAGAGGCCCTATCCAGTAGCGTATAAATAGCGGGCAACGATTAAACCGCGAGACCGCATCATCGTGGCGTGTAGGTAATCCAGCGAAAACTCGCACGTGCGTAACCTTATCCCTCCCATACTTCAGCTCTCTGTTTTACGTTTGCTCGCGAGCGATGCCCTCGGCAGAAAAAAGCACGCGTAGCCGCGCGTATGCACCGGCGAAGGTTACGCGCCGAGTCCTTTCTTTTGTGGAGCAACGCGCAGGAAACGCGCTCGGATTTGTTTATTTCACGGTGTACGCCGTCGTGTTTACGTTTGCGCAAGACTCTAATCGGTTTGTGCACTCTGGTTGCTCGCCGATAACGTTCGGAAACTGTGTTCTCTGGGATTTGTTTGGCAGGCTTGCCCCGCTGATACTGATTCTATTATCTTTGCTCCGGGGACAGTAGAAAGCTGGATTTCAGTAAACCTTGATTTAGGTCGCATTAGAACCTGATGACAAGCGGGTCAATTTAATCGTAATCGTTCTACAATATAAAGGGGTTAACACGTTCGCTACCAATAATTGCTTTCGCATATTTATAATATTTTATAAATATTATTAGACCTAGGCGGACTGAACTTGGACCTGAATACGCACCTAGGTCCAAGAACTGATCGAATCTATGATCAAATTTCACTATTTAGAAGGGGTCAGAGGTTCAGGGCCCTCTTTCTGGAGCTCCTCTTTGAAACTATTGCGTGTCCAAGATAATAGAGGGGCCACGTCGTCGCAGGAACGTAATTCTACGACGCAGGCGGTGTTTTTCCATGGAGATTAGGTGAAAGCTGCCTGGTTCGCCGACACGATGACGCGGACATATTCCAAAATCGGGATTGTATCACGTTGCGGCAATGTGACCGGGAACGAGGCTCTTCACCGGGTCACCGACTCCCGTTTCCACCATGGTGCCCCGAAATAGAATGATTATTTTCCCCCCTTCCCCTTCCCCGGCCGTCTATCTCGCTCTTTGTACTCCGGGACAAGATCGTACCGTCAAAATGAACCGCTGCAAGGCCCTCGGACAGTTTTGATCTTGTTTATTCCGTCGAGGTGTCATTTCGTTCACTACGTTCATTCACCGTCTACGAAATTGACGACAGATTTAGCCTGCCATTCCAGCATGTGTCAGGCATCGCAGTTTTCCAGACAGTGCTGGTCCAAGGTCAATAGTGGAATCCTTGACTTGTGAATAAATATATATATAATATTATTAAGATGGAGTGAAATATAAATGTATATTCTTTTTAAATATTTTTAATAGGTTGAAAATGATATATTATTAAATTCTACTAATGTTTTTACTGTTTTAAATGACACCCACTCATTTTCTCATAAATGCATACAAACTGCTGCATAATTAGTAGGTAACGCAGATTATTGTCAACTTTTCAACATTCTTCAAGCCAACATTACTATTCCCATTAGACCTAAGATAACGATCTGAATTGGCTAATAGAAAATTTAAATAGAAAGTTGGTAGCTCCGGACGAGTATGGACACACAAGTACCACCAGCGTCTGAATACGGAATATTTGAGGAACATTATTTGCTGTGGAACGATCGTATTTACTCTGGTAATTACGTAGCATTAATTCTCTTCGCATGTTCCGAATAGGCGTGGCGCGCAATAAACAAACAGTGAGCCGCCGATGTCGTCGGTTTGATGGATGTCTAGATGTTACCATTCGTTTGTAAATCTATTGAGTCATTGTTGTTGATCGTTAACGAACACTCGTTTATCTCGCGTCGTCTGCGATTTGTTTATCGCGCGATAAACGGTCCCCTTAATACGCAACCGCGACGAGGAAAATCGGATGACGGTGCTCGGCCATCGTGTAAACGAACAAACTTGTGCCGTTACATTGATAACCGTGACTAGTCTTTTCGGGCAACAGAATAAACAAAAATTAATTCATGCCTTTCCTCCCAACAATTTTAATAATTTGAAGATACATTCATGTTCCTAAAATCTTTTTATCGTTTTACTATTTTAAATTCATCCGCAATCATCTATTATTATCTACTCTGTATCAATAGAAGACAAACTCCGATTCTGCAATTCGAATAAAGGATTCCCAGTCGCTACGAGCTGCTAGAGTTTCACTTTCGAGTGCATCAGCTCGAGGAATCCTGCGCCGGCGATGCAAGAGGGGCTAGCAGTCGCTATTGGCTCTTAGAATTTCACTTTCGAGTGCAGTCGCGGCTTGCAGACGTAGAATCGAGCTGACACGAGAGGCCAGGAGAATATTCGCGGCGGCGGCGCGGTTAGGCGAAGGTCGAAATCGTAATCCCGGCCCGGGCCGGTTTCAAGTTCACGGCTTCGGAGCGAAGAAGACGCGAGGGAGTGGCTCTCGTCGCTCCGAGAGAAATAGAGACTAAGAGAGAACGAGAGAACGAGAGAAAGAGAAAGAGAGGGAGAGAGGGCAGGCAACCGGAGAATTCGTCATCGAAATTTCTGGAAGAGCCAAAGCGAGAGAGTGCAGTCATAGGTCCCTCTCCTCTCGCGAAGCTGGCGAAGAGAGAGCACGTTGGCCCGGCTCGTCCGGTCTATGACTCAGGAATGACCCTCGTTGAACCGAGCTGAAGCTGAAGCCGAGCCGAGCCAACCGAAATGCACCATGCAAAAGCGAAATTCGCAACGCGCCGCGTTTTTAGCCACGCCGGACCCGAAAATATCAAGCGTTGTCGGCTCATGCGAAGGTCGATCGCGCGCTGAACCCGCGCGAGACGGCTACCATCCGCGAGAAAGAGAACATCGGGTCCTGGGATCGATTTATTTTTGTTCTGCGTCCTTTCCGATCGCGATCTGACCGGTCCCTCGGTGCGCCAACACTCCACGCATGCTGTATCACCGGATTCTTCATTCTACGTACCCCATTTCATTATAAAGTGATTTTTTACAAGTTCGTTGCAGATTCAACCTTTTGCATACGGAGCCATTTTCAGTCTGAAAATAAATTTTTTTGTCGGCCTAGAATATTTCCATTTTATCCAATTTATATTCATAAAAATTAGTCTTTTAGGGGTGGCTTTTACCATCACTAAAGTGTCTCTCTGAACATATAAAAAGATTAGCTCCGTTTAAAAAGATTAGCTACTGATTCCAGTTTTCCAGGGGGTGGCTTTTATCTCTGTCAACCATAAGTGATTAAAAATGAACGTCTCTGTTAAAATATAGAACATTATTCATCTCTGTCACTACGATTTTATTTTTAATCATTTCCGGGAAAGAGATGCCAGTTCCTCGAGGGGTGTATTTACCCCCGCTAGAAATAAATATTTGAAAGCTCCGTCGAGTCTCTAGCTGAATATAAAGTATTTGACCCAGTCAGTTGAACTGTATTTTTAATCATCTCTGGAACAACATACCAAGGGTACCAGTTTTTATTTACTTTTATCCGAACTCAAAATAAATGCTCGCAGATCCATATTTGAACGTGAAATATGCAGCTCGTCATTCCAGCAATTTGAACAGTTTCCGAAACGGGTTTCGGGGATGCCATTTTTTCAGACGGTGGTCCCACAGCTACATTTTAGCCTCAGCTCTGTTAGATACCAACATTTTTCCTCCTCCGGATTTTGTTTCACGTTCCACGAGCCTGAAAGGTTTTATGAAGATTTGTTAGTGTTTGCCGTTCGTTATTAGCAATAAAGCAGATGGTACAAACCGCTCTCGACCGATGTTATCCTTCGCTCTCTCTCCCCACGCCTCTGCCCCGCCCCCCACCCCGAAATCTCGAATTTCAATCGAAAGTCCGTTGCCCCCGCTAAACTTAACTCTTTGCCAGCGCGGCTGCATCGCTTCCGGTCGTTCAGACATTTTTCCCGAAATTTCATGCAACCAGCGCTGTCGCCGGCCTTCAGAGCCCGTGGATGTAAGGCAGGAGGTAATGAATCACGTGTTTTCTGGCTGGAGATGATTTCAGACTGCCCACACGTTGTCCTGAAATATTTTATACAAACCAAACACTTCCTTCAGACACTACACAGAAGAATAGAATTTTATTTCGTACTAACTCGTTATTATGCGAGGAGGGGGTGAAAGCTTCCTGCCCAAGCATTTTTATCTACCATAGTAGAGATACGATTTTGAAATAGAGAAGAATGACTAGGCGATTGTCGTGTCTCCAGCACGAGACCGGTACACCGAAGTGAGATCAACGATCAGGAATTTCGACGAGCAACGATACTGTGAACGGAGGCTCGATCCCCGATCATTGTTTCTGTATGTAAACGCACCGCGCGCAATATTTCGACCCGCGCCACGCGTTTCGCAACCCCGAAAGAAAAGGTTAGCTAAATGTCTGCGGAGAGAGAGAGAGATCACTGCAACGGATTAGATTGTCTTGCACAACTGTCTATCGTGTAATAAACGAATTTTTTCGCGGTCGTTACGCGAGCTACGTTCCGCGTCAGCCTCTGACAGCCAAAGATACGAGCGGCCGTGTGTCGTAACGTATCCGCGGTAATACCGGATCTCGCCGCGGAATTAAGGCCTCCGCACACTGGGATGAAGACATTGGACGCGTTGAATGGGCGGCGATTGAAACCCCGTTCTAGTCCATTAGTAGCGGATCACAGCGTGAACGACGCAATCCACCGTGCTGTGGCTGATACGGCTGGAAAGCGCAGGCTGGCTAGAAAAATTGCCTGAGCACAAGTTTCTTGGTATTCGGTGGTCTTACAGTTTGGCGAGAATTTTTTCCCGATTTTTTCGGGCCAAATTTCTTGGTCACTTTATAATTTAGTCACGCCCACGTGCGCCATTTAGATCCGCCCACTGGTGGTCCTCAGCGCCGCCCATTATTTCTATGTGGTTACAGGCCTTTTAATATATCCGATTTTCATTTGTTTGATTGTGTTCTCTCTTTAATCCCCAAGAGCCTTATCACTGTTCTTTCCACCAACGTTGTTTACATTCTCCCACCAATTCTAGCTCCACCAATAATTACTAGCCCCGCCCATCAATACCCACAGCTCCGCCCGTTAATGATCCTAGCCCCTCCCACAAGGGCCAAATTCTTCCAACACACCCTAAAAACGATTCCAAATCGCTCAATCATCAATCAACATTTCCTCACATCGGAATCGAACATTTCGAAAAGTTGTTCGGCAATTTCTCAGGATTCGTGTTCAACGATCGCGTTCGCAAGGCCGACTCTATTCAATCGTCGATCCGGGCGCCCATAAATCCCGTGGAATAGAGAGATCTTTCTCTCTTGAGAGACGCGGTTCTAGCTGATGGCAGGGGAGGAGCTATCGGAGAAGAGCAAAGGGGACGGTGTGCGTGGGCCTTTAAGCCCGTTAAGAGGCCGAACGCGCGGGAAGGTGTATCCCGTATCCGAGAACGCAGAGGGAAGCCGTTAATTCTTGTGCTTTGACATTAGCGACGTGGTTGCTTGCCTCGCCGCTGTACTTTATTTCGCAGTCGGTAAATCGTAAAACGTTAAGGCGACCGGCCCGGTCGAAGACATCGTTCCGCTGCTACCACCGTCTATGTATCACGCTATACTCGCTATACTATACTACGCTCTCGGCCCTTGGCCGACGGGACGCCCGCCGTTTGCTTCTGTGGGCATAGAATTAATGGCTTTATTCGCCGCACTGGCCGCGATCATCGCCCGTGACGCGAAAACAACGTTCGCCAATTTTCATGTAACACTCGCAAAATTTCCCCAGCCGTAACAGACATCCTAAAGTCACAATTCTTATGGGGGTGTACTGCTTTTCGAATCCGTCTTTCTGTTTTTAGGAATTCTTTTCGTATATGTCCTTCACATGTTATTTTTTTCAAGTGAAGATAACCAACATTAGACGAGTTGTGTATTTTTTTATAAAACAGAAAAATCGATTCGACTAATTTTTTCCTTTCAAATGACTGAAATTATAAAAATGTTGTAGATGCAATCTTGTACACCAGCTGCATTTATTACTCGGTAGGCTTAGCGTTAAGCACCTCCGACGACAGATTTCTACACAAATCGAGCTCAAAGTCCAAGTGTCGTTACTGCGTCAGCTTTCAATTTTAATTTGAATGTTCACCGATTATCAGGTAGGAAGTGAGTTAATCTTTTGGCGGATCAAGTGCTTTCATTCCAGATTTTCGAGCTCCCCTTTCATCGAATTAATCGTCCAGGCTTTAGACTTATCAAGTCGGACTTTTTAAGTCGGCCTTTGGCCTTGTACACTGCTAAACTATGAATGTGTAAATTTCCTAGGTAGTTTTCCTTGTTAGTGCCGCGGCTATTAGTGTCAAGTGGAAAACTCCGTTCGAGCCTGATCAAACGTCTCTTATTATTCCCGCGAAGCACCGTAATCGATCCCTGAAATCATCGTCGCGTGTCCCAGCGTCACGCGATGATCCCGGCGTCAATGACAAGCGAAGAAAACGATTACGCATTCCTGTTTGCAGAAGGAAGACGGTCGCGCGCCTCTTTTCCGCGCATAATCACGCGGTCCCATTTATCTCTCTCTCCCTCCCTTTTTTCCCGCCGTGTCTTCGGCGGCTTTTCCTGCGCGCATTTCCATCGGGTGACCCGCGGTAAATCGTCGCTCACGCCGGAAGTCGTTTGTTCATTATTAAACCCGGCGAGCAATAAATTCGTTAACGTCGCCGTCGACGTATTTAACGTTCGCCAGCGACTTTTCTATGGAAACACGACGAACAGGGAAGAAGCCACGGGAACAATCGGTGAAATGCTTTTTACCACGCTTATATTAAAATGCACTAAAAAGGACCAATAACTTTTTTCCTGGTTCTCCATAAAATACCGAATCCAGTTAAAGGATTACTAATATTTTTCCCCAAAATTTTAAGCAATTAGTTAAAAATTTCTCCTGTTATAAAATTAGTGACGGAATAGATAGAAAAATTTAATATAAATTTAAATAAACTCATGACATTAGTGATTATAAAAATAAAAGCGTGGAGCGCTAAACTATATATATTGACTTCGTTTTTTTAATTTTTTAAAATGTAAAAAAAAATTTTTTTATTTATGCAACTAATGCTAATGTTACCGCTTACAATAATCGAAAATTATCCCAATGCAAGAGTGAGTTAATCATCTCTACTCCCGAGAATACATTTTCAAAGAATATCGATGAAAGTACAAAAAAAAATTTATATTACAATCTTTGAAAAAACAATCAGTTCAAAACGAATTATTAACTGAGATTAAATTGAAAATTAATATAAAATATATAATAATTATTAATAACATTGATGTTGAAGACGGTTTGGTTAATGGAGCATGCGGAATATTAAAATTTCTTACTTTTCAAGAAAATACTAAAATTCCGTCTACTATATTGTGGTTAGATTTTCAATTGGCCAGAGTAGGAGTGAAAGTGCGAACTCGTTATCGTGATTATATGAAAAATGCAAATATTCATGAAAATTTAACACCAATAATAAAAATATCGAATCAAGTAAATATGTCGAGTGAGGAAAAATATCAAATCACACGTAGTCAATTTCCAGTGGTTCCTGCTGAAGCGATTACGATTCATAAAAGTCAGGGACAAACATACGAGAAAGTATGTTTGGATTTTAAAACATCAGAAAAACGAACTTTACAAATGTTGTAAATGTCGTGCAACGTTCGATTCGAACGCCATCGGTGCAAATTGTATAACTGAATTAATAATTCACAGGACGACGCTTCCCGAGGCACGGCGATAAAATATTATTATCATAATTGCTCGCTTTCCCCCGCGGACGCGTATCCGCATTTTAAGCGCAATTAAATTAATTAGCGCGGGGAATATACTGCAACCCTCTTCACTGACTTTCCTCTTTTTCTGCCTGGCTCGTTGATAACTTTCCGGAACGTTGTGGTTGCATTCTTGGTATTCTGTATTCGCGGTGTTACCGGTTGCAATCTTGAATCATTAGTACATTCAGTGTCTTTAAAAATGGTTTACGTTAATTGTGGGAAACAGGAGTTGAACGATAATGTGTTTATTCTTTTAATAATTGTCATATCAGGCAATGTGCTCACAATGTCTTTATTGTCTCATTCATTTGTAAAATCAGATGTAATTTTCGAAATTTAATTTAATTTGTGAAAAATTTTGCATATTTACTTTGAACTATGTTTTATCATGTGTTTTAATCTGACGGAAAGTTCTAGATAAAATTGCAGTTTTTCTCTTTCGACCATTTTTACCATTTATTCTAATATAATTTAAGTGAGTTCATTTTAATTTATTTTCATTTTCATTTTAATCGTCTTGAATTCGGAGAAAAATATACTCACGACGCGAATGTTTATTTTTTGCGATGGAGATTCATTACTGATCCTAATCTCGAATCATTGGTCGAGCATGAATGACTCCGTTGATGCGGGATTTTTCTCCTCTTACGGCGAATCCACCAGATGTTTACGCGTTAGCGTGACAGCCGACAATTACACGATTGCATTGTCTTCTCACCTATGGCTGTTTAGTCGTTACTTACGTGACAGGACTTGTTGCGTGCGCAGAGAGACCGGTAACAAAGAAAACGCAAGCGGAAACGGTGTATAATTAAATCCGAAGGTAGGACTGTCTTTTCTTTGGAAATTGAGCGTTCCTCATGTGGTTCGACGAATCCTTACAAGGATTTTTGTCTGACAGTGACGAGCTGCTTCTACTGAACCGAATCACCATCTGAAAACAACCACTTCCCTAATCTGTTCAGACAAGAGAATTCAGAAATAAATCGCGAACCACTCCAAATTAAAAATTAAATTCCTCAATCTTTAATATTCAAAAGATTGATAAGAAAAAACAGAATGTTAATTTTCGAATTTAATGAGAACCTACAATATACAATTTTTCTTGTATTGCAATTCGAAGAATATATATAAATTAAATATAAAAAAATAAAACATATATATAAAAGAATATATAAATTTTTTGTAGAATACATATACAGTGGGTGTAAAAAGTATTCGTACGCTCTTTAAAGCAGAATAACTTCTGGAAAATCGTTTCAAACGATATGCAAAGAAGATTTTCCAAAAATTATAATTTACAATGTTACATGCAAAAGTAAAAAAGGCATTTTTTAAAACTTCTTTATTTGGGCTCTTAATGAAAATTTATAATATATGTTTTGTAGATCTATGTTAGTTATACACGTGCTGAAAATTTTATTGAAATCGATTAACATACACACGAGCTACAAGCGATTAAAAATTGTGAAAATCGTATTTTTACACGACTTTTGATCAGTTTCTGCTTAAAATCCACAGAATCGTACATCTTTCGATGCGTGTCGTTTTTTTCGTGCGGTCGTTTGGTACAATTATAAAAAAGTTATTCTCTTTTAAAGGGCGTACGAACACTTTATACACCCACTGTATACTAGGTTCCATTTTATATTTTTTAGGAACCTGTACAATTCTTAAGAATTGATCTCAAATAATTTCTAAAAGAATTTTTGGTGCTATATTGAAAATTGCGGAATGAAGTAACGTGTGGTTTTATCAGTGGTAGGAGCTGCGAATTTCCTTGAAGAAGAGATCAACTTCAACTTCATGTTTAACAGGGGGTTGCTCATGTTCATGGCTGTCCAGTGACGCAGCGAATTCGACCGGCTGCCAGGTCTCTTTGTTTCTTTTCTCTTCCGCCCCGTGTCAGCCTTCATTAATCTTCCTCAAGGAATCTAAACGTGGCCGAACGCTCGATGCAAAGAAATCTAAAAGCCGCATAAATCTTGGAACTAGCGTGACACGCTTTGTCGTCGGATCTCGCAACACTTAGCGTATCCTATTTTTCTCTTGTGTTCACCACCGCGAAAACGAGAAACAGAAATTATCTACTGGTTGTTGTGTCTTTTGTTTCCGAAGAATTCTGTTTCAGAGAAAAATAGGTAGGATATCGATTACTCTGTTCTACAAAAATAGATTCAAATTTAATAAGAAAATGTGCATTATTCGCAACTGTAATTTTATTTTATTCTTTCCACCTGCATTAACGGTATCAAATGGTACAAATATTAATAAAAGGAAGTTCCTTTGCTCTCTAGTTACTCAGATTAAATTTCCTGGTTTTTAAATAACTCTAATTCTCAAGAAAATCTAAACAAAATTGAAGTAAATCAAGACAATTAAGAATCAAGATGACCTTCGTGTGACATCTACACGTCCACCTATTTACTCCTAAAGTCTGACAAGCATCTAAAATCAATTTTTTTCGACGTCACTGGCCACGCTAGGGGTCAATCTCTAATTTTCTAGGACACGATCATTGTCGGTGCTCTAACATCGTTTTGGAGCTGTTTAAGGTATCGTGAAGGGTCGAGTTGGCACTCGGCAAGGTCCGAAGGGTCCTCGTTCTCTGCGGAACAAATTATTCCCCCGATCAGAGGGAAACGTCTCGGGGAATTGGGCGTCGTGAGGAATTCCTCGGTCCGCGAAAGATCCGGATTTAGTTTTGCCAACGCGAGAGAACGAAAGAGAAAGATCAAGAGAGAGAGAGAGAGAGAGAGAGAGAGAGAGAGAGAGAGAGAGAGAGAGAGAGAGAGAGAGAGACTAGAGTCAGTCGCGGAGAAGGAGGACTCAGTTCGAGGAACGACGCAGAACGGGCTCGATGCTCAGGATCGCAAGAGGGAAAGGAGAGAGGAGAAGAGAGGAGAGAGAGACAGAGTTCAGGCTGGTGCACCGTGGAAGCAGATGCGAGCGAGCTTTATTGGGAGCGTCTGGCTTCGCTGCAGTTTGGCCGTCCGTGACTACGAGACTCCGAAGGTCCCTGGAACGTTGACCATTCGGCTCTTAAAGGACTCTCCCGGCCGTCAAGGTCACCTATTGAGTCTGTCCACTTCTTCCCTTGTATTCCTCTATGCGCCTCGCTCCTCCTGGCGAGAGAACGATCCGCGGCCCCGATCGCCTCGATCACCGTGTGTCGTTCGGCAAAACCAACGATTCCTTTTGGAATTCTTGGAAAACCAAAGCCCCGTCCCCCGTATGCTATAATACATGCTCCTACTTCACCTGATATCTTCACACACGGACGTCCTTTTCAGCTTGTTAGCCCCGATAGACCCGACTATGACATCGCTCATTTTTACGAGTAGTTTTAATTTTTGCAGCTGTTAGAGTGACAGTATTTGGCTAATTTCAGTCGCTCATGAAGCGTTATGCTATAATCGATAGCATTTTGACCTGGATCTTTTCGTTTTTATTAATAGTGTACGGTGGAGAGAAGATCTTTGTACGAGAGGGTGGGTCACAATTTATTTATGTTCTTGATGGCTTTAACGAATTCATTATGCATCCACTTTGCTCACAAAGAGTCTGCAGTCAAGTAACTAAATTATAACTCAGTTGTTAATGAAGATAGAAAAAAATTGTGTAGGGAAACTTCACAATTCACCAAACTGCGTATCACCCTGTAATGCAACCTTTTACTCAACTGCATCGCTGCAGTCGCAAACTCCAATTGAAAACCGCATCTTCGTGACCGACGATCAATAATGGTGCTTGCAAAAAAACCAAAAATATTTCGCGAAGTAGATTGGATCCTCCACAATCACACCTTAATACTTTTTCATTCCGAATATCACGAGGAATCGATTCACGGAAAAAGGTCATCACCAGCAAAGTCTTCGTCTTCGTCAGAAAAGTATCTGGAAATATTGTATTTATTTATTTTCATCTGGTTATAATTATGAAGGAAACATGTAAATGTCCTTCCATGTCCTGCAATTAATGCAATTTTGCATAAATATCCGCAGTGAAACCACGGTTGTGGTCAGAGGCTCACTCCGTGGAACAGTTCTCGTTATGCGAACAGGGCCGGGAATAAAGGCGAACGCCAGAATTATTGGCATGGCTCGTTACAGCCCCGGCCGTGTAATCGACAAACGATACTGACGTCAGCGATCGTGCGAGCATACAATTATCTTTATTACATCTCCTTTTCGAGGACAATCGGCGTGCCGTGGCGTGCGTGGCCGGGGTCGGTCAGAGCACGATTCCGATCGAGCCGGCCGCCGCGCCGCGCCGCACCACGTATTCGTGAAAAAATGTTCAAGGACGAGGCTGTGTGCAGAACTCATCGCCGGAGATGCTAACAATAAGTGCATCGTGCCCGTGACGTCCCCTGGGCACGCACTCTCTGCCACCACCCCTTCGACAAAGTAATCGGTTCGACGTAACTCAAATCTCTTCTTGAAAAACGATCTTCTGAAATTGGTGGAGGGGACGAAAATGTGGACCCTGGTCGGGTTAATTATTACTAGACTTGCATCCTTGTGAAAAATAAAAATTTTGTTACTAAACACTGGAGCTGCTTAAGGGTTTCTTCCCTTCATGAATAATTTTGGTAGGATGACATACATTCTTTTGAACTTGGGGCATGAACCCTGGCCAGGTTAATTGTTACTAGACTTGGATCTTTGTGTAAAATAAAAATTTTATGTTATAAAACCCCGGATGAGCAGCAACTAAAGTAGGATGGCGTGAATATGTGTGACAAAAAAATGCGCATGTACTATTAACACCTAAAGATCCTACTTATAAACATTGCAAGGGTATATTTACGGCATTTAACGCGACTTTCGTTGCAACATGAGCAAAATTGAGTCGTTCAATAATTTTCTGCATCTTCGCAATGTGAGATAAAAAGGTAATTCTGGCGCTAAGCAGCGGTACAGAATTGTTTAATAGAAATGTGTGTAACAGCTATGATTTTCGATTATGGTTGTTTCCCCCGATCGCTCGGGGCGTGCAATTATTACTTCGCCGAGTAGGATCGCGCAAGACACTGTTCGCCCGGATGGCATTGCAGAAAAGCTGCAGTTGGCCAGCGCGCAGTTTGCGTTGCTAATAACCGAAGGCCAAGTCAAACGCGAGTCGATGACTCCTTTCTTTCGCGGTCCCAGCTGCCTTCGGGCTGCCATGCTCTCTCTTTCTCGCTGCCATTGCCCATACCGTTGCCGTAACATCGCGGCGCAGCGATATCCCGAACGATACCATCCGCGATTCTTTCGCGACACGACCTCGCGGATCGGAAGCGGGTTCAGGGCCGTCCGTTCGCGATCATCGGAATGGAATCGAGCTAAGCGAAATCACACGGTCGCTCCACCAAGGAAAACCGGCTCACTTTTTCACCATAGGATCGTACCTTACCTCCGAAACTTGTCGGAAGTGTTGCTACCTTCCATCGAAATCATCGAATATTCTCTGTGTTTTATCCTCTCGATCCTTCTCGATCATTGATTTAGAAAAACGAATCAGTGATTAAATTGCTTGGAGAGTTTTCTAAGGTCAATAATTGTCTCTCAGGTTTGAAGTCTCTATTTGAATCGTCGGTAGAGGATATTGGTTATTTCGAGTACGATTAAATTAGCTGACAGTGAAATAAGCTGGTTGATGTTATTCTAGTAACAATTGTGCTGATGCATCGAGACGTTTAACCCTTGGACCATAGCCATTTCGGCGACCATGCACTGTCCGACTTAAATATGAATTCTCTTTGGTTCATGCTTTTTCATACAATCCCAGTTTCCTTAAAATGAACCTTAAGGAGGTTCTGAATTTTAATTCTTTATTGCAGACTACATATGTATGCATTTATGATAAAAATAAGTGGGTCCACTGTGAAGTGAAAGAAACATTTAAAGAATATAAATTCTCAGATGACCACAATTGTGAAAAAAATGAGTATATAGCTTTCTTATGTAGAAAATGATGGTGTATATACGGTATAAATTGTATAATCGATTAAATGAACCGTATTAGACTATGTATTTTACGCATCCATGATAAAAATTAGCGGGTCCAATGCAAAATAAAAGTAACATTCGAAGAATATAAAAATGTATTATTCTCGGCTGGCCACAACTGTTTAAAATAAATAAACGTGTAAATAGCTCCCGTGTCTTGCAATCCAAGCATATTTCTGTGTTCGCTTCATAAATCGGACACGAACTTTCGCAATCTAATAGGATGTCGTCTCGCGATGTCGGAGTCTGATCAACACCGTCCGAATCTACTGCGCAAGTGAACGACACACTATCCGGCTGCTGCGCCACCAGAAAACGGCAATCGTTCTTCGGTGTTTGTTGACACCTTTGCGAAACGCGCGCACGAACCGCTGACGGCCGTTGAATTCGAAGGCGATGCGTGCAGAATAGTGCAGATGCACGTGGCGGTGCACGCGAGCGCAGCTGCGCCGCGCCACCGCAAGACCTCGATGCGTATTTGATCTTACCGCGTCAACGTCACGTGAAACGGCAGCCAATCGGCTGCACTCTTTCAACACCGGTGCATTGCCACGGCCGTTGCACGTGACACGTCCAATGACTCCTATTCACTACGCCTCTCTTTTTTCCCCCTGTGGCTTTCATTGTCGCGCGAGTTCGATTTTCCTGCAGCTGAATTGCGTTTGCCGATTCGTCTTCGATGCTGCATTACATCCGCTTTTATCCCTTTTGTTAATCGTGTTAGATGCGCGTGTTGTTTATGGCTGAATTATGCACTGTAACAAGTGCTCGAGATTGTGCTTTGTTCACTGTATTTCTTTTGTATTTATCTCTTTGCTTGCGTAGCAGTATGCACTTCAGCTTTTGTTTCAAATTGTGCTTTAGTCACTACCTTTCAACCTTGTCTTTCTCTTTTCTATTATTCTTGTTTGCTTGTTCCTTAGCTTATTGCACTACAAATTTAAGATCCCCAGTGCTGAATTATGCCCCTAGCTTAGGCTTTATAATTATTATTATTGTAATAGAACAGAATGAACAACGCAGTTCAGCATTGTACAAACACGAACCAGATTGTGCAGTTCTACATCGTCTCCTTCAATGTCTTTCTTGTTTGACTGTTCCCTTACTTGTTTCACTAAGAATTTGCTGTTATTTACAGAAGATATCAGACATTTTTTCGCAAGCTTATTTTAATCAGCACCAATCTATATTTCAAGCGACACGTATCGTGAGCCCGTAACAAGAACATTGCTGCATACATTCTGTCGATCCGTAAAACATTCGTCCCTGAAGCGAGCAGCATCTATATCAGCAGAAATTACATCGTATTCAGGTTTATCGTCGGCCAAGCAACGTCACTAAGTGCAACGGGTTAAGGCCGGGTAATCAATACCTTGTCCGAGAACGACGCGAGGAAACCATTCCGCGAGAAAATCTGTAATCCGAAGGAAACGTTGCATTCCCCTCGACTCGGCACACGCATGGAAGTGTAACTATAGCGATGATCTTCCAGTATTACCTATTGCACGTTGCTTCGAAATCGATGTCGCAAATTAGTGCTCAGGTTAACTGGTCAAGTTGTGTTGCCACATGTTACTTTAACACTGAACCTACCACCACTGGACAGAATGATCGGTTCCAGATTTATTATTTAACCATTATTGAAATAATAAAAATGATTTTATAAGAGTTGATTGTGTATAAATATCGTTAGTAGAGCACGTATTATGATAGAAGGCGCACAAAATCTAAATAAAATCAATTTTGCCATTTCTAAAAGCGATCTATTGAGCAGATTAGCTGGCTGATCCATGAAGTACCAAATCTTTATTTTTAAAGTGCCCTAAAATTAGTAATACTAGTTTCGACTGATAAGATTATTGAGATTATAACGAAAATATTCTACAATACATTAGATAAAATGTCGGAATTCTGTAGGCAAAATAGCTTCGAGTGCAACGTGCTAATTCAAACAATCTCCCCAACCGCCACCTGAGTTAAACAAAAGGAACAAGAAGAGATGCACAAACATTGACCAGAAAACCAGCACTTCCGAGGTCTCTGAAAAGAGTTCCCCAGGCCGGCGTTCACTTCAAACCGCTGCCAAGTACTATCCCTAAAACCACCATGCTTCGAACATAATCACGAAGAAGAAGCCTCGGAGGATGCTCGAACTTCAGTTGGGAGGGGTGAGCACATTGTAGAGGTCTCTGAAAAATATTTTTCGAGAAGGCAACCGTTCATTCTCTTCTCTCACGAGGGGCTGAATTATCTCCCTCCCCATTGATCTAATCACCGGGCTGATCGACGACGAAGTCGAAGAAGACCAAGAAGAGTAGGAAGAAGAAGAAGAAGAAGAAGAAGAAGAGTTCAGGTATATCGTTTCCAATTAAGAGGCTCGCGAGTCGACGGTTTCGTAACGTCCAGACAAAACCGTATGGAGAAGAGTTAGTGGCGCTGTGAACGAGGGGGTGAGTGTCTCAGGGGTGGGGGTAGCGGGAGAATGGAGGGGTTAGTGTGGAAGATGAGTGGGAGGGGAGGGAACGACGGACTAGTTAGCGCTATCAACCAGGCAGGCAGTTGGAGGGGATAGGGGTTAAGCAGCGAGGGGGTCACGGTTCTTAAGGTGGGGATCGAGGGGCAGACAAGAGGGGAAAGCGGGGAAACAGTAGTGGGGATCGAGTTAGAGTAGTGGGAGACGGGGTTGAGGGAGAGGGGGATCGGTGCAGCCGCAGCAGGAGCGGCAGCAACGATGCAATTAGGCGAGTTATGCAGAATGACGTCACACTTGGAGCCGGGGTAACTGTGCTGAGTCAAGGACAGCCAGCCCAAGGCCCTCCCACCCTCCTCGCTCCGCTACCCTTTCGTAAGCGCCGACCCTCTCTCATTCTCTCTGTCATTCTCTCCATCTCTCTCTCTCCTTCCTTCTTTCTTCCTACTGCTCCTCGATCCCAGCCGGCCATCGATTTGGGAAATAGTTTGCCGAAAGGGAAAGGGAATTTCGGAGCCTCGAGCTGGATTTATCGAATCTGTGCATGGTGCGTGGGACTTTGAGCTTTTAATTACAAGTGATCCGTAGATCTTTATGCAAATTCGAAGTTTCATCGGTTATTTTATAAACATCAGTGAAACGTTTGAGGGATTCAATCCTAATCGGACTTACCGCAAGCAGTCATCAAACTAATCATGTCGAACAGACTTCGACTAATATTGTCCCGTAACAAAAGGCAGCTGCGAGTTAACTGTCCGAAGTTTTCCTGATCGGAAAACTCGGTAGATCCTTTGTGTCGCCAAGGTCCTTTAGAATTTCCGCGTTTCCGACGATCCGGCTTCAATATTAATCACTGCGGAGGTTTATCCTTCGGCTGACCGTTTTACATTCGCGTTGCGGCCTTCCTCTTTGGCCGCCGCGAAGTATGGTATAGTGATACGGCCGGTCGTCGCGCGTTCAACCGGGACGACAAGGTCTCCGGCCACGGAGTCGATTCCGGTATCGCTTTATACAGCCTTTGGACAATTCGTGTAAAAGGAGACAAGGTGCCACAGAGGTTTAATTAACGGCGTTGCGTGCCGTGAATCGCTTTTCGACTCTGCGTCGCGTCGCCTCTTTGTTCCGCTCGGATCCGCACCGAACCGCTCGACGCATACGAACACACCACAACACAAAACCTGCAAGGTGGTCTGCATCAGAAAATTTAACCCTTAAACTGTACAGATCATTTTTCGCGATCTCGAACGGTTTACATCGGTCGCATGGATCGAAGCAGCACGGATTCGCGGCACGTGTGCCTCTGGATCACGGAATATAGATCTTGTTTTCACGAGGACCGAGGCCGTTCAACTTGTTTTTCTCGCGGCCGACGCCATTATCGGCCCGCGCTGTCGCAACTCGCGAGCCTTTGTGTATTTTGCGAGCGATAAATCGCTACTTTTTCATCGGGAACACATTAGAAACATGTGTGGATGCTTAAAAATATCCATTTTCGTTATTCCGTACCTCCTTGTTCATTTACTCAGCAATCAAGAGCACAAATTCGGTTTTAACCTATCATGCAATGCTGATTTCTTCTGTTCGGTTCTTGCGAATCCGCTTCTTGTGCTATTTGCAAAATAAAAATGTCCTGCGTCGACTAATAACTACTGGAACCCAAATAAATGTACTAAGCAACTACTTGCAAGTACACACAATTTTTATTTCGCATAAAAATTCACAGTCTGCAAATAAAAATTTGTTAGCCACTGGAATGCATAGAAAATCATGATAGGAAATAATCATTCTGAAGAAAAGACTACAGAATGTTTATTTCACATAAAACTCCTCAGTCTAATAATTATTTGTAATTATGTCAGAATGTCTTTTATTCGCGATTAAAATAATCCTGCTTCTATTCACGCATGAAATCGAATTCTGAGAGTGTGAGAATTGTGTTGATCGTTTTCGCGCAAAGATCGCGCCAAGACGGATCCTCGATGGATCGACGGCGATCATTAGCAGTCGTTAATGACTGCAGTGCTCTCCCAAGGGCCGTCCCTCTGTTTCACAACAGCCGAGTCGTTATAATCGGCTAATACCAGCGGCATCGCGTCAGAACACTGAAATTCTATGTCATGGACCCAGCCTTGGATTAAGCCTACGATATGTAGCCAACCCAATTATATATTTATTTACTACGTAATATCGCGCTGGCCCTGATCCGACCGCAACATGCAACTCTTGTATAATCGGCATTATGTAATGAAACGGAGGCGCGCGACAATCGTCATTAGAACGAGCCAGGTTGAACTTCGTCTCCCCTTTTCAATGATTCCTACCCAAATTCGTTTCCGAGACACTCATACTATCGTCTTCATGTGCTACATTCTCTTCCGTGTCGCTTTCTGGCACACTGAAACTGCAGATTTTATTTTTATATATATTTCGGGTAGAAATAATTTTATTATACTTGAAAAAAGCCCACCAAATTTCAAATTCTTATCTTCAATATTTAAGAAAAAAAATAATTCCCGAAGATAGCGCTACAATCAGAACATCGAACTAGGGAGGGAAGTAACCACCCTATAAGTAATCACGAGACTGCGGATCTTTATGCAAAATAAAAATTTTCTTCTTCGATTAAAAGACACAGGAATGCTATAAAAATTTCTTTCCAACTTTTACAATTTCAATATATTGAAAATAACATATGGACTTTCTTAAGTTGTCTTAATGTTTTCACTGTTTTAAATTACATCCACCAATATTTGTCGTAAATGCATAAAATCCGCAGTCGGGACTCTTCCATTAAGTGGAACGAAGATATGTTTTCATGAATATGTATTATCTGATATGTAAGTTATGTTATTTATGTCTACTTCGTTTCACGAAATTGTTCGCAAATTATTTGTGTTTTAACAACCACAAGAATATATGTTCATCTTCGCGTACACTATATACGAACTTCCAAATTTATTTACTTTACATGTTTAACAATTGAGGAAGCATTTTAGATACGCGTTGATTTAGGGCACTCCACCTTTGGTCCAACGAGAATAAAATGGCTTCGCGGTTTGCAGCGCAGCGACCTAAGTCCACATCGAGCTCACGATCTATGGAATCATAAATTACAACGATAAATCTCACAGTTTGAACCCTTTCGCAAATCCAATGCGCGAGACGTATCAATCTTGCAGGATTATCTCGGCGAAATTTCGTTCGGCCATAGATTAAGCAACCGCACCTTTGGTTACGTGATAACAGCTATTTCGGGATGATTTTTAATTAACGCCCTGTAACATTGTTGACACCGACCATTGGGCACGCTGTTTACCTTGATACGACCGTCGGTTGTTTAAATAATCGTGACGTGTGCTTCGATACGCCGTTGTCGTTCTGATCTTTAGACCAAGCTCCTCTAAGGTCATCATTCGAAGACTATAATCAGTTTTCGCTAACCTAAAAATTATGTAATTTAAACATTTATATCAAATTTTATAGAATTTTAGAGTGTACATTAAGTTTCTTGGTGGAAGTCTCTAAAAGATAATATAATTTATATGTGGATATCAAAAATATTGTTATATTGGGTTGGCAAGAAAGTAATTTCGGTATTTTAAGGGTAAAATAAAAAACCCAATTTTTTTCGTTCGATGTTCTTTTCTTCACAATTCCGTGCTCATAAAACTTCTGGTCCTTATCGGCAAAAAACTGATCCAACTGCGATTCAGGTCATCATCATTAGTGAAAGTTCATGGCATGAATAAAAAAATTGGGTTTCATTTCACCTCAAAATACCGAAATTACTTTCTTGCCAACCCGATACAATTTTAATAGTGATTTTAATAGTCACGATTTTTTTAATGGTCGATTGATAATGAATAAATGGTATTAATATTTCATTCGTGGATAGTATTTCTTGTCTATTCTCTAAAATTACTTCGTTTTCCTCGAAACGCTTTAAAATCGTGCTTCTCATCAATTATTCGTGTCGATCACAGTCATCAGCTAGCAAAACATCCGTTCATAGTTGACACATGAATGTCAGGCAGTGATGACTTTTCCATTCAGAGACGAGTTTAGCGTCAGAAACGACGAGTCCTTTCACGCGTGAATTTCCTACGTCGAACCGTTGCCAAGTCACGTTCCCGGAATGGAAGCATCCACGTGTCGTGACAACGAAATGTTCGTGATCGATAAATCAATCGACAGCGTGCATCAGTTTTCAATCTGGAAGACGGTGGTCCTGCTTCTATTCCTGGAAACCTGGAAATCTCCAAATCTTTACGTACTGAAACTGTCTACTTGACATACAGTGGGTAACGAAAGTGTTCGTACGCCCTTTAAAACAGAATAACTTTTATAATTGTACCAAACGACTTGATGTTTTTTAAGCAATTCAGTTGACGCAGGAAAAACTTCACAGATTAAAAGTCGTTACAAACTACGATTTTCACCATTTTTAATTTTCATTACGGGCCTTATTAAATATTTATTGATATAAAAGAGGTTGAAAAAATTGCCTTTTTTATTTTTGCATGTAACCTTGTAAATTATAATTTTGGGAAAATTTTTGTTTGGACATCATTTAGTAAACGAATGCATCTAATTGCTTACAAAACATCAGGTCGTTTGGTACAATTATAAAAAAGTTATTTTATTTTAAAGCGCGTACGAACACTTTTGTGGGCCACTGTAGATACTTGTCATTTTTATACAACACTATTTTACATTAATTTATAAACAAAACAATAACCCGTCCAAATTTTTAGCTATTCTTTAAATGATATATACCCAAAAAAATAAATCTGATGAATAATTTCTCAAGGATGCATCTTTACAATTTCTGAACGCACAAAATTTTGTGGCCCCTTCGAAATTCCCAAAATGTCCAAAATATTTCCAAAAACCACAGTTCATCGTACGAAGTCGTATAAACAGGTGTTCAAGCCTGGGAGAGTGATAGAACAGCTTCTCCAGCGAATGATTCCCCGCGATTATGATTGAGAATTAGCTCAGGCATTCCGAGAAGCTCGTCGGCGACCCGGCCACGGTTAAAACGGACAATAACGGTCGTCATAGATCCTCGAACGGTACGCGATCGAGGATTAGCGGAACAACGGGAGATGGATCCGCGCATCGGTGCCTGATTGCTCAGGGTGCTGACGTAACGATATCCAGGTGCGATTACAAGGATGATCGTAAGATTCCCGTAATGACGGAACAATGGAATGGTTAATTGAACCGGCTAGGCTATCTGAGAAGCGTCCAGCATCGGTTTTCTCAGCGGGTTGCGTCAGACGTTGCGTCCAGAAACAGAAAGATCGAAGAGATAAAATCGCAGCTGCTCGAAACTGACCGACTGAACCAGGATTTTGACGTTCGGGATCGGAACGGACCCGTGTCCCACCTTTACAGAGCTTCAAATTTCTAAAACAAATGACTGTAGACAATTTCTATCCTGCAAGGACAAAGATAGACTGAAACATCCAAATTTGAGACAAAATAATATTGACGATAAAGAGTTAATCATTCCTTTGTGCGTCATCGGAGCTCTCCGAGACGATAAGATCATCGACGAAAATTTCTGTCCGAGCCACGTTACCGAGATCGATCGATAACGGCGGGGTTGGCAATTAGAGAACAAACGAAGAAAAAAGGAGAGGGAATTACAGGAGGAATAGAGGAGGGATTCTAAAGGCGACAGGAGAAAAATCCACGGCGACAACACGCGTCCGGATCGTGACACTCGCTGGCAAAAAGCGTCGCGACGCGGGCGCAAGGCTGTCGAAGTGCGCGAGGTCAGTGCTGCGTGTGACACAATCGGTCGACATTGCTCGCGTTCGTGTAAGGCGGCGTGGAATTCGCGTTCCGCGATTATCTCTCCTCTCCTCTCTCTCTGTCTCTCTTTCTCTGGCTCCGTTTCCCTCCCCGTCTCCTCGCGACACCCACTCGGCTCGCGTCACCGAGGCTCCGGGCCGATTTCCAATCGCGCGTACCGTTCATGCCAGCTACCGATCCCTTGCGTAACTATACCCGCTATTTTTGGCAGGCCCGGCCGAAGAGGAAGCGGCACGTTCAATTTCCTAGCTTGACCCTTTGAACCGACCAGCTTGTGGAAGCATAATGTGGAAGTTAATGATGAGGTTTGAGGATTAAGTTTCTTCGGCGAAGACTGAACTCGGTCTAACTTGATTATGACTAGACTGCGGATCTTTATGCATTTATAGGAAAATTGAGTAGATGAAAATCGAAATTGTTTGGGATATTTAAAAAATTGAAGACGTCAATATATGCTTTCTCCTCTATTAAAATCATTAAGGGAAAAAACAACATTCAATTTAGTTTCTATTTCTTGCAATCGATGCAGACAATTTTTATGTTACATAAAGATCCGCAGTCTAATCATGACACCCTGTGATTAGATTATGGCACTCTAAGAGCCCATTCGTATTGAAAGCGATAGCAAACTTTGGTGTTGGACCTTGTTCTTTGTAGAGTCTTTGTAGGGAGCCATTCTGTTTATGAAGTAGTTAGCAAACTCTGTGTTCGCACTCGTGTGCCTTTGAAATCGATAACAAACTGGTCGCACCTCGTTCTCCTTAAAACAGTTAGCAAAATTGCAACACAGTCGCTTTATGAAACGAGTAGCAAGGAGTTGGAGCACATTCGTGCAGCAATGACTCGTAACCGTTCGCGGGATCGTTCTTGAAAAATCTGACGCATCGCGCCGTTCATTTTCGAGGAAGGAAAGGGAAACAATCGCCTGAAATGACGATCGGTTGTTCGCCGATTGAAATATCGCGCAGGTGGTATCTATTACGACGACCGTATAGAGTGGTGACGTGGATCAAAGAAAATTCTACCGTGGCTCATGGACGAGCCGCGAAGGCCGACGTTTTCCATACGAGGAGTGAAAAAAATAATTCGACGAAGATGTTTCTCTCCTTGTGGAATCGAGACGATCGGATACGAGGGCTCCGATGGATCGTGGGCGCTCGATCTTTGCCTTGCAAATTTTCAAACCGCTTAATCCACGTCTCAATCGGTTCAATCGGTTCAAGTGAAACTCGAGAATGGCCGGTGTTGAAAGCGAATATTGGTTCTCACACGTGAAAATCATGTTGTTGGAAATTCCAAAATGTTTCTTGAAGCGAATCAATTCCGAAAACAAATAAAAACTCGATGTAATGGAGAAAATAAAATTCAATGGTTAAATTTTAAAGAATACAATCTCATTAATCAATTATATAGTCACCATTCTTTTCTGAGAAGAACCTAACCCAGACCAATCTTTTTTAAAAAGATTCTTTTCAAAAACGAATGATGACTATATAATTGATTAATAAAGCTGTATTCTTTAAAATTTAACCATTGAATTCTATTTTCAAATCGGGCACGAACTTATGCAATCATCTGATAGTATCTATCAAACTAAATTAGACAAACAAAAATACTCCATTTCAGATTAAATTAACAAATGAATCTTTGAAACAATCGAGTTGAAAAATTCGGAATTTATTGCAGCACGAGCTCGTAATGCGCGAGAGAAATTAATTGGTTTTCCGAGAAGACCGTAACGTTCTAATCAGTGCTCCACAGTGAATCGCTCGCTGATTACCACGAGCATTGACACTTTATCTTGCCACTATCGCTCCACTAACTACGGAGGCTGACAGACGTGGAACATGCCTGGACTGCCCTGCATCAACGATCGACGTGTAACAAAGCACGAATCATTTCTTTCCCCAAGAGGGATATTAGTCGGACGAATTATCTAGAACCGTCCTTCCACGGCTTGGATCGATGTTTACTGGTTATATCACTCGACAAACCGTTGATAAGGATAGTTACGTATTAATAATCGCTACCGTTATTCTCAGCGAGTGTCCCTCGCATTAGCGACGTCGCGCTAACGAGTCGCCTAGCTTCAACTATGATTTCATGAATGAGAATGATCGGAGGAAACTGGATTTTTGCACCAAGGTGTAGCAGATAAATCAGATTTTTGGTTTGCGTGCTTTTCCAGTCGTGTTTCTGTCATAATAACAATATTTTGTTTGCGCGAAATTGCACGTTCTTGGGAAAATATCAGAGAACAGAACGCAGTTGTGTTAGAGTCGATCAAATCTTGAGTTGCAGAATTTTTAACAAGTGTTTGTTTATTGTTCGAGTATAAAATGTTGGAGTCTAGTTTATCACACATTGCAAGTTATGAATAAATAGATTTTTGACACAGGAATTTTGTTGGAATTCCTAACAATTTTTCTAACAAATATAATGTCTTTCTCTGTTATTAATCTCTGATCATCCAAGAATACGAAAATCTACAATAATTGTGCTATTTGTGAGCAAAGTGCTACGCAAATTAAAAAAAAATTCAAAGCGAATGAATCTACAAAAAATGTCTTCGAAAGAATGTATTAAAAAATTGATAAACAAAGCTGCGAGTGCAGCTAAACCCAGGCAACATTCATTTTACAGTTGTGATGAAGTTGCCCACGATCTGCGAGTCAAATAGAGCAATTGTTCTTGCAAGTAATGAATAAATAACCGTGTTCCTGTAGCCGGCAAGTGAAAAGTCTCCGAATGCACCGGAGGACGAGATTATACAATGCTGCGTCGAGATTGCACGTTCCGCGAACGAGTGGTTATCGGCGTTTGATTTTCACAGAACGAATAGTTAATTCCGCGAGGAGATAGCGGATTGCACATTAGCGGGACGATTGATAAAGCGAATCGAAGGAGAAAATAGAGCAGACAGCTCGGAGCTGTGGCGATCTTAACGTGACGGTGGACACGTAAGCCGATTATTCGGAGTCGCTATCATTGCCATGAGTCAACCGGAAGAACAGTTGCCGTGCAACGAAACGTTCCTTTCGTCGAGCAACGAGCAATCCAACAGGAAAGTTGTCGCGTGTTTTCCCCATGATCTGCTGGCGGCCATCTTGTCTCTCGGTGATTCACCGAAAACCAAATAACCGCTAATTAATTAACACTAAAATTCCCGTCCGTGCGTCAGTCGAAACACCGGTTTCAGATTCTTTATTTTACAGCTGTCGAATGTAGTACAATAGTTTCGTTTCTTTTTTATTTTTTAACGTTGCTTGACATATTTTCCACACATTATTATAAGACGAGGACAACAGTGATTGTTCTGAAGACTGTTCTCGTCACACAGCAAGCGTCCGATCGAAGAATTCGATTCGCAGACCTCGGATCGCCTATTTTTTCGCCTAATCGGATGGGCGTCGCGTCGAGGCGATGACGGTGCGCGGTACTCTAATTGAAGGACTCTAAAAAGGAGACAGAAAAGAAGGAGGCGAGGATTCCAGGAGGAATCGACGGGCTCGGCCCAATTACTCGGCTGAAAATCGAAGTCGAAGACGGGCCTCGAGGCCGGAAATAGGCACCATCCACCGTGCACGACTTCCTTTTATGTCGCCACGGCCATTGTCGTATTTATGTAACAATAGAATTAGCCGGTGAGTAGACCAGTGGGACATGGAATCGAAGGGAATCCGAAATAAACGATCGTTGTCGGCCTGCACCGAAATAAACGAGCCGCGAAAGACGCATTTTTGCTTCGCGAACCGATCGAGCAACAATTTGCGACCATTCTGCATTGAGTAGCAACAAGAGAACGTTGATTATCCTCTTAATCACACGTGGCTCCGTCCATTCTATAAAATGGTAATTTTTTTTAAAATTTTACCTGCAACGCTTGTTTCTCATTTCTTCTTTGGTAATTATTGAAATTCCAAACAATTGCTTGGAATCACCCGTTAATAATGAACAATCTTACGAAATCTTGCATTACGCATATTTTGCATAAAAATCTGCAGACTAATTATTATTTATATGCAGCAATAATAATGCATCCTCAAAGAATCGACATTGTCCACTCACTGTTTTTATCTCTCTCCTCAAGTTGCACAACTGTCAACATATTTTCCACTTACTTGACAAGAAGATTGCAATAATTGCAGTTTCCAGACCTGGAAATCGGCAGGCCATAATCGAATTTCCTCGAACCCGGTTAGGATCGTTCCCATCGAGACCGAAACAGGTTTATGTCGTTTACGTCGTGCAGGATGTGTCAGAGAATGTCTCAGGTGTTGCACAGAGACGCAAGTATACATATATATAATCCAAGAAACCATTTTTCGGGTGGGTCGGTTTTGAAAAGGAGATTTCAGGAGAACGCGGATGGATAAACAAAATTGATTGCGCAATTAGCGTGCCAGACGCTGTCTAATGTCACCTCAAACAGGCTTATCGACGATGATAATCATCGTCTGATGCGCAAACATCCTTATCAGCCCGGTAACAGTCGATCAATGCTGTGCAACATTTAATGCGCTTACACGTGCAGTCTTCGTTCTCTTTTTCTCTCGTGGTTGAATATTGCAGTTCTTTATCTGCCCGATCAATCGACCTCTGTGTGTCCAAGTGAATCAGTATGTGAATCAGTACGAGTTCCATTTCTTTTTAAATGCTCTCGAGTTTCGACATTCCTCGGAGATTAGGTAACGAGAGATAATTTCGCTCTAATTTCTGGTTAAGCGGCGATTATGTCAGGAGAAGAGTCGCGTAAGATCCGACTGCAGACTTTTAATCTGTTCTTCTTGATCTAAATATTTTTCACAAATATTTTTTAATTCTCACAGTATCAAGATACCAATGGAAGGTGGTCATTTTGAGGATTAAAGCATGCAACTCTGGGAAACATATCGCGACAGAAAAATATTTAGGTCGCCAGCATAAATTCCTCTTTTATATACTATCTTCAATCGTGGATCTCTTCATATACGAATCTTATCCATCTCTACCTAATATTAGGAGCCAGTGTCCCTTTCGATCTTGCGATCTCCCGATCAAAAAAGCAGATAGACGACCCAGTGAGATACATCTCTTCGCAAGCCTGCTTTGAAAGAAGATCAGCGATGAATCAGACAAATCGTAATTAATGAAATTATTATAATTAAACTGCGGATCTTTATGCAAATTAAAAATTGAATTCTTCCTCTAATAATTCTAATAAGTGGAAAGTAATTAATCTTGCCCACTGGTTTTCTACATAAATGCTTAAAATTCACAATGGAGGAAAAATGGAGGAATGAGAGTTAAAAAATTTACCATTGAAATCAAAAACGGAATCAATCCGAGCTCAATCAGGAAGATCAGCGACGAGCCAGACAAATCGCAGGCTCGCCGGAAATTTTCCTAGACGAAAGAAGATTGTTTTCGCGGAAAGAATCAGCAGACGTGAATGTAGTGGTCATTTAGTTTCCAACGTCAGCCGGCAATCAGCCGTTTCAGCGAATGCCTTGAATCAGGCTCAAATCGTTCTTGAAGGCAGTCCGTCGAGCATTGCACGCAACGTTATCGCGTCTATTTGCTGAGCCTACGATTAGATCACATTCATGGCTCCACGAGGGAGCTCGTAGCTGCTCGTAGCTGGCCGGCATGCGTGCTGTAGTATAGTTACTTATTCGCTATCGGTGACGCAACGTAACCGAGCGTTACGTCTTCCTCTAATCGCTCTCTGGCCGATGATAAACGATCGTTTTGTAGGACGGCGTTGCTGGTATCGCGTTCCGCGGCTCTAATCGCCGATAAACAATTCCCTAATGAAACCACAGACCTGCCCCCCTAACTCCCCAATCATAGTTCTCGCCGAGAGATTCCAATAACAGAAATCATTTCGTGTGCCTACACATACACACATCGGTGTGATGAAACCGAGCCTCGCAACCAACGGATTACGAGACCGGTTATCGGTCGAACGTTGATTCATCCGGTCTCTCGCAAGTGAATTAAATCACTGGCGAATCAACACGACCTCCGGACCCATTGCGAATCCTCCTACGAACCTTCAAACGTCTCAAACGACGTTCTTCCTTCGTTTTTGCTGTTGATGGAATTTTTAAGGACGCGTTCTAATGGGAAAAATTTTTTCTGTTATTTTTATAATGCAGGAAAATAGTCGTACAATTCTAAAACGATTGGTTCGATACACCGGTTACAATAAATTCGAAAAGGTTCGTCAGTTTTCAGTGTACACCTCGTAACTCTATACTCAAAATGGCGGACCGCGCGAGGTGCGTAGAGCTACTACGCAGCGAAGCGGAGTCTTTCTTTTATTCACTGTAAATCCCAATATTTATTTTTAAATATACTCTCAACAGCTGTGTATTTCAAGTTACTGCATTACCGAGCATCATTTATGCATTGTCATCGTAATAAACGATGTGTATTTGCCAAAAGCGCATTCCCTTCTTCACCGTTTTATTACCTAATTTGTGTTAACTGTCCATTGTCCACGCTTAATTGTCGTGCAGGTTCATGCACTGCTTACGCGCAAAACAGCATCGTTACTTTGAAACAATCGAATTCGATAATCATTGGTGAGCGAACGAGGATGTGCGTCTCCTCTCCTCAATTTTACGAGAGGTCGTTAAAAAGCGTCACGGGGGGTCACTGTCGCGACGTCTTTGAACCTGCGGGAATATTCAGTCTCGTTCGAATCATATTTAAAACGTTCTCTGCATAATGTACAATAGCATAACGATAAAAGACAAAATTCACTTTTGCTTGATTTCCGTGTCTCGCAATCAGCTTAGACAAAAAATTTTTATTTTGCGTGAAGATCCGCTGTCTGGTGCTCATAGTGAAATTGACTACAATATAATTTTTCTAATAAGATATAGAAATAAAATATAAATTATTGCACTAGCCGGTGATCGATTTTGAGCACGACGAAGACAATAAAACGTCGATACGGTTTCCGAAACTGAAAACAGCCTGCGCGGCAAGCGGAGAAAACACCGCGCGGGATCCTTGAACGGCAGCTTATCTGCGCTCGCAACTCGTCCAGAAAAAAGTCGCGTAAAGTCCCGAGCAGTCCATTTATTACATCTCCGTTACACGATCTAGATTAATGGGGCAGTCAGCTCCGATTACTAACAAATCAGTTCACGGCGACTCAGCGATCGGATTTTTTCCAGCGGATTCCGCTCGATTGTCACGTGTAACACGCCACGCCACGGCGAGAGCCGGTGTCGTTCATATGGAACGATTGTGCCCCGGCGATTGATTTAAGAGATCGTAGGTTGTGACACGTGGTAGGCCTTGCGATCTACACACCATCGTACGGTTACATAATTAGTATCGGTCTTGATTAGCATCGGTCTCGAAGCACGACGACTTGCGCGCTTCTCAGCCTGCCTCGTTCAAGAAACTATCGTATCGGCCGTAATTGTTATCTTCGTGTATCGACTGGCCTATTTTCCACGAAGGCCGCTGCTCGAAACTTATGAACGAACCGCGGATCCTCCGACCATGATCGCGTTGCGCAACCGATCTTCGTTCGTCTTGTGCCAGTTTTAAATTGAACCTCGTCTTCCACTTCTGCAACAAGGAAATTGTGGATCTTTGTTTTCCTCATGGATCCAGGAGGGTGACAAGATGACGACAGACGTGAAGACCCGTTTCCCTAAAAGCATTTATGGTTGGCATTTTGTTGGGTCTATGTATTGGTTGGCCAACCGTTAGAAATGTCGCTTTTTTATGCAGGTGGGCCAACGATCGTGGCCTGTAAGGCGTACAGCGTGTATAAAAAGTAATGGTCATCCGTTCTAAACGTGAATCTCTTGATCGGTGGTCATTTGTAAATAAAAGAAACTTGCCGCAAAATTGTTTATCAACAAGGTACAAAATGTGTGCCTTTCTCTTACGAATTATGATGTATTTGGTATGTAATCCTAGGATCAATAGTTGAGGAGTTATGGTCGCTTAAAGTTGAGCAATCTGCAGTGTTTTTGACAGGTAAGGGCGCCGCCATATTGGTTTGTAGTACGGTCGCACGCCGCTTACCGAGTTGGTTAGGATTACGTCGAGGTGGGGGGCGGCAGTTAAGCAGCTCGCGGTTATTACTACAAACCAAAATGGCGGCGCCCTTAGCTGTCAAAAATGCTCAACTTTAAGCGACCATAGCTCCTCAACTATTGATCCTAGAGGATCCAAACTTCGATCTGCATCCGCGCCGGGTACAAATCTACTGGATTACATACCAAATACATCATAATTCGTAGGAGAAAGGTACTAATTTTGAGTCCGGTAAAGTAAAGTTTAGCCAAGAAGATTGTTGTTAAAGTTTGTTTTTACATCAATACATTATATAAAAAGTTTGAAAAGAGCCACATGTCGCAAACAAATAGTTATTGAGATATAAGCTGTTAAAGTTTTTGCAAAACTTGATTGTGTGGAGTTATACGTATATGTAGACAAAAGCCTACTACTACAGTCCAGCCGATCGTGTCGATGAGAGAGAACACATGATCGCGTGCGTGCCTCGAGACAAACTTTAAAGGGACTTTCGTCGCTAGGCCAATACAACGTCATAGTCTCCCTGCCCATTCGGATCCTAAAGAAGTTGCAAAATGTGAAAGAATACTTTATATCCATTGTTATAAGAATATTAATCCCCTGTTATATAAAATGTTACCGTACCTCACCGTTCCTCCAGCGGATTAGGCGATACATATACCTGTAAAGGACGTTATAGCAAGCAAAAACCGTATGCGAATGTTCAACCCCGACAGGTGGACAACACGTGCGTCGGAGCCATTGTATCGACGAGCAGACTACCCTTATAAAAACGTCATTCATGACCGTAGACAATGCCAAAAGGAATTTCTTTGACAGTTTCCCTACTTCTCAACCTAAAGTCCTCCGCCACTCCCCCCCCGTTCAATTATCAAACGCAACATTTCCCCACCTATAAATCTACCCTTAACCATTCATGAAAAACCAAGGTGACAACCGCAGTACTATTTTGACCGTGGTCGGAGTAACTTCTTCCCGTTCGCTGTCACGATTTTGGAAATTATGTTGTGTGGTGTCCAGTGATTGTGTAATTGTGTAGAAGTGTGGTGTTTTGTGCTTCGTCGTTAATAAGACGCATTCGCGAAAATAGCAGTGTCCACCTGATCCGACGGAGGAACAGAAGATTCTGAAAAATTTGTAAGTACCTATACTTGACATTAGTATTTTATAATGTAGAATTAATATTCTCATGTGTAACAATGGATTAAAGTATTCCTTCATATTTTGCTATATCAAATTTAAGATCCGAATAGCTACGAATGTCCCTTTAAATTTGGTTTGGCTTAAGGCACGCACACGATCATGTTCTGTCTCATCGACACGGTAATGTGGACTGTAGTAGTAGGCTTTTGTCTATACATATAACTCCGCACAATCAAAAATTACAAAAACTTTAACAGCTTATATCTCAATAACTATTTGTTTGTGACATGTGGCTTCTTCCAAACTTTTTCTCTTCTCGACGAGTAGAAGGTATTGATGTAAAAACAAACTTTCACAACAATTTTCTTTGTTACAAACAATTTTGCGGCAAGTTTATTTTATAAATGTCCACCGATCCAGAGGTGTAGATTCACCCCTATGACGGATGACCTTTTTATACACCCTGTACGATATTTAAATGTTGGTAAACATTGGTTGAGCTAATGTAGTATTATCATACCATAAATGCTACCAGCGTTAGGAATGTTCATTGAACGATGAATGGGAGTTAGAGTCGTGGGAATGGGTGAACTGATTTGATATTCAGATTCATAGAAGCAAATTTTTAGTATTAGGTAGTTTATAAGTGTAATGAGTCACTCGAATCCGTTTTTGTTAGAGTTCCATAGTGAAATGGGGGGTAGAAGACCTTAAGAGTCTTGATTGACGGACGTTAAGTATCTAAATCGTAGAAATCAATGAAGCGCTCGTTTAAGTTTTAGTGTGCCTTTTAATAGAGTAAATTACTAGATTTGTTTTTTGTTCGGATTTGCTCGTAGTGGTCTGGGAGACTTGAAGAATCTTGATTGACGGGCACTGAGCGTTTAAACCATACCATAAAAATCGTCGAACCAGTTTGGTATTTAACTTCTTGGGAATGTTCGCTCTTTAAACGTCAGTCTCCTAATATAATTAAATGTTTAATTATCGAATTCGAAAGCTGTGAAGTAACATGTAGAAAAATTTGGAAACTCTGAAGTAAAATATTGAAAGTTCGAAAGCTCTGAAGCAAACTGTAGAAAATTTAGAAGCTCTCTGAAGAAAATATCGAACATGTAATAGCTCTGAAATAAAATATTGACAATTTGAAAGTTACGAGTAAAATATTGAAAGTTCGAAAGCTCTGAAGCAAACTGTAGAAAATTTAGAAGCTCTGAAGTAAAATATCGAACATGTAAGAGCTCTGAAATAAAATATTGAAAATTTGAAAGTTCCGAGTAAAATATTGAAAGTTCGAAAGCTCTGAAGCAAACTGTAGAAAATTTAGAAGCTCTGAAGTAAAATATCGAACATGTAAGAGCTCTGAAATACAATATTGAAAATTTGAAAGTTCCTAGTAAAATATTGAAAGTTTGAAAGCTCCGAAGTAAAATGCTTGAAACTGTGAAAGCTCCCAAATGGAACATCCAAAATTCGAAAGTTTTGACGCGAAACCAAACCTTCCCCACCAAATAAATTTGCAGATTCTAGTCATGTTTCCGTACCAATTTCCCCGAGCAGCAATTATGCGTATCGAAAAACTCGCGAATAGCATCACGGATCGATTTTATTACTCGATTCGCGTTTACTGTTCATTGTTCCCCTTTAATGACCGTGCGTTAACGCTGTTTTAGCACGGGATGGTACGAATGAAAGCAGGAAAACAATCGAATTCGATAATAATTAACACGCGTGCCCGGGGGCGGAAAGCGTAAGTATGTCGATGCCACTCTGTTTTCTCGTCTTGGATTTACGAGATATTGTTCAAACATTACGGGAAGCATTGTTAACCTCCTTGGACTTTGTTCCGGAACTGACTCGGGATTGTGTGCGTTACGCGACACGAGATCAGCAAAAATTATATTTAGAACTCGCTTGTAACGTGGTAATCATACTTCTCTCTTTTATCTACATTATTCATTTCATTCAATTATTTCTGGAAAAACAGGAAAACAAATGGGGAAAATAAAACAATACACATGTAGAATTTGTAAAATCGTTGGCAAGAAGATTGTGGGTTTACAAAATCTAGAACATAAATTTCCCTGAAAAAATGTAGATTGTACTGGAAATCTGGAATTCAAATTTTGGTATATTTGTATCAGATGACTGCATACGTTCGTGTCCGATTTAAAAATAAAATTCATTAGTTAAATTTTAAAGAATACAGCTTGCCTGCTCTTTACTTTAAAGGACTCAAAATTTGTGCCTTTCTCCTACGAATTATGATGTATTTGGTATGTAATCCAGTACACTCGTACCCGGCGCGGATGCAAATCGGAGTTTCGAACCTCTAGGATCAATAGTTGAGGAGCTATGGTCGCTTAAAGTTGAGCAATCTGCAGTGTTTTTGAGTGGAGGGGGCACGGTAAGCGGCTCGCGGTCGTCACTACAAACCTGTCAAAAATGCTCAACTTTAAGCGACCATAGCTCCTCAACTATTGATCCTAGAGAATCGCAACTTCGGTCTGCATCCGTGCCGGGTACAAATCTACTGGATTACATACCAAATACCTCATAATTCGTAGAAGAAAGGTACTAATTTTGAGTCCGGTAGAGTAAAGTTTACCCTACAGCTTTATTATTCAATTATATGTAGAGTCACCATTCTTTTCTGAAATTAGAGAAGAATGGTGGCTATACAATTATTTTTTTTTACACTCCGCCGTGCAGTATAGATTCCAACATCTATGAAAATCGGGCAAGAATTTGTGCAATCATCTAATACCTCCAAAAAGTCTATAATGCGAATTCTCATGAAAGTAAGTAAATCGGCAAAAAACTCCAACATGCAAAATTTCACCCCTGACACAATCTGACGGAAGCATTGCATACTATAGAATGTGCCAGCCCGGAGAATCAAATTGTACGTCCCAGTTTCGCGACATAAAATTGGCGAATCGATTGGAAAGTTGATCGAGACAGCTGTCGGTTCGCGTATCGCAGAAAGTGTTGACATGTCGCGGACCAATCGAGGAGAAAAGGCTCGAATTCGCGAAAGACTCTGCACTGGCAATAAACCCAACGTGAAACGCATTCGCGTCGGCGTAGGATAGTCATTCAGGATATGAATGAAAATGGGGCTGGCGACTATCGCCGGAGGTTAGGATCCGATCGCGTTCGCGGTCAACTTTCTAAGCGAGGCGTAGTCGCGATTTTTCCGGCGGTGTTAGCCTCGTTTCGCAAATTCGAAACCGTTAGGGCAAGAGGCGGGGGGGCAGAGAAAAGAGCGCGCGAATCGAACCGATGCGCGCGGCGAAACTTTCACGTGACACACTAAAACCGCGAATTGCAAACCGCCGCCCCGGGGGCCAGGCAATTCGAGCCGACGATTCGCGAGCAAAACAACCATAGACCACGTTCCACTTAGCCCCGAGATCTAGCCCGTCGATCCGATCGATCCTTCCGACATCCAAAGCCGAACGTAATCTACGTCTGCTTCGGAATTGTCGGACGTAACCATAATTTTGCACGTGATTTTACGTTTATCCCTAATTGTTCTTTTTGAGATTTTTGCAATAAGTAAAGCCAATGGATCTAAATAATATAATATATTTCACCACGTTTTTATTAGTTCGCTTTCTTGTCTGTCTGTCTGTTCGGTACAAATTTTGCAATTGATTTTGAACCAACTTCCCGATGAGCTAGAGACTTGAAATTTTAAACATAGCTCAGAACTGGATGACAATGCAATATTTAAAAAAAAAATTTTTTAAGCCTATGCGTTTAGGAGATATAAACAATTAAATTGAACCGTTACACCTCCCCGCGCGACGCTCGGTAGTACGTGATCGCGTTCAGCGATCCCCACTCCGCGCGTCAGCGCTCCCTACTCCACTACGCGTTCCCACTCTGACTCATCCCAACTCCACTGACCCGCTTCGCACCAAAGGAGCTCAGCGTGCGTTCGAGCTCCGTGCGGTGTTTACAAAGTTACTACATATTATTATACTATAATGTCTGTTTACCAAGCGAAAGAACAGTTACACCGAGATTCTCCGTCGGACGTTTTTCGTTTTAAATCTTACTAGTATTTTCATAGCTATTCAGAATTCACACAGTCCCGAATTTTCAGAACTATCTGTACGGGGTTAGGAATGTGTATGTGGGGCGAAGAAAAATTATTTTATACTTTTTAGTCCGTTTTATTTCGGACGACGTGATATGGCCGTTAGCAAAAAGAGAGCCAACAGCACGTGGTGTTCCCAGGCGGTCACCCATCCAAGTACTGACTACGCTCAACGCTGTTTAACTTCGATGATCGGACGAGAATCGGTTTATTACAACGTGAATTGGCCGTTGACGATATTTTTATATTCAGAAAATGAATGTAAATGCAGATATCATCGAACACGGTTCGAATAATAGAGGTTCCACTAAAACCGAATGGTGTCGTGTTGGGACTCATTTTAATCAGAAAAATATCACGAACAAGACAGTAAAAGTTTCATAACAAGATAATCAATTAGTTCAAAAATATCCAGACATTGCTGCAAGACTTTGTGATAAATGTATCGTATCGAGTGAGGAGGATGAAGAAGCGAAAATGTTTAGAAAATCGTGGCTCGGTTTCACCGTGGTGAGTAAATCCTATTGGATTTATTTTTACGCCTGGACGAGGCTGTTGCGTAAAGCTCCGCTCGTCGGGAGTCGGGACACATATTTTCTGTAGGTAAAGTGCCTTGTCATAAGGCTCGGCTCGCCGATGCAGGTCGCATGAACTTGTTGAGGTAGGTCTGGTCTCTTCTCCCGTAGTTTCAGGGTTTCGACGAGCTCGGAGAGGGGGCACAGTTATGGAGGTGGCAGGTACTTGAAGGTGGAGGAGGCTATGGCGAAGGTGGGAATTGCTGGTAGCGATGGGTAGCGATTGGCAGCGGTGTTGCCGAGAGTTCGCGGTACTACCCATCTTCAACACAGAGTTAGGCAAAAATTTTATTGAAATACAAATTTCGAATAAAGTGGGTTTAAAAACCACTTGGGAAAAACCCACTTTATTCGAAATTTTTATTTGGATAAAATTTTTGCCCAACTATAACTGTTCCACTGCCAACTTTCATCCACTCAAACTGGACCCACCATTTTGTATAAATTCACCCGGTAGACAATTCTCGATATAAATATTTGACATGTTTTTCTAATTTATAAATGTTCGCAATTAAGGGGTGAAAATATGTCTTCATTTAGGGGTTGAAAGTATATTTCGTTGAATGAGAAAATATTTTATTGAAATCTATTTGGTGGGGAATGGTCTTCAATTTTAGGGGATTTAAATATATTTTGTTGGATGTTTTTAAAATTAATTTCTACCTTGTACGTCTTGTTCAACTAATGTAGTAATTAAATTGCGAGTTAGATCTGTTCCATGATATAAAATGGCGATGAATGAAGCGGTGGTTAATGGGAAAATGGTGAGATAGACTTCTATGGTATTTGTTCGTCGCTATCAGGAGAGAGCTGGCAGTCAGCAAAACAATTCACAATTGCAGTTGGGAATGTTTGCCAGATAGCACACTTGTTTATTCAAGTGCTTGTCAGCACTCGTCGAACTTGGTAATCAGCTTGAATACTCCAACTGAAGTGTGTCGTTCTTGAAGTGAATACTCTGTAATATTTTACATCAATTACACATTGTCTGTACATTTTTACTAACCACCACACTACGGTCTTCTCATTAAACTTACTTAGCAAAGCAATACCATACAACCGGTACAATCTTCAATGAAACCAGCCAATAAAACAACTTTCTCGAGGCGTTTAATTTTAATTCAACACTAAACCTCGATGATTATCCTATTTTTATTTTCTTTGAATGTTTATTTAACACTAGAAACTAGAATAGATTAAAAGTATAGTAATTAGGAGGAGAGATGGGTTACGTATGTTCATGTTTAATGCGAATGTGCAAAGTCTAAGAAGCATGCTTTAATTTCATAGCGCGTTCTATTGTGTCGCGTTGGGTTACCAGAGAGAACAGTAGTCCCATTTTTTTCTTATTTTTTAATGAAGGAAAGTAATTACAGTGGAATTAACGTGAAACGTTGGTCGCGATTTACGATTTAAGGACTTCAATGTTTGCATTGTTACCGGGGGCCCGAGAAAGGAGAGAATCGTTCCCATCGCTAGGTAAGCGAAGACGTCATCGTCGTTGCACTTTCTTCTCCGGACGTGCACACTGGCGCAGGCTGCGTGCACTTCACCTTTCTCTTTCTCTTTCGATCGCTTCCGACACGCGTAGCGTCACGTCCATTCGTCTGGCGAGTTTCGAAATCGATCAGGCGAACGATCGATAAAATTAAATTTATCGACGAACATCCAATTAGTGACCAATCACGACGTGATTGTCACCCTTCGCTTCGCCAGAAGTGTTTACACGTTATCCTACCTCTGAAGTGTTATCTTGATGGTACATTTTAATTTGAAATCGCTTGGATCAGTCGTTAAACAAGTCACTTAAGAATCGTTGCAGTTATGTCGAAACCGGAAATAGAGGATCGAGGACATTGCTCTTGATTCTCGCCTTTCAATTATTTTAAAAAATTAATGACACTGTCTCGATGTTTATTTAGAAACATATATTATTGCTAAAATGCATACTTAACCCTAATACGTTCCTCAGGGTGTAAATTCACTCATTTACCATTTTTGCATACTATAAAATCACTTGTCTCTCTTTATCTGCGTTGAAAGATGCGTTTCTCTAAAATGTGACGTGATAAATGAAACATAATTTGTTAGGTTAACGTGTACAGCAAAAAAAGGGTAAGATATTATCATAGAATCTTCCACGCAACAATTTAAATATCCAACTGTTAAATAACATTCATCAATATAAAAGAATGTGTAATCGTTCAAACCGGAAGTGAAAGATCAAACGTTCTCCAGCCGACGTCCACCCTATTCAACTTTCAAAAATTCGCCACCCCAGGAATGCTCTAAAGAATCATAAAACAATTACCTAATAAAATTGCACATCGCCACGGAAGTCTCCATGAAATTCTTCGATCACCCGGCGCACTGAAAAATTCTCTGGGATGAAGGATCGTTTCGAGAACCGATCGAAGGATGAACGGAACGTCCGCGGGCCCCTTCCTCCCCGTTTCACTGCACTTGAGGCCCCCCGTGCCCCGTGGTCCGTGTAACAGCACGCGATGCACTTTCATGAAAGTTTCAGCTTTCCATCGGCCGCGATACGGGCAGAATGGAAAAAAGAAACCGCGTCTCCCACGTGTGGCTGGTCCGAGATCGTTCGTTATGTCCCGCGACTTCCCCCCGTAGCGTCACCCATCGCATCGGTCCGCTGGAAATTAACGCGTCCCCCTAACGAGGCCGCGCCTAATCGTCCCCGGCAATGCATTGTTCGCTGAACGGTCGGGAGTGAAAATCCCTCGAAAGTCGCGCGGGACGCTTCTCTTTTCTCTCCGGTTTTAATCGGCCGACCTTGCCGGCGAGTTTCTACTGCGCGTTTCTCCCGTTCATTGAAATATCAATTACACAGCCGCGCCGCTAACGAGGGAGGAGCGCTTTCCAACCAGCGACCGACGAAACAAGGATTCATAGATCCGACCACGATCGTCGTCGTTCCGGAGATCGACGGGCTTAATTCGGTTACGTGCTGTCTGACGTTTCGATCTCCTAATGCCCGAGGATTATAGGTTCCGTAATTGTTGATTACTTTCTCCTGGAAAACTGTAATTTTGCAGGGGAAGAGAAATTCGAGGTTGCAATATTTGTTCAAATGATGTTGTTAGGTGGGATGATAGTAATTATGGGTAATGATTTTTAATAATGTCCTCGAGGGTCGAGCAACCCTTCAATGGAGAACGTCCATTTTGGTCCCTTAAATTTACGAGACGCATAATGAAATAGCGAATCCCAACAAAAACATCCTGTAAACAGAAGCCAAGTTCCTATGGCTGTAAAAAGTTGTGAGATCAAACAAAATACAATACTGAAAAAAAGCGTTTGTAAAAATTAGTTTGAAAGAACACTATCTAATTTTTACAGAGTTACATGGAGGGCTAAATTATTCAAACTTGGCCGATACCTAACACCTTTTATGGCCATTGGTTTAAAAAATAACGGCCGGGTTTGAATAATTTAGCCCTCCATGTAACTCTTTAAAAATTAAATAGCGTTCCTTTAAACTAATTTTTACAAACTCTTTTTTCAGTATTGCAAGAGATATTTCTAAGCTAACGAGCTTGGCCGTATTTTGTTTGATGTCATAACGTTTTACGGCCATAGAAACTTGGCTCCTGTTTACAGGATGTTTTTGTTGGGATTTCATCAATTTTTGCTGAAATTTCATCAATTATCAAGTAGATATCAAAGAAAAAATCCTTTTCTAATCTGCAAGACAAAATCCAAATTCAATGTATCGAAGATTAACCCTCTGCCGGCGACGCGACGCTCGGATCCGTTTGCCCCCTGCCGCTATAGGCGATGCTCGGTGCAGTTTCTTTTGTTTACGTTAGAGCAATTGTTTTTTTCATCAGTATTTATTGCGACTTCGAAGCTAATAAAACCCTACGTACCTATTTCGTAATGGTTTTTTTTCAATACAACCCCTTTAAGGTGTAAAATTTCAAACTCTGATCATTATTCCTTTGAGTGTTTGTTAGGGTGGACCTATGTACCAAATTTCACGCTTGTAGGTCAATGGGAAGTACCCAAAAGGTTGTGATGATCTGTCAGTGAGTGACTTTAGAGATTTTTGAGGTCCTATATCTCGGAACCTACTAATGTTGAAAGATTAATGTTTTGTCAATATTGAGACATAATAGCATTTAACAAGTGTACGAAATTACATCTCTCCATCTGCCTCCAGTGCCGAGTTATAAGCCTCTAAAGAACGGCTAAGTTGTTTCGTGTAAAATGAGATAGTGCGAGAACTTGGCTGGTGCACCACCGTGCACCTAGATGTGACTTTTGATTTTGCGAGGAGTAAAATAACGATGAAAAAATTGATGAATGTGTTATTAAAATTTTTTAATCATGAAATGTATGTCCTTCTAACCGAAGTTCTACTGTACATCAGGATAAAAATAAGTGTTTAAAGATAGTTGAGGAATCGAATTACCACAGTGAACGCATTGAGAACAACCGCAGAAATAAAATGGACGTTTGTATCTCTACCGATCAAGACAAGCCGCAAAGAGATAGTGCATTCAAGAGAAAGGAGAAGGCCCCGCGAGACTGGTTATTTAATGCCGAACAGATAGCACCGTGGAATATAATAATAAAAGAAACGGGCAAAGATCGCGTCTGATTGGAAACGGACAAGATAAATCTCGAGGAGATTGTGAGTTCTATTCCGTCGAGAAGAGAAAGGGGAAGGTTCTCTTTCCGCCAGCGCGTCTCTGTTCCCCATTGCCTCTTTCTCCCCTTGCTCCCCTTTCTCTCCCCTTTCTCCGCCAATCACGGTCGGTTCCTATTGGTGCAACTTGCAGTAACTGCCGGAGTAATTCTCGGGTAACACCGGACCGGTAAGCGATGAAAGTGCACAGCGGACGTATAACCACTTGGGTAATCGCGGCGAAGAGATATCCGAAGTGAGAGGCCGTCGGATATCCGACTCGGTCCGGCGAATCGGGACCAGTCGGTGAACGTTTTGCCGATTTGTTGCTCGGCTGCCAGCGAAACGGAGATTAGAAACGGTGTCGTGCTAAGATGGCGGGGGAGAGAACGTTTTTCCTTCGAATCGCTTCCCTTTTTGTCGGAATCCGCTTCTCCGCTCGTCGCGGCTCGTTTAGAAATCGGCTCAAAAATTTATCGACGCGTTTACTACCGCTATAGACACCGTAAAAGTCGCGTAGAACTTATTTAATAATGGAACAATGACAGAAACCAGATTTATTGCGGCTGTTACTTTCGCGGCAGCTTATCTTCTTAGACTGTACAGAGACCAGCGCAATATTCGCATAATAACTTTGTGCTAAAAAATTTATCGACGCGTTTACTGCCACTATAGGAACCGTAAAAATCGTGTATATCTTATTTAACAATGGAAGAATGGCAGAAATAAAATCCGAAATTTTCTCTAACGTTGCATTGGACTGCATCAGACTGCTCGTCGGAATCATTGAATTTTTAGCTTGCGTTTTCCTTTGTCGGAATAATGATGAAAAAGAAAGGAAAAGCATCGCGTAACAAATCTAGGAAAGAAAATAGAGAACTAGAAAAATTTAACCTAGACCTAACCTCGAACCAGTTTCGCGATAATGCCAGGGACCAGCTTTCCTGCGATCAGCTTGGGGGGTGTGAAGGTAGGTTGGGGGTGTGAGAGATAGTTCGGTGGTCCGAGATTAGAAATCTGCGGGGAATGGCACGATAACCGGCTTCCCGTCACGAAGCCGCCTTCGCTGATTCTTCTCCGTACAGTCTCGCGAAAGCGCTCGCGATTTTCCTTGGCCGTGGCACCGGCACCGATCATTTTCTCCTCGTCCCCCGCTCCCGATGCCTCGGAGATTGTCTCACAGCGATTACCTAAATGATTATATATCCGCCGCACTTTCATCGCGACTAATTCGCGCGAACGCGCTCGTGTGCGCTCCCGCAACGATATTACCAGACAGTTACCTACACCACGCGGTGGAAAAGGAGAGATTACCTGTTGCGAGGAGAAACACGAGAGCGAGGCTGCGAGCACACCACCGCGGAGAAAGTCTTTTTTCCATTTCTCCCGGGATTTTTACCGAGTATGTCCCCGATCGAGCCCCGGTAATGGTATCATTATCCTGGGAAAGGAAAACACGACCGAGAGTCGAGAATTCGATGGTGCTGACGATGATCGACGGTGACGCTGCGATTCGGTCCGATGGGAACACGAGCTGCAACCTCTCTTGCTGTGTCATGCACTGTTCAAGTAATTTTTGTTTTATTGGCCGTTACTGGACTGCCGATTTTACGCGTTTATGATGAACATGGATGGATTGGTCAAGTACAAAACAAGACATTAGAACAATTAGATGATTTTGCATGAAAATCGGCAGTCTAGTCATCGAGATCGAGATGTCTAGGTCCAGTATAGTCAAGATATTAGGTCTACCGATCGAAGTGATCACAATACGATGTTGGAACAGATCGGTATTACTAAAGAAAGGCTAGTGTGCCTCTTACAATCGGTGTAGACAATTTTCATTTTGCATAAAGATCGGCAGTCTAGTCATCGAGATCGAGATGTCTAGGTCCAGTATAGTCAAGATATTAGGTCTACCGATCGAAGTGATCACAATACGATGTTGGAACAGATCGGTATTATTAAAGAAAGGCTAGTGTGCCTCTTACAATCGGTGTAGAAAATTTTCATTTTGCATAAAGATCGGCAGACCGGTCACCAAGATCGGTATGTCTAGGTTCAGTATGTTCAAGATACAAAAAGTAAGAAAGATTATGATCTCTATTTGGCTTCTGTTATTTAAATCGGTGCAGACAATTTTCATTTTCCATGTAGATCGGCAGTCTAGTTGTCAAGATCGGTAGACCAGGCAGCAAGATCGACGCGCCACGGTTCACCAGACTAAAAATCCACAAACCGATCGGAATGCGCCGGATCGTCTCGAATCTTCCTGAGAAAATAGGGCCACGTGGCGATCGCGAGTGTCGACCGGTATTCCGATAATCGATTGGCGGACGTTTTCACTGCGACGACCCACTTCCGACTCGGAGCGCATTCGTCCGGCTCTATCGGCGCATGCAACACCAAGCCCTCTCCCCCGCCGCGCGGAGAAAGTTTTGATCTCGAACGTGAAACCGACGCTCTGCACCGGCGCGATTTTCGCGTCATATCCGATCGCGAGAGCGACTGAAAACGAACGAAACCGTCCGGCGGAGAGAAAAAGAAAGACGGAAAAAGAAGAATGTGAAAAGCCGGGCCCGGATTCCGCGGGACACCGTTGCAAGGTGAAAGTGGAGTAAACCTGGAAGAGCCTCTCCTCTCCTCGTCTCCAGAGAGAGTCCCTACCAGTGTCTCGAACAAGCTCGACGGTTCAAGTTCAACGACGATGGTGAACCACAGGGCTCCGAGAACATTCCCGGAATCGTAAAATCGCTTGAGACGATCACGCTCGGTCGATTCGTCACGCTTCTGATACATCGATCTCGCGAAAACGATTTCCACGGGCCCCACAATGTATTCCTCAGTCCCAAAACTTTGTGACAGGTCCCACCATTTTTTCTTGGGTCCTACAAGCATTTTCATAGGTTCAAGAAATGTTCCTGAGATTCTAGTCTTTTCATCAGTGCCATAATTTTTTTACAAACCCAAAACACTGTTTCTTATGGGTTCTGTAATTGTTCTCAGGTTCTAAAAATGTTGCCATGAGCCCCTGAAATCGTTTTGTCAGTCTCATAATTTCTTCGCAGGCTCTAACAAATGTTCCTCCGGTCCCACAGTGTTCTCATCAGTCCCAAAATTCTGTACATTCTTCTGCAGAGCATACGACACCTCCGCAACTCCTACAACAATTTTCACAGCCTCCATGTTTATGATCAAAGCCGCCTGCGAGCTCGATTCATGCTGACTCGCGACAGGACAAGGTTCAAAACGCTGGTAACAAGGCCAGTGGTGGTCTGGCCCTGAACTTGAATTCGGCACAGTGGCCAGAAACGAGGCTCGTCCCATTCGGGGTTCAATGTCTTCGAAAGTTGTTCGAGAGTCCCACGACCGGCACTCTCGAAATTCCATGGGAACGGCCGATTGTACAAGGTGTATATCGTCGTCCGTGTTACACGAGCTCCACGGGAGAGAAGAGAGAAAGAGAAAGAGGAGAGAGAGAGGGAGGTGCGTGAATTACGCATCGGCGGCGGTTGCGATTTCGAAACCAGCCGCGAGTTCATTGCCATCGAGTGAGCTGGCCGACTGGGTTGCACACGCGTTGCGTGCCTTCTATTTACACGGTTCACGCTTATCTACCGAGCCATCGGGTTCCGATGGGCTGCGGCCCTCGAGATCCTGTCGAAATCATCGGAAATCGGGTCATGCTGAGCAATGCAACGCGTTATTCGAGCTCGGTGCAACGACACGCGTCGTGTGCTTGCTGCTGAAGGCGAAAATGCTTCAATCGTTCAACTATCAACGCCAGTTTCAGAGTTTCTTACATTAATTCATGAAAAACACGTGCATATGTTTGCTCAGTTCTTTAACGATTTTTATTATTATTATTATTATTATATACGGACCGAGGTCCTTTTATACAAATGTATACAGTTTTTACAGTATAACTGATAAAAACAAAAAGAAGAAATGACAAAAAAATCTTAACATAAAAACTTAACCTAAGTCTTAACTAAAATTTACATAAAAATGGACCGCGCGAAACTAAACAAATACAGGTATGATTAACATATAGTATTGCGCAATTTTGTTTTGAATGCCTGTAACGTGCCATTAAAAAAATCGATATTGTTGTAAAATATGTTAGAGCAAGCAATAATGCGATTTAATGGATTTATTACTCGATATGAGGATTTGGATTTCATTGTTTGAAATCCTGCTCTCGTTCTCAAAACACGTTCGGGTACGTAGAAATTGATTTGCCTCAGGAGTGCGGGACAATCTATATTATTATTAATCAAATTGAAGATAAGATTTATTGTGTTTCCAAAGACACGCATCTGTTTGTTCAGATTTTTAACGATTTTTATTGTGTTTCCAAAGACATGCATGTGTTCAGATTTTCATTTCATCAGATTTTACTGAATGATTCCTCAAATGCAACTACACTGCTGTGCAAAAGAAAGGAGCACCCGGCCATATTTAACACTGGAACTACCGAACCAGTTAAAATGACTAGTTCCAGATGTTTTCTTTTAGAAATATTAATATTATAAATATATTTAACTTTACTGAACTTCTTTGCTGAAGCACATATTTAAACAAAACTCAAACGAAATCTAAATAAATACAATTTCGTCATTAATATAAGGCAATGTATGCCAATTGCGTTTAATGCTCGGTAGTTCTATTGTTAATTGAAAAGCGTAAAAAATCAAATAAGAACACAGTTAGCATTGAAAAAGGATTCCGCTGTTTAATTGAATAGTTATAAGAGTATGTGTTATTGCGGATTATCTAATACTTGAAATGCGACAAATCAATCGTTGTGCAATACAATTTCTACATAAAGACATTGTTTGTCATTACATCTTACAATTATACTGGGTGCTTGTTTCTTTTGCGAAGTAGTGTATATGTACACGTACAATGGGAATAATCGTTAACAAGTCACTCAGACAAGTGACTTTAGACACCAACGTGGGATCATCTAGCACGGCTGGAAGAGCCACTAAGTAAGAAGCGACATCAGGTAAAGAATGCGGCAAAAAAATTAATTACCGGGCTCCGATGATAACCCACAACGACCGGTGAGCTAACCTAGACCTTTATCTTGGTGGAAACGTGGGAATGCACTTGGCGCGAACGCGAAGAGAAATTTCGCGTCGGTAAGAGAACCGAGGGAAACGCGTGGGCGAGGCTGACATTGTCCACCTGGAACGGTGATACACACCGGCATCCGGCGTTTATGTGCTCGTAGGATGCACCGATTTAGGAGTACAATACCTTAGAACCTAGAGAGGAGATTAACGAATCAGCCTTACTTGGGAAAGCTTGTGAATGGACATGATTGGACATTGGTGGGCAGATTGGAGACACATCGAAAATTGCAACCATTTTCTGCCACCCTGTAATTTAAAACAGTAAAAACATTAGAGCAGCGATCTGAAGGGACCACTCAGGGTCTAATTGAAGAATCTAATTGAAGAAGCTTTACTGATTAATTACTGCAAGAAGGAACGTAGTCGACGGAGTTCTCGATATTCCGGGGCTCGCGAAATTCTGCGGCTGGTGGGGAGGGAAAGGACGAAGGATGCCATGCCGTGGCGAAAGAGAACTGGCACGACGGTGTATCGGGGTCAAGTGGCACGATAGTAGGCAGCGACGAGGCCTACTTCGCTGAAAACTAGACGGAACAACGCGCGAAAGAGCAACGAAGCGGCCCGCAGCCGTACAATGTTGTTCCGCGCAAGCCATCAACTCGACCGGCCTTTCTAATCGTGGCCTGTATTTCGCCTGTCGCCTGAATTATCCTCGTTACCTCCTCTGACTGCTGGGCCGTCCCATCTGAGGGCCAGTCTGTCCAGAGAAAATTTATTTAATATTATATATTCAATTTTGGGAGCCCTTTGACCCATTTTGGCAGCCCTAGGTTCAGATCCACTTTACTTTGCCTGAATTATATCCTCAAAACTTTCTAGGAATTAGGACGACTCATCCAATCTGTCAAGAAGAAATATTTTTGTGATTATTTGTCCCATTTTCGTAGCCCTATCATTGGGTCCTTTTTGACAGCCCTAGATCTAGGTTCAGTTTTGTTATCCGAGACAATTTCCGAGGTAAATCTTTTTTAAGTTTGTGCATATTCCACGAGGGCCTGGAATTTGATCCTTAAAGGCCATTTAATGTCTTTCTAAATAATCGAATTAATGGCACGAGTTTGGCGATGGTGTTACGCGATTACATTGATTACATAATGAGCAACCGTTTAAACAGATTAGATAATGGGGGAATGGAGCGGGGAGGAGCGGCAAATATTCGGGTCGAGGCACGATAAAATCGAAACTAAAGAAAAACCTACATACGTCCTCACAACTTCAATTCATCGAAGCCAGTATTCTCATTATCTAACAATCAATTAATCATGATTAATCCCAATTTTGTCCCCTAGATCTACTATCTTCGTGCACAGGTATTTTTACATTGAGACAGTTCCGATAATAGGATCAAAGTACATAGTCTCGTTCTTGCGTCTCGTGAGATAATGATTACGATGACAGTTTAAACTTTAGGAGCATTCGGGGACCACGTGCTTCGCTATGAATGTCTATTAACGTGTTGCTTGAACGATTACATCATTTCTTGATCCCTCTCGAGTGTTTCGAAGAAAGTTATCGAGATTATCTATCCAGAATAACGTTTGCCTGTTGCGCAATCGATCCATTGTTTATTCATCCATTGATTTACCTGTTCGTGAGACGCGAGATAATTGCGCCTAACTAAGCCTTGAAGAGTCTGTTCGATGAATTTTTATCAGGTTATGAATTTTGTACTACAATATCGTGACGAATTTAATGGATTCTGTGAAACTGAACATTTGATACATTTGTAGGATTTATTGTAGCAGAAATCTTTTCAATACCATTTTCGCAAACCATCTAGACTTGAACTAGTACATTTTTAAAAATCTACAATAAACTGCACGATTATTATATGTAGTATATTAGATAGAAAATGCCTACTTCAAGCTGAAGAGAAGATTTACGAATCAAAGGAAGCCCCTGTTCCCGAACCCTCGCTCATAAATCCCTTGGGCTAAATCATTCACGACGTAGAGGAAGCATGTCATTACTTATTTGCTTAAGCACAAGTGACGGATTCAATTAATTTCGGCTTTGTTGAATGTAAATCTTGTTCTCAATATTGGATCAGTTACAAGGTACACAATAATTGTTGATAATGAAACTGTAAAATTTATGCGCTTACAGCATCCATAACAAAAGAAACAAGCTTTCAGCCTGAATGTTCCCAAACCCGAGAAATCTATTATAGTCGTACAAAAATGCGTTCCGAAAATCACAGTCATTGCAAATTAGATCAAAAACAACTACTTAACGTTACAGAGAAGATTTACGGATTGAAAGTGGCTCGAGCCCTCGATCATAAATCCCTCGGGCTGTATCATTCGCGACACTAAAGAACGCGCGCGTCTCGACGCGAACATAGGATCGCTGGATCTCTTTGTCTCGGTGCTCGATCTTCTTTGTTTGAAAGCCTTTGGACACGTTCGGGCCGTCTATTTTCGTGTTCGATTTACTCCGGTATCGGTCGTGGGATTTGCCCGGTGGCCCGTTTCCGAAATATCGACGCGGACGTGGAACAATACCGTCGCGTCGCGTCGCCGCGAGAATTTAGATCGCGGAATGTAGGTCCGTTCGCATGAGAGATCGATCCCCCGGTCGGAACTCTCCCCCGAGACGAAGACACGTAGAATTTCACTGAAAATAAAGATTAGGTAACCTCGGGGAATCGTCGCGCACTATATATAAATCGCGCCGACCTCGATCGCGGACATGTTTCACGCGCGTCATCGCTCCTTTCTCGCTTTTCGATCCTGGCCGCGTTTTCAGCGAGATCGAAGGTCTTGGCCGTGGGCGGCGCCATTGCAGTGGCAATTTAACCGTTTCCGGTCCCGTAATATTCCGACATGGTAATGCACCAAAGAAAGAGTGCAGTTTGCTCTTTGCTTGCGAAACTAATTTAATTTGCTCTGAAAAAATTCAAAGTCGAGCAATCGGGTTAAACAGAGGCACAATGTTCTATTAGAAAAACTTCTCAGCTCGACAACCACCGAAGTGCGGCGTTTACACCGCCAAGACCGATGACACCACCCTGGCGTCGTGCGAAAGTGCAGACAGATTTTATTCTGGTTCTCGAGCGATTGCGTGGAAAACATGGGCTGAAAATTCACGACGATGTTAGTGGAACGGAGATGGTCGTTTTTGAGGCTAGTCGAGCCACTTGTTTGCTTTGGAAGTTGTTTAAACATAGTGGAATACTTGTAAAATTACGTGTACATGTCCATTCCACCGTAAAAAATATCTGATGTCGGAGTTACAAAATTTATAAACATCCATTTAAAAGTTCGATTTGTTGAATGTTTAAAGCTATAAAGAGAAATCGTTTTCGATGTGCAGAACTCGGGAAAACCCGATTCGGAACGTGCGGATACGGTGAAAAATCGTGGGATAACGTCGAGAATTGATCGAGGAGGTTTCCGAGCATGATCTCGAGGCCGAGGGGAAAGTGTGTGTGGTCACTTAGGGAAAAAAGACGCGACGTCGACTGGATTTTCTTGCGAGATCTCGTGCTTTCACTCGTAGAAACCTTCTCGCGATCCTCACTCGAGGTTCTACAATGATCCGCCGCGATCGACGCTATCGAACACATCCCGATTATCGGATCTGGGTCACGGTAATTCGTGTCCCAGTTCGCATTTATCGTTCGCAGCGTAAACCGAAGCTGTGACATAATCGCGGCGGAGTATGGACGGGTCAACGGAGACGATAACGCCGCTAATTCGATGACGATGTCGGTAGAGGAGGATCGGGGGAGTCATCTGTCCCAGATGATTCACTGGGAACGATCCTGATCGTCATACCGCCGCGCTGTTTCGTGGGAACGAATAATTAGGAAGAAACGGTGTTCGCTATTTGGAATCCAAGATCGCGCAATCATGCTTTTGAGAACGTGCAGAATCTGGTTTGAGTCATGCGAGGTTGAACAGGTTGCGATGATTGTTATGTTTCTGCTGCGTAATCAATTGTGAAATGGGAGGTTGCTATGAAAGGCGGTTTTCTGTGGATTAGAACGGTTTTAAAGGCCTGTGCGGCGAACGGTTTTAATACTTTATCTGATGGGAGTCTGTTAATAGGTTTTTCCATGATTGTGGTCCGTCTTAAGGAAGTTTAATAGTTTTCTCGTAATTAATGGTTTCGACAGACACGATTAAATTTGATGTGGATTAATCGTTGATTCACGAAGAAAATTTTGCTGTTGAGAAATTGATTGAGAAGTCTTCGCTGACGGATAACGTGTTAGTTGAGTATCAGAGTTTGAATTAAACAGCGGAAAACCTATGGAATTTTAAATGATTTAAACAATCTGTAAAATGTCTGGAGAAATGAAAGTTTATTGGGCGAGACGTTTTAATTAAGGAAGATGAAGTTAAGGATAAATCAGTGTAGCGATCAAGGAATCGTAAATTGAACGATGAACGATGTAGATACACGGTTTGGAAAGTGGTTTCTAGAGCACTCCTCTCAACTTTGTTTCCAAGCAGGTGTAGACAAACCGTGACTAGAAAGTGAGAAAAATGTTCTCAAAATTTCTTCAAAGATCTCACCATTTGTTGCCGGAATTCTTTTTGTCGGTGTAACAATTTTTTAAAAGTTCCTCTTTAAGCTCTACAACCCTTTCATTGTTCGTAAAAATTTTTTAAAGGTCCCACAACCTATCCGAACATCCTCCAGTATTTTTATAGACGATGCTAGTTTGAAGTTTGCTTGAGCAAACCTTCAACGTGGTAATGAGTAAAGTAGTACTTTCTTGCAAAGTTATTATAGAACGTATGTTGTCCATTCTGATTGAATGACGATCCGTCGCCGTTGTTTGTCTTTGAAATTGCCAATGAGAATCCGTTGTTTACCGAATCAATTGCCGGGAGAACAGAGCGTTTCAGTGTTTCGTCGACGGACATTGAACCACGACGGTATTCGAGGTCGGCAGCGAGGAGAGTCGACGTAAAGTTAGAAGTTCTTGGCTACTCTCCCTGCCGCGCGCCGCCGTTCCACCGGTTCGCCACTTTCTCCTGCGGTGAACGCGAACACCTATCCGATCGATCCATCTTCCTCTTTCCTCTCTGCCTCTCCTTCCTCCCATTTTTCTCGGCGAGCTTCGTTTTTCCGTGGATTCCTTCTGTCTCGCTCTGTTCCGAAGAGGAACGGCGACCGAGCGAAACCGGCGCGATCGAACTGTTAATAGCGAAGAAAAATGAGAACCATGGACCTGCTAGCGAAGTGTGAAGCAGAGTATCCGCCTAAAAAGGTGATCGTCGACTGACGGTAAAGCAGACGATGGGCTCGCGGGCTCGGAAAATCGGAGAGGTCCAGATAAATTCCCCGACGGCGAGCGAATAAAAAGAAGATGGCGATTACGACGCGACGCGACGGTGATTAAATCGCAAAGGGTTAAATCATCGCTGGGATACACCTTTTCCCCCGGATCATGAACGCTCCAGGTGGCCGATAAAGGAGTTATTTGCATCGCGAAATAAAAAAAGACGCGGAGGACCGCGAGACGGCGTCAAAGAGGAGGACGGCCCCCGCCCTGTTCGAAGGAAGAAAAGAGGAGGAAAAAGTGTGTCGTATCCGGTGCAACGGGCGGCCAGATATGAAAAAAGAAAAGAAACGTGGTCAAGGGCGATTGCAGGCCCGTTACATCATCGAGGACGATGCTGACGATAATCGGGAAGCTGGCCTGGCCGACCGAGCCACGGAAAAATGCCCGATTACAAAAGCCCCGGGTTGCGACACCTGGAATTCAGAGTCTCGACATCGATCCTGGATAACACGATGATGTCCTTCGACGATTCGTTGTTCGCTGCTGCTGCTGGGATCGAGCGAACGTCACAACAATCGGGCATCAAACTGCAATCTGCCATCAGCGGCGCTTATGCAAATCCGCTAACGACGGGTCACCGTGTACTGTAACCTCGTGACGACATCGATTATGAGAACGATACTCTCTGTACAGTCAATTTCTATTTTGCCAAGTGTTCATTCAAAGGTTCGAATGTTAACTGATAATTTAGAGGATGATATTTAAATCTAAACTCTACCGTTAAAATGTTAATGTGCACTTGATTTTTACTGAACCAGGCCTGAACGTCTCGCCACAAATGTTTCCAGGACTGAGAGAACATTGTGTTCGTCGACACACGACCGAATACTTTCAGTGATTGATTTTAATAACTATGCGGACCGTTATCTGCGCCTCTATCGCAGCAACGATACGGGGAGAGCCTTGGCATTATTTTCTCGCTTCGCGGTAGGCGCGTTACTTAATCGAGTTATGAAACCCGCGGCGTACGGTATCGGCTAAACGGTCGATTGGAACGGCACCGACGACGGCGAACCTAAAGATCGAAATAGTGAAACGCCACTCGTCGATCCTCTCTTTGACATTTCTAATGGCCCTTGTTGCTCTGCCACTCGTCGCTACCATTCGCGGACGTCTCCATTCGCAACCTTTCGAGTTACACTCATCCTCCGCTGTTGCTGCCTGAGGACCTTATTCGATCGAAAAAAACACATTTCACGTCCTTTGTGTCTGATCCTGTAACCTAGATCAATTTAATCTACAAGCAGACCTTTCCTTTCAATTTTTCTGTATTTCCTTAACATCAACCTGTTTAAATATATTATAATAAATCGTTCTGCCATCCCCGGAAATTCAGAAGTGGGATTAAACCTATTGTCTTGTGAACATTTCAGAAGAGTATCCGGCCAGAGCTTTATTTTTAATTTAATTAATAACCATATAGATTGTACCTCTCTCCTTATGCAAATCCATTTTTACGCACCTGAACGTGCTTTGAGATCTCGAGCAGGTTTTCAAACACGTAAATGCAAATCCACATATGGATTAACAAATCCTATAAATCGAATTATTGCGAATTCCAACACTCTATACATATAATAGTATTGACTATTTTAATGGGTCGTTACAAACTTTCAAAAAAAAATTACGCAGGATTAACTCATAATATCAGTACCTTTATACCAATAGTTTTTTTTTCTTTTATGCATGTCCTTTCTTAGTAATTTATGTTAAGTCTTTATTCTATTGTAAATGGACCTCGGTCCCTGCATAATAAATAATAATAATAATAATAATAATAACATTTTACATCGAAGATAACCTGAGGCATACGCATATTATAATAAATCGTTGTTCCATCGCTACAGCATTCAGATGCACAAAGACTATCAACCTTGCAGCATCCTCTATTTACCTAGTCTCTGCACCCCACCATCCCCAATAACAAGGTACTCCTAGATCCTCGCGATCAATCGAACTTCCGGCAAGGCTCAAGAAAGATCGACAATGTCCTTGCTCCGCCCATTTTCCGTCTGGTCGCCAAGAAACGGTACGGAACCCGTTTCGAGGTTGTCCCGTTACGTTCGCCGAGGAGGAACCACGCGAAAGAAAAAGAAAGAGAGAGATAGAGCCTCTCGGTGTCCCGTGGAGGATGAACGAACCGAGTGGACGACGTGAGAGGGTGTAAGAGAGAGAAAGAGAGACTGAAGGGTGAAGGGGGGGGGAGCGGAGCCAGTTTTCGAACGGTCCTGGAGAAAGTGGTGGCTATACATTTACTGACCTACATTACCCTCGTTTTGCCCCCACCCAGGCCACTGTCAGCGCCGCTCTGACACCCACCGGAGCGTACCGGCGGCATGGCAGCGCACAAATTGTCCCGTTACACACCGGCCGCACGTACACGTCATCAACGTGACCCACAAAATGACACCCGGCCTCTCCCCGCCGTCCCGTCGGATCGCCTGTCTTTTATTCCAAAATTATGTCACGCGACCACGCCGAAACCAGCGACTCAACAGAATCGGGGACGAAGACCAGCGGTCCTGAAATCGCTGATCGAGCCTAATGTCAGGGACGTCTTTATTCTATGAATACTACCAGACTCCGGGGTCCATCGGAAATTTTGGACCACGTAGAACAATTTAGACTTGCGATCTAAACATTTACATTCTATATTATATTTATACAGTACTTGAATGTTTAACTTACGCAGGGTTGGGCGTTATAAACAGGTCACCTGAATAACTCTCCTGCTTTTGAAGATAGAAGAAAATGCCAAGATACCAAGTAAGACTGGTTTCATGGATTTCCTTCTATCTTCAAAAACAAGCGAGTTATTCAGGCGAGCTGTTTATAACGCCCCACTCTGTGTACAAAGAAATTTAATCGTTTTCTTGTTTTAATTAAGTATCTGATGAAGTTGAAACTAATGCACTGATGTCCTTCATCTTTTCAATATGTCCATTGGCTTCAGTCTATTTAACTTCCGACTTCCATCAGCCCGAAAGGCCAGCGTAAACCGTTTAGTTTCCATGGAACCAAAGATCAAAGTCTGCTCGGAGGATTGAATCTTTAAATGTCTTGAGTGGCCAGAAAGAGGATCCTGAAATGCAACGGCGAGTGTCCCCTATTTAATTCGAATGCAGTCATCCGAATCCTCCCACCGTCGAAACCCAGTTCCGAAAGTGCCTTCAATGGTAGTCTTTACAGTTACGCGTTCAAAGGAGATCGAACGGTCGGCGACGAAGGATTTCGTTTGCCTCCCACCAAAAGGCCCGTTGTTACGTGAAACACCTGGTTCCTCGTCAGTGGACGTAACGGGACAGACCCGAAACGGGTTCTGTACCGTTCCGTGCGACGTAACGTTACGAGATAGATCAAGGCCACTGCTTTGCTAGTCGGTGAACACCAATTAGGCGTTCCGCCATCTCTCCTGGGTCGGCGAGGTTCCCAAAATTCAAAAAATCCCCGGAAACCTACCTACCTGGCAGAAACTGATCGATCAAAATCGGAAATAAATATATTAAATAGTATATTGAGCATTTATTAACACTTTATTTACTGGTAATTTTGTAACAGTTTTTCTAAAATCAACGATCAATTGTTGAAGATTTCTCAAATCAATACATTTTTGGATTTAACACCTTGCCCTGCAATATCGTGTCAGACTCGTGATTGAAGATTCTGAACAGAGTCTAATAAATATGTATGTTATTAATTTCCGTTGACACGAAATAAAATTCTATTTTGGTTTAGTTATTGGAGAACACATGTAGACATACAATTAGTATAAATTTTCTCCTTTTTTTAGGAAATTACGAACTACATACAAAGAAAGATCTGATCCACTGAAACCGTAAAAGAAATCCGAAGGGCAAGGAGTTAAAACAATGCACAAACTTCTTTTGAAATCAATATTAAAAAAAAATTATAGAGCTCTGTTATATAAAATTTGAAAAGCTCATTAATTAATAGGCTTGCGGTAGATAAAGTCTAGTGATGCTAAGAATTTTTAAATACTTTATTAAATACACTGGATAAAAACATAGCTGAAGGAACCCAGCAGAGTCGAAGCTATTCTGCAACCAGAAGATGAAGTGTAAATTACACTTTGTAATTATTACACTGTGTAATAGATCAAACATACTTGAAGAGCACAGCAAGAGTCTTGAACCGCTTTCAGTTTTACGAAAGTGAAAAATCGCCAGCTAGAAGGCGCTAACTTGCGAACTGTCGCAAAAGAGTCCGCTATTTCACGGACAACTGTTCGATAAGTGACTGTACAAACTTATGGTTCGACGTTATGCGGGGCCATTTCGGTCGTGGTCCCATTCGAAAGAAACGGATTCGATCGGTGATGGATGGGCGTCACGAAATTTGACAAAGCGGCCGCCGCGCCGCGGCTAACGGTGTTCCCTATTCCTGGGAGGCGAATTAGGCTGTTACGGTACTGTTATGTTTACCCACGAACGTTAGACGGGACCGTTTTTTTTTTCGGCGACGACACGTGACACGTACCCGGCCCAGGAATTTATGTACATACATTTTGCCGGGTCGAACGCTTCTGACGCGCCACTTCCGGGATCCAGAAATCATCGGATTGACTCACAGTTCGTCGTCCATTGAATAAAAAAATTAGCAGATCCCCGCGTTCCTTCGGTAGCATCGCAATCCACGTGTCCATTCGCGGCGCATAGTTGCGTAAATCGCGAGAAGATCGATCCTCGCTTCCTTCTGGGCACCCAGGTGGTCGTGCAGGAAGCGCGGATTCGGTTAACGATGAAAAAACTGAGACGCCTTACGCGAAAACGGGAATTATGCAACTTCATCAATTATTCCTGACATGGGAATCGGAATTCGAAACCGTTAATTGGGGGAGACGAGCTAACGTTCCTTTTTACCGTATCTTCCTGCAGTTTCCACTTTTTTCTCCACGATGTTTAAATTCATTTCTGATGCTCAGCGAGCTGGGTGAGAACATTCATTTTTAACCGACTTCGAAAAAGGAGGAGGGTACTCAATTCGATCTGTATGTGCCTTTTTTCGCTTTTTTTTTATGCATGTTCACCGATTAGGACCAATCAGGACGAAACCTCCTGCATTTTGTAGGTTATGTCTCCCGATTGGCCCCTTGAAAACAAATTTTGCATTTTCTCATTCTTTGCGGTTTTTATTGCAAATAACCAATAACGTTATATATACGGTGTTCCACAAATTCTACTTGTTCCACTAAAAAGTGTGAAATAAAAGATTTTATAAAAAAAAATTAAACCGACTTCGAAAAAACGCACTAAAAAGTACGAAATAATTTCCATTTAATTTGTGTGAATACACACACGAACTTAAATACGATACAATCTTTTCGGAGGCGGGGCAAAATTGAAAATTGTCCAAATGACAGATGCTGCTGATTATGATTCCATTGGAATATGGTGAACTTGGAAATCCGTAGGTGGGAGAGAGAAGATACATTAATATGTGACAGCACGTAGAAGAATTTAAGGATTTTCGTAATTTCCAGTGTCGGAAATTTTCAATTTATATTGTATTTAATGGAAATTAATATGAAATGGAAATTATTTCATACCTTTTAGTGCGTTTTTTCGAAGTCGGTTTAATTTCTTTTTTTAAATCTATTTTACACGAAATCTTTTTAACATTAACTGCAGACAGACTAATGTTGCTTTCCATCGTGTCTTCCTACATTATTCTATGATTTTTAGAAGACATTTAGACCATGATGCCTGTTAGTATTAAAATAATGTATGTGAAAGAAATGATTCAAATTCAATTTTTGCCAAGCGAGTTGATTCTGAAGACCGTAGCTCCGGAAGAAAATGAAGGATTTAATTTTGAAGCGTCAGGGTAGATACCTGAAGATGGTGGTTGCGGATGCGGCGAGCGTTTCTATAAATTTCGATGACGCCGCGACGGAATGATCCCCGTCGAGCCTCTTATTTATAGATCTTCCGTGGGCAATTTCTTCTCTCGTTGAAAGAATCGGCGACATTGCGAGGCAAAATGGCGGAAAGAGGCTTGTTCCCGGATCGGAGGCTGGCCACTGAAGCGTAGCATCCCCGGTTACAGCGAGGCCCGCCGCGAGGGGAGCCAACTTTCACGTACTTATACAGTAATAGCATCGCGTTAAATGTAATGCATCGGCCTAGTCTTACCTCACTCTATCATTTCCAGCGGACTTTCCTTGCCGTCGCTTACTTATTACCTTTCTAACTGCCACGCCGGCTGAATTTCTTCGCGGAAGTTTGACCGTGACGAGGTTAACATCCACGGTTCTTCTGCTAGAAAGTACGCGCCCGCGCTCGCGCGCTTGCACACCTCGCCGAGCCAAAAAATAACTGAAAAAATAATTAATCTAAGCATCCGGGTCGATGTAACGCTTATTTTCCTTTGCGATTCATTTGTTACTTCGAGTCGCACTTGATCTCTTCAACGACGCCATCTTCTTTGGTAACATGTGATTGCTGAAGTTACTTGTTTAAATATTTCTCGTCGAGAAAATATCGAGACTATTTTCCTTGAAGTATTGACTAAGAAATTTATTAGATACGATGTTTTATCTTCGCTGACTCGTTTCTTTCAGTCGTTTCCTTACCATAATTTGTCGATATCAAACTATTTCGATAACTTTCGTTAAAATAATTCATGAAAATGCTCATCTTTAACAAACATCCATTTTGTAATAGTCAGAGAATTTATCCTAACCGTTCTTCTAGAATGGTCTTCAACCTAATGATCACCTTTTAAAGAAGGCATGGTCAATGAATTTTAAATGTAGATTTCGAAGAAACAGGTTGAGAAACTTTCGAGCCAGCATCCGAGATAGGAGATATGTTTCAGAAGCATAAAGGAAAGCTGTCGTTAAAGAAAAAGCTGGGATGGTTTTCCGGTGCATCGGTTAGATCAGTTTTTCGCCGGGAGGCGTGTAGCGCCATTAAAGGCGTCCGAGATCGTAACAAATTGTCACAGGGATCTATCGATATATCTACCGGTTGTCGTACGATGTCGAACATGATGGCAAAGGGACAACGGCCTCTCAGACCACCTACATCGGCTGGTAGCTTCGCGGTTTCTTGAATTATTCCGAACGGGCATCCAACGGTGTCTAGCCTCGTAAATATATGCATAAATAAATGAAGGCGTCAACGAGAAAGCACAGTTCAAAAACCACCGTTTCTTTAAACGGTTAAAATCTATAATATCTGAATTGCACCGTTAAAATCTAAATTCCAACTAGACTGTTAAGATCTGAATGTAAATTGTAATGTTAAAATTTGAATTTGAACTGGACCGCTAGATTTTAATTCAAATTAAACCATTACAATTTTCAATTGAAATTTAGAAGTAGCCTGGTGTCTCTTTAAAATATCACATTTTACCACACAATTATTTCAATTCAAATTGTACCATTATAATTTTGAAATTAACCCTTTGCACTCGGTTGTCCTCTCTGAGACACCTTGAAAAATTGCTGTACCATTATTCAACATATTGTTTACATTATTAAATATATTGGTGTCTAATCAATTAGTAAACATTTAGGTACTATATGAGGTGTTATACCAATTTCATGTCCATAAAATTTCAAAAACCATTGGGAATAGAAATATTCTACATCGGTAGAAATGTCTAATTTTCGAGTTAACCCCTTGCCCTACGATTTATTTGACGGTTTCAGTGATTACACCTTTCTTTGTAGTTCGTAATTTCCTAAAAAGGAGAAAATTTACAGTAAGGAGCATAACTGATTCCACACACTTTAAATCAGAATAACTTTTATATGAATAGACCAAATGACTTCAATTTCTCTGTAAGGCTAGAAGAATTAGTTTAGTAAATGATGTATAAAATATATGTTGAAAAAATGCATTTGGACGGAATTGTGAAAAACAATAGTAAAAATTGATTTTTACAACTTTTTTAGATGGGCCAATAACGAAAATTCAAAAGATGTATCTGGTCAACTGGTATAAATTAAATACCCTCTGACAATTTCATTGAATTTAGTTAATTGGTTTGCGAATTATAAACGATAAAAAGTCGTAAAAAGGCCGAAAATCTTGAAAAATTACAATTTTTACCACTTTTGATCGGTAATAATTTGCAAACCAATTAACCAATTTCAATGAAATTTTCAGTGCGTATATAATTTATACCAGTTGACAAAACAGATTTTCTAAATTTTCGTTATTGGCCCAGCTAAAAAAGTTGTAAAAATCAATTTTTTCTATTGTCTTTCACAATTCCGTCCAAATGCATTGTTTCAACATATTTTTTACACATTGTTTACTAAACTAATTCTTCTAGCCTTACAGAGAAATTGAAGTCGTTTGGTCCATTCATAAAAAAGTTGTTCCGATTTAAAGTGTGTGGAATCAGTTATGCTGCTTACTGTATATCTATTGTATGCCGACATGTTCTCCAATAAAAATAGAATTTCATCTCGGTTTAAAAGAGATTAATAACATACATATTTATTAGACTCTGTTGAAAATTTTCATCCCGACATTGCACACTGACACAATATTGTAGGGCAAGGGTTTAAAACAGTTCCGAGTGCAAAGGGTTAAATTTAAAAGTTGAAAATGCCGAATTGAAAAATTTGCAGTTTCTCGACAAAAATGTCGACATTATAATTGAAAAAGGACCGTCAAAGTTCAAATTCGAATTCGACCCCGACGTTGCATAGAAAGCGATCGCTAATCGGTAATCGCGGCGCAACCGAAGAACCCGATCGCATCTGGAAGATCTTGATCGGGACGCAGGCTTCTCAAGATCCGCGTTTTCCGCGCGGCTAATCGTCCGCCGCCGGTTAGCGGCTTTATGAACCGCTAGCCGTTTCAGTTACGAAACGTGGCACCGGGGATTACGAAACGAGAGGACGTAATAACGCGGCAATGTAGGCGAGCTCTCCGCCCGTACCGTTAGATTTTCTCCGAGACGGTTGCCCCGCGCTCGCGCCGCTCCGCGCCGCTCCGCGCCGCTCCGCACCACCTCTATCTACCATACTATGCCGATCGTTGTCACACTTCTAACGTTACACGCCCGTTAGGCCCTTCACGGCTACACTGTCCTGCCAGGTTCCGTCTACTCGCCTTGTAGTTCGTTCGCTGACATTACTAATCTGCAACAGGACAAAACTGTACAACCGAGCGTGCGGCTCCACCGCTATTTAACAATCTTGACTTGCCGCTTGTCACGGCAATTAACTCGACAGACCATTCCACGGACACGGAACACGTTGCGTACCACCGCTAAGTAGTACAATCATTCTGCTTAATAAACTTGCCACATTGTGATGATTCCAACTACAAATCCTGATAATGCTCGTAATAAACTAAGTGGACGTTTGTTGTTGAAATATAGCCCCCAACGCGGAGAAATTGTTTCTATTAACAATTTATGGCGACCTAGCTTTTCAAGCAGGAAATAAACGAATGAATGAATTTGGAAACTGTTTTTCTAGAATTAGCAAGGTTAGCTACTTGTTGTTTCTGTAGCGATCTTCATAGCTGTAATACTTCTTTAATACTAGATTTACGGGACCCGTCAAAATGGCTGATTCTAAATTGTTTAATTCACGATTATATCAAGAGTGCAAGGATGCATTCGTAAATAATCGTTCACATCATATACATATCACAATAAAAATTACTGGACGCTGGCTGACGATTACAAGATGGCTACCACTCGAGGGAAACGCAGTCATAGGGTCACCACGTCTCAAGAAAGAGAAAAAGTGTCACGTCGGAACGCGATCACGTCCCCTCGTGTCGTCATCGCGGGTTCAGCGACACGGCGATTGTGAAACCGTGTTTTGGTGGTTCCCGCATTCCGGGTCAGGATCCTTGAAGCGGATCGGAGCGGAGTGGCAAGTTCAATGCGAGAAGGAAGTGGCCAGGAAGGTGGTGGCTGCCATTGCCGTTTGCCGTTGCCGTTTGCCATTGCCGGGATCCGGCGTCGTCGTCGGCCGCCATAATTCTCCGGGTTCTCCAACCGAACACCAACTTTCACGCGATACCACCCCCTCTTCTCTCTCTTCTCTCTATCCCTCTTTTTTTCACAGACAGCGCCGTTCGCACTTGAACGAAGAAAGTGCACATGTAACACTTACATGACAACCCGGGAGATCTATACGTAACGTACAGCCGCAGTCAAAAGACGATGCCAGCGGATTTCGTCAATGTCAATGGCACTGGCCCGGCCAGTGATCTTGAAGTCCTCTGATAGCTCGTTACAAAAGCGTACATGATTGTTGAGAATTAAGAAATTTTAGAATGATACAATTACGAAATTTTATCAACCCTTAGCGCAGTCGAGGGGTGACTCAGAGTCATTTACATTTACATGATTAAACAATTATTAAACATGGTGGTATATAATCAGTAGACTGCGGATTTTATGCATTTATGATAAAAAGGGGTACGTACAATTTGAAACAGTGGACATATTAAAAAGATTTAGAGCCACCAGTCTATTAGTTTCACCTTAATAACATAATTGAAAGAAGACAGAAATTTTAATTTTGCTCCTGTGTGTTGCAATCAATGCAAACACTTTTTATTTTGCATAAAGATCCGCAGTCTAATAATCAGTTACTACACATTTAAGTATTGTATGAGGTATTATATCAATTTCATATTCATAAAACGAAAAGAATCATATTTAACGGAATTATTCTGAGTCGGAAGAAATGTTTAATTTTCGAGCTAAGATAACTTCGACTGCAAAGGGTTAAGATATTTTTTGATTTCCTAAAATATTAGGAAGGCCTGTATAAACGTAGCAGCTTGTAGATTTCATTCTAAAATGAGGCACGTTTGCCCTATTAATTTTTGCCATCATTGAACAAAATTCACGCTAATAATAGCACGAAGCAGCATCGGATTGTTGCATCGGTAAGCTGTCGGACGCATTCGGTTAACAAGATTGAGATCGCTGTGGCAAAATGCATCCTTTGTTCCGCGTTCAGAAGGAATTAGGAAATAATGGCGCGCGCGTTTCCTCTCCGCTTAGAATGCAGAAAGAAAAGCCGGCGTCGAGGACGTTCGCCTGAACGTGACTGTTTTCCGGAAGTTTTCCGCGACGCCTGGGGGCTCTCTGAAGTTTCGAATGCCACCGGATTACGACAGCAAGGACAAGCCGATCAGAAAAACACGCCGCCGCCGGTGAAACGGAAGAATTAATTACAGAGAGTCTCCGTTCTTAGCTGACCGGGACGCTGCGAATGGTCTTAATGTCCCTCTCCCACGATTAACCTTCGAATATCCGAACGGCGTTGTTCCTTATCAAACCAGCAGTTCCTTGAAACGACTGCTATCCTGAAACGTGACGGACAAACTGAACAGCCGCCGGCTGCAACTTCGAATAATACTACTATCAGCCTGCTTTTCGTAAAACTCCGAACAATGCCACTGGCATTCTGCTTTTCTTCAAACTGTGAATGCGCGAATTAATTCGAGGCCCTTCGCGAATTTCTTGGCCATTTACAAGCGATTAAAATCGGTTTAAGATCAGCAAACAGAAGATCTAAATCTCCTTAACAGTTCAATTTTAAAAAATCGCAGAACCAACATATATATATATAAAAATGTTCCATGTTCGTCGAACTCTAAACAAATAAATCCAAAATAAATGCATGAAATAATTAAACAAGATATCCAGCTAGAAAATGATGGGATAAACAGTCAGAAAATTATTTTAGGGCCCGAAAATCGATAAGAGTGGTCGGCCATGTTGGTCCCACGGCAAGATGGCGGATTTTCGAGAGCCGGCAGGTGTCGGCCCGTTATCAGAGCCGCGAACACACGCACCGTCGTGTACACGCTTATTATGTAACGATGTTAACTGTAAATATTTACCGGAGCGGCATGCCCCCGACCCTCCAGGTCCCCCCATCTCACCCGAGAAGGAAATAGGCACGATCACGCTTGTCCACACGGAAAGTAGACCGAAAGAAGTCGGCTTTGCTGGAAGTGGGGTGGCTAGATGGCGGACCGGAAGGGCGGTGAGAGGAGGACCGTTTAAAAATACCAAAGTGGAGCACTCCGCTACGCTCCTGGAATCGATTAACGCCGGGGGCCTCCTCTGCTACGCCAATGGCCCGCGTTATTCGCTTTGCGAAACCTAAGTTCGACACGACGCCGCGCCGCGCCGTCTTGTAAATAATCAAGATTTCACATTTTTTAATTCATAATTAAAAGGTAAATTCATTGTTGAAATACTTTTTGGAGTCACATCCTTGATCCATACGATCATTGCAACAAATTCGTACAGAGTTGCCATAAGAATTAATTAATTTTCTCTTCGACATTCGCCAGCGACATTCTAACCGCAACCCGAACCGATCATTCCCGCGTCACGGCCATTAACAATCAATCTCCCGCCGCCATTAAAACGCAATCATCATTATCATCGGCTGGGATCACGTCCAGTCAGAAGCTAACGACGATCCATGGGGAAATGTCTTAATATCGATCCGTTTCGATGAAACTGTTGCAAAAAACGTGGTTCGGACGCGAATCCACCAAAAGCAGCGATGTCTTCGGGTGGCGATGGGTCATGATCGAGGGAGACCGATCTAGCAGACCATGATAGATGACAGCCCACCGAGGACTGGCAGCCTTCTGATCGACAAGTCTGACAAAGAGGAAAGAGGAGGAAAGTAGGAAGAAGAAGGAAGATAAAGGAAAAAGAAGTCGCTGGGACGAGCGAACCAACGTTGCCCGAGGATTTACCTGTGCGATAAATTCAGGTACGCAAGGCCGTAAGCCGTATACGTAATGCGCATAACGTGTTGCGTGGCCTAACTCGCTCCTCAACGAATCGGAATCGATCGTGTCCTCGCAACAGTACACGGTTGTTTCTCCGAGATCGAGGTCCTTGAGCCGCGGTTACATAAACCCGATCCGGAAGCCAGAAGACCAGACGCTTCCGGGAAATCGTGGAAAATGTCACTTCCGGCCTCTGGAATTTTCAAGAATTTTTCCCGACGGTCTTGGACCCAACGCCTGCAATCATGCGTTTCTTGCAACTACCTGCATAATTATGTATAACTTCTGCAAACTTTGATGAATTCGATTGGGAAAATTCATGCTGCTGGTCCACATATGCGTAAATACCTGTGCAAAATTTTAGGCTGCTGGATCTTATGGTTTTCTTGAAATTAATTCTTGAATTGAGCACTGCGTGTGTAGAGAGAGGTAGTGAACGTCACCTTCATAACATCGTGTGTGAGTTTTGCAATTATTTTTTTAACAGAAGGATGAGACATCAGGAAAATTTGGGTGGGAGGGGGGGGGGTTATTGTGCAAGTCTTGAGAATAGCTGAGCTCTCTGGAGGCTTTGGAAAGATATCCTCTCGCAACAAAAGCAGTGATGTAGATTATGGTTAGGGATGAGATCAAGTTCAATATATACTCACGAATCCGAGTCAATTTCAATAACCAAGTTTGATTTCATGGGTTTTGATTACTACTTAAAAGCAATAATGTTTCAATGATTATATTTGAAAAGTATTCGCTTTATACAAACTAATATCGAACCTCGGAATGAGTACTGACAAGTTTCGAAAAGATACTTGTAAGTACTTCGATATTGAAAAGAATCGAATCTTTCGCATGTAGTACTCGAATCTTGGAAAACAAAGCTGCATAGCGGGGTTTAAACACGTTATTTATTAAATTCGTAACTATTTCAGAATAGTATTTCATTTACAATACTTGGTTTTAGCCTATTTCCTGGTTCGAAACTACCTGACATACGTTCGAGTATACTTAGAAGTACTATTTCTATTCTTCGAAGTGCTTATAGAGAGTTCGAATTCAATCGATCAAAATTCGAACCTGTTTGCGAAGTACTTGATCACATCCCTAATTATGGTCCCTCGGTTTGAGTCAGAAAAAGAGCTGCTTCAGTTTCTACATAAATAATTAAATAAGAAAATATTTTCACGGTATTTTGATTTTTGTGCTCTTCCGAGTGGAACTGGTAAATTGAATGTACCATAAATATCGCGTCTGCTTGTCGGCGAGGTAGCGTAATACGAAAAGGAATCCGGCGTTAATGTACTTCCTCGTGTGTCGCCTAATGGTACGGCACTTTGAAATTTCTCGTAATCGCTGCATGAAATATGTAGACGACGACGATTCCGAAGCGTGCGTGTGTCGCCGCGATCGATCCCGATCCTATGTGGAACGCGGGACCGTTAGAATTGTTCTCGTTATTATGCAAACGACGCTCCCTCGGCGTTTCTTTATCTGAACGTCGTCTTTCTTCAAGGTAAACCCCAAGAATCAAGGTTACATCGATCTTTATCACCGGACGTTGTTCGACGTTTGATATAATCCCGGCCGGTCGATAATTGCTGCGAATATTACGGGACAACTAGCATAACCGTTGGTCATGGTTCAGTGTATTCGTCGTTCGAAATTTCCGCGCGTAAAGTTGAAACTCTATTTTCACTTTCAAAAGTCACAGAGACATTTCAAATCAAACTTGAATCTCTCACCAATGAAATTATAATTATATCTAGACAATGCAATTAGGATTTAAACGTGAAATCTTGGTTAATCAAGATTTAGGGAGGCGACTTGAGAACATAAATTGGTTAACGCGTTAAAGGGAATAATTGTTAAAAAATTCCCTATATGGTTCCCGAGGTTTGTTCTTGGTTTCCAATGTCCAAGGTTCAAATGGCGGAGCAGCGACCGTAATCTTTTTTTTTTCCTGTGCAAGAAACGCAACTGATGGGTTACGCAATCCCGGAAAACGGTGCTCGATAACCCTGGCTTCTCTATGGAAATTTCGACCATGAAACGCGACGTGCATCGTAACGAGCACTCCTCCATCTCGCTCGATCTGGCTCGCTCGATCTGGCTCGCAGTCGGTCAAAGGTGAACAAATATCAGGGACGACGGCTCGTTTCTGCAGCTTTTATTCAAATGCCCACCCACAGGCCTGTGTCGCATCTCTTGACCGGTATTTAGAACGAATGCCACGCGGTTTTTCTGCGTTTCGCACTAGTTTCCCATATTTCGCTTCACGGAATCAACCTTATCAACAACAACCGTTACTCGCAAGTTCTCGCGTTACAATCCAGTCAACTTCTGCATTGGTATAGGGTGGGTCAAAAGTCACTAGACTATTTTAAGATGCAACAATTCTCTTGCTTTTCAACCGACTTCGAAAAAGGAGGAGGTTACTCAATTCGATCTGTATGTGCCTTTTTTTTCTTTGTTTTTTCGCTTTTTTTTCTATGTATGTTCACCGATTACGCCGAGATGGATGGACCAATCGAAACGAAACCTTCTGCATTTTGTAGGGTATGTCTCCCGATTGGTCCCTTGAAAACAAATTTTGCATTTTTTCATTCTTTGCGGTTTTTAATGCAAATAACCTCGTTCACATTCTGCTCGTTCCACTAAAAAGTGTGAAGTAAAAATATTTTATAACAAAAAAATTAAACCGACTTCGAAAAAACGCACTAAAAAAATGCACTAATTGTAAGAAGTATGAAATAGTTTCCATTTAGTTTATGAGAAGACACACGAATTTAAATACAATACAATCTTTTCGGGGGCGCCGCAAAATTGAAAATTTTCGACACTGGAAATGACGAAAATCCTTAAATTCTTCTACATGCTTTCACATATTAATGTATCTTTTCTCCCCACCTACTGATTTCCAAGTGCACCATATTCCAGTGAAATCATAATCAGCAACATCTGTCATTTGGAAAATTTTCAATTTTGCGCCGCCTCCGAAAAGATTGTATTGTATTTAATTCTGCTTGTATTGTATTAAGTTCGTGTGTATATATATATTCACATAAATTAAATTGAAATTATTCCATACTTTTTAGTGCGTTTTTTCGAAGTCGGTTTAATTTTTTTTAGAAATTCACATTTTCTTTTCATTTTGAATTTGGACTTAATTTTGTCCGTGAAATTTGAATAATTCCGCTTCAGATCCAAGCCATTAAACAATAACAGATTATAAAAATCTGAGAATGTTATTATGTTGTTCTCGACGTAAAAAAGCTATTATATAAGAAATTAAATTAATTTTTATTTAGCTCCTGTTGTCTACAAATCAGTAGATTGGTGCTTTTCATGAAAAATAAAAATTGCCCAATTAATTGGATAATACGGAATCTCTGAATATACTTTACATGTTTTTAATTAGAGACGTGAATCTCGGCCGAAATATGTAAAGAAAAATTGCAGCACCGGCGGCGAGCGACTTGAAGTCGTGATCTTAGGAGTCTAAATAAAGTTCGAAGACGTAAACCGACGGCGAAAAAGCTTCCTTTGAACGTTCGTTCGTGTGCAACGACGAGGCGTAACCGCTTTCGCTATCTGGGCCAATGGGTCACAAAGTTTCCCGCGTGCCCTCGCGCGCGCGATCGCGTGCTAACGCACCTCCGCATTTCCTTAGCAGTCGTGGTGTTCCTTTTTTTTTCTTCTTTTATCGCCGACCTCTCGAATCGATTTTCCTGCAGCTCCGTGCGGTTGCATGCACTCGTGACCATTTCCTCGCAACTTTCTTTCTTCTGTATGCAGCGTCCCCGAAACGTTCCAGTCGTTGCAACAACGTTACTTCCACGCATCTAATTCCAATAATCTAACAGATTTTAAGCGCTCATGATTCACAGTTGAATATTTCGGAAAATTTTATTTTTCAGCAAATTTTAGTTGCGAAAGCGCAAGTCAACTTCTTTCTGCCGAAAATTAATTCAAGTGCAAATTGGAACGTTTCTGGAATGGCTAAAAAATATTTTCTAAGGACTGTGTCCACCTTGGATTTGAAGATTAAAGCTTCCCTTTTACGACGAACCCCTGAAATTTGATGCACGATATTTTTTGATCGGTTTATTGGACAGGATTTTCCAGTGCGAAAACAGGAAGACAGGATAACGGATAGATCCTTGGCAGCCGGGAATGCGCATTCCAGCGGCAAGGACTCTCCTCGGACAATTCAAAGCTTTTGAGGAACGCGACGCAGCGTTCGCGCACCGGAATGTTAATTGGACCGCGATAAATAATTGCGAGGGGGCCTAGAGAGAACTCGGCGATCCCTTAACGCGTAAATCGGTCCGATTCGACGCGTTAATTGACGCTAACGAGCCAGCCTGTTCACCGCGCCCTTAAAAATGTCCTGCTGGAGCTAGAGCGAGAACTGATACTCTAATCTGTTCCCGTAATGTCGCTGATAAAAATCGCGCAGCTGTTACACGTTCCTGAGAATCGAGCGCAAATTTCCGAGGCTTTTCAAAGCCTATTTAACACTCCGTGGACTACCCCGTAGGAAATTTCAATCTTGAACTTTATACACTCTCAATATTTATTTTTACCCACTAGTGGTTCAAACAGTTGACGTTCCCAAAATGATATATTAAAATAAAGACTTCAATATGTATTCCAGAACAGTTAAAAAATTAATCGTAAAATTGATCTAGGGCAATAATCAACTAATATTTAAAAATGACTAATAGTCTTCTTGAGTGTTAGTCATAGCAAAATAGTCCTTAGTCAAAACTTTTTGATTAGTTAGTGATAACTAAATGGCAAATAGTTGGTCACAGCTCTAAGTAATCGTTAGCTATTGCTTATTAGTGAATTAATAGTTGATCAGTCATCAATCTTTAGTCATCAGTCACTATTGTGCGATTAACATACGTTAATATTATTAATTAGTTATCAGTAACTAATCAAAAAGTTTTGACTAATGGTTATTTTGCTATGACTAACATTCAAAAAGACTATTAGTCATTTTTAAATATTAGTTGATTATTGCCCTACTCTGATGTAGGATTAAAAATTCAGGGATATTCGAATTGAAAGAATTTTGTAAAAAAGAAACAGTTTAAAACATTCATACGCGAAGATTGTTTTGCCAGACGCCACGGCGAAACATGACGGGGATAAACGGATGCATGAGATACGGTGACCATGAACAACAAAGAAGAAGGTCGGCTGATTCGGCAATTTTCTCGGCCTGCGAAGATCGATTGGTAATTGAGCCGGCGATCTTTTTTATATGCGCGGCCGCTCATTTTCGCGTCCTTTATATTCAAGCGTAACTGTTACACAAGCAACAGGAAGCCGACTTCTCGTCAACAGCGAGCGATTCGCCCATAAGAATGCGTGGTTAGTTCGGCATTGAAGATATAAATACCCGAGAGATTCGTAATAAATCAACGTTTCCGTAAACGTCGCCATAATCTGTCACGAAAAATCGGCATTTCCTTTCCTTGGCTCACATCACAGAGAAACGAATGAGACCGTCTGCGAAAGTAGAGGCTTCAACCTTCAGAATAAATCCAGGTTCATTGTCGCACGATCTTTTGTTATGAAATTATATCAATTTGAATATCGACGACAAAAGAAAAAGTACGGACAAATTAAAAATTTAGGGGAATGACTTTCGCGCGCACGTGGATACACCATAGAGGAAGAAGGGTTCAGAGAAGATGAGGATGTGGCATATCGCCCCTCGATTGCAACAAGAGACGCGTCCATCTACCCGGTTGCCTCATCGTCACTGGCAACCGGTTGCCCTATCAACGTCGACGAGACCCGCAGGAAGTCGATTGCTCGTCTCCTCAGCTAATTGCCAGACTTTCATCGGCGTTACGTCGTCGTCTGGTTCGTTGCGTAACACGGACGGAGCAACGGTCTTTGACCTGCAGCTATTCCAAATGTTCGAATCGCCCGCCAAAAAGTGTACAAAACGATACGGCGCAAATCGAAACGGCGACTCCGGACGCTCGGCTAAATCGCCTGCAAATATCGCGCCTCGAATAACCTGGCAGGCGTGCTACACCGGTATATACTAAACTAAGCATACGGAAAACAACATACTCAATATTAGCCTAGCACAAACTGAAAGGTTCTAAGACATCTAGGGAGCCTCAAAAAAATTCTTAACCCTCATACGCTCCTCGGAAATAGTTATGCAAAGGATCCTCAGGTGATATTCCACCCATTTTCGCTCTATACTTCAATTAATGTTATTGGGAATCTATTATATGTTTCATTAAAAGCTAATGAAGTTTGTGAATTTCTTTATTATATCTTACTATGTATATAAATAGCATTTTTTTATGATCACCACGTACATTTTTCTTACAAATTTCGCAAGACTTGTGTTTTACATATAATATGATATTTTAGACAAATACACGAAGTTATAACAGATTTGGAAAGAAATCAAACATAATACAGTATCTGGAAACAGAAAATAGGTCAATTTTTACCCGAGTATCGTATGAGGGTTAATAATTCTAGATACTTGTATAGGAGGGTTATTTAAATGGATGTTTATTCTTTAACCGTTTGTTACGTTCTGACGCTCGCTACCGAATGATATTTACCAGACAAACGGTTGTTATTAACAAATCGATCGTCGGCATCGTAATGACAACCAGCGAGCATAGCGGACGATCGCCAGATCGTCCCAGCTGATAGCCGACGATCGATCGTCACCAACACCAACGCATCTAACATCTAACACCTACATTAGATAAAAGAACCTCATCTCTGCAATCAAATGTAAATCAAATGTAAGGTTCTAGGCATCTGAACTGTCCAAAACGAAATTACAGGAACGCCAAAACCAAGGTTAGAGAAACTAGAACAAAATGAAAGGTTCTAGGGCATGTAGCGAGCACACAACAAAGTTCTTAACAATTCCGTAGGAAGGATAAGAGAATCTCATCTGAAATGGAAGGTTCTATGCATCTGAACTGTCCAAAACAAGATTCCAGGAACTTCAAAGCCAAGCTAAGAGAACCTAGCACAAAATGGCAGGTTCTAGGGCATCTAGAGAGAGAGAGAACACAACAAGATTCTTAACAATTATATAAGGTAGATAAAAGACCTTCTTCTACAATGGAAAGGTTCTATGCATCTGAAATGTCCAAAACAAGATTCCAGGAACTTCAAAGCCAAGGTAAGAGAACCTAGCACAAAATGGCAGGTTCTAGGGCATCTAGAGAGAACACAACAAAATTCTTAACAATTCTATAAGGTAGATAAAAGACCTTCTTCTACAATGGAAGGTCCTATGCATCTGAACAGTCCAAAACAAAATGCCTGACGATCTCAAAGGCAAACGAATGAACCTGGTGCAAAATGGAAGGTTCTGAGGCACTTAGACAGTCAAAAATAGAATCATCATCGACTCCATAGGCAAGGTGAGGGAACCCCGATCCAGAAACAGCAAACCGCGGTTCGTCGATCCCCTGAATGGGAGAGACGACGGGTTCCGGGCGGCTTATCGATGCGTATCTTAACGGTAATGCCTGTAGAAGGGAACCGCGTCCGTCTCGGTCGGTCTTCTCGTGACTCCGGTGAGACTGCTCTCTAAAAGGGGTCTCACCTTTGCTCCACATCGCAAATGTGGGTCGCCGCCGAGCGTATCCAGGCCACGCCGGCGACGATAAAGGATTAAAAACGTTGCCGCCCCTCTTTCCCGGCGCGAATATCGTACCTACCGTCACTAATTCGGGATTCCGTCGAAGATCGACCTAACTGCGAGGATCGTCCTTGCCTCCGAAACCTCGTTTACGTAACGCTATTTCAGTTCTTTCGAGTTCCCCGAGTTTTCCAAAATTGCGCTCCCTGTCTCAAGAATTACACAGTTCTTCCGTTTCACGATTGTTGAAATCGATTTACCATCTTGTAGCTACTCGGCGTTGCTCATGCTTCGGTCAGGGTCAGGTATGTTGAGCATAGTTGGTGAAGCGAGAACTAGAATGTTTTTCTAGAGAAAATAGAGGATTTACGGTGCAGGAAAATTAAGTGACTGTTTTCTGGTTGCATAAAAACTTGTACGCGTCCTTAAATATTTAAGTCGTTTGAAGGCTTGGAGAAATAATTTAAGAATGCTATAAATGTCGTGTGGAGGGTAAAAGAAACGAATTGGAATTTTTTCGGTTGACGGATATTTCAGTGTCGAGGAATCCAAGAATGTCGAAGATCGATCTCGATCACGGTTCCACGATAAGCCGGGCACGGCCACGATATTACGGGTACGTTGCGTAACAGGCAGCGACACCGTTAGGCTGAAAGATTGCTGTCCGTTAACGGACTTTCCCGACCTGGAATACAGTGGCTCCAAAAAGTGTCGGTCCAACACTAAATTTCCAATTTTCGAGAAATTCACAACATTCGAATCTTTATGATTCTGCGAAAAGGAACCGTACAACAACGAATCACAGGCTAACTTTGATGTTTAAAAATAGCCGCTGGTTTACTTTAGTGCGGCTCATTTTTGCAAAATTGTAAAATGTTCAGTTTTACACGAAAAATTGGAAATGTGGTGAAACGATACTTTTTAGAGTCACTGTACGCAGACGAGAAACAGGCTTAGATTCGTGTGGGTGAACGGGTGACTTATTGATCAGGCCAGGGGATCGGTAATGAATCAGAACGAGTCGTGATCGCTAACGGTAAAATATGCCCCGTTACGCCGTGCCAGCAACAATAGCGGCAAGATCGATCCGTAATTGCTCCTCTCGTTCGGCCCCCTTGGCGATCGATGACGATTCTCGATCCCTGCGATAGCCGTGGGACTCCTAGAACCGAGTCTACCTGTGCTCGATCCCTTCTCATGGGTTCCCATTGCTCCAAGTCCCCTGGAAAATTCTCCACTCGAGTTCACTGTATTCGAACTACTGCAAACAATTTCTTTCAAAAATTAATAAACTACTTAAAGAACCATTTTGTAACAAGCTGCAAGTATACATTTAGACCATTTTACAAGTACCTAGTGAATCCATTAACAAATTCCATTAAAAAATGTACAACGAAGTGAAAATTAATGAAAATTAAAAGACCACCAATTTGCACACCTAAAATGTGAGAATATTGACACTGTTCCTATCAGGATGTATACAATCAGCAAAATTAATTGTTCTCCGTTTTGATTTTGAAAGTCCATCAAAATGTTAATTTGGTCAAGCAAATGATTAATACAATAAGGAAATATGAATGTAATTTTGGGCATAAATTACGTTTGCCCAGAAAAATTACATTTTCGGCGAATTATAAATCAATTACGAATGTTTAAAGCGCTCGTTTACTTGTTTGCGCGTTTCAAACATTTCCAGAGAGTGTACAAATGTTGTGATCTAAATGGTAAGGTATAGGAAAAATAAATGAAGGAGGTAAATCGAAATATAGATGGACACTCTCGTGGGCAATTTTATTATTGGAATGTTGAATGGAGGGTGCCGAAAAAAACAAGGATGCACCGAGGATCGCGCGCGTGCGCGAATTGTGCAACGCGCTTGTAATCAGCGTAGCAAGAATAACGAATGTCTTTGAATAAACTGCAGAAGGCTGGGAGGCCTAGACACAGATGGGCAACGTCCGTGTGATGCAAATAGCCAGCGATTTCGTAATACGGTATTAATTGACGTTGCCGCGTACCGTCGGCTTGACTATTACGTAAATCCCAGCGAGTTTCAGCTGCCATTTGATCCGATCGACGATACGCCTTTTGCGGATGCCAATTGGCCACCCTTCTGCGGCATTCTCACCCCTTTGATACATTGATCGAACGAATCGCCAAAATCCACATTCCCACACAATCTTCTCTGTAAACGTTTGTTTTCACAGTCCAGTCAAATTGAAACTAAGAATTTATTTAACACTAAACCTACCGAACTCTAAAAGCGATTAAACTGTTTCAGCTTATACACATGACAAGGCTCTATTTATTTAGATCTTGTGCAATTTTTATTACAATATGTGCTTGGATGAAAAAATTTATCGAATCAATTTCCGTATATCTAGCTTCGTAATTTCAATAATGATGAAATGAAAAATATAAAACCGGACATTTGACCGGCAGTGGTAGTGTTAAGAAAGAAACTTTTTGGGTGACTAATTTTTCAGTGAAATCGAAAGAAAATTTTCACAGGCTCTTCAGGGTTCTATCAGATTGTGAGTGAGGTAAAAAAAAGTTCATTAAAATATATTGTTACGTGGAAACACACTAAAGTGTATTCAAAATTTTCTGCAGAATTAATTTGTTCGACTAGAATAAAAAAATGTGTATATAATATTCTGAGAGTTCTGGTTAAAATAACTTGTCAAATATTTTAAATGTGTAGTTGTTAAATATTTTCGATAATATATTGAGAGAATCGAATTTTGTTAAGATCTGAGTATTCAAAGAGCAATATAATTTTTAAGGCGATCATATGGAATTTTGGATTGACAGTTTTAACGGTTTCTAGGAGTCCAAGAATGTAGTTCCGAAACTAGAGATTCGGTTTCCGATAGCGACCAGATCGAAATTCAAATTCGCTAGCCGAGTTCGATCAACAGTAACGGTAAACAGGAATACAAATTTGAATTTTCAACCGTCCAATACAATTCTCAAACGGTGAGCATCAGCGGTGCATTAAACACTGATTTTTCATTGTCCTTGTCAATGTCAAATGGTAACGGTCGAATTCAAATGTTCCGAGTAAAAAAATAAGAAGGTCGTATTTAAATTTAGACTATCGGAATTAAAGATGCAGAATCGACTCATTTGAATGTAAATGTTAACAGTCAAGGACAAAGTCAAATCTCAACGATCCATTTCAAATTCAAATCTTCATCGCCCACTGCAATAGTAATTGCAACGATTGAAATTCAAATCGCGACGATAAAATTCCAGATTATATTCAAGCAGTACCAATTTTATATATACTTCGAATGACAATACTAGAATATTCCAACGATCCCGCTCTAATTCGAAACTTAACGGTAGAATTCAAATTTAAATGGAAACGATAACGATCACTAGCGAGTAAACAGTTAAAATTCGAATCATGACTGTTAAATTTCGATTTAAATTTAAACGCACCAATTTTGCTTCAAACGTTAATCAAATCAAGAAATTGTTTAGCGATTCGATTAAAATTCAAATCTCAATGGTCAGATTCAAATTTGAACTCGAACGATAATGGTCACGTAAACAGGTAAAAATCAAGGGTAAATTTTATCGATGCAGTTTTATTTCAAACATTAGCAACCAATTTAAATTCTACCGTTGCGATTCGAATTCAAATCTCAACAGCCCGATTCGAATCGAAACGAGGCTCGAGCAGTCGCGTTTTGCTTCGTTAGAGAGCTCTGCTAATTCGCGTCGGCCACCTGTCAGATGACAAATTGTTGAATTTACAAGCGGAGGATGTTGTTTAACAACAAAACCGACAGGGCCGATAACAACCGGTTGAAAACGAGCAGAGCCGCGTAATCATGCGTCCGATATCCATTCTGAATATTCCATTACGAAAACGTGTTTATAATCGCCGCCGCTGGTAAACTGTTGCGCAACCGGTAATTGAATACGGATAATTTTGCATAAACAGTGGCGGCGGTTGTGAGCGGACAGCATAGTTGGCTTTACGCAGAAAGAGAGAGAGAGAGAGAGGAGATAGGTATATTATTATGATAACGGTCTAGGAAAACGTTAATAACGTAACTGTTGTTCCGTGTATTTATAAATGTTCTATTCAATCATCGACAAATCATCGTTTTTTCTTTTTCCCTACAAACTAACGAAAAACCTTTTTCGAACCTTTTTCGTGGTTCCAATCTCAAGCTGTTTTTCCTGTCGGGGAAAAGGGGGCCAACGAGAGACTCTCCGACGAGGAAAAACGAAGAAAACAGCGAAAGAGACGAAGAATCCCTGTGTACGATAATTTCGACGAAAGAGCCACGGTGATGTAGTCTTTTTGAGACGTCGGCCCTCCTCGACGGTACATTTGCTCGTTGTACGTCATCGGAATCCGTCTCTTAATATTAGGGGCTCCTCGTTGACGGTGATACTTTGTCCCAGACACTCGGTACAGAAATGACTCGGAAGAATCGCACGAAAATCACGGAGGAGTGCAGTTTAAACTGTTCCAAATTTACTGGGATTTTCATCTGTCCTCATTGCGCGTGCAATACAACCCCTCTAACAAGGGAAGGACCCCAAGTGTCCGACATCGATTTTGATAATCTTTTGTGAGTCGATGGTATATGGATCCCTAATGATGTCTGCAAAATATTAGGTGTAGTTACTCAATAGTTTTAAAGATATAAACAATTAAAGTTTCATACCTTGTTGAACCTTGTTGCGTGATTCACAGGCATGAAACTTTAGTTGTTCATATCTTTAAAACTATTGAGTAACTACAGTAACTACTTGAGGTCCTTCTCTTGTAAGAGGGTGGACAATTTTCTGAAATCGCTTAATAGGACAATAGGATTTTAGAAGTCGTGGAAGAAATTTTTGCAGAACTCACAATAGGGTGAATAAAATTTCGACATCGCTTGGAGTAAAGCTATTTAGTTCGCAAGATTTTTGTTGTCTCACGACATGTTTCCTACAAAAAATAATGTACACAACATCCTGTTCAATAGACATCCCCTAAGCTCTGAATTCAGGTCATCGACCCACGCCCTCCCCGAAAAAACGGCGGCGACCAAAAAATGTTATTCGCGAGGATCGGGCCGAAACGAGTGCGTGTCGTTCGGGTTTTTCTTTCTGGCGTTTCGCTCGGTGCTTGTACATCATCAGAATCCGGCTCGTTCGTCTCGGACCGGTCCGGGACTCGTCATCGTCGCGGTTTTAAAGCGTAACTCGTATCTGGTGCGTGTCCCGGGCTGGCAAAAAGCGTCGCCGAACGGGGCGAAAAAGGGCGAGCTCACGGCAAAAATAATGTTTCGCGAACGTCATTAACTGCTGACGAGAATACGGGACGAAAATACTATAGAGTAGAGAGAAAGCATAGCAAGGGAAAGGGGTTTTCGTCCGAGCAACCGCGACGGACGGATAAATCACGACAGCTTTGCCCCGCTAAGTCGCTCACAGGCCGGGGGGTGGGGGGAGGAGAAGAGGACCAGACAAAAATCGTAAAAGAGTTCGAGGGCCAACGAGACGCCCACGGTAGATCCTGCACCCTCCTGGCCCCGACCCTCTGACGACAAAGACGACGAAGACGACGGGGCTTTGCCCGTTTGTGACCCCGGCTTTCCGCAGACTCGCCTGACGCGACGCAGACCCGTGATAAATACGTATGATGTCCCACAGCCTCTTTTCACCCGTGACCTTTCTGAGTTCTGCGAAATCGGGGGCAAGGGGGTCGTTTACTATTTACGAGGATTTTTGGGGACGTTGGCAAGGGAATAGTGACGGACATGTATAGAGGACGTGCTTCTTAATTTCGGGAATTTTTGGGAAATTTGAAGGTAGAGTCATTTATATGGAGATCTTCTTTTTTGATTTCATAAAACATTAGGAAGGCCTGTATGAACGTAGCAGTTTGTAGAAACCATTTCTGTGAAGATACTGGTTTGGAGAAAATGGAGATCTGTACTAGTCTCTTGTGCTAGATTCTTCGATTTTAGGAAACTTTAAGGGAAGCCTGAGTGAACTTCGATTCTGAAATTCTTTCAATCGCGTTATCATTTGACATTTCCTCTACTCATCGCAAGTACAATAAAATTGTAGGTATCAATACGACTTCGAGCGGGGCGTTCTAATGGAACCACGGCCTACCAAACAACGATCGGCGACCAAACGAACACTTTCCAATAATAACGGATCGATCTCTCCGCGAGACAAGCCGATTAGACTGGTTCACGGCTGCACACCGAGCAGTCTTTATTATTAAATCAAGGTTGCCAGCTTTCACTCGTGGCGTCGGGACGCTAGATTCTCGCTGCAACATCGAACTACCGTCACGAGTATGAAAAACTACAAGAAAAAGGTCGAACGAACGAACTATCCTCGTGATCAAAGCAAGAACCACGAAAATAGTATAAACATCTAGACTCTGAAAACACCTCCAGTCTCTAGAATCTGCAGACACCCGGTTTATACTTTGATCATCTGTGTTGACAATGATCAAGATTTCCGATCGAGGAAGACTTCCTACAAGCGACGACAGCCTGTTGCATCACGGCAATGCGTAAAAATCCTGCGAGGTCCCGCAAAAGGCTGTGTTTAAGTGCGACGCTGGTACGAGCGTGCAAAGTGTAGGCATTTAGAGTGATGTAAGCAGGCTGGATAAGCATAATCACTGCTAGACCTTGTCAGGAGGAGGCCACTACGCGAGTCTTTACGCAAGTCGCGATTCATGCGTGATTTTCGAGTGCTGAACCAGTTTCTTTCAACGATTCAGCTAAACCCTGAGGGATTATGACCTTTCGCCAGTAATCAGACTCTTTGAATCATTAAATGAATCATTTTCTTCGACCGAGAACGGTCTACAGCCGCAACAGAATTCCTGAAATTTCGCATAGAATTTCGCCGAGTCAGCAACATTTGTGGATCGTGCGAAATAACAGCGCAACGCGAGTGATCGATGGAGAGGTTAGTTCCTCGGAGCGGCGCTCGATTATTATTCAACGGGATTACAGACACGCGCATCCAGCTTATTTGCATTCAGCGTTGTCGATTGCGATAATCGCTCGTTACAGCCGTGAATAACAGTGTCGCGAGCTCGTCCCCTGCACGTCGGAATTGTTCGCCTCGCGATCAGCGAGACAGGATCGTTCGCGAAATGTGATAAAAGAGAAACAAACACCGATCTCGATCGGACGTCGGCTGATCGATCGGTTTTTAAATGCATCGCTGTTGTGCGGATGATCTAATACGCAGCTGTATGGATGTTTTCGTTCGCGACGCTATTGAATCATTTTACCACGCTTATATTAGCTTGCCGAGTTGTTGATGTTGTCGTTGTCGTTGTATGCGTCAAATCTTTTTTTTGTTAGTTTAAGCATTTCAGATCTCAACCGAGATCTATTTCTGCTGCACTGAAGTAAATTACAGTATACATATACATATTCATACATACATACTTTACATTAAATCAAATTAAAATTTAAAAAATTTAAAATCATGACATTAGTGACTATAAAAATAAAAGCGTGGAGTGCTAACTATATTGACGTAAACTTCGTGGGCGCTTCACGCGTTTTATGTTTATAGTCACTAATGTCATGATTTTATCTAAATTTATATTAAATTTTTGAGAGAACAAGGAAAAAAATTATTTTCTCCTTTTTAGTACATTTTAATATAAGCGTGGTATTGAAAAAGTTTTTTTTATATATTTTTTTATACACCCTGTATAGTAATGTAGCACCTATCGAATTGTGTAACACACAAGTAAAATGCGTGAAAAGCAAATAAATTGTATCGCAAATTGCCGCTCCAGTTATCGATAAAATTATTGAAGACTCATTTCCCGTTCAACAAAGATATCGATTATCTAAACAATATAAAATTCTGTACACACTCACGCAGTTGAGTGTCCAATCTCGAGGCTCGGCGATTATTATACGATTAATAGATAAATTTGTTACAAGTTTATATTTAGATTAGCAACAACAAGTTACTGGACTATATACAATGTCGTCTTTAGGATTTTTCTTATTAGAGACTCGCTTCTCATTCACCGGAGATATTGTTTATCTGACATGGCATTCGTAAACAAATGTTTATCATCGCCGATAAGTTATTTAATCGCAAGGTCTAGTGTTCTCCTGCGATTTATAACTAGACGCATAAAAATATCTGTCGTGTAAACAGATAAAAACTTGTTTGGGTTCCATAAAGTCTTGCGCATTAGTAAAGTTGATTGAATAGTTATTTTCCGTTCGGTGTAGTTGTTTTTGTATTGCATGTGAAAGTAAATATTTCGTTTTGCAAACGAGTTTTTTCATATTGTTGTACAACGCCTTCTAGTTTTAAGAACAAAAAAGATTGTTCATTTCAGACGTTTCAATAAAAGCCTGTTCCGAAAACAATTTATAGCTCTGCCATTTTGCAATATTTTCTTGTAAAAAATAATTGACAATAAACTTCAGAGTTATGTTAATATCGTTGTAAAAAAACCGTATTTTTTCACCGATTGATTATCCTAGAAAAAATTCCCGATAACGTCACATTCTCAGGTAACTGTTTCGAAGGAAACGATTTTTCCCGAGAAAGCTTATGGTTCCGCGATCGATTAGGTGACGAGATGCTAGGAAAAGGGTTTGTTTTCCTTTTCCGCGGAGGTGCTACGGGCACATCGATGCGCCTCAGGCAAAAAACGTGATCGTTATACAACGCGGCTCGCATTATACGGGACGGTTACGCGGCCGCTTCTCACGGCTCCGCGTATAAATAGGTCTGGAAATTAATTTGCTCGTCGGAGGCCTCCGGTTTGCCTCTATCATCCGCGTTCCTCTCCTTCGACGGCCAATAAATACGTCTATCTTGTCTTGTCTTGTCTTGACGCGGAGATGTTGCCGACCTACGGCAACGATCGTCGATTCCGCACGTGACCACTTCTTCCGGCCGCGCAGTCATCCTTCAAGGCCTTGTGTTTCACTGAACAACGCGATTCATGCTATCGCATGTTCCTCTTCCAATCTGAGATACCTCCTCTGATATCCACGCGATACTGCGAACTCTGTTATCCTAATCTTTAATTATCGCGTTCAGCGCTTAGCGTTACCATTTTTTGGTACCTGGAGGATACGTCAACTTCATGTTCGTTTTTCTCGGCAACCAGTCGACGAATCGAATTGGAATTTTGTATGTTTTTACTGTGAAATGTTTTGTATGTATTAGGTTGTTGCATATGCAATGTCCGACTTTAGAATGCAACACGTTTATATTATAAAACGTTTCGATCAAGATATGATATTACAGTCTATAAGTTTATTATATAAAACTTTGAGGTACAAAGTTAATCGTACACTAAACATACCACGGCCGGTCAATTGACCGGTTCTAGATTTTTTATTTCACAATTAATGAAATAATAAAGATGCTTTCATAAGAAATTATTTAATAAATATCTTTATTAGAGCACGTATTATAATAAGAATCACGAAAAGTCTAAATAAATGAATTCTTGTCGTTATTGTATATTAATTAAATTAAATATTAAAATTATTGTATAATTTTACTATTAAATAAAGTTTATTTCAACGTCAACCAACGCGGCTGTTCCTTTTATATGTCTGGAAAAAGAACTTATTGACGATAGCATTATCTGATTTTTAGTCAAAATGTGGTGATTAATTTTTTTTGGACCACTGCTTTATCTATGATTATTGGCAGCGACGTCTAGATTGAAGGCAAGAATGGGGTTGAAGGATTTTTTCTGTGAGGTATTTTCAGATTCCCTTTAGATGCGTGTTTAACCCCTTGCCGTACCATTTTATTGACAGTTACAATGATTGAAACGTCTTTGTCCCCAAAAACGTTGTAGAAGAGAAAAGAAAAAATTTATATTCTTTGTATGGCTACATTTATTTTAATGCTTAAACACCAGGGGTGTGCGAGATCCCGGTCGGGAGATCCCGAGATCCTTCTCGGGAATCCCGGTTATTTTAGGGATTCCGAAACCATTCGTTATTAATCGGGAATGTTTATATTAGTAATATTGTAGAAAGTAATTGCCCAAATATTATTCTATATCCCGTACATTGGGATCCCGTATATTCTCGGGAATCCCGGATATTTTACAGGAATCCCGAACATTTTCGGGTATCTCGCACACTCCTGTTAAACACTGATTATAAACGAATCAAATTTTATTTCATTTAAAAAGAGAAGCGTAACATTAATATTTATTAGACTTCATTTAAATTCTTCATGACCCGTGTCATTCGTTAAAATACGGCAAGGGATTAGATGGTACGAAAAGCTCTGAAAATTTGAAGTTGACAGCTGCGAGATATCTCAAGAAAAAGGGGCGTGAAGTTAGCCCGTTTTCGGTGTACCGTAAAAATGGCCACTACAACGAGCTCGCATAAATTGAAAGCTATGATCCCACAGCCCACGTTAAACACCAATCCCCAATCAGCTCCACATCCGAGTGTCAAGAATCCGAGTATCAACGTTGCGAGGCGGGGCTCGGAAAGAAAACGGCGATTAGCTCGATGGAGTTGTAAAAATGGCATAAACGGTCGGCACCGGGTCGGATTAAGGATGCAGGGCCACTCGGCGACGTGTTCATAAATTAATCGAGCAGGCAGAAGGATCGTAAACGCCTGCGAGATCCAAGGGGATGCGAATTATCAAGATGAGAGGGACAGTGTGGAGAGAGAGAACCCGGCGTAAATTATGATCAAGTTCGGTCCAGACGGAAAAAATGCCCGGCCATGGGGATTGGATCATGGCGAAGGACGGCTGGTTGTGCATTGCGGTCCTTGGCCGGCCACCCTGATCGCTCCTTTTTGTCCGATATCTTTTATCCTCGGTTTTATCCCTGGCAAGGCTTTCGCTGCCGATTCTGATCGCTCTTTGTCGCTGATGCGCCGATCCGGATGAAGCTTTGTTCACACTCGTTGTCGCAGCTTTCTTCTTTTATCAAATGCTGCTTAACACGGTGCCACATCTACCAGAGACGGTAGCAGCAAAAACATATCGTTGTTAAAAACATCCGTCCTTGATGTGAACATACCATACATTCCAGAACGATCTGTCAAATAGCTTGCTTCAGGCAGCTGATTAAAGTGGACGTGTTTGCTTTGGTTAGAAAAAGGGAAAACTTGAAAAATCGTGCAGTCATTGAATATTTATATAAAAAAGGATTAAGCGGAAAGGAAATTTTTGATGATATGATGAATGTGTTAGGGGACAGAGCTCCTCCACATGCAATGGTAAGAAAATGGGTTGCTCTATTTAAACATGGTCGTACAGACATTAATGATGATCCACGTTCAGAACGCCCAAGAACTGCAACCACTTCAGAAATGATTGATCATATCCATGATTTGGTTTTGGAAGATCGCCCACTAACTGTGGTTGATTCAGCTGAGGTAGATTTTACCTCATACCTAATTCATTTCTTTACCGAGAGATACATCGACTGCCGCTCGTAGGTTAGATTCGATATAAAGTTCCAATATGGATAAAAACAACAAGTGAATAAAAATACATAAGATATAATTCGCGGGACGCTTAGTCTGCGAGAGAATCGAATCGAAAAATTCCTTAGAACCTGTCTTTAAATAGGATGATGTGTCTATTAGTCATTCGCCGCAGCTGTTAGTCACGGTTTAGTGTAATTATCGGTTTAATGGCGAGGGATTAGCCGTGTTGCAACTAGCCGATGCATAGTCATTGCTAAGTACCGTCGATACCGATAATTATTGAGAGAAATATTTGATAATGGTAGAACACGTGAAAAGATGCTGAAATCGTTGACGTATATTCCTGAACAATTGCACAATAATTTGTGCTCGTTGTGACACTATTGTACTTTGTTATGAAGTTTTAAAAACAAGTCGATAGGAACTCGATAATATCGTCTAAATCGGTCACGTGGAAGTGGAAGATTTATTGTACGAGTGCTGTTGGGAGAATACCATTGCAGGATTCAAAGACGCCATTATTTCCTTCGAAATTTGCCGTTGGCGAGGTTCAAACACCTGCAGGAAATTCGCTAAAAATAAAAAGAGGAACGCGTTCGCGAGTAGTCGGCAAGAAAACGTGTCGGATCGACTCGATCGATCGCAGCAGCACCTGTCGATGGCTCGCGCCGCGTAATCCTCGTGCTGGCCGTTGTGTAACCCTCACGTTTTGCCGAGCTCACGTGCCGGTCTACCTGTAATCAGTCATCAGACGCAATTATCGTGAGCGCAACCTCGCAGCAGCCGCGCGCAACGATTCACAGGCAAGATACAAGCGCGTCGTCTTGTTCGGGAACTGTGATCGGAGCTTTAATCTTGACCAAGGGCTCCGCGCTTCCCCTTGAATCTGGCAAACATCCGCGCGATCGATGAAGCTACAGAAACCCTCGACAGGGAAGGTCGATCTGCTCGAAACGATTGATAGCGAACAATTACCTGAAAGATTCCCGCGAGTTTATTTAATGAAATAGAAAAATTAATTTTTAGAACAATCTTTATATATTGTATTATAAACTGCCTCCATTGTCAATCCAGCAGTCTGAAAAATTTCTCAGAATCGATGCAGTTTGTTTAATTAGTCCTTTGAGCGCCACATCACGAGGCAGTAGAGTAAGATCCTGGAAAGATCACCACAAGTTTATTTAATGAAATACAATAGAAAAATTAATTTTTAGAACTGGGCCACACTTATGTATGTGTGACAGTCAACGTGGTGACACTCCCATTGCCAGTCCAGCAGTCTGAAAGATTTCTCAGAATCGATGCAGTTTGTTTAATTAATCCTTTGAGTGCCACGTCACGAGGCAGTAGAATAAGATCCTGAAGTCAGACGCTGATCAAATTCCGGATAGAAAATCTTCGAGCCGAAAAAGGACGAGCCCAGTCCTCGAGACAGTTAGCGACGGTTAATCGGTTGTTTGTAGAGGATGTTTTTGCGCGAAGGTGTAAAAGAAGTAGAACGTGACGATGAGATCAGACGGCTATTAAACCGCTGCGTTCGTTGCTGAGAGCTCTTCAAGCCGAATGTATAAGTAGAATGGGACAGCCGAGGCAGACCTTTTGCGTGAAGAAACGGTCGCGGAGCGTCGATCGAGTGAAACTCTTCACCGCCCTGCCAGTTCAGTGTTGCAAGTAGATCGAGACTGTCGTTGTCAGCCGACTACTTGAAATTAATTGAGCTAGATGAGACAGCGAGGAGAGCTCTCTTTCCGTTCAGTGTTGGGAAACTTGGTCTATTGAAATCCTGTTTGCAGTATTGATTCGTTCGTAATTAGTAGACTGCGAATTTGATGCATTTATGACAAAATTGGGTTGGATGTAAATGAAAACAGAGAAAACATTAAGACGATATCTGGGGTTGCAAGGAAGAACGCCGCATATCACATAATTTCACTTTCGAGATATTGCCGTTTAAAGTTTTGATCACTAATGCTTTGATATAGGACATTGGTTAAATTGCATTATTTTTTTCAGCCTTTCGAACTTACTTTCATGACTTTTTTTTCGTAAATACATAAATCCTATACTATAGAGCTGAATTAACGTGTAAACTCAACTTTTGAAATTATGTGACATGCGGCGTTTTTCCTTGCAACCACAGATATAACAAGGTCCATATGCATAGTTATCAAGTCATTAAAATTGTTAAAGATATACAGAAATTTTTATATGCTTCCTGCATCCTGCGATTGACGAAGACAATTTTTATTTTACATACAGATCCGCAGTCTAATAGTTAGATCGCGGATTTTATGAGTTGATGACAAAACTGAAAGAAAAATGTATGAATTACCCCTTTTCCAATTTTCAACACTACATTTTTATTGTTACCTGTTTCTGACCAGACAAATGAGAAAATATATTTGTTTCCAACTCCGATTTCTCACAGTTGACTTGGACAATTTTTATTAAGATTTAGTAATAATGGTCGCGGTAGAATCGGATGTAGATGATCAGACCGGAATCTCGAGAGCGTATTTGAAAGTGTAATCGGATGACTGCATCGACTGTTTGATCCGAGAGATGAAAGATCATAAACAAGACACTGAGAGGATTTAATGAATGTTTGTAATTGCGGCGGATCGAGACAGTCATGATCAGACGTAACGGATCGTAATGGAGAAGCGTGGAATAATTGAAGTGTCTCTGGAGAACTGTACTAAATCGCGACACAAGGAGTTGTATTGTAGAATGAAGACGATTGGAAATAGATTGTGGGAGTTGTCGTCAGAGAGACAATAAGGTCATATTAAAATTGAATAAATCAGATAAATTGAAATTTTACCAATATGTTTATTCGAGTAGAATCCGAAGGAAAATACCTTTTTATAGACAACCGTGACTGGGCATTACGAAATCCTTCCAGCAGGTTGCGAAAAAATAACCACGTCGATCTTCCGTATGTAAATCAATTCAGCATTCTTTTTCGAGCATAATAGCCTTATAAGAGCGGCCGCAGTAGAACCAGACAGCCGTGATCAGACGGGAAGAATAAAATAATAAAAGTTAACTGAATCTCCTTCTCCTGAACTCTTCTAAAGATGAATTCCCTTACAAATATAGAATGCAGCAGCATAAGTGGATCCAGACAACCATGGCCAGCCGGTCTGTAAAATTCTCTCCATAATCCACAGCAGAGGAAACCGACTGAGAGTTCAACAACCTAAAAACCGAATTCGAAGTTCGTTTCGACTTGCAGTGGACCATTTGACTGGTGTTCAGACCTTTCACAGGTCTCTACAAGGAATCTTAGCTACCGAGCAGGAACACAATGGAACTCATTCGATCGCCGCCTATCCTCTTTAAATTTACCTTCGATCTCTGTCCTGTTCGATTGGCTGGCGACGAGTCAGCGGCTGTCTATTATATAAATACACGATAAACCATCGACCGTGGAAAGCCGATAGCTCGGTGGTAACGTGGCCGCTCATTATTAGACTTTGTTGCAGGCTCGACCTTAGAACGCGCGCTTCGAGGCTAGATTCTTGGCCGGTGGCGCAGATACAGAGAGAAGAGAGAGACGGAGAGAGAATACGTTTCTCGCGGGGGCGGTATGAAACGAAGGGAGAGGGAGCTTACGTAACACAAAGTAGGCGAACGATAGTACGAAGAGTCACGTGCCGGCGTGGTTCAGCAGCTGCGTCTAACTAGGAGGAAGCCAACAGACGATCATCGTTCCTAGCCGTTTCCTCGACGTTTCCACTGGAAATGCCAAACGATGATCGTCGACACACACTCCGATGACATTATCCAACCCTATAACCACCGACACGTCGTTATATCGGATTAAGTTTGCTCCCTGATTGTTTGCCGTTTGCCTTCCGATGCAGCCGGGCCCACGCCCATCGACTTTATTATGCGAGAAGATCCTGATGCATGGCTGCTCGCCAGGATATTCCGAGGAATATGTCAACGCTGGAGGAGTGGCGGGGGTGAACGATGGGATTTGGGTTGATGGGGATGGTGGAAGACCATCGAGGAAGTGGGCGGATGGAAAACATGGACAACTGCCTCTTCTTGGTAGCGTTTTTATTAAATATGTTGCTTATAAAATTCTTATTTGGAGACTGGCTTGCTAGAAGAAGCTCTTTAATCTACTATAAAGAGAGCCAGTAGTAAACTTGAAGTCAATATTGAATAAATGGAGAACGTGAACAACATCTTCTTCTTGATAGCATTTTTATAAAATGTTGCTTATAAAATGTTGCTCGTAAAATTCTTATTTGGAGACTGGCTTGCTAGAAGAAACTCTTTAATCTACCATAAAGGAAGCCAGTAGCAAACTTGAAGTCAATATTGAATAAATGGAGAACATGAACAACATCCTGTTCTTGGTAGGACTTTTATAAAATGTTGCTTCTAAAATTCTGGCTTTTGAAGAACATCTTTAATCTACTATAAAGGAAGCCAGTAGCAAACTTGAAGTCAATATTGAATAAATGGAGAACGTGAACAACATCTTCTTCTTGGTATCAGTTTTATAAAATGTTGCTTGTAAAATTCTTATTTGGAGACTGGCTTGCTAGAAGAAACTCTTTAATCTACCATAAAGGAAGCCAGTAGCAAACTTGAAGTCAATATTGAATAAATGGAGAACATGAACAACATCCTCTTCTTGGTAGGAATTTTATAAAATGTTGCTTCTAAAATTCTGGCTTTTGAAGAACATCGTTAACCCACTATAAAGGAAGACGGTAGTAAACATGAAGACAATATTGAATAAATGAAGATCATGTGAACAATCTTCTTGGTAGCAATTTCATAAAATGTTGCCTATTCAGAAACTGGTCTTTTGAACAACATCTTGAACCTACAAGAAAAACAACAATAAAAATCAAGCCAGTAGTGGATAAATGAGGAGCATGAGCAACATCTTCGTAGAAACTCTGAAGAACCTGCTGGGTTCATCCCCAAGGAATCACCGCAATATTCTCTCAATTAACAGCAATTCGCAGAAGATTTTTATCAAGTGTCACATTTGACTGTTCCCACACGAAGTTCCCATGAATATTCGGAAAATTGATTCTTTCGTGCCACGAAACGACGTGAATCACTCGAACGTCTTTCCGACACGTGACCGGCAGATTATCGATAGCTCTTGCGCGCAAAAACGCTAGCATATTACGGGCCGCGGGTTGCGTAAACAGCGACGTTGCTCGCATAATCACGACCGTCACGTTTCGGCCGGGAAAAGAGCGTGATAACGAGCCGGCGTCGTTTCAATCGACGCGGCCTGCACGTGACTGAGCCGGACGTTCACGGTTTTCGATAGGAGCTTGCGGTCTATTCTCGTCTATTCTACTCGTGACCGCGTGCGAACGTAATTTACACCTAATCGAACCTCTGCGCACCGTAATTCTCCCGTTCGCGGTGCAAGCTAAAAAATGTCGACGACAAAAAACGGTCTCAACGGTCTTTAGAGCGATTTTGTCGAACGATTCAATTCGAGATTGATTGCATTATGGATAAAAATAAAATAGGGAAAATGTCTGGAAAATCTGTTTTACACTGTTATCTTACAGTCCAGTTAGCACTTTTGTTAACCCTCGTGTATTCCTCAGGGTTAATTACCCATTTACTAATTTTGTATACCGTAAAATGGTTAATAATTAATTAAACATATACATAAAACATATTCTGTTGATTTAAAGTGTAAAACAGGAATTAGTGGAATCTTACTTTAAGCTCAAATGCTCAGTGCCGTAACGAGGGTATGAATCGCCTGTGACAAGTGTCTAACTGTCGCCTCTCCGTAACCCAATAATGACAAAACAATAAAAAATTTTAATGTAACAACTTAAATTTTACTAAATGCAATATATTAAATACTATTAACCTCATCAAAATGAGTTTCCTGTATATACAACAATGTATTTGTCAAGGTATTTGTATGAATAAGTAATCTACAACCTAAATAAGAACAAATTTTTATTCATATTCAATCACGACAAAATAAAAGAAATACAAAACATAGGTATATGTTAAAATAATATAATGAAAACATAAAACAGTTCAGCATATTTTATAAAGTAATTTTTCTCCTTTTTTCATTTGCAAACACATCTATTATATCGTCATAATTTAATATTTTGGCAACATCCTTTTCCATTGATATTATAGACATGTTTGCTGCTGTCCAATAGAAGAACGAAGGTACGATTTTACAATTTTTAATTTGCTAAACGAACGCTTGCAGGAAGCTGTTGTTACAGGCGTTGTTATGAAAATCCTTAATTCTATGTCGAGATTTGGATACGTGTTTTGTAATGAGAGTTCGTAATTTTTTTGCAAGATGTCAAAAAGCGTCCAAGCGACCCTCAACCGGGTCGGTATTCTTTGTTTTGCGCCCCAAACCCAGTTTCGCCACGCCCTCGTTACGGCACTGGAAATGCTGATTTTTATTTTGCACGAAGATGAGCAAGTGGACCAGTTGATTCTGTAGGGATTTCGAAGGGTCGATCGAGGAGAATTTTTTGAGAAAGTGGAAGAGGAAGACGCGCATATGCCGGCGTCTATTCCCGTCCAGGTGGAAATCAATGAGAAGGACGAGCGGTTGATATAATTAACCATTTACAGGCGCGCGAAAAACGCTCTGCTCAAACAGTGTGGCTAACACGACCTGTGCCGCAATAAAAATCGCGCCCGGCACAGCGTGGCAAACCTACATCGATTGGAATTTATTTCTAGGCGACCTCTCTCTCTTCTTTCACGACCGATTATGCCCAGAGACATCTGCTCCGAACGCGCGTCGAATGCGCGAAGATTGATTAAACGCCATCCGATCAGACGGTTATCGAATAATTGAGGACGCCGTTGAAAGAACACCGAAAGAGACAAGCTCGGAGCTGCGCTATTAACTCCGGGACCCGACAAAGTGAGCTATCAAGGCTCAACTTCAGGGCCTAACTATGGTTGTTAAAGCGTAATTGAAGTCATACCGCTGGGAGATGAACTTGATCTAACTCTATTATCTTCGACTCCGAGCTACCGAGCCTCGACTTCGAAGTGGCTGGGGGACGATTTAAATTGGATCGAGGGAACTGATGGCAAACTTGACCTAGCTGCGGTTAGGCTAGAAGATGTGGCACATTTGAGGGAGGATCCTACTCGGTCTCAGAAGTGAGTCTTGGAATTAGACGATGATTTATAGAGTCAGGAAGGGGTAAGGGACTAAAAGTGACACTTAAGTGTGACATTAGTAGACTGCGGATTTTATGCATTTATGACAAAACTGAATAGGAGAGACCTGAAACAGTAAAAGCATTAAGGGAATTTAAAGCTATTGTTATATTATTTACAACCTCGAAACAATTTTAAACGTGTTCAAATTTGGGACTGATTAAACTTGATCAACTTCAGCAGCCATTAAACTTGACCAACTTTGGAGCTGATTCAACTTGGCTAACTTCAGAACAGATATTAAACAGTGCTGACATAACGTAGATCTAATTTCTCTATTAATTTTTAACCTATTTGGGATATGAGAATTTGATTTAGCAAAATCGATAGATCAGATCTTCCTGCATCAATTTGAGAAGTAGATAACGATTGGAGGATGTTTATAGTACCCAAGGAAGGACATAAAAGCATAGGTGGATTTTCCCTCGCGATGTATTCGGATTTCTATATTTAAACAACTACGATGATATTATTGTTAACGGGGAGCGTAAACAATGATTGCGCAATGTGACGCAACCGTTATCAATTGAGAGAACCGAGGAAAAGGATCTCGGAGTCAGTTCGATCAAGGCCCGAACCAGATGGCGTTTACAAATATCGATTATCGGACGCGATATGCTGCGACTTTTGGACCACCTTGAAACCCGACCAGACAACGTTCGCGTATTTTTATAATTAACTCTCAATTATTGCGTGCTTATTGATGCGCGCTGATCGATCTAGAAAATTGCGCGATCGCGAACGCTTTTCGCAAATTACGCAGCGATCGCCGATAACGAACCAGCGAATTTTACGGGAAAGGGCGAAGGGAAAATAGTGTGACTCTCGCATAATCACGCCGATGACGCAAACCGAAGAAAACTATCGACGGTAATGATATCTCGCCGGGGAGCTGAGAGGTGCAGTTAGCGTGGTAATAGCCGCGCTTACGTAACTATACCGACGCGACGCGGCAGGTAAAAGAGGTAATTTATTCCTAACTAGTTAATTGGCCGAGCGTAATTCCAACCAGGCTATCCTAATTAACGTGCGCGAAGGTCCCGCGAATGTTCGCTAGCATCCCCGCGAAGATTTGGGGTGGAACGCGTGGGTGGAAACCAGGGTGCAACGATCGACGATACTCTTACATTCAAACTGCTACAACGTCTTTATAAAAAATCATACGTCCATCATTCTCGGCTGGTTTTAAAGCGTGAAGATTCTACCTTCAGATATCACTTGATTTTTTCTCAGGTGCTTCTGCGTCATGTGGAAAAATGGAAAAGCGACGGTACTTTCTCCTTTGGAACCTTTTTTTGGTGTTGATGAATCCTCTGACATCCAAACTGCCATAACTTCGAGATAAAAAATCGTTCGATGATCATTCTAGGCTGGTTTTAAAGCGCGAAGCCTCAACTTTCAAAACTCTAAATTGGTTTTTCCAAAGACCTCTCTACATCATGTGGAAAAATGGAAAAAGACACCTGTTTTCGATCATTCATTTGTTAGCAGCAGATTGGCCATTCAGTAAAGTTCAATAAAGTGGTTCCAAAAAAGGACTATCAAAGGTCAAATCTGTGCAAATTTCACTCACAAAAAAATTTTTCCTCGCGCACCCTAAAGACAATATACTGCCTGAAATATTTATAGTGTCATAATAGGGATTGAGTGGATCCAAAGAGATCCACGATCAATCGCGCGCCATCTCTGGACAAGTGGTCGCAGCAGAGAATAATCGACATCGATCATTCGATCCGTCTTCCTTCGCCGAGCGAGAGATTTTCCCGATCGAGGACAAAAAATCTTTGAGACACGATAGATCGGTGCGAGAAGAAATACAGTAAACGCCTATTGGCCGTGTATATTTAACCGGTCCGCTATTATGCATACACACAATTACATCACGGCTCGATGGAAATAGTAAATCCGCGAAGTTCAACCGTGGAACGGGACTCGCATCGGCCGGCCTCCGATAAGCCCGGTGCACAGCTGCACCGTAACACTGATAACGTTATCAACGCCTCGGACGATGTCTGCAAATATGTTTGCGCTCGAGCCACGGCAGCCCCGAGCCTCCATTATGCTATCCGGGCTTGTTATTCGGATCACTGTTTGTCCTTCCTGGCATCCCGAGGACTTCCATCCTGCTTCAAACATTATTCTCGCCGATATATCTATGGTGCGGTCGATGGCAGCCACGAGTCATTGGGGAAATGAGAATTTCTACGAGAGATAAACATTGTCTGCGTTAATTGCAAGATACGGGAGTTATACATCGATTTTCTTCTTGAATAATTTTAATAAATCGAAAATAATAGTATTTTTAATTTTTGCACTCCTAAATGCAATGATTTTTGTCATAATTGAAAAATATATGTATTCGAGCAGGTATTGTAATAACAAGCGTGCAAAGTTTAAACAAGTTTAATCTCTCATTATTTTCACGAGGCAACCAGTGCCATTCACTCAATTTTAGTGCTCGATTAAATTGTTATAACGTCGTAAAAAAATATCATACAACAATAAACCTGGAGTCAATTTAAAGTTTGAAGCGTCTACTTTCGCAAGCCATTATTCATTTCCCCCTAAGTTGCCCCTACATGCTATAGCGTTTGAAGAAATGAAGACACGTTTTTTCCTCGAAAATGAGATCGACCGTTAATTAAAACGTCTATAAAAGTTTTGAAAAATTTTTTTAAAAACTGACTCTACCATGGATTTGAAGATTGAGGCTTCCTCTTTAAAACGACATCTTGAAAAGTGATGTACGATTCTTTTTGTACCGTTTTATGGAACAAAAACGAGGTGCATGTTTGGTCATGTAAAGCAATTTTATGTCAAATAATATCGTGTCAGACTCGTGATGAAGATTTTGCACAGATTCTAACGAATGTGCACGGATATCAATTTCCTTTAAACCGAGATGAAATTCTATTTTGATTTTGTTAACGTATAGTTATTGGAGAACATGTAGGCGTACACAATAGATATAAATTTTCTCCTATTTCAGGAAACTACGAACTACAAAAAAAGTTGTGATCACTGAAACCGTAAAATAAATCGTAGGGCAAGGCGTTAAACAAATTTGATAGAAAAATTAAAGAAAGGAATGTCTGGCAAAATTGAAACGAACCAACATGCTTCTGCTGATAAAGAGCATCGAGGGACATTTTCATTAATCACGCGTCAAGGATGCGTCTCGTAGACCGAACGAGATCGTGCGAAAACATTTTCCAAAACACTCTCGTGATTATCTTTGCGCTTTACTCGTACCCGCAATCAACTGCGTTCGCGACTTGCATAATTAATTCGTATTTGCTGAAGACGGTCGATAAGGCTATTGTTCGGAGCAATTAGCCTTCGCCCGTTGTGTTGCATTTAATTGTGCCTCCGCCAATCAATGCCGATCATCGATATGCACGAAATATCTGCCGCCGAACAAATTCCACGAAATATCAAAGGTATCAAGGACATCAAAACCAGAAAAAAGCATTGCAATAAAATGTACAGTATACATGTAACGGATAAAACGTTCATGCGTGATAAAAATATAACGATTGATTATTGTACTGATATGTCGATTAGAATCTGGCAAATTAAAAATATGAAAATTCATTTGCAATTTGATGATTTTCAGGAAGAGGCCGTCTGCAGTCGCACAAACAAAAATTGTTTGCGCAGTTCCCGAACACGTGAGTCATTATTCTCTTTTATCTACGTAAATTCGATCGACAGCGGTTGCGCAACGCGTTTATTGTTTACATTCAGCCGATGACGTTGTCTTTTCACTTGTCTCTCTATATTTTCGACAAGCGGAGCCGATGTAACTGACCTTGCCGAGCGATACTGATTGCATAATGTCACGGCATTTTGTTTTTCTTCAATTCCCTCCCCTCTCCTTGTCATATACATCTTTTTCTTATTCTCGAAAAGAGAGAGGCGAAGAAATGTTAACGATCCGATAGCTATCTTTTCGCGACGATCGTTCCGGATGACTTTGACCGTCCGGTGATCGATCAATCTCTCGCTAATCGATTTCCAATGTTGCCTGTGAATTACAACCTTTGTTAAGTAACCGTAAAACTTTTTAATCTGAGGCAGACCGCTCAATTTTGGGGGATCAACATCGTCGCGAATAAATCCTCTCGCAAATTCGATATTTAACCTATTTTTCGACCAGTGTTTGTCTTCGATGTTCAAATACACGATGATTGCAAAAATTCGAGGCCGACTATCTTTTTTGGAAAAAAACTACCAATTTGAAGAAAGATCTTGAGGTACTCTGAAAAGTGGGCAACTTTCCAACTTCTGCAATCATCTAATATATGGTTCACAGCGAAAATTCGAAATGGTAAGTGAAATATTAGGTTAGTGCAAAAGGTGGTGCCCGATTCTTCCTTGCAATTTAATATAAAATTGGCCACGGACTTTTGCACTGACCTAATATAATTTTACATGGTAATTTTCCTCGAGGAACTCGCTCAGATGATTAGAATGCCGTGGACCACTTGCCGTGTTGAATTTCTAGAAAACAGACCTCTCAACTATCGAAACAAACATTTCGGCAACGCAAATAGTCATTGCCGTTGAAAACACGAAATTCGGTTTATCGTTCGCAGACGCAACATGAAATTACGACGCTCTTATGCGTCAGAAATGCGTCGATAATGGCCTTCGAGCGATCGGTTATCGCTTCAGCAGCCAAAAACACCGACTCGCAAAAAACACGCTCCTTCATTCTTAAATTAAGTAATTTTAATTTTTACATAGAATTCTATTTTATGTTGGAAAATGATTCGATCTCTCTTCGGCTATTATCACCTCTTTTCTACGATCCTCTCAAGTGATCTACGATGTTCTCACAAACATCTCCCTCCCTTTCACCAATCCCATAATCTCGCATCACGTCAACACCGACCTAAACACGACAGTCAAAAACACGATGATGCCAACGGAGCGCCTTATTTACATTGTGGTGTCCTCTCTTCGACGATCAAAACATAATTGGATGGTGTAAACAGTTAGGTGAACGGTTTGCGTGCAATCATTTCGTGGAACGCGTGATTTACTCGGGACGATCTCCTTTCTGTTTCGCTTCGGTGATTTCTCTTTTATTGACCATCGTTAAGAAACTGATCGCACGTTTAGTGACTTGTTCAAACTAACTTTTTTTCTGCTTGTTTTGCGTATATTTCTTCACTCTGCTAAAAGAGGTTCTTTCCTTCAACGATGCTGTCACTTCAAAAATTCTGCAAATTTCCCATTTTAACATATTACCTACTGGAAGCCATAGGATTTTCATCTTGTATATACAGTGGGTGTAAAAAGTATTCGTACGCACTACAAAATAGAATATAATTTCTAAATTAAATAACTAACATAGATCTACAGAAGATTTATTTTAAATTTTCATTAAGGGCCCACACATAAAGAAGTTTTAAAAAATGCCTTTTTTATTTTTGCATATAACCTTGTAAATTATCATTTTTGGAAAATCTCTTCTGCGTATCATTTCGTAAACCAATGTTTCTAATTGATTATACAAAATCAGGTCGCGTTTGGTACAATTATAAAAATTTTATTCTCTTTTAAAGGGCGCGGCGCACGAATACTTTTTACACCGACAGTATGTATTAACCAAATGTATACGTATTAATGTTTTTAACAAAGTCTAACAAAAGTGAATGTTACGCGTTTCATTTTAGATGAAATAAAATTTGATTCGTTTGTAAACAATATTTAAGCATTAAAATAAATGTAGCCATACGAAAAATATACATTTTCTTTTCCCTTCTACGACATTTCTGTGCATAAAGACGTTCTAATCACTGCAAGGGGTTAATAACAAATTAAATTATTGGAGTACGTTATCGAGGATGAGTTGATTTAAGATTAAAATTGCTCATTAAAAAACTGTGTAGTCATGAACAAATTTTCAAAAATTTTGAAATAATCGCCAGTAAATTTGTTAATATTCTCTTGTTAAACATCTGTCTCGTCGCAGGAACAAACATCCGAGAAGAATCCAGGCTACGCAAGGTAAGAAAACAGCGACGGCCCTGGCTCGCAAAGGTACCGCTCGCTCGTTAACCAGCTTACGGTAAACCTTACGTAACAGGCTTGAAGTCTGACATAATGCGAGCTACCGTGTGCGCTCGCGCTCGTATGATCGCAAACTTTTACTGCGGGGCCGCGGCTTAGGAAATCCCGGAGCCGCCATTCGCAGCCTCCGCTAATTAGATCGTGAGCGCGCCAGCGCCGGAAAACGCGCTTCAAACGCTCCGTTTACTCGGTCCAGCAGTTTTTAACACTAATCGATCACATTTATTCAGTGTCTAAACGATTTTTATTGTACTACATGCAATAAGGAAATTGCTTGAATAAGTTCCTGTGAAGCATCTTGGCAATTTCAACGATTGGAAAATGTAAAATCTGAAACCGGTCATGTGACCTGTGGTGGTCAGTATTACAGAGATGCGCAGATCGGGCTAGGCAGCATTTGGCAGCAAATTCTACGGCTATTTCTTTCAACAACCATCCTCGCTTGCAAAATGATCATTTAGCAACGGCCAGTGAAACGCGGTGAAGTGTTTCGTTGATGATTGCTCGGGACTTCGTTTGGAAACCGATCAATTTGTGGACATAGCGCGCGGGACGCACTAATGAGGAAACACGGATCAACTGTTTGGTTGCGGGAACCGGTGCGGAAATTTGGTTCGCGGCAAGGTAGAACCCTGCGGGATCGGGGAACTTGCGAAATCGAGCTGAAACGCGCAGTAAAGCGAAATCGAGACTTTATAGAACAGTAGAATGGCTGAATTGCGAAATTTTGCGGCGCGAGGCACTCGTTGGGAGAACCGTCTAAATATGGTATCAAGTTTGTATGTGGAATTGCAGAATTATGTGGAATTCTAAAATTTTCAAAGGTGGGGATAACATATGGAATTTTAAAACCTTTCAGAATCGTAGAATTGTCCAACACTGTTGAATAGTAGATTTGCAGAACATGTAACTAATGTAATCTCGTGGAAATTTTAGGAGTAAAAATGAATCCTCGTATCGTAAAACATTCTAAAGTTGATCAACTATAGAATGATTATAGAATTCAACTATGGAATTATAGAATTGCAAGTCTACAGTGCAATATCCTCCGCGCAGCTGCCTGAGCTCCCGTGCACCCACATATCTCGCGCGCAATCATACAGAATACAAGTCTGACGGGTTCTACAGCAACGTAGAACCTGAAAATGGAGCCCACGGACGTTTTAACATCCGTGTGGCAAAGAAACGCGAGTAGACCGCATGTACAAGCAACCCGGCCGATGTTTTCATCGCAAAATCGAGGCCGTCGCAATCGAGGTTACCCGCTGGCGAGCGTAACACCAAGGAAGTAGTTGAGCGTCGATAGCGAAGACGCCAACAAATGTACTCGTCGCAAATATCATGCTCGGACCCTATTGTAATGTCTCTGAAAGTCGGAAATAATTTCCAGCTTTTTGCTCTAATTATTCATTTAAATGTACTTCTTTTGTCTTTTCTGGTTATTTAAAAAAGTTTTCCACGAACAGTAATCAGTGATTACTAATCACACACACACTGTTGAAAGACTGCACCAGTTCTTCCTAGCATCTTCTATCGATTTAGCAAGAAATATTTTCTACATCCACTGCGGAACGCGTCTAGAGCCCTCACGGCCGATGACCTAGTATGGCGTCAAGCCAAAATTTTATCCAAACCAAACTGTAACTATTTTAACACAATTAATGTACGTGGGGGGACATTTCTCTATACTAAAAGTCGTCTAATTTTCCAGTGAATAAACATTTAAGACGTGGAGCATCCGTAAAAATTCCGATAAAATCGCGCGCGAATCTCGAACCGTTCGATTCCTCGAGGCAAGGAGAGGTCGATCGTGTCTCCGTTCCCCTTGGCCGATTTTCGCGGGCCGATCGAAATGCTCTTGCGAAATTCTCGGGCCGCGGATATTCGCGTTACAGTTGCAGTGGCTCTCTATCGCAATTTCGCGGGCCTTCGGCCCCCTCCGGTGCATGCTGCACGCCGGTGCCGCTCCGCTCCAGAAACCTACTTTTTCGAGTCGCCGTAGCAATGCCAGCCTCCGTTTTCTCGGCTATCCTCATCGTGTATATCGCATGTCACGGGTTACGTCAACGCGGCCGCCTCCTCTCCAGACACCGAGCTTCTTTTCGATTGTGTCCCCCGGCTGCACAGATATGCACCGCCCCGAGAAGCCGACTCCCAATGCACCGCACCGTTGCAAATCGGACACCGGATGAGCATTATTTTATTCGCTGGGACGGCCACTGCTCGAACAAATATTTTGATTCTCCCGCTTCTCGGCCGCGAGAAATCAGACTTCTTTCTTCTGTTCCAGACGAGATAGCTACTGTTCACTTCTTTGCTGAGGATGCGTTTTTACTCTCTTCTGTATTTCTTTCAGGTCCTTTACGGTCTTTTAGGTTAGGTTCTTTTGGGTTAATTTGTCGTTTTTTTAAAGTTTGAGAGAACTCAAAAATTCTACCCGATTTGCAACTAATTGGGGTGAGATAGAAATTTATTGCCTTTCTTAATATGTTTAATAGCTCGAAAATAATATAACAGTGTTTTTAAATTCTTCTAATGTTTTCGCTGTGTCGAATTACACCCACCCATTTTTGTTATAAATGTGCATAAAATCCGCTGTCTACTTGTTAGAAGTTAGAAGTTAGAACTGTTGAAGGCAATTTGTTTGGCCCCCATTTCTCAACACTTTACCTACCGGAAGCCTATTAATAGGATTTTCAATAATTGTGCTGTATCAAAAGAGTTGAAATGAAACTATTAGATGACATTATATTAGGTGACTTGTTAGATCACAATGAAAATTGCTGTTGCTATCGGAGGTTCCATTAAAAAGTGTTTAGCCATGCACCATCCTATAGATTGTACAAAATTATGCAATAATCACCGATCGGTAATGTGTTAAAATTGATGCACACAATTTTCGTAAGAATGACCGGTTGAATGCGAAGTTAATTGAAATGTTTGAGGTAATTGGTTGGCTAACAGAACGGACGGCTCGACAATGTAGAAAGCAACCAGTAAGGAAAGAAGTCAGCCAGTTTTCCAATCTACCGGTGTCAAGGTACAACGGATCCGATACGCCGATTTCCCAACGCGCTCGCCAGCGAAAATCTTATGTAATAACGTGAACCGCTCGGTTGCAGCGACTTACCTTGCAGCTGTCTATAGAATGTATATGCAGACATATCTGTATCGCGCATTAAACGGGACGGGATTGTTATTTATTAGCTGGGGAACGGAGAAAATGGCGGTCCGGTTCTCAGTCGAGAAAAAGCGATCGTGACGAGACAGAATGTATTGCGATCCATTTTTTCACCTCCTCTTTCGTAACGTCTTTCACACATTTTACAACTAATTGTCTGATCCTTTCTTTTTTTTACCACGCTCATATTAACTTGCCGTGTTGTTGTTGTTGTTGTTGTTGTTGTATGCATCAAACCTTGTAATCGAATTTTAAGCCTTTTCCCATAGTCCAATCTTGCTGAAATTTTGTATACACACTTTGCTTCCGATGACAATAAAAGTAGAAAATGAAATACATAAAAGAAACTTTCTAAAAACCACGCTTATATTAAAATTATTATATTAAAATATATTAAAATGCACTAGAAAAGAGAAAATAATCTTTTTCCTGGTTCTCCATAAAATACCGAATCCAGTTAATTGATTAATAATATTTTCCCCCAAAATTTTAAGCAATTTTCTTCTGTTACAAAATTATAGTGTCGGAATAGATAGAAGAATTGAATATAAATTTAAATAAAATCCTGACATTAGTGACTATAAAAATAAAAGCGTGAAGTGTCCACGAAGATTACGTCAATATAGTTTAGCGCTCCACGCTTTTATTTTTATAATCACTAATGTCATGAGTTTATTTAAATTTATATTAAATTTTTCTATCTATTCCGACACTAATTTTCTAACAAAAGAAATTTTGAACTAATTGCTTAAAATTTTGGGGAAAAATATTATTAATAATTTCACTGGATTCGGTATTTTATGGAGAACCAGGGAAAAAATTATTTTCTCCTTTTTAGTGCATTTTAATATAAGCGTGGTTTTTAAAAAGTTTTTTTTATAAATTTTTCTCCTATTTTGTTGGGGAAATCTCTTGCTGGGAAAATTATTGATCTGCCGAGGCGTTGAATTTCTGTCTACATTAATTTTGAAATAAATATACTTAAATGCTTCATTGAAATTCGATAAAAATTTAACCCAAGCCAGTGCTGTATACTGTGACAGTCATAGTAGCTGTCCAACTACTGCAATCTTCCAAAGTACGCGAAAACCAGGAGTGGGGTGGACAGTTATTATAACAATGAATTCATCTACAGCCTCTTCTTCCAAAAACAGTCTACAATCAACAGGAAAACCGTGGAATAAATACGCTCGTGCGAATTTGGGACAAATGACGAAGTCTGTGATCGACAAGGAGAATGTCGAATAAATTCGCTCGTTCTATTTCAGAGCGAAAAAACAGTGTATGACAAAGCACGAAAGAAAACCTAAGTGAAATTGGAAACGACGATGAGTCCTCTTCTACGCTGGTGACGGTGCTGCAACAAAGGCCTGGCTCGACCGAAACATTCGACTTCCCCGCGATTCAGGCTGTTTCACGGTTTTCCTCGCAGTATTTGCGGCAACGAGGTCAAGTTTTTCCTCGGGGAAGGCAACTCGGTCAGATTGAGCGTTTTGAGCGTCGCCACGCGGTGATCGATTTTCTCGAAACTCCAATCTCTAAATTCTGTTAAATCAATCACAGGATTAAGGAAACATTCATTAGATGCATTTATTAGAAAAATGAGTGTCAGAGAATTGAAAAATGGTAGAAATACTAAAACAAATTATTAACACTAGGATAATTAATATTTTTAATTTACAATTATTAAAATTTGAAAGATGCATCCATGATAATTTATTTCTGTGGGTACATATTATTTTCAAAAATGTCCACAAATTCGGAGACAAACACATTCTCGCTACATTTATATTAGGTTGTAAAGACAGAAATGCAGGATTTTGCTCCTTTGTTTTAATTGCGATTTTATACCAATAAATATCTACCTTAATGTAATGTCATTTTAAAGCTTATTTTACGCGCTCTATTTAATTATCCTTTCGATATTGAATTTTATTCATAATTTCATTTTTATGAAATTATTTGACTTTTATTTCAGAACGTCAAAACGCGATTTTCACATTATTTTTTTAGTGCCACTCAAGCGGCTCGGAATATCAGCGAAGTATGGGGCGAAGGAAGTGTCAACGAATGCACAACTTTATATTTTTAAATAATATTAAATTCTCTGTAAAAATTATTTCAATACTATTCCCCTCAATAATATTAAAATCAATTCTCATAATAATTTAATATTACTATTAAACAATATTAAATTTTCTATAAAATTAATTTTTATATTATTGTTGTTATTAAAACAATTTTATTAAAATTGTTTTTATGTGAGTTATAACACTTTAAAAACATAGGTTTAAATCTTGCATTTCTTTCTTTACGACCAAATAAATAGTGGAAAATGGTCACTTTTAATGCTTCGAAAACCCAGTGTTAAGAAAGGAAAAAATGTGTATTTGACTCCTATGTCTTACAATGGACAGAGATTTGCAGAAAAGTCCTCAGTCTAATAATGTCTGGAGATCTTTTTAACGTGGATTCGATCGAACGCGTCGATCGCAGGTCGATCTTGTTACGCAAACGCGATTTTCGAGAGCATCGGGGTCAGCCTGTTTCGTGTAAGATGTAACCGATGTAACGACACTGTGGTACCGTTATCTGGACCAGCAGTGTCAACCGATTCGTCTCTTTAACGCCGGGGAAATGTGGTACATTAAACGGTACTATTCGAGCGTGCCGCCATACGATGCGGCTACAGCTGGTACTGCTCTCGATCATATTTTTCGACGTATGCTTAATCGAATACGCCATAAACACTATACAGGATGACTTCTAATTACTGGCAGAAATGAATACAAGATAATTCTCTAAAGAAAAATAAGTCGAACAGAAAGAATAAGATTTAAATCAATTCTTGTATAATTCTTTTTCACAAATCACAATATGTATGTACATATTAACAGATCATAAATTGCTACAGCATAAAATCCCGCAACGTTAATCGCATGTACTACTACTGCAACAATTAGTCAATTCACCACGGTGCATTAATACCCATCCAGCAAATAGGAATTGTTACTAAATATTCAGGCACCGAGGAGATTAATTAAATCGCAAGAGTTTCGCGTAACAGTAACGTGCGAAGCGGAGACTTCAACGACGGCGCACGCGGCCATTTTGGTACCGGGCGGTGGAAAATCGAAATTCCACAGGGAACAAGAGTGCTATAGCAATCGCGTTCGTCGGAGATCACTCTCAGGCGAGTTTCGCCCGAAGTATGTCGAGGAATCCGGACGGTTTGATACATGGCTATTTATAGGAATGAAGATTCATTACGCGAGGTCCCGTTTCGCGCGTATCGCCGGCTCGTTACGCCGTTGTGCAACATCGCCGCGTAATATCGCGCGTTTAGGCTAACGAGAAAATTGCTTTTCACTCGCCTCCTTTGCCCTGTATCTCCTATTCGAGCCTCTGAGTTATTCTAATTATCGTAAACCCCTATGCGCGGACTCGATCGAAAAATCATTTATGGTCCTCTGATGTACAGCGTCGGTAGGTCACGAATTTTTTTCAAGAAATCAGATGGCTGATTCGTATCGGGATTTTGCACATGTATTTTCTATTATTTGGACCATGTGATATCATTTTTCGAAGTAGAAATAGTTAAAGTTATGGGAATTACAGCTCCTTGAAGAGAAGCTCATTGATGATTCACTGAGATGATGATTCACATTGCTGTACATTGTTTATAAAATTTGTAAAAATTTATTTTATTCGAGTTTAACGTCGGCCACGAAGGTATAAATTTCAATGAAAATCCGAATTTATTTTGGATATTGGAGGATATTTAGAGATCCGCGATAGCGTCAGTGATGACGCGAAAAAACCCGATAGAGCGACAAACGCGTAGGCGTCGATTCTTATCGTTCGGCTCTACTCGGGATCCGTCGCGGTTACGTAACAGTCCCGCGTTTCGTACACGTGCTCGCCACCACGTGGCCGTCGGTCACGTTATGCCGGCCGATATCTCTCAAAATGGAACTATTCTTACGTAGTCGCGTAACCTCGTAACGACAAAACCTTGCCGGCCAGGAGGCCACGATGACCGACACGTGAACCACTTTTTGCATCGCTCCATTTAGGGCGACGAGCATTTTTCCACTGCTGTTTTTCAAAATAACTCTCGACACCTCCGCAACCCATTTTCCATCGCGATCTCTATCTGTTTTGGTAGTGGCGTAACGTCTTAGAAATTGTTCATTTTTCACACTGAGAAAAAAAAGTAGTTACTTCAATAACACGCGTGTTATTGTAATTTTTTTTACTTCGATGAATATCAATGTATTCTTTTCAATAGTATGAAATTTAGAAGCAAATCGTGATGTATTTGAATTGTCTATCATGAAATGATTGAAAATATTATTCGATTCAAGACCGTACATTATTATTCGTAATATTTCTCTTTTTCCTTCAATCAGATATGTTGTTAAAAAAATTTGAGAAATGTATTGATTTATACTGGAATTGGTTTGAGGCCATATCTTATTTTTTTTGAAAACATTGATGTCAAGCTATTCGCTTATATGATTGGCGGAAATGAGTTTTGCTATTGAAATTCAATAGTATTAAATATCAAAATAAGTTCATATGATATTGGCACTATTCAATAGTACATCTTATTGAATCAACATATATTTTTTTTGTTTCGACAGGATTTTTTTCTCAGTGCACAGATTGTAAAGATTATACATATATTATTTAAAACATCAATATACATATTATGATGTATTTAGAAAATGGCTATAAATTTGAATAGACACATCCTCGTTATTTTAAAACAGAAACTTTTAGCGTCCTGGTGTTAAAAATGGCTGAGAAGTATAAGACAATACAAGAAATTGGTAAGAACATAAACTTTAATCAAGAAATCAGTCCTGTCCGTAGCTCCCTCCACCAAAGAATGATTTCTAGGTCGCCCCAAGATCATGCTATAATCCGGAGAATGTAATCTAGATCCTCATACTCCCAATATCACGAGCAACTCGAACCCGAAGTGCATCCGAAACTGCAGTCTCAAATCGACGCCAATAAAATCATCGAACAGTAACTAATTCCACGGAATAGCCTAACTTCGTTTAGCAATTCGTCATAAACCCGGCGAATCCGTCCCATCAAGCCGTTAATGGCGACTCGTTAAAAAGATTTAGAGATTCACGGTGGAAGCGCGCTCGTAAAGACCTCAACAAAAAAAGAGAAAGATCGTGGTCTTCCATTCTTATGGGAAAGATCGTAAACGCGTGTGTGCAGGTTTTACGGTCTCGCTCGATATATTATATAATAGGAGCGATTATGAGCGGAGGGCGGTGACGAAAGTTTCTGTTGAAAGCGGCCCGGGTAAAACGGCGCGGCGCGGCGCGGCGGTCGCGTCTCGCACGGATATGCAGGACAAAGAATGATATATCACGGTATCGTAACTAAGACGCTAATTATATGCTCGCAGGCATTGCCATTATCTAACCATAACTACTCCCACCTAGATTCCGGACAATGTGACTGGACGGAGACCTTTAACAGAGTTATCTTGGCCAACGCAGCTGCTCGGTGCTCGCCGGGACGGCCGTGTTGTAACGTTGTAACTCGCGGTGCAACGAGCTAAATTGTCGTTAACGGTAAATTACAACAGGCGAACCATTCAGCTGTGCAAGCCGGCTCGGATCCAGAATTAATTCGCTGTCCCCGATGCGCGACGCTTCGCGATGCTCCGCGAATATGCTTCGGGGACACGGAGGTTCATACGAACCCGCGAATGTGACATTTCAACGGCGGGGGATCGTTAGGCGAACACCTGGAAATTCCTAAGAGTACCTGGACATTGTGCAAACCCCGCGAACAGACGTAAGGAACGCGTTTCAACCGCGCATTGTCGCTACAGTTCCAGAAAGTACGGTTGTAAACTCGGTTTCCAATTTTCGCGTAATCGGGGATATTCAAAGTATTATCACTTCGAAGAGACAAATCGTACGGCGGTGAAACTGGACTCATTTTGAAGCTTAAAGCCTCTAATTTTACTTCCCCTTGTTCGTTTTCTCCTGAGATGTTTTTGTATAGCGTAGCAGATAGAGAGCCGAAGACATCTTTTCTTATCGTAAATGAACGTTAATACACATTGACACGTCTCCAGGGATTTTGGAAATTTTTTTCAAGATTGAATCTAACACGTATTTAAATATTGAAATTTCCTCTTTACAACGACACCTTGAAACTTGATCTACGAATTTTTTTCAATGAGTTAATCCACTTTGATTGAAACTAGATTTCGTGGGCGTTCAAACTGCTATAGCTCCGTTAAAAAAAAATCGCAGGACAACAAAACTAAACTCATTTTAAATGTTACTTCCTTGTATTTTTTCGTGATGAAAAATATGTAAACAAAACCTTGTATGCTATAGTTACTCTCACTGCCCACAACAAATTCTGAAACATGAAATTTCAATGATCTTCTGTGGACAATATCGGGCTGGATAGTTGGATAGCTGTGCCCGGCGATTGTTACGGTTAAGAATGGTTAACAGGAACGGTTTCCACGGAAGTGCGAACGGTGTCACCGCTTGCGGGACGTTTCCCATGGCAGACGAAACGAAGAGAAGAGGGTCAAACGAATACAGTGGCCGTCGCGATTTTCCACGGCGTTCGATTAGCGCCGTGGAGAAACAGCGAGAGCGTATTATGTCACAACGGCTGGTTGCAGTGGCAAGGTAGAGCCAGGCCGTGAACCTAAGTGCAGCCGCCGCCTCCGCCGCCGCCGCGCCGGCACGTTGCATGGTCGCACGTGACTGGTTAGGCGAGCTCGTTTCTTCGTCTATTTTCTCTCGAACTGTACAATTATTCCCTCTGGAACAAACGAACGGATGGACGGAGAACGAAAGACGAATAGTTGAACGATACGCTTGCAAAATCTGTGTGCAAATATTTTTGGAATTCGCCTGTTTGAACATTTATTAACAAGCTACTCAATGACTGTACTACGTCATTAATCATTTTATATCTTCTCCCTGGACTCTTGGAAATTGAAAGATTAACTACTTAATCTCTTTTGTCGGAGACGTCATGGGTTTCGTATGCTAAACTTAATTGTTTTTAACTTTCCATCATAAATTAACGTATATAATAGTAACCTAACTATTGTAAATTAATTTCGAAATAGTACGAATTTTATTTTCCACCAATGCGTATTCATAATTAATTCCTGAGTTTCTATGTTAGTGCGTAACATAATAAAATGCATGATGTAAACTTGTACTGCATTTTGTCATGCATGTTCAGTTTGATTCTTATTGTTCGGTCGAATCGCCACTGGAGATTTTTAGAGGATCGGATGTAATATTTCGAAAATATGATGGGTAAGTGAGCGCGAACGGTTCAATTGTCACGTACACAAACGACGGAAACGGTTACCGAAAGGTGAACCCGAGGAGCTGAACCGTTTCTATAAAAACCAAAACTGTTGTCAGCTGTGCGCATTTGGGCAACAGATCGCGAGAATCGAGCATCGTTTCGGTGAAATTCTCCTGGACACGAATATATGGATATCAGTGGATCGGTGATACAATAGAAATTCTAATCGCGAATCTTGCACTGTGTTAAATCATATAATCGTGTAGTACAAACAATAAAGAGAACACGGAAACTTAGTCAACATCTGAGGCGAGGGAATATTTAAGGCATTGTTGCTAAAACATCGGTAGAATGAGGTAAACAATCATATATTAATAAAAGAGTACTAAATGGAAGGATTATTATTTATTTAATATCTATTACGTATAGTTATTTATTTGAATTGATATGTGGGTATAAATGCGTACATAATTTAACCTTCTGACCGTCTAATATATTTGTTTTCCCATCCCCTTTTGATTCGAATGTAAGAAACAGTGTAGGTTAGCGAAGACGGTGCGAAATTATGAACACTGTAAGATTGACAATAAAAATACGACACAATTAAAGTAACTCGTCTAATAAAATAAATACTAAACAACTGAAGATTGATCATTAACGTGGGAAAAAATACGACTGAATAATCGCATTAAATTGCAGTAACAACAACTATCAGTAAAAATATTTTTCGTGGGTTTATTAGCATCTTGAAATCATTTTCACCATGGTTATAGACAAATCGAAAAATGTTTACGATAATTTATCACGGCAGAATATTCTTCAAAATTGTTTTACGAATAAATCTGAATAAATAATAAATAGATAATAGAAAAGAATCGAACGTAATCTGTAAGGACGAAGAGAATAAAGGGAAATAAACTGTTTTTCACAGTTGTAGAAGGTCAGCCACGAAGAACTTGACCAGGAAGTCAAAGTCTTGTTGCAACAGCCGCTGCGACTCGGACAGCTCCACCAGCGACAGCTCATCCGACTCTTCAGATTCATTCTCCTCCACGTCCTCGGACAGTAGTTGCGGTTGTTCCGACTGCGACTGCTACGACTGTTACTACAGTCCTCCGAATAGGAGGAAGGGCAAGGGCAAAGCCAAAGGGCGAACTTTGCAACCCAAGAAAACCTCGAAACTCTGTAAATCACCCTGCAGCGCGAAGAAGAAGCCGACTCGTCGAACAAGTGAGTCTTTTTCCACTTATTCAATATTTTTAATCACATTAATGTTCTTCGCTGTGGATATAAGAAATTAACTTTTTATTAATTTTTATCCTTCGATACTTTGTTGACACATTGCTGTAGGATCCTATTCATAATTTTCTTATATCTATTTACCGTGTGTCGATGTAATTATTTAAGGACTTGTTGCATTTTGTTTGATTTTATAGGAAATTATTTTAGAAACATAATTTAATAGAATATAATATAATAAATATATTTATATGTATAAATAATAAACATAAATAATAATATAATAAAATATAATATAATAATAAAAATATATATATACATATATATTTTATCGACAACATAATCAGAAAATCTTTACTTCAATTTATAAAATAATTACAAGCTAACAATTAAATGAACTTTTCAATGGTTAGTTCTTATTTCCTCGGAATGAAATGTTCAATGGAAAATTTGTAATGTTAGAGTGTCGTGCATAGAAAGATGCATCGTTTTAGTGACCAGCTGGCGAACAATTCCCAGACACAATATAGACATTTCTTATAAATAAAAATATCAGAGTGTTTCCAGTTGGTCTTACGATATTTTCCAAAGTCCAGAAAAATAATATGAAAATCTGGTTTGTATTTCAGGAGGTTCTTCTTCGGGTCCTTCGCCGTCCTGCGGTGGTTCCAAGGGCGGCTGTTCGGACGGGTGCAGCAGCGACGACGCGTATGGCGATTGCTATGATTGCGGGCCGTCCAAACCCAAACCCAAACCTCGCCTAAGGGGACCACCAAAACGGCAGCGACTACGACGAACAGTTGGTCTGAAGTAGGTCTGGGTACATCGAACGATCAAAAGAGCGACTAGCCAGGCTTGTCGTCCATTGTGAGTGGCCCAGTGTCGCCATTTTAAAGCGCGAGGCTAATTAAATCTCACCCTCGTCGCTCAATTCACGCACATGTCATCGATCCACGTTTTAATCGCGCGCCCAATTATTTATTTATTTTAATATACCAAGTTATTTATTCCTTTCCCCCAATATTACGGCGTTGAATAACATATATAATGCTTAAAAATAATAGCACTGAAGTTTCAGAAGCTTCTAGCGCTACGAATCGCCGTACAAAACTTTAATCTTCCTATTTATTTAACAACTTTTACGTATATATTTTTATCGATTGTGACTTTTATCCTTATTCCCACTATTCCCACGTTAGTTGTAGGTCATGATCATGACTTCTATCCCCTTCGTACAACAAAGTATAGGTTTTGTTCAATGTATAGGTTGTCCATTACGAAAGTGGGTACAATTTGACACTTGTGCAATGATTTCAGATAATACTGGATAAAAATAATATCTTGCCACTTGCTGGACCAATGTTCTCTCATTAATTTCGAGAAGAATATCTTCATATGTTACACAAAACCGTGCTTTATAAATTATGTCAAATATTATTAATTTATTAAATTGTATCATAAAATAAAATCGTTCGTATTTCACATATGTATACGTTGAAAAACATCATTGAACTGTAAATTATGTCATAAAATGAAACCGTTCCGTTAAACAACGAAGGTGTCATTCGAATGCAACAGAATCTGTTTTCAACCGATTTTCAGCTTAACCTTTCGAGTTAAAAATTCGGAAATATTAATATTAACATTATAAACCTACCGAGCCTTAAAAGTAACTGGTACACGTTCCCTTATGAAAATGACAAGATTAATTTTATTTAGACTTTGTGCGGCGTCTATCATAATACGTGCTCTACTAAAGATATCTATACAATGATTTCTTATGAAGTATATTTTTATTATCTCAATAATAGTAAAATAGAAAATCTGGAACTGTCATTTTGATCGGCGGTGGTAGGGTTAGTGTTAAACAATTTTTTAGGAACAAAGTTACCGTTAATGTTTGGTACGTTTAACGTTAACGCGGGCCAGTTGCGTCGCAGTAAATCGTAAGGTAGAACGATCATTTTTCTATTACCAGAGTTAAGGTTAAATTGACGGAAATTCGAATGGAAGACACGGTAACTAGCGAAATACTCAGCACGAAACGGACTATAGGCGCTGTTTAATCCCCACGGGGGTGCCGGCCACGATTATTTATCGTCCTCATTCTGTACACGCTCTAACCGGAGGGTCGGCTCGCTCTTAATTGGATTTAAGGGTCGAAGATTTTATGGTCGGCTACGGAGACTGGTGATTTTCTTGCTTTCTCGTTAAATTCGCCCTGGACAGTCTCGATCCACACCATCGATGCCGCCACAAAGTTCCCTTGAAACGCATCGTGCATCGACGCAGAATCAGGGTACCGTGAGTCATCCTGCAATTTATCTCTGTTTCATTTTAATTAGTATACTCTGCTTACTGTCATTACGACACTTGCGTTCGGTTTATGGTCTTTCGGAGAACGATGATTCACATCTAATCTGTGAGTTGCTTAGTGAATTATTTACTAAACCTACCACGAGGGGTCAAATGACCCATTTTAGATTTCTTTTTTTGACAGTTATTGAAATTGTATATTGTAATAGAAATGTGACTGGATTACTGGATTTCGTGGAAGATTGTCAATCGATTTACGAGCCGCGCATACAGTCTCGTTGAAAAGTCCCTAACAGCGGCGTTACAGTCATTATGCAACCCGAGAGTTGACGCAATTCAGATCTGATCGGCACAGAACCGATCCCTGGGAAATCTTGAATTACACGTTTTATATGTATCGATCTGGCTCGGAGAATTGAAAGGGCGACTGGCTCTTACGTTGATCTCTCTCTATCTTTGTCCACGATTATGCCATAAGGCTGCTTGGCCTTGCTCTTCTGCGAATTTCCAATTCGTAGCGCCGACGTTGCAATGAATAAGAGGATATATTCTCAGTGCCATTTACAGGTTAGTTTTGGGATTTTTTTGTAGGCAATCAGAAAATTATTTTGCATTGGTATTTTGCACATGTATTTACCATTATTCGGAGCATGTAATATATTTTTTTTCAGGCCAGAAAACTTAAAAATACATGAGCATTCAACATTCAACATTGTTGAATGAAGTCTTTTTTAACTGTACAGATAATACTGATAATTTAGAACCAACAAAATTACCGAAATACCTGATCATTCAACAAATAAACATGGAGACTATGAAATTATTTGTCGTAATAAAACTTATTATAATTATTTTCATCCGTGATAAAAATTAAGTATTCGAACCTGTCAATTATCTAATATTAGCGTGTTACTAAACTCACATAATCAGTCCCATAAAAAATATCCACGGACAAGAAACACGTTTGAACAAGAAGAAAACCGAAGAGTCGCCGCAAGACGAGGAATAAAAAAATTCGACGATCGCTGGCGATTTTTCCGCGAGCCAGGGGCGGATCGGCGAAACAGGTGCGTACAATGGGATTACCGGCGACAGATTAACGGGACAATGGAAATATCCGATGCACGGCCTATTGTCGCATCGATCTTCAATCTGTCACGCGGGGCCCCGGCGTCAAAACGCGAAACAAAGCGATCGCGTCTGCGGATGACAGGACAGGATCCGAACGCATGAATGGACGGTCGCGAGTATTATAATGGACATTCCGGAGCAATGGCGGCTCGAGTGTCCGCAGCCGGTTGCATAAGCCCGCTCGATGTCCTCTCACTAATGGGACCCCGTGGCTTCTACCCGTCCCTCGACAAGTGGCCCTTCGCATTTCCAATGAGAACCCGATCCTTCGATCTCTGATCGCCGATTACCAAGGGAAAAATGATCGAGTATCATTTCCCGCAAATTGTACGCTAAATGGACCACTGAACTCTGCTGACACTGCTGACTATGGTGTTCCATTTGCGGAATAATGTGGGAGACGCGTGTCTTCTTCTAAAGCATCCTCAGATGCTTTCTTCAATGCTTGCTTCAAGGTTCAAAGCTGTTCTTCACAGCTTTATTCTTCGGTGTGTTTTCAGTTGAATTTAATTTGTTGCTAAGGTAAAGAATTTCTGATGTTGTTCTTTAGCTGTAATTTGGTTGAAATTGCACTGTCATCGAATTTATGCTAGCTAGTAAGTGGACAGTTTTTGTTTATTGTTTTCAGTTGAATTTAATTTGTTGCTAAGGAAAAGAATTTCTAGTGTTGTTCTTTAGCTGTAATTTGGTAGACAATGATCTGTCATCGAATTTACACAAGCTAGTAAGTGGACAGTTTTTGTTTATTTGTTTGTTTGTTAAAATTAATATTTTTGATTCAAAATATTTTTAAAGTAATTATAGGCACTATGAACGAGCACACAAACGAATGATCCGCTAGCAAATTGTTCGGTACACCATGGAACGAAGTTGATTTAGGGCGTATCCCCTAATCGTCGCTCGCACGAGCGCGAACGAAAGAAAGAGGGGGAGAGTGTTCGAAGATAGGTCGAGCTTCTCTTGCTCTCTTCGCTCGCTCTCTTTTTCTATCATCGCTCCCCTAAGTTCCCCGTTTTCTTACGTCATCCTCATCGCTGAGTCACGTCGTTCCCCTCTCCACGGGGTCCCATAAACCTCTGCCACCCTCGGTCATACACCTTAAGGAAGCCGACTCACCCCTCGAACACGTTCGAGAGGGGTGAGTGCCCGATTGCGTGGGCGGTTGTTCGTGGATTATAGGATTTTGCACCTTGTTTCGACAACTGGGATCGTTGTTTGCTGTGAAATCGAAACGTGATGCTGCTCGATGGGATTTCACGGTTGATTAGGATGCTCGCGAGTGAAATCGTGCCGGGGAGAGATCGACACGTTTCGATTGTCGGTGATCTGCTGCAGTGTCCGAACCCTTTATATCGATAATTAATTACTGCGGATCTGCGCGAAATAAATATTGGCTGATTCAGTTGTGAGAAACAGAACATATGAAAGAGAGCATTTTCTCCCTCAATTATTTTATGAAATCTTTAAATTTTTTCTAATGTCTTGATTTTTCCCATAAATGCATAATTGAAAAGAATGTGCCTATAGAAATGGTAATTTCCGAGTGAAAAATCGGCAATGACGTCACGCAGGAACGAAAGGAATGAAGAGGATGATGGAAGGGATCGGAATGGAACGATGGGGCCGTCTGGGATGAGGATCGAGACCGGATGCGAGCGTCTCCACCGAGATAAAGATAGCTCCAGGGCCTTCTTGTTGCGTTCCCCGGTTCATAAACGTCATCTTCCTATTACCGAGTTCCACGTAAGCGCATAGAAAGTCCTTTGATGCTCGACGGGACCTCAAAGGACTCCCTTGAAGAAGGAATCCGCGGTAGATCCAGCCGACGATGTTTAAAAATCGGCTGACCGTCCAGCGAACTCTTTCGCTGGAAGCGAAAAACGATCTTTTCGTCTGAACAGGACTTCCATTCAGAATTACACAACAGTTAGTGCAAATGTAGTATAGTGAAGACTGCAATTAGTATCGTTTCACTCCCGATTCCTCCTAAATCTCTCCATCAATCCGAAAGAGAAGATTCATCCCCTAGCCTAGGCACTTCGAACACCAAAAGCCGATTTTTATCCAAAAGAAGTTTCTATTCTGAATCGTCTAATAATGAACGAAAACCTAGCACAGCGAAGATTACAATGAGCACCGCTTCACCCTCGGCACCTCCCAAATCCCGCCATCAATCACAAAACAAGATCCTCCATCTAGAGGACCTATTGCTCTAAGAAGCAAAGATGCCATCGACAGATTGAAGACGTGGAATTCCAATTTGCTCCGTTCGATAATCGGTTCGGGAATCGATGCATGGGAGTCATGGTGGTTCCCATTCGACGATTCGACAGAGGAATGTCTCCCCTGCCCCCCTGCGGCTTGTGTAATCCTAAATGAATAAGCGTGTAGGTGCAGCCGGGGGATTGCGCCAGCGGGACACGCTCTCGGACCTTTCGATCAACGACACGTGCAACTCGCTCGACAATAACCGCGGGCCCGGTGCGCGGCGCATTGATGCCATAACCGGGGGTGTCATAACCCTTGCCGATCGTTGCGCAAGGAGCCGAGCCCGATCGTATCGGCGCCCGTTCCCGGGTTAGGCTCGTTTAGCCGGGACAAATTCACGGATCGCTTCACACCGGATCGATACGCGTGTCTATGCACGGTGCCGATCGTATCGTCGCGTTCCACGACGTTGATAAAACCGTGGAAAACGTTGTCCAACCCCCTGTCTTTCCATTGTAATTCATGGGGCACCGAGGTCCAGTACTTAGTGAACTGCGAATCTGTTTGCGAAATAAAAGTTTTCTGACTTAATTACGAAAGATAGACACTAAACAAAAAATTAATTCTCCCTTTAATGATATAAAACAGTTGCAATATAGTAGATCGATGATCCTGAATTCTCCTGTTTTCTCTGTTTTAAATTGCTCCTACTCATTTTTGTCATAAATGCATAAAACCCGCAGTCTACAGATCAGCATATACCTCATATCTAGTGTTCAGCTGTATGTGCCCAAATCAAACGTTTAGGGAATTGCATATAAATGTACCCATAATAATGAAAGTGTTCCAAGTCGAAATTTAAAACAAACGAGTTTATCAATTATTTCGCATCACATTATTTTATATTTACGATATTGTGAAAAATGAACCGTCAGAGAGTGCCTGTTATCTCAACATTATATGGAATTCTTTTAGCGTTACTATTCTATTCCTTTAAGAATCTCGGAACAAGAAATATAAGATCACATTTATAATTATGGACACAAATAATAATAACGCTAAAGATGACTGACTAATGGATTTTTAGCTAGTTCAGTTTTGAGTATTCAATTTTTGGAACATTGTGATTTTTGCAAAACAATTTAGAAATGCTATCTTTAGAGTTCGGTAGGTTTATATACAATAAATCTTATATGAAACGAATGATTCTTGCCGATTTCGCCATAAGATACAATGTAAATTCCGATAAGAATCATCCGCTTCCAAAATCTGAAAATAGCGCCATTCCACGTACTGTCGAAACGCTCATACTTGTCGACAAATTTACCGACAGAGTTGCAGTTTCTGTTCGGACATTGTGGTGCCACCTGTGAAGAATGTAAGAAGCAATTACTATTTTAATATCGATAAAGAAGGTGGTGCTAGTGTTGAAGCACAAACGAGATGTAGAATTCTATATCTCGTCTGTGGTTGCAGTTTGCACTAGTTTGCTGTGCTTTGACGCCTGACTTTTTCTGTGCTTTTGATTTTTTCAGGTTCTTCAGTTGCTACACCACATGAGATATTGACTCAGGGCCCGCTCTAGCGGTTACGACGCCCCGGGCAAAAAAACAAATTGCCGCCCCTTTTCAAGCACTGCGCTGAACAAAAATGACCATTTTTTTTTTTTAGCAAAATTGTCTGGCAAGGGTAGTCTGAAATTTTCTATTAATTGAATATTTAAAACATCAATATTTTTCTCACACTTACAGCCAAAGCCAAAATGGCGCCCCTAAATTTTGGCGCCCCGGGCAAATGCCCGGGTTGTCCCCCCCACCCCTAGAGCGGGCCCTGATTGAATCAAACTAGTGCAAACTGCACAACCACAGACGAGATATAGAATTCTACATCTCGTTTGTGCTTCAACACTAGCACCACCTTCTTTATCGATATTAAAATAGTAATTGCTTCTTACATTCTTCACAGGTGGCACCACAATGTCCGAACAGAAACTGCAACTCTGTCGGTAAATTTGTCGACAAGTATGAGCGTTTCGCCAGTACGTGGAATGGCGCTATTTTCAGATTTTGGAGCGCAGATGATTCTTGCCGGAATAGACATAGCGTATCACGACAGAGGCGGCAAGAATCATCTGCGCTAGCCTTTATCATAATCGTAACTGGAAATAGATTGTTGCAACATAACACAACTGTAGCAAATAACATCGGTAGATCTCGAAATTGGGCAGGTCCACTAGGGAGCTATTTTTACACCTAGTTCGTTCACCTATCGAATTCATACAACGAAAGAGACAACATGAAAGTCTTGATTTGCCAGCGTCATAGCAGATGTCGCTTCGATGTCCATTTCACGTTTTTGCGAAGCTTTCCTCCTTTAGTTTTTGCTGGTTTTTGCTAAATTCAAAATAGTATACCGCAGCCAAGAGTAAATTAATCCCATATTAACCGCCTATAGAAGAAAGTCAGTATACATATACAGAATTAACAAGCCTAAATTCGTGACACGAAGATGATAATGGGACTGCACTTACTCAGAGAAACGCGTCCTAAATATTTAGACTTTAGACGAACCCATCAGCTGATTGGTCTATTCGTATACCTCGTTGTTGGCCACGCCGTAACAAAGCACAACATCGCATTTTTTGTATAATCATTTGCATGACGTCAGTGCCCAATTTTAGCGTAATCTATTTGCCAATTATGGTTTATCTTGATGACATTGCTTTTTCGTCAGGTCGGAAGAAATCTGAGATAAATGGCGTGTCGGCTTAGATAAGGAAAACCGATTTCCATGGTTTCCTCGAGAAATGCCGCGTGAATCGTGAAACCCGCCGTCGCGTCGTCGCCGTCGCGACGAAAAAGAGATGACGATGATACGGAAAAGCCTGGAAGGCGGACACTGATCCATACACCACAAGGTATATCCAATCTATCAGAGCCGCGTTGTTCTTGATCACGTGTCAATTTAAGGTTAACCAATGACACATACGAGCATCGGGCAGTCGTGCGCCAGTCGAGTAACGGCCTTCTACTTAATTGGATGTGGCGGCCTGTCATTCGAGTCAAGCAAGCGATCGGAGAGTAATGGGCCAGTAACGTGCTGAGAATTAGACAGGACCGTATCATCGTTATCGTCGTCGTCGATCGTAAGTCAGACAATACCAACACCGGGATCGAAACGTTTTCCTCGTTGTCTCCTCGTGTCTACATAGACGCTAACGTTCGCTCAATCGATCATTCACCGCATCGAAACGTGCCTGCATCAAGACTCTTCCGAATATAGCTCGAAATGTATCAGAACGCGATTTGCCAATTGTCATCGTCAATTGTTATACACAATCGATCGCAATGCGCGACGCCGCGCCGTCGTGCTCACGTTTTCCCCCCATTACATAAGTACATACATACATGCATTTCGACCAACTACTTATAAATATGTCTCTGTGTCAGCGCGACACGCTGCTCTTCCGTGAAATCTCTGCTATCATCATCCGCCCCGGGGATTTTTCCTGTCGCAATGTTAATCGTTGTCGGCGACAATGATCACGTGGAACGCCACTATCAAGCGTGTGCGAATCGATTCCTATAAAATGTACGTGATTGATTACGCGCTCGACAACACATGTTACTTATGCCAACCAGCGCGCTGCGTAACATAATTGTTCGAGACCGAGTCGTTATCAGCTATCTCTAAAAACCGGCAATTCTGAACCAGAAAAAGAGAGATAACTGAGAGAAGCGAAGTGTTTGTCTCGTTACTGCGCGCAGTTTCCTCTCGCTAAAATTCAATTCGAAAAACCGGCGTACGTCGTCGGTCTCTCTCCGGGTTTCGCACGCCGGGTGTATACAAATTTGTGCAATTTTTGTTTGTCGGTTAAACGAACACCGAGAATCTATTCAACCGCGTCTCTGTGAATACATTAAACACCTTTTACGGTTTGAATTCCTGTGAATATATACATAGTAACACCCAACGGTTTCGCAGTTGATGCACGTGGTTGTAGGATCCACTTTGTGCGAATGCCCTTCGCATTCTTCCGAGAAACGGTTCCGTTGTCCTAACACCACCGTTACTTCTGGGAAAGAGTTTTTGGTTGGGCTGGTTTTGATTTCGGCAAGTAATGATTTCTGCAGAAAGCCCTGCGACGCTTGCGCTTCGAAATAATTATTATTCGCGATAACGATCACGACCGAGTGAAATTGAAATATTCAATGGCAAGCTATCGCCATCGTTGCACGTAAAGACATTATCAATTCACTTTGTGACACGAGGAAAGTTCACTATGCCTTTATTTGTACCTTTGTTGTGACATTGCCATTCATGAGTAATTGTATGTTTCACGTGTATGTAACAGTCGTACATGTCACATGTATTTACCATGAACATTTTAGGCATTAAAGTAAAGTTCAGCATTTATAGTTTTACGTTCGAACGATCATGTTAAACTTTGTTACGCATCGGATAATTATCATTCGCGATAACAAACAGCATTGTACAGCCTATGATATTTTGTTTATCATAAATGAATTAAATTGAAATATTCAATGGCAAGCGCGCTATCGCCATCGTTGCACGTAAAGACATTATAAATTCACTTTGTGACACCTAGAATGTTTACTATGCCCTTGTTTGTATCTTTGTTCACGACTAGACAGCGGATCTTTATTCAAAATAAAAACTTTCTACCTAAATTGCAACGAACTGGAGTGAAATAGAAATTTAATTTTTGAAAATAATATAACAGAATTTTTCAATTCTTCTAATGTTTTTAATGTTTTAAATTACACCGGCCCAGTTTTGACACAAACGCATGAAATCCGCTGACTATTCACGACTAATTTTATGTATGTATCACGTGTATGTAACTATTTGTACATGTCACATGTACCGCGAACTTTTTAGGCAATAAAGTAAAGTTCAGCATTTCTAGTTTCATTTTCGAACGATCATGTTAAGCATATTACATACTTATTACGCATCCGATTCATTGTTTCCTCTAACAGCTATGTAACTATCAGGTAATGTCGCTTACGGTGTAGGAAAAATTGGTAAAAAATTATGGTTGCAGTGGTTTATCAGGCCAATCTAGTTTCCAGAACACGTTCTCTATTTGCTAAAGTACTTCATCACTGTGTACATTATTTATCGCAACGAGTGAAAATCTCGTTCAGAATGTGTATACTTTTATTTACTCTGTGAATTATGGTTTGTGATACAAAGATAATCAAATTTTACTGTCGCTCGTCACAAAGTTTGAAAGACCCTGTTATGCAATTTACGAAAACACATCTTTTCGAATGTCACTTTCATCCAATCCTTCGTCGTACTGTTGTAATCGCCTTTTTTCATGTATGTAAACAGCAGATCTGTATTACATATTAATAAAAACGATGTTTGCAAGAACTGTGAAATGTTTGTCACCTAATCCTTTTAGAAAAATCATTTCTTTAGTTATCATTGACTTTGCGTCACTATGTGATTCATTGTATCCTATCAGCTGTATACCCTTTTTGATTGTCATTTCACACGATTCACGTTGTTTACGATGTACCGCAGTCGATATAATATCAAATTCTTGCAGGTGTGACAAACAAATAAATTGAGATAATCATGGACGGCAAAGTGAAGGCAGAAAGAAGAAATAATCCGCGTCAAGGAGTAAATCCTCTCAGTGGTCTCACGTTCTCGTAAGTCCGATGAAAAGTTTCGTAATTAACAAAACACCCTCACCGTTTTTTATTATTTCCTTGTCATTGTCTACCAATAAAAACACGAAATCAAGGCGACAAATAAGCGTCGATCTAAAAAAGAATCTTCGTATCAGATACAAATAAATCTTGGGCAAATAAAAGGAGAACTATCTAAAATACCTCTAACAAAAACTCCGTTGTTATCTCTAATCAATTACCATTGATAGTATAAACTCAAAAACACAGCGATAAGCCCGATTTAATATACAATGTGGCGTTGTCTTTGATTTAAAGATAAGAAAAATCTCAAATCAAATGACCTAATAATATTTATTCATTAATTATTATATCGCTAATTGATGCAGTTATGTAACAACGAAACTTATCTCCTTTCTTTCTCATTTATTTTTAACAGATGGGTTTTAGGTACCTTCTGGCAGGGTTACCGCAGAGATTTGGAGGTAGAAGATTTATACAAACCTCTGAAGGAACACAAAAGCAGCATTTTAGGCACACAGATTTCGGAAGCATGGGAAAAGGAAATGGAGGCGTACGAAAAGCGGAAACAGCTGTACGAATCGAAAAACGCTGCCAGCAAAACGTACGATGTCAAAAATAAAGTGAAGCCGCCCAGTTTGACGAAAGTACTTATCAAATGTTTCGGCTGGAAATTATTAATGTACGGAATAATACTAGCCGTGATGGAGATTTTACTCAGGTAAATAGAAATAGAACGACCGGTCGCCTACACCGCAATATCCATATATGTAGACGTAGACTATTCCAAATATTATTTCACGAGATACTAAAAGTATTTCTATTGCCTCCATTCAGATTATCACAGCCCATGTTTCTCGGCCTTCTGATTCGTTACTGCAATCAGAGAAAAGTTATACACTATGTCCCCGTGCATAGTGTGCTACTGCCCCGAACACGCAACTCGTCTGTACCCCAAGTTCGTGAAAACGAAGATGCGACGAGATCGTTAAGTCTCCAAACTTCGTTGCGTTCTGCACCTATACTAATCACTCATCCTGTTTCTTAGAGATACAATCATTGGACTGTGGATTTTATGTATTTATGACAAAACTGTGACTTACTGAAACACTTCCAGCTGATTCAAATTATTGGAAAAAGAAACGTCTACGTAAACATCCGCAGTCTAATAATTACCGTTGAACTTCTTATGATACCCCATTAAGCTTCGAGATGTTTAGCTCGTTTACCATTGCGTAGCGTTTACTTAATCCCTTAGACGGCGGAGACCTTTTGCGACTTCATAAGCTGCACGCTTAGATCCTTTTAGTCTCTATTCAGAAATCCATATTGCGATATAATTTAGCTGAAGGCAAATGCAATGGTAAAGCTGATCGTATGCCAAAGAAAATTATGTAGTAGTACGAACGTTTTTGACCTCCGCCGTTCAATGGACGAACAGTGATAGTGAATTTAGTTTGAGATTTGAGCATGCTACCTCAGTGTGCGTACACTTTGATCGTCCCACTAATTTCCTTTTATTATATAGGGTGCTGCAACCGATATTCCTTGGAAGACTGTTGAAATACTACAACGATGAGATCACGAAAGATGAGGCCTACTTGTACGCCACTGGTGTGATATTGTGTTCAGCGTTGTTGATATTTGTCATTCACCCGTACATGATGGCCATCCTTCACATGGGCATGAAGATGCGCGTGGCTTGTTGCTCATTGATATACAGGAAAGCGTTGAAGCTCTCGAGGACAGCCCTAGGCGAAACGACAATAGGACAAGCGGTAAATCTGTTGTCCAACGATGTGAACCGATTCGATGTAGCAATTATATTTTTGCATTACTTGTGGATCGGGCCGCTCGAGACCATTATCGTTTTGTACTTTATGTACAGAGAAGTTCAAATATCCGCTATCATCGGGGTCGCAGTGCTAATGTTGTTCGTACCGTTGCAAGGTAAACACCACAATCTCCGTTATCGAGTACAGTTGGTTTGTCTAACACTCAATATTGTGTACAACAGGTTATTTGGGTAAAAAGTCTTCGATCCTGAGACTGAAGACTGCCATAAGGACGGACGAGAGGGTTAGATTGACCAACGAGATCATCAGCGGTATCCAAGCGATCAAAATGTACACCTGGGAGAAGCCTTTCAGCGCTCTGGTCGAGAAAGCAAGAAAGTAATTACACAATCGAATAAACTATTGCCCAGAAATAATCCGCGAACTTCTATATCGATTTTACGCGCAATGATTGCAGAAAAGAGATCAACGTTGTCCGACTCACGTCGATGATCAGGGGTGTCACCATGTCTTTCATCATGTTCACCACCAGGATGTCGCTCTTCATTACTATACTCGCTTACGTGCTATACCCTCACAAAATAACTGCCGAGAAAGTGTTCATGTTGACCGCCTACTATAATATTTTACGTCAGACGATGACCGTCTTCTTCCCGCAAGGTAAACACCGTTCACACTCGTTAAGATAGTGAATAGACGTTAATAGATGTCAATAGTCTCTCGTGGGTTCTTTGAGAAATTTGTTGGACAGCATAATTGCGAGGACGATTATTAAAAAGAACATTCGATCGCGCAGGTATAACGCAAATAGCGGAGGCGATGGTCTCCATAAAGCGTCTAGAGAAGTTCATGATGTACGACGAGGTCGAGCCCCACGATGACGCGCAGAAGAGCAACAATGTAGATTCGAGCACCGAGAAGACTAAAAGCGACTTGAACGGTATAACGAAAGAAGGGAATAACACGACGGACAGGACAGAAAAGACTAACATGAACGACGGAGACTCTTGCATGATTCTGAAGAATGTCAGCGCCAGGTGGATAGCCCACGAGGAGGAAGACACGTTGAAGAACATCAACATCAACTTGAGCCGGGGCGAGTTGCTCGCCGTGGTCGGCCAAGTCGGTTCCGGTAAAAGTAGTTTGCTCAACGTCATATTGAAGGAGCTACCTGTGAACAGTGGCACCGCACAAGTGCGTATCCTTATCGCGTACCGACTATTTACCTTGCCGTCTTCTAATGTGCTTTCCTTTTGTTCGCGTAGATAAACGGCAAGATAGCGTACGCCAGTCAAGAACCGTGGCTGTTTGCCGGTTCTGTCAGACAGAATATTCTATTTGGCAAGAAGATGGATTCGTTCCGATACGATCGTGTGGTCAAGGTCTGCCAATTGAAGAGAGATTTCAGCCTGCTGCCATATGGCGATAAAACCATTGTTGGCGAAAGGGGTATCAGTCTGTCTGGCGGACAGCGTGCTAGGTAACTATCGATAATCGCGGCAAATCAAACGAACTGTCACTCATCCATCAATTCTTGCAGAATCAACCTGGCCAGAGCGGTGTACGCGCAGGCTGATCTGTACTTGTTCGATGATCCGTTGAGCGCTGTCGATGCCCACGTGGGCAAGCACATGTTTGAGGAGTGCATCGAAAGATACCTGAGGGGAACTACCAGAGTACTCGTCACGCATCAGCTGCAATACCTGCGGAACGTCGACAGGATCATCGTGTTGAAGGACGGCCACATTCAAGCGGAGGGGTGGGTTTCGTTATTCAGCTATTTCCCCTTAGCTCATTGATGCACTTTACAAAAAATCTGAACAAAAATTAAGAACATTGCTTTCGACAATACCTCGTACATACAGAAATGATTTATCTCGAAATGATATACATAGTATGTAACTTGCTATCGTTCTTCATAGCTCTTACGATGAGTTGACCAGAATGGGAATAGACTTCGGAAGGTTGGCGGAGAACCAAGCTGCCGACGAAGAGGAACGAAAGCTATCGTCCGCTCCACCTAGCAGAAGCAACTCGAGGAACGCCAGTATTACATCATTAAGTTCATACATGAGTACCGGCACCGAGAAACTGGATCCTGTTGAGGTACTAATTCGATAAGTGCATAGTGTTAATAACGCCATATTGAATCGCAAGGACAATTACAAAATCTTGTGTGACTTTTGCAGGTGGAAGAGACGCGTTCGAAGGGAAAAGTTTCCGGCGCTGTTTACTCCGGGTATCTGCAGGCAGGTGGACACTGGTGCGTCGTGTTAATAGTATTCCTTTTGTGCTTGCTGTCGCAGTTAGCTGCGAGCGGCGGCGACTACTTCATCTCACAGTGGGTCAACATGGAAGAAAAATACGTGAGCGTCAACTTTTTTAACCCTCGGAAAGCGAACGTTGATCGTGAACAGAATTCTCAGTGAGGCGTCTTTTCAGGTAGAAGAAAACAGCGACGGCACATTAACGGATAAGTTCGAAGATCCCAACACTCGCAGCATTTATATATACGTGTACAGTGCTCTGACTGTCCTAACGATAGTAGTCACTCTGGTCCGTTCATTCACATTCTTCTCGACATGTATGAACGCGTCTGTCAAGCTGCACGACCGGATGTTCCGCAGCATCAGTCGCGCGACGATGCGTTTCTTCAACACGAACACGTCCGGTCGTGTTCTGAACCGATTTTCGAAGGACATGGGTGCCATAGACGAGTTGTTACCGTCCGCGATGATCGATTGCATACAAATTGGTCTGAGTCTTCTTGGTATCATAGTGGTGGTAGCTATGGCCAACCCGTGGCTATTGATACCCACGGTACTCATAGGAATTATTTTCTACTATCTTCGAGTCTTCTATCTGGCGACCAGTCGAAGCGTCAAACGACTTGAAGGAGTCAGTGAGTATTTAATATAATCGAAATAAAACATTGCGAGCATCGTAGGTTAACATCCGATTCGTTTCTAGCTCGATCACCGGTCTTCGGACACCTGAACGCGACTCTCCAAGGACTTCCAACAATTCGCGCGTTCGAGGCTGGTGAAATCTTGACGAAAGAGTTCGACAATCATCAAGACTTGCACTCGTCCGCTTGGTACATATTCATAGCGACCTCGAGAGCTTTCGGCTTCTGGTTGGACCTCTTCTGCGTTCTCTACATCGTCTTGGTTACGTACAGCTTCTTAGTCTTAGAAGAAACCCTTGGCGCGACACTCGGAGGCAACGTCGGCTTGGCCATCACGCAAAGTATCGGGTTGACCGGCATGTTCCAGTGGGGTATGCGACAGAGTACCGAGCTGGAGAACCAGATGACATCGGTTGAGAGGGTGTTGGAGTACAGGTAGGTCTTTCAACGATCTAGCAACGATCTAGCTTTTCAGCTGCAACGCCGAACATAAGACCTGCAGCTAAAATTATAAACTTGATCCTGTGATCATCTTTCAGCAAAGTGGAGAAGGAACCACCGTTGGAAAGTACACCCGACAAGAAACCGAAAGACTCCTGGCCAGAGGAGGCCAAGATCGAGTTCAAGGATCTGTCGCTGAGGTACGATCCCGCGGAGCCTCCAGTGCTGAAGAACTTGAACTTCGTCGTCTATCCTCAAGAGAAGATAGGCATCGTTGGTAGAACGGGCGCTGGAAAATCATCCTTGATCGCGGCTTTGTTCCGGCTGTCGAATCTGGAAGGCGTGATCGAAATAGATGGGGTGAAGACCAATGAGATCGGCCTCCACGACTTGCGTGGCACGATCAGTATCATACCTCAAGAGCCGTTCCTCTTCTCGGGCACACTGCGAAGGAACTTGGACCCATTCGACACCTACAACGACGATGTGCTCTGGCAAGCGTTGGACGAGGTCGAGCTGAAGGAGATGGGTCTGGAGGCCCACATCAACGAAGGCGGCTCTAATCTCAGTGTGGGACAACGCCAACTCGTGTGTCTCGCTCGAGCTATCGTTAAAAACAACCCGATCCTCGTTCTCGACGAGGCTACAGCGAACGTGGATCCTCGCACCGACGAGCTGATCCAGCTGACGATCCGCAGGAAGTTCGCCCAGTGTACCGTGCTGACTATCGCCCACAGGCTTAACACCGTCATGGACAGCGACAGGATCTTGGTGATGGATGCCGGTAACGCAGTGGTAAGTTTCCGGTAGACTTCTAAAATTCCCGAGCCGTACCATACCTCTAGTCTTCACTAATTAAATTTGTGTATCATTGCAGGAATTTGACGCTCCATACCTGTTGCTACAAAAGGGCACCGGGTTCCTGCAAAGCATGGTGAACGAGACAGGTCCAGCGATGGCGGAAGCTTTGAAGGAGGTTGCTCGTGTAAGCTACCAGAACCGCACGTCCACCGCCCTTTGATTCCCGTACGAGGAATCGACGAAATTCCCGATTTGGTCCCGTTACTTATAGACTGTAGCTTCTAATTTTTAATGCATAGTATTTTTTCTACGAATATACCTGAAAATCGTTCAGGAGCCGAATTCACTTCAGAAGTCACACCATAATTCGCCATTTTCGGGTTCTTGGCGTCCGAGTGCGCCGCGTTCCTGGATACAGTATTATCTTCTAGACTTTTTGTAACTGGTTCATTGTCTTTGTACTCGGAAGTAATCGTAGCCTTCGCAAACTGTTCTGCGGCTTCCTACAATCGACTGCACTGTGTATATTATTTTTGTATATTGTACAAGAGCGTACTTATATACACATATATACATATATATATATATATACATATTGTATACAGAGGAACGTACACACAGAGCACAACTAAGCGGGACTCGTCCGATTCGTTAGAGGAACGTTTTATACAAGATAAATATTTTTCCGCCGGCCCGTTTCCGAGTCGGTGCTTAACAAATAGTACAAACGTTGTACTTTAGTCGGGAGAACGGGTGATTTCTAATTTCCTAAGGTAGGAAAGATTTTTATTTTCGATCGATGATAGCGTACTATGACGAAACAGTTTTTATTAAAACACCGATGTATCAGCCTTATGTACATAATCGTCGAAGAATATAGAAACTCTTCGGCCCTCTTATGTTTTCCTGAATAATTGCGCGCGCGCGCACAGGCGAACACGTGATCCAGCAGGTCCGGCGCGTAATTTGAACCTGTGCGGGGAAAACACATGGCCAGTTTTTTGTACTGCGTCGAAACGGTGCAGAATATTTTTCCTTTTTTTTGTCCCCCCCTTAGCGAAAGCTTCGAGGGAGAGTAGGAGCGTATCCTCTATCTCTCTCTTTCGCGCACTTGGTGTTATTCGATCATGTCGCGGTGCTATACTTCTCGTTCGTCGTGCAAACGCGTATTGTACCGGTCGGACAAGAATACGATTGCCTTACGTACAAGTGCCTATGTAATTGAATTGTTACAGAATGAAAAATATAGATGCGGAGCATTTTTTTTATGCGTCTGAAAACGACCGAGCAGCTTCGTTTTTTCCATTCACACGGCTTCCGAACCGTTGCGCAACGATCCGTCCGTAAACGAGAGTGTCTCGGCAGTGTGTCTTCGTCTGTCGTAATCATAGAGTTAGAGAAAAAGAGGGCAACAGAGACCGACGGTTTCTGGAAATATAAATATTCTCGTTTATTATTGGTTTTTCACGAACAACAATGTTTTTGTGTTTTCTGTTGTCTTGCCGCGAAGAGAAGCAACAGACCTTCGCGACATTTTCATTTTTCCTTTCGTTCGCATTCCCGCCGTCTTGCGGCGCGACCAATCAAGAGACAGCGGTACGACTGTTGGCCAATAGCAGCGCAAATCGCAGCATCGACTGCTCCGGAGTCGCGCGACGTTACGGTGGGTCATGTTCTGTACGTTGTGAGGAGGAAAATAAAAACCATAAGAAAAGAAAAGAGAAAAGAATGGTGGATTATTTTTCAGTGAACGCGTCGAATCGTCTCTTGTCGTAGATGTGCCTGTGCTCTATCGCTAAACGAACAAACGGGTTTCAACTTCTACATCTATACTCTGCTTACTCGGCTCGCAACGATCTCGCTCGCTCCTGTGTGGCGGGCTTTACTGTCCGCCTGACAAATGGCGAGCGCGTCCCCACGAGACAAGTACACTAGTGTATCGTAATACTGACAGTAAAGAGATTACCATATGACATTAAAATTAAGCTCGCCTCGCGGATCTGTCTGCGCGACACCTAAAGTACACTTACACGCGACCAACGGCTAGCATAATGCGCACGGGCGTGTCGTGGGAACGCGACTTAACGGGTAACCCATCTTAATCTGTTAGCACGCGCGAAACGTGTCTCGCAAACGCTCGCACGATCTATCTGTATAACGCAATGTGTGTATCGTATATTTTACACGTGTCCAGGGCGGTGTGGAATCGTCGAACGAGTCTCGTCGATTAAAACGGGCCACCCTCTAATACAATTACACGTAATAATCAGCTTAATTACTAGAACGACGGGATTATCGATTACGTCACGCGCCTCGCGCGGATATACAATTTCTCTAAGTCTTTCGCGAGCCGCGTGTCGCCGCAACCGATAATCCCTCCTGTATAAAAACAGACGCGTGTGTGTAGCTATGTGTATGCATTGTTTGCCTTCGACGCGAGATTATAACGACACGCAACAACAATAACGGCTACATCTAAATTATCCGCCGTGTATTTGCGCTGAGGATGTTCATGCATTCGTAGTTCCCGTGCGACTCGAAACGCAGTAAAAGAGAAATTTAAATAAATACGTAACGCGATCGTTGTACTTTGACAATCGTACAACCGTAGACTTTTGTTAAATAATTTAAAATATCTGCATGAACATCCGCAGTTTTCTACAAAGGAAAACGATGATTACAAATTTCGAAGACTTTAGCACATGATTGCTAAGAAAGGTACGTTTGTCGCGTTTCGCTTTAATCTCTGTTCGGATCGACAATATATGTACATATATATATATATATATATATATATATATATATATATACGAATATGTATGTATATCTATATATCCTCTCCCCCTTTTACGTGTATATACAAAAACAGTATAAAATATCTACGTATCCGTTATAGACTCGTGGACGCGCGCAGAATCGCGCGCGACCGGGAACGCGGGCTCGTCGAGCACGTGTACGAATGCATTTCGAACAACCGGTGGACCTTAAACGGTTATAAATAAAATACACGGCTAACTAAATAAATAAAGGAGCACCGATATGTATCCAATATATACAAACAGAGAATGAAAAGACCGTGCAATCGGCGAGCGACGTGACACACTTTCATCTCGTTTTGTTTCCGTTCTTTGTCTCGCCGCGATTTAAGACAGCCCTGTCCGGCGCGTTGGCCTCGGTCGGTAAACGTCTTGAAATTCGAACACGATTCAAAATAACGCGGCGCGAAATCGTGGACAACACTGTCTTAATTCCCTCGCAAGACGGAAGACTGTGCTCGTTCATCCGTTTACTCCTTTCTCAGATTCTTCTTCAATCGGGGAAAAGATAATAGCGCGATCGAAAACAGAGGAAACCGCGAGAAAATGAAACAGTCGGTATCATAAGGAAAAGCTTACCGACTAACCCATTTCGGATAAAACTGTTCTCACAGTTACCGACGCTTTCCATAAAAAGTAATTCCTATAACACGCTCGGGCTATCCTCGGATTTCAATGTCGAGGAGTGTCAAAAATCGTATAAACTTTTTACTTAAAAAAGGAAAGAAAATGGATTAAAATTCTACATCGTTAAAACCGCAAAGAAATGATTTTTTTTGCGTGAATCAGAACGATCAGTCGCAGTCTTTTGAAATTCTCAAGATTTTCTCGGCGTTTAAATCGAATTCTCGTGATTGTCGCGAAACGTTTCGCTGTTAAAGGGCGAACGAATGAAACGGAACGTATCTTTCGGGACATTTCGAAATCGAAGTGTTTCAGCCCCGTTCTCCAATCCGAGGAATCAACGGTTATGGGATGTTCGTGTCGATTTCGGAACGGTCGCGATCGGGACGCTGGAATGCTGGTTTGCGAAAAGGATAAACGCGGTTGTCGGGATCCTTCTCGATGGACGCCCGTTGGTTCGGCTCGTTCCGCGCCAAAATTTAACAGCAGGTTACCGGCCATAAAACGGGCGTAACGGTTATAACCGGAGCCCTCGAAATGTAATTCGGAAATGGAACGCTTCCGTCGAGAGCGGGTTGAGTTGCACGGCGGCCGTTACCTCTTCCGGTAACGTTTTTCGAGTTCGCGCTCGCTTCTAGCGACTTTAACAATTCAGCTGCGAAGTCGTTGCGAACATTGGCGAAGCTCGCGCGTGTACTTCGCCGATTCGAGAACGGTTTCCTGCAGAACTTCGAAAATCGACAAACTTCCGGTCGCCGTGACTGTCGTTTGCGATTCTTGGACCTCTCTGTGCGATCTGTTCTCAAATATCCGTCGGAAAAAATGGCGAGTTTCCAAAGCGATTTCCACTCGACCCCATGTCTGAGGAAAGGAAAAAACGGAGGAACCGATTAGTCGACATTCCACCGATTCTTTCGCGAAAACTCCATCTTAAACCAGCACTTCGAGGCTCTCGCGTGATCGAGCTTTCTGTTGACCGCATTTCCCGTTTGCTTGGACAATCATGGCGACCGATTGGCATCCGATATCGTTGGCGATCGGTCGAACAGGTGGCATTGCCAGTCGGAGCTGGTACCAGAACTTCCGGTTGTTAGCACCACCAGTGGTACCACCACCCTCATCCCAAGTCAAGATCTTCAGACGATCTAGCGATAATTCACCGGTGTCGTTGCAGCCTCTGGTCGATCGTTTCGCGATCGTCATCATGCTAGGGAACTCTTTCGTTGCTACCACTATCGTTCGCGTTGCCAGCGACGATATTTGCTTCAGAACAGCTCCAATACTCGTCTCGTTCCACACGTTTCCCAGGGAGGCTGGGCTCAGGACTATGATCACTCTGCGGCTGGATGCTGCGTGGGGCCCAATCTCCAAACCCCCTAAAATCAGATTATTCATGTTATGCAGGAATCTTTACAGCGGAATTTTTAACATAAAACTTGCTCTGAATTTTAAGCGAGAACACTTGGAACTGCGAACCCCTGTTTTCAGGGAACTAAACCCCCATCCGAGGAACTTCCCTCGCGAACATGACGTAAACGTCGGAGTTCAAAAACCGGGAGAATTGGCCTGATCCATTGTTAGCGTGGAAACTGGCTGCAGAAATCGCGGAGATTCAGCCGGAGACTGGAAGTTTCGCGATTGCAGGGAGATTGCCGAGAAATCTGTGTGTCTCGCTTTCATCAGTCGGTTAGCCCGAAAGAAGAAGGGGAAGGGTGGATCGCAACAGTTCTCCCCGGGATTCGGGGGAGCATTATCAGAAGTTACCGGAGCGAAAACGCGGAGTCGGCGGGTGTAGCCTTGTACACACCTAATTCGAAACCGCGGCTGTCTACCGGAGACAAACGAGACACTCGCAGTCCGAGGGAGCGGCCAACTTTCTAATTCAATTTGCCAAGTTCCCCAGCCCGTGATTCCGTGATCCTGAAGGATCCCCGTTATCTTCCGGTTATCTCCCCATGTATATGCATTCCCGTGGACGCGGACGCGCCGAGGGAAACGCGATTTTCCACGGCTCGCCCGTGGACTTTTATTTTCGTCGACCTCTGTGACACGAACGCGCTCCATGGAAACATCCCTTGGGCAAAGCACACTTGTTCCCAGGGACACGCGAGTTCTGATGCAAACGGTTAACCCTTTCCACTGCAAATTATTTTTAATTTCAGTGAACACAAGACGTAGGAGTTTCTGTGATAAAATTATTTAAATAAAAATAAATTTTTAAAAAAATACCACGTTTTTAAAACGGACTAAAAAGTATAAAATAATTTTTCCTAGCCCCATACAGATTCCTATCCCCGTACAGATAATCCTGAAAATTTTTGATTGTGAATTTTTAATAGCTATGCAAATATGTACTTGTAAGATTTAAAACGAAAAACGTGGGGCGCATGCGATAGATAACAGTTCTGAGCTATGTTTAAAATTTCAAGTCTCTAGCTCATCGGAGAGTTAGTTTAAAATCGATTGCAAAATTTGTACCGAACAAACAAACAGACAGACAGACAAGAAAGCAAGCTAGTAAAAACGTAGTAAAAACTGATGTCGAGTCAAGAAATTAAAACAACGAACGAGGGCGCAATTGTCGCCGACGCGGACCGTGGCTGATTGATGGGGCCGGTCGAAATCCGTAAATCATGAAGTCGCGTTTCCAGTAGAATCTTCCGCGGAAAACGGAGCAAAGTGGGCCACCGACTGTTTGACATGTGTGGAGCACCGGTCTAGTTTCGCGGGTTGGTCGCATCTCATGAATATCAACGGCTAGGTGTGCAGCGTGATAACGGTCGCCCGACGAAAAATATTCAGACACTAATTTCCTTCTAATTGGCGGGACAAAATTGGGCCGTGTAGGTGAGCGGCTAGCCCGCCCACCCTCTGTCTCTCTCACTCTCGCGCGCGCGCAAGCCCGTCGACCGCGATTTTATTAATGCAAATTGCTGCACGCCGCCCGGCCCCAATCCGACGATGCAAAGCAACCTATACATAAATTTCGTTGCGCGTCCCCCCACGTGTTGTGCTTCTTCTTTCTTTTCCTTCCACTCTCTTTTTACGCCCGCGGAAACTCGACCTCCCGGTGTACTCGATAATCGGAAATTTACACCCGTGTTCGATCGTCGAGCCACTCTGTCCGCCGAGTTATTACATGCAAATTAAAAAGCGTGACAACTGCGCGACCCCTAACGACGTGCATGTCTTTTAAATTCTACCCCGTACTGTAATTAACCAAGCAAAATCGAGTGATAGACAGCACGAGCTAGAGACTGCTCTGCGGACCACTGGGCAGGCTCCGGAGATCCCGAGGGCCACGACGCCACGCCCATCGAGGACGACAAAACAAATCACAGAGAATTTGCAAATAAAAGAAAGGGGTAACTGCAGAACAGCAGATAGATTTTGAAGTGAAAACTTCTTTAGGCGAACCGCGTACACGATTGCTGGGCAGTAAACGAGTCTGATCCGTCACGCTTCGAGGTGAAACGCTATTCGGGTAAACTCGGGAGAATCAAGTATTTTTTCTATCAGTTTTCTACCGCCGTCTTTAAATAACAACGCGCATAAAATGGTGGTGGATCACGTGCGAAAACGTGTCGCTATAAATGAAACACAATTTGTCAATTCGAAGTGTAAAACAAGAACGGGTGAGATGTTATCGTAGGGTCTTTTATCGTATCTCCGAGGAACGTACAAGGGTTAAACGGTCCTGCGATTCGCGTAGTATTTAAAACAGAAAAGAATAGTTCGCTATCAGGAGAGCAAAGGGAACTTAATAACGCCATTAGCGAGAGCTTCCCACGAGAGGGGGAGAAGGCAAGTGGCCAGCTCTCGTTTAATTAAAGCCGAGACTTACAGTTCTGGTTCAGGTGGGAGAGCTCGAGCGCCGTGCACTTGTATCGATGCCTGGTCTCCAGGGTGGGTATCACTATACCGATGACCAGGCTGGAGTCCTTCTCGTGGTAGCAGACCAGAGCGTCGCATTCCTTCCCGTCTGCAATTCATGTTCGTGACCATGTTTGAGTACGTGGCCGGCTCTCGTGCCGTACACACCGAGAACACGTTGTTTCGCAATCAGAAGGTGTACAACCGGCGTGGTGTCTCCGAGCGATTCGTTTCCGGCTAGCTCGTCGCAACACCGACGGAAGTCCTTCCGACTGGACGTGTCCTCGGAACCTGATACCTTTCGCGAAAACGTGCGATCGAACGCGCGATGTATTCGCGACGATATCATATTTCTTACCGTCTCTCTTTCTCTCTTTATTCTGGACAATTAGCCTCTAAAATGGCGAACGCGATGCTCGAATCTTACGGTACCAGTTGATCAGTGAAACGCTTCAATCAATTCTGGAAATATCTGATGGTGCAGGATGACTTGAGACGGATCAATTTATTTGATGTTCCAAGTCGTTTTGTCGTTTTGCAATACCGACGGTATCGTTTGATAGACTAACTATTCTGCTCTATACCATTATTCAAAATATCTCTTACAATTCCGATCAGTTTCGTGGTAATACAACTTATTTGTTCAGGAGTTAGGGACTTCGATGTTTGTGTAACAGCGCGAACAGCCAAGTTTCAGCGGCGGACCACATTACAATGGTCCAAATGCTTCCGAAGGGTAGTTTAGCGGGTCCCTTAGTAAGGGGTCTTAATGATACAGGAGTTTTCATTTTCGCGGAAGCGAAGGGCGCACAGTTCGCAGAGTTTGAACGGGGTTTCGGGAACAGCTGGGACAATATAATTGGTCGTGAAACTACTTCGGTGGGTTCAACGATTACGGAAATGGAGGGGCGAAGGAGGAAGAGGCTAGCTGGCGACAAGGGAAAAAGATCAGAGATAAGAGCGCCGATACGAGTGGCCTCTGACTGCAAACAATCAGGCGAGGGAACTTCCTATTTACGAAAAGGAGACCTTCGTGATGATAACAAAAAAGAAACCGGGAAAAACCCTGAGGTGTTTGTTTGCTAGGCCTTCGCTCCTGCTGATCGCGACCATTTTTACCACGTGGTGAGCAAAAAACAAAAAAGAAAAGGTTGTTCCGCTTGTTTCATAACATCTCAGAGAATTGTGTACTATTGTTTTGTATTGTTATTAGACTGCGGATTTTATAGATTTATGAATGTTTACATAGCTCTTGTGTTTTGCAATTAATGCAGACAATTCGGATTTAGCATGAAAATCTACAGTGTAATTATCATAGCTAGACTGCGGATCTTTATTCAAGATAAAAATTGTTTACATATATTGCGAGACACAGGAGCCAAATAGAAACTTCTGATTATTTATTATTTATTACTATTGATATCCTTAAATCTTTTGAATATGTCCACTACCTTATATTTTACGTATCCATTTTTGTGATAAATGCATAAAATCCGCTGTCTAATCATAACAATGATTTAATCCTGAAGGAACGAGCGACAGTAAATAATTTTATAAAATGTTTCTAAATGAACACGGTCGTGTTCCTTCAATATTTTGCATGCAGTGACGCCATATACGACATTGCAGTGAAAATGTTAAATGTACAGCGTCTCACTGTTTTGTCCAGTAGAGGATCAGTAAATAAATAAGTTAAAATTTCCGGAGAAGAGAGAAGCTATGTTCCTTCGACTGCGGTGCATTCTGGGGTTAAAACACGGCAGTGCATTCTCGCGGATTCCGTGCACAGTGGGGCCCCCCGAGTGAAAGTGGCCGATTGTTTATGGAACGATTCCTCGCCGCTGGCACGAATAAGGAGAGTCAGTCACGAGCAAAACGAACGATAATCCTTTCGAGAGTTGTATAGGCCATTATTGCGCCGCCTTTTTCCACGGAATACTCCGCTCTTGTCCTCCCACCCCCATTAAACTGGCCCCTCTGAATTAGAAACTTCCCCGGATTCTCGGTATGAAGTTTGCAATTCGCTCAGCGATTCTACTGCGATTTTTTAAAACTTTTACCTCTTGATACGCGCCCCGTAAAACGGAATATGAAATCTTCCGGGTTACGCCCTGTCCGTATCTGTACCGTGTAATCATTGTAACGTGACTGGCGAGTTACATTACTGTCTTTGATTAAATGCTCTCGGTTACCGCTGCCCGTGCCCGGTTATTTTCTGGATTTTTATGGCGTTACGGGTTTACGTGGTTCACGGTACATGCACGACGAGCTTGTTACGCAGTTTTTAATATTTTTCTATTTTAATATTTTAATGGAAGATTGTATCCAAATGTTTTTAATCTGTTTATTTTCGTATTTTTATGGGCAGAGTGTTGAACCAGTGGATACAATGTTTGTGCAATTTGTTTCAAGTCATTCTTCTGCAGTTTTGTTGATCATGAAAGACTGTATTTAAATGTTTTTAATAGTTTAATTTTGGTATAAATGATTTATTTAGATTTAAATGTTTATAAAAGACGATCTTCCACGCAGCTTGCGTCGAGATATGGAAAAGAAAGAATGTATGTATATGACCGCGCGAATTTTTTTAATCATGGAAGTCTGTATCCAAATGTTTTCAATCTGTTTATTTTTGTATATTTATGGGCGGAGCATCGAACCAGTGGATACAATGTTTGTGCAATTTGCTTTAATGCTCACGCAAGACTGTATCTAGATGTAAATGACGAGCAATTTGTTTTATGTTCCCAGAGAGTAATGTCTTTCTTTAAATGTTTATACAAGACGATCCTCTACACAGCTTCAGTCGAGATATGAAAATGAAAGAATGTATATACATTGTATACATATGTGACCGCGCGAATTTATACAGTGGCCTAATAAATCTCAGTCATCAGATTAGATAAATCTGCGCTCGTTAACTGCGTGACACCTCGTTTTTTATAATTAGAACGCTCCGTGTTATCGCTAATGTCGATGATTGCTATGCGCACGTGCGCGATCCGCCAGATTATGTTAGACCGCAAAAATTTTGATCAAAATCACAATTCACCGCGATGGCTGCGAATTAATTTGTTCGCAAAGTCCTTATCTACGAATCATTGATTTTGGGAAATTATAAACACTTCAACTACCTGATTCATTTTCCAAGCTGCTTATTAATCAGGAGACACTCGCAATCAGTCGTGACTTTATTTGAAAAATTCAAATCTTCTATCTTACAAATTGCAGATTTTTACAAAAAGTGATGGAGATTGTAATCGACCATAGAATACATTTACATTGTTCATAAATAATCAAAGAAATTAATTTGTATGGCGATAACGCGATCGCCATTGTTGTAGCCGATCTATTCAGCATGTTACAAAAGCATAAAATACTAATTACTCATCCGGAAAATTAATCTTTTCCGATGGCAATTTCCATCTCGAATGGATAGAAAATGTGTATCGAGAGTTCCTCTCGAGCAGAATTTCTCGCGGGAAACGTGTTTCGCGATTATGGCGTTCTGGCGTGAAAAGGGTATAGCAGCGGCGGATAAAGAAAGAAAAGAGGCATTTTGCTTTTGGAACACGAAGGAAAACGTGGGAGGTACGCGAACAATGCCCGGCAAATGAGAATAAAAGGAGAATCGAATTCCTGGCGGGAATAATCGTATGCAAAGGCTCCTCCCACGTCCGAGCACGCGTCCGCATATTAAACTGCCCCGCGACGGGCGAAAAATCGCAATAAATCCTGGTGGTGATCGATCATCGATCCTCCTCGATCCTCTCCCTCTCTCACCTCGGAAACAAACCCGGACGAGAGATAAAATGGTTCGTTCTACACTGTTTTCGGTGTCCGGCTCGCGGTCTGCTGGAAACAAACTAATTTCGTGTTGGGAAATCGAACATGGGAATGGAAGTAACCAGAGGCCAGGCGATCTATGTACGTGCGATCGATGCAACGATCCTCCTCTCGATCCTCGCCAGTTCCTCCACGGTTTTCAGCAGCGTGTGCTGTCGACGATTTTTTTCGACACAGATCTATCCTTTCCTCTTTTCTTCTCTTTCTCGTTCGTTCTCTGCCGTGCTCGTCGATTGGAAATTATTGACAGGCATTGGTACTTCCGTTTTCGATTAACTCGGATCACTAATTTCGAATCACTGTTTGCAGCGGGAGAATGCGTGTTGGTGGCTGTCTATGCGCGTTTGTGGAGGTATGAAAATTAAAAGAAGCGAGTTTGCGTTTGGAAAAAGAGAAAGAGAGGAAATTGAAAGGGGCAGGTATTATGTGAATTTGGAGAACGGAGGTTTGGTTCGATTCTGTTGGAAGGGTCGAGGGATATGAACATTTACATTTTCAGACAAGATTTTAAATAAACACAATGGGAGGTGTTCCACAATTTCTAAACATTTTGAATTCGATAGGATGTATGACTCGTAGCTAAGGACTTTTTAGACGACTTTTTAAAAGCAGTAGTAATTTTAATACTGAAAAACTATTATTAATCTTGCAATTTATCGCAAAAGTTTGAGAAAAAATTGAAGAATGGAAGAATTGCAGAACATAAACTTTTACAACAGACGGTAGCCTTCGGGCTGTTTACAATTCGCAGAGGCGGCATCATCTCCGCGTTGTTCGGAAGCTTGTGATAAAATCGCTAATTAAGATCAACAAAACTGTGCTTGAACTTTGATAAGGATTACCTCTAAAAAAAGAGAATTATCTTGATTAAAGACACCTTTATAAAGTGATTCTCAGATAAGAAAATTACCGCAGGAATGAGTAAGCTCGGCAAATCTTGCGATGGCTCAGTGATCGTCGGACCTAACACGTGTTATAAAAGTTTCCTGCATACAGTAGGATTTACTGTACAGTAGGATTAATACAGTCGATTAACCGGATCCCGACTACAAACAAATATGCTCTCAAATATGATTATGTAATGAAGGGAAACAAATTTTCAAAAATAAAAACTGTATTTTGGGATGTATTGTATATTTTAATTATTTCCTAGGGTCTCGATTATCCATCGGACTGTTTGTCTCCCGATCAAACAGGTTAATCGAGGTCCTACTGTATTATTTGCAAAAATATTTTTCGGTATTCCGTATCTAATAGTCTACGGCCACGAAGCATCCGTCAGTAAATTATGTTCAGAATATGCTCTTGTAGAGTCAGTAAAAAATAACGATGTTGAAAGGCTAAGTTCGGTGTCGTTTGAGTTTAACCCCTTGCCGTATTTTAACGAGTCAGACTTGTCATGAAGATTTTAAACGAAGTCTAACAAATGTAAATGTTACGTTTTTCTGTTTAAATGAAATAAAATTTGATTTGTTTGTGATCAATGTTTAAGCATTAAAACAAATGTAGCCACACGAAAAAATATAAATTCTCTTTTCTTAATAAAACGACGTTCTAATCACTGTAACTGTAAAGCAAATGATGCGGCAAGGGGTTAAAATGGGTCAATGCTATCGAATTTAGTTATGAAGTGAAAACTAGATGTTCTAATCAGTGTGTTTTCATAAGTCAATACTTACCAAACACGACAATATTGACCAAAGTTCAATACGATCTCCGCGGAAAAATGTACTAACAATACAAGATCGTTACGACCAAATAGGCCTCGAACCACGGTTGTACAATTAACTATTTACTATTCGACCAGCAGACTAGACTTTGCCTAGCAAACCAGTCCACGTATACAACTGGAGCGTTCCGCGTTCGGCAAGCAGAAAAAGGAGAGAGAGAGTCGGGATCGATTCGAGCGTGGCAGCGAAGTATAAAAATGCCGGAATCGTTGTAACCGGCGTCGATAAATCGCATGGCCCGTGTGGCTGGGGCTCGCGACTTACACGTGTAACCCGCAGCCTGTTACAGAGGGCCTTCTGGTACAGGTATCTATCTGCAGGTATCTCCAGGTATCTGTCTCTCGTTTCGTCTCGTCTCGTTTTATCCCGTTCTCGCGGACCAGATTCTCGTCGACGGGGGTTACGCACGGTGGACCATCGACGACGTTCTCGTGGTCGCCACCGGCCCCCCGTATACGGAAAGTAGAAAATTACCGCGATTACGCTGCTTCCCAGAACCACCGCCACGACGTCTCCTATTAACGTTTCTCGGGAGATCGTTTTCTCTTTGTTGACCGGCTGAAAGTTTCCGCAACGCGCGTCGGACTTGGGAACGCTCCTCTGAAATCGTCCGACCACGAAAAATTGAATTTTTGCCGCGTTTACAGAGTGATGGGGACGTCGGGAGTGATGGCCCACTGTTTTTTTTTAATTGTCGGGATGTTGTAAATTTAATCCTAGGAAGGCAGTCTGGAGTGGTAGCGTGAGGAGCTAAGGGAGGCTCGAAAATGACGAAAAAATACAATTTCTATGGTTCCAGAAAATGTTGTAAAATTGTATATCGTTGCTTATAACTAGACTGCGGATCTTTATGCAAAATAAAAAATGTTTGCATTGATTGCAAGGATACAGGAGCCAAATAAAAATTCTATTCTTCTTTTAATTTGTTCTGTTAAGCTGAAACTAACACGTTGATGTCCTTAAATATTTTTACATGTCCACTGCTTTAAAATATACGTGCCAATTTTTGTTATAAATGCATGAAATCCGCAGTCTATTTATAACCTTGATTAAATCGTTAATTTTGGCTTGGAAAAGATATATCTCGTGTTGTGGCAAGTATTTCCTCTAATTGGGTTTCAAGTTTGATTCAATTAAATCTGGTAAAATATAGATGTAACCATTATCCGAACATTGCACGCGCGGATTGTAACATCGTGTAGATGGTGGATTTGATGGGCTCATATAGCGTAACAAGCAGAGTTTAACGAAGGATAATAGTCTTCTTATACCGTTCTTAATCAAATAGGATCTTTAATAGGCAGAAGACCTTTCTATTTGCTTTCCGTTTCCCCTAATTAGCCCGTGAGAACGTGGTCCTGCATAAGCAATCGCGGCTTGAATAAATAAGATAAGGAACTAATTTGATATTTTTCGGATCGAGATGAGAGAGGATTCTAATTACTAGACCGTTGCAGGTTGCGCGTTCTATTCTGCAACGAGCACGAGAGCTAAAATCACTGATAATTTTGCGGACAGTTAGAAACCACTAAAAACCTGGCAAACTACAAATGATCTCTAGAATGTTAATAAAATTCCTTGTAAAGTAAATTTCATTCACATAAATGTACTCCATCCACAGAAAAATTAGAATAAACTATTTTTCGCTTCCGAACATTGTTAAAATGTCTTTTATAAAACATTACCCACATCCTCTTCAACTTTCAAAACACCCAGCAAAACAATTTCCTCGCTTTAGGGGTAAAACTCGCCCCAAAAATCGAGAGCCCAGACCAACAATAAAATCAAATCTGCATTTTCCGATACCGAGCCTTGTAGCTCGATTTAAATTGCACCGAGCGCGATATTACACAGAATATTCTTTCGGAGGGAATCTTTTAAGACTTTTGCCCGACTTAATCCCCCGCGATCATTCGCGTAGCCGACCCCTAATCGCTCGGGATCGAGTATGGCAGCGAGACTCGCTCGTTTCTACGAAAAAATCGAAAACGCGGAAGTCGTTTCTCGCACGGTCGGATTAAAGGAAGATTAAGCAAACTGGCCATCGGGCACCGATCTCCGCCATTTTGTCGGCGAACCGGAAGTGGAAGCCAGAGGCATACAGCAGCATAGTAGCACAGGGTTTCGAGTATCGAGCGGCGACGGGGTTGTACGTAAAGCATGCACGAAATGGGAATTCGATATGTTAATTTCGGCTCGGTTTCGCGAACCGTGCACACGTTCGCCAACCGGGAATGTTAAAAGGTTACCCGAGCACCGGCGACGCCATCTTTGAATATGTCGTTTCGATTTCGTGGATCCGGGAACGGTTTCCCGATTGAAAAATGGCCGAGCGAACGACTCGATGGCGAGAGGCTCGCTTGAAATTGGAATCCGATGCCAGAGACGCGAGGCTGGGGTGTAATTCTGCAGACAGTGGGCTTTAATGGACGTCGGCTTAATTTTTTAGTAATCTCTCATCGTCAGAAGAGCAGTCTAGGATTTTTTACGATTTTTTACTCCATTTTCTGGCAAGATTTGCAATAAACATGGCTGTTAGAGAATGGGTTGAGAGTGTCGAAAATTATATTTTTCGGTGATCTACCATTTTGATTTTGTGCATGTATTGTATTAAGACTTGTATAGTTGAATATGACTGCTCATCTTTTACTGGACACTGTATTTAGAGCTATAAAACTGCACAGTTATTGTTGAATATAAAAATACTACTTTTTATATTTTCAGATTGATGGTAAAACGAGTTTAAATGCGAGCTAATAAAATTATAAGACATGGTATTTAACGCTAGCAAAAATGGTCGTGAGTGTGTTAAGCCGTCAACGGCGGCGTCTGAGTCCATTTTAACCCAGCTTTTTAAAGGCTTCTTACTTCTCAGCTGCTAGCGGCTAATTTAACACATTACGGACGCCTCGGAGAGCATCTTGCTTTTAATACTCGATTTTGCTTTGTTATTCGTAATAAACACGTTCTTGGATTATATGCAATCTTAAAACAGTCTCGAAATTATATGAAGTTGTTTATTAAAAATTCTAAAGTAAAATGCCAAATGCGCGCGTCCTATAGAAATATACAAAAATTCGCAGTCTAGTTACAAGAGCCCACAGTCTCTTTGTGAGAGACAGCAGTTTATTCTTTCCCAAAGAATAGAATCAATTACGAAATACTGCACCTTCAAAAATGTTCGCACAACCTTTTCAAAACAATTTCCAACCCACTAACAACACAAGATCGCAAAACCACTTGAAACGAACAAGTCCCAGTAAAATGTGAACGTTTTTTGCATTGGCGCAGCGTCGTAGCCGTTAAAATGGCCGAGGAAGGCTCAGAGAATGGCCCCGAACTGCATCCCCTATAAACTTGTCAAAGAGAACCGGTCCGCGAGGGTTAAAAAGTCGCGCGAGCAGCAAAACGGCCACGGCAGCAAACACTTCGCGTTCTGCGAAATATCGAGGTCAGGATGAAAGGGGAAAGCAGAGCGAGGCTCGGTGCCCAGCGAAGGCTAAATGCCCGCGAGAAAGCGGCTCGCGAAAAGGGACGGTGTGTCCTTTAATTCGCGAGCGACAGAGGTGCGAGAGAAAAAACAAGTTGTCCACAAAGAGAGAAAGAGAGTACACACGCCGGTCTACGTATCGCGACGATAATTAAAAGCGCCGGTTAACCGGGCCAAAGGAAAGAGAAAAAGGACTGCTGTGTCCCCGATAATTACCGTTCTCCTCGAGGGGGGCGAATTTGTCACGACAAAGCAGCACCAACGGCAACCAGCAGCGCGCGTAAAACGCGCCTGCGGAGATCAACAGGACCAAAAGCAGCACGCCCAACATGAACGACTTCCTCCAGGAGCCGTTCCGCAGACCCAAAAGCGGCTCTGTGAACAAAAACGTACCTTCTGTAGAATCCGTCCCGACCCTTCAAACTTTTGTGCTGAACGCTGCGCGGAAAGACACATTGTTCCTACACGAGCCAAAACATTTTTGTCTCCTTTTGTTCTACCTGCGCAGCAACTGCGCGTTTTCTTGTTACGACAGGGGCTCGTGTCACAGGATTCAAAGCACGTTCTTACTTTAGTTTTGGTTCCTTAAATCACGAAAATTTTTAACGCCTTTTGTTGTTTTGGTGTCCACATTTTGAACTGTTCCTTTAAGCCTGAAATGTTTGCTATTAAATAGGGATGGGATCAAGTTCAATATGCACTCACGAATCCGAGTCAATTTCAATAACCAAGTTTCATTTCATCGGTTTCGATTACTGCTTAAAAGCAATAATGTTTCAATGATTATATTTGAGAAGTATTGATTTTATACAAACTGATATCGAACCTCGGAATGAGTACTTACAAGTTCCGAAAAGATAAGCACTTCGATGTTGAAAGGAATCGAACTTTTCACAAGTAGTACTCGAATCTTGGAAATCAGAATTGCATAGTAGGTTTTAAGCACTTTCTTGATTAAATTCGTAACTATTCAAGAATAATATTTCATTTACAATACTTGGTTTTATCCTATTTCTTTTTTTATCCATGATATTTCCAATATTTTAAACTCTAAATTTAAAATTTTTTATGTCTTACAATGCCCATAGCTTTTTTATGTGTCGAACCGATTTTAATAAAACTTTCTACATGCACATAACTGACTCAGATTTACAAAATACATGTTTTAAACTTTCATTACAGGCACAGATAAAAAATTTAGAAATCGCGACCTTTACTTTTTCCTCTGCCAGTGCGACCAATAAAAATTAAAAAAAAGAATTATTCACATATTAGCTAGTAAACCAATGTTGAAAAAGTTATTCGTTTTTAAAAGGTGTACGAATACTTTGTACACCAACTTGTTTCCTTTACAAATGGCCACCGATCCAAACGTGTACATTCTCCCCTAGGACGGATGACCATTACTTTTTGTATAAATGACTCTTTCAAAGCAAACATTAAAGTAGAGTGCCGTAAATTAATTAAAATCGAGAGGCAATGTCCAAGAGCGTTTCAAGTGCGACAAAATGGCGCACCACGATGACTCGAATTAACGATTTGCGTGAGCACAACCGCGTCCAGGGCGAATCCGCTCGGTTTTCGCGTACGCACCGCGTTTCCACGATAACTATAGCCGCGACTGCTTCACCGTCGGACAGATTAAAAGACTTAGTTACTTTACCTTCTCTGTAAACGTGAGCGGGCAACGTGATCTCCTCGTCCACGCCGTTGCTAACTTCGCACTTGTACTCCCCGTAATCCTCCAGAGTTATGTCCTCAATCTCCAAATAAGAGCCGATGATCTGATTGTTTTCCCTGAAACCAAGTCGTTAATCTTTTGAGTCGGCGTTCAGCGGACACACAGAGAAGGACAAGAGAGTGAAATAAATAATCCACCATGCCCTCACGTAATCGTTTCTTATTCGCGCCGATCGCGGGAATCAGGGTCTGGGAGCCTCGGTTTCACTGGAATGACGATCCTGTCGATGACAAAAAAATCTTCCTTCCAGTGTAAATACTATCGTTATCACACAATAAAGTGTCGAGAGCCGGCACAATGTTTTCGCGATGAAATCATTGTGGTGGGGATTTTATTGCCTGGGCCCCGAGCAATGCGAATGCGTCCTCGGAAACCTTGACGCGCCGCCATTTTGGTCTGCGAAGGACCGCTGGAGTTTCTGGCCGTTCGAGATTGCGAGTAGAAATATGCAAATACGATTCAATTTTGGTTTCTGCATTCTTCACTGCAATAACCCCACGTAATTTATTCAAATAAATAAATTAGGAAATTGCTACAAAAATTAATATCGGTTTTTTTAAAATACGGTTGATATCCAAGGACTAGGGCCCAACAGGATCAAGGCCCAACTTCATATACAGCATCCGACACCATTTTAAGAGCCGCAGACTCACCGACAGCAACGATCAAGGCAAGAAGCAGCGATTCGCCATAAGATCGCGGCGTTTTTTCGCGGGGATCGAAGGACAGGGGAATACTTATGGCTGGTAATGTACCTAAGAGCACGTAAGAGGGACAGAAAAGCCCGTAGGTTCGATGGGAAGAGGAAAGGCTCGTCGTTCGAGAGCCGGAGGCTGTAAATCTGCCAGCTGGACACCCGTGCCGCGGTGCTTTCGAGAAAATATCACCGTCGTCTCGCGGACCCGATGAAGTCAGCACAGCCTCGCGATGATTTCTCAATTTTCCGTGGAATCCCTTCCGGGCTTCTATCCGGGGGAAAATAATTAATCGTGTTGCGCGTCGGTCTGCTATAAAAACGCGCTGATCTCATCAATTTCCTTTCTTATTACGTTCCTGAATCATTGTTAGTATTTCTATAACGTTTTACTCATCGAGGAATCAAATCATCAGCTTATAAGTAACAGTTCTGCGAACGACGAATTTTTTCCGGGTTCGTTTTATGCGATAAATAATGAATTCATAGGATTTCCGGAAAGTTAATGGAAAATCAATTGATTCGTGTTGTGTGTCATTTTGAACGATTGATGATCATTTTGAATCGTAAATTTGAAATATTTTCGATTCTTGAGGATATTTCGGATTTGTGACAAAAATGGATAAGACTCTTTTTACCAAATGCACTATAAAATTGAGCTCTAAGTGTGACTATGGTGCTCCGGTGCAATATTCGAGGCCAGGTGAGTCGCGAAGCTCTCACGCGCACCGCTGACGGGGGAAAGAGAAAGTCGGCAGGGAAAAAAGGGTCGGAGAGGTCTTGATCGGGGCCGAGCGATTAGTTTACGAGCGAAGGGACGCATCCGAGTGATACCCAGGCAAAATACCAGACGTCCACGGACAGCTGACGGCTCTATAAGCTTAATAAGCCGCGAGATCGCGAGACCTCGACGAAAGAACAGCCGGAGAACGCGATGCTCTCGCGAGGATCGACTGATTTATGACCCTCTATTCCTCGGTCGATCGACGATCCAGAGTGAGCCTTCCTTTCGCTCTCGGCGAGGAATCTTCGACGGGGAGATCGCGAAACTTTGTCGCGGATCGTTTCGCAGGGATCGAGCCAGAAACGGAGCTATGAAACTGAACTCGCTGCGAGGGTGCTGCGCTTGCCTTTCTGGAGTACAGTGTCGGGCAAAAGCTCTCCTTGGAATCTGGTTTCGTCTCGTTAGCGTCGCTTGTCACCGAATTTCATGAATTTATTGCACGATTTTATTGAATCACGTATAAATAAAACTTTTGGCAATGTGATTCTTTGTTGTTATTTGGACAAATGTGAGTGGAACGCTGAAAAGGGTTTTGTTGGAGTCTGGTTTCATTTCTTAGAATTGCTAGTCCGCGAATTTCACGATTTTATTGAACTGCGTGTGGATTATAATTTGATTTTGTACGATTATTTCGCATCAGTCATATAATAGTGGGAAATTATCAAATTAAAATTTAAAATTTAATTTTTTGTTCGGTGTGTGTTTACCATTAAAAAAATCTTTTTACTGTATTATATGATAATACAAATAGACTGTGGATTTTATACATGATAAAAGTGAAAAGATAAAATGGGAAGAAAATTTGGAGAATTAAAAAACAGAGTGTCATGTACCGGTTTCAATTTATTAATATCGTCAAAGAAGATAATCAATTTCTATTTCAAACCGGTTGATCGTAATCAAGATAGAAATCTTCACTTGGTCGTCTGATTATATAAACAAGAAGATCAATCTATGTGGAATGTTGTCGGACAATTAAACCGCTTTCACAATCGGCAGCACATATGCAACGAACAAGCATTGAACAAGCTGAAAAGATCGTTAAACTTCACCAGAAAACTGGAGCATCCACTAGCAACAAACGAGCCAGAAGCTGGTTACATCAAAAACCGAAAAAGCTTCGAAGCTGGTCGGGTCGGTCCGGAGCGGAAGTGGCCGGCGGCGCAATCATCGGGGAAAAATCGTAAACCGTTTACGAGCGGCCCGGTTATTTAGCCTGGGAAACTGTGTAAATCGTGTCGCTGTCGAAATTGAATCCTCCGATTAGGTTTTTTCTTTCTTTTTTTTTTTTTGTTCGTCGAGCGCGCGCGCGTCGATTATCCGCGATCGGTTTTGCGAGCGTCGCGCAAAACGAGTTCGCGTGGAAATCGAGCGGCGCGGCCCTCGTTAATATTTCATTTTCCCTGTCGCTTTTAATTGCGATCCGTGGAGAACGGGGGGTAATTCGACGAGCCGCAACCGCTCGCGTTTTGTCCGCAGGCGGACTGTTCGTTATCGAAGGCGACGGGAATTTTAAATTGACCAACTTCCCGCGCCTCGGATTGACAGCCGCCACCGACGCCGACGCTCGACGTCGCGATACAATTCGACAAGTTTTAATTAAAAGGCCCACGGAAATTCGAAACAACGAGGCGCGCGCGGTCTCGTTATTCCGCGAATTACAATAGCGAATTTACACTCACGCGAATTAAACTGCGGTCGCGGAAACGGAACGCGTGCGATTTCCGATCGCGACGCTTACCGATCGTCTCCGTTGCTTCAATGTTTAACGCTGAACGTACTATCAGATTTTCTATTTCGCAGTTGCTGAATTTAGGTTTTATTGCTGAAACTGGTTTATATATATATTTAATTCGTCCGCACAAGGGTGACTTGAGCTGTTTTTATCCAAGTTTACTCGTTTGTCTAGCTCAGGCATGTTTAACAAGCGCTCTTTGCTCGTGGGAGCACTCTCGGTTTCCTGTGGGAGCAATGCTTTAGAGCAAGTGACATCGGAGGATAAACTAGCGTAGATTATCTGTCTTGATTTCTGTATACAGAGTCTCCCGGGTAGGCGTGGCTTCTTTGCTTGTGATTTTTGCGGAGCTAGTGCCCTTCGGGGCAATCTGTGTGTATGCTTTAAAGTAACATTTCAGAGCAGATAATGTCAGATGAGGAGCTACAATACCAATTTGTTTCCTCTGTATAAAATTGTCCTGAGTGGGCGTGGCTTCGTTGCTCTCAGCTTCGATGGAGCTTGGCCATCGTCCTATAGGGCAATCTATGGCTATGTGTTTCATAGAATAATGCTTTAAATGTAATAGCGTGTCAAGAAATAGCTGGAGACAAACTATTCAAATATACAAGACAGCACTCGGAAATTTGTGTTGAACAACAAAAAAATCAACAAAAAGGGTGGAAAAGAGTGGAAAAGAAACTGGACAAAAACGGTGTCCAATTAAATCCCCGAACGATTCGCATGACCCATTTCCGGTTCTCGACGCCGTTTGATCGTCGCCGAAATAAAATCAAAAGATCGGAGGCGAGGCGGAGTTGGAGTGAGCGGCGGAGGACATTATCGAGCGTTAATTAAGTTTCAATGGACACGGTAACCAATGCCGGAATCAGCGCGTTACGAGGCTGAGCAACCCGAGTTTATTGGTTTCTCTTAATTAAGCAGGGGGGTCCGATGTTGATAGTCTCGGGGGTAGGGGTTAGTGGGGCGCGGGTAGTTGGCAAGCGGGATCATTAGACCCATCGATTTCCCGTCACCTCTTACGGGATTAAAGTCTATCCTGTGGGCCGGGCGATCGTAACGCGGGCCCCTTCTACGAACACTCTATAAATTCCGCGCCGTTAAGTCGATTTAAACTATTTCAATTGATGGGATACTTCGGGACCTTCACCGGCCTCTGTTCTATGAACCGCGCGCGCCCGCGCTCGCGTTCGCGGCGAGCCATCAATCTTCATTCCTGTCGATTGATCTCGAAAGATACGCCCCGACAAGCGGCGCTGCGGCCTAATGAAAAAAAAATCTGGTGGCGAATCGTTCCTCAGAATCGATTGCCGACGCGGAATTGAACGAAGAAGTCGATTTCAATCGCCAAGTTTCGTTTCTAGGGACTCGAGCACTCGGTTCACTACGGACTCAGAGCTGCCAGCTCGCGTTTGACGTTCCTTTCCCGCTTCAAACACGAGAAAACTGTGGACAATATCGGGGATTGCTATCTACTTCGATCTAGTAGCACGGTGATTTTTGCCAGGCTTGGAAATGGCTGACTGACCTACCAGTGGACCTAGAGCGAGCTTCGAGGACCGATTTATCAGTCGATTAAATTTAACCTTTTGCAGTCGGAAGCTATTTTCACTGGAAAATTAAACATTTCTTCCGACCTAGAATAGTTCCACCGTATATGATTTTTTCATTTTATGTGAATAATGGTACTGCAAATTTTTAGTGGTGACTCTGAGTCACCACTCGAGTGCTAAGGGTTAATGGAGATTCCAGTAAAAAATAGTATCCAATACTTGCTTAACGGCGGTGGACGTTCCTATAAATACAAAGGGTGTCTCAAAATGACCAGAAATTTTTATTTATTAATAAAACGTATTATTTATTTGAAAAGTAAGAATGTTTTTATTTTAATATAAGGTACAAACATGGAGGTTATGTGTGGAACACAATATCCGATAAATGGCCGCCTTGTCCCTTGCAAACGTTCACTCTTTTGACGAAATTGCCAATAACATTTTGGCATAATTGAGGACTAATTTCATTAATGGTGCGTCCAATTGCTTCCTAGAGCTCCGGAATGGTCTGTGGATCATTGGCATACACTTTTCCTTTCAGAAAACCCCAAAGAAAGAAGTCCAATGGCGTCAAATCGCACGATGATGCGTTATAATGACCGAAAGATGAGCGGACTTTTCGAATCGTCTCTGCAAAATTCTCACCATTTTTGTAGTGAATTTTCACAATTTCTATGCGTTGCCCCACCGTGCAATTCTCCATGACTAAACCTCGATACTTTCTGATGCCAGTTGTCAAAGATCAGTACTCTATGTTAGCTACAAAAAAAAGAATGGCGTGTAATTTAAAATGTCAGGTCATTTTGAGACACCCTCCTTATTAGCAATTGCAAATTGAATGACAATTTTGCTACTCTGGGTCGAAATAAACTCAGGTGCCCCTGACGGTTAAGCTTCAACTAAAACCACTTAGAAAACCTACTTAGAAAAATCATATTGAACGTCTACATCTTTTATCACAATCCAAACTTCGCGGTATCAGCGCCATAAAAGTTGAACTTGGTCTAGAAGCCCGCGAAATTCAAAGGTCGAGTCTGAACGCGCTGAAAAAACCGACTGTATTCTGCGAAATTTGTAATAACGACTGGCAGAAAATGGTAAAAATGTGTTAATCGGTTCGATTCACGGACGATCGGTTCTTGCTCAGCAATTACGCGGGAACGTGATTCGATTAAATACGATCATGGGAACGTGTAGAAAAAGCGGCGCCTTTCAATGGAGATCGACACGGAAATCGGCGAATTTCCAAGCAGATGTCACCGAGGGCTAGTCGGATATCACGTTCCAGCTGGATTTTAATCGTTCGGACAACAAAAGACCGAATCGCAAACACCGCGCGCGCGCGCGCGCTCGCCATACCGGCGAAGCGATTTTAGCCGCGATTAAGCGATCTTTCGCGATGCGTGAACACAGAGAGCACGGAATTTCCCCCGGCGAAAAATGATTATTCGCGGCACGCGGGAAGGATCCGTGCCGTTTTCTCTGTTTGCAATCGTTGCGACGCGATCGGTTGGATTGCTCGTGATAAAACTTGATTGGATTGGTTCGACGTAAAAGGATCATGTTTTATTCACCGGCAAATAAAAAAGGATCGACGGTAATCGACTAGATTCGACTAATCGACGGAGTGCGGGTGTTTATGCGTCTCCCGTGGGGAATCTCGCGATACGAACGGTCGCAGGAATCGTGAAGAATTGTATTCGAATTTATATTTCACTGCGCGGTGTTGTATGTCCAAACACGATGGTATATATACTGCTTAGTTGTTATTTTTCGTACCGCGGTGGAAATTTACGTAAATATATGACTCGAGGGATGCGGGAATTTTTTCAGATAAAAATTATGAAACGTAAATTGAAATTTTGTGGACTTTTTGATGTGGATATTTCGGCAAGCTGTATGATTTTTTCCTAGTGAAAATATCGATTCGATGTAAGGGAGACTGTTCTCTGTGATAAAATTTGGACGATCACGTAATGGTTAATTAAAAAGGATACAATTAGCTAGATGAGAACAGGAGAGAAAAATTAATCGTTCATGTAGTTTAAACATTCAGCTATCGGTTATGGTAACTTTTATCCAGAAATTGTGTCGGGTGTTCATTTTACATTGAAAACACGCCTGCAGGGCGTAGTTAAGGAGCAACACGAACGACGCCAATGGCAAAGCTCAATGTGTGTATAGTATAAATTAGTGTACAAGGCATCAAATAATCATAACACAAGACAATTTTCATTGTCACAATATTTTGTTGCGTCCGTGTTGCGCAATCAACGTGCGACATTTTTCGAGGAAAATCTTCGCCGATCTGAACGGTTATAATAAAATAATAAAAGTAGGATACGGTGGAGAAAGGAGTCGTTTACTTCGCAGAAGCTTGGGAAACCGCGTCTGTAGCGAAAGGATTAAAGCGGCCGCGATACGCCAGCTCCTTGCGGAATCGATATTTCAGCGGATACGGGGACAACGCGGATCCGCGCGCATTGTTCCCGAATTTCCTCTGTCGAGCGGGTCGTTAAAGGTTCGGGATTTCTTGGAACCGGTCCAACGACTTCCGGTCCCCAGGTGCGCTTCCTCTATTTGCATGGAACGGGCACACGCCAGCATGAAAACTCGCTGCGCAACGCGATATGTATTCGAAAACAGTTAAGCCAGCAGCCCGGTTTCCTTCTGTTTCGCGAATCCGTTTCGGATGGTTACCGGGATGTCGCTTCCGGTTCGTCGACTTCGAGCTTTCACATCTTAGAAAGCACGATGGAACCGATTAAACGGAAGAAAGCTGCGTGCGTCTTGTCGGCGGGGATCTGCCCGTGACAGCCATCCGGTATCTCCGATCGAAATTTTTCAATGGACGTCTCTCGCCGACGACGTCCCTTCGCAATCTGCATCCGAATGCTGCATCCGAACGCTAATCAATGCGATCCTATCCGGATTCTGTCGCCAATCTCCTGAGGAATTGCGAGATCTCCACGTAACAATGGCGGTGCTGGATGTCAGCGATTGGTGGAGCGGTTTCGTAAAAATGTTTCAAAATGTTAGATTGTGAGGGGGCAGAGATTAAAACAGTTTTTCAGCCCACTGTGTGTGACGCAATAACTAAAAAACAACTTTTTGAAAACCACGCTTATATTACAATGCACTAAACAGGAGAAAATAATTTTCTTAGACATTAGTGACTATAAATAAAAACGCGGAGCGCTAAATTATATTGACGTAATCTTCGTGCGCGCACCACGCTTTTATTTATAGTCACTAATGTCTAAAAAAATTATTTTCTCTTTTTTTAGTGTATTTTAATATAAGCGTGGCTTTTAAAAAGTTTCTTTTTTTATATATTTCTTTATTTTCCACTTTTTAGTCTTTTTTAAATGGAACGCAAGATATAGTAATACTGTATGAAAATACGTTACATAGAATGAGGGGATGACTTCGAGAGATGACGTCTCTTGATGGAGTCCGAAATTGTCCCAAATGGTACTGAGCTATGTTTAAAGTTTCAAGGTTAGCTCATCGGGAAGTGGTTTAAAATTCGATTACAAGATTTGGCGCATACAACAACGACAACTCGGCAAGCTAATATAAGCGTGGTAACAAAGCTAGAGATTGTTAGCTTTTCTGTTTGATTACATATCTGCTTCGTTTCGAAATCAACCAATTCCCAGCGAATCCAATTCGGGCCTCCCGCGCGGGCCCGACTAGGAAGTAACACTAGGGGGGGATGAAAAAAATGATTGGTCCAACAGGACCGAATCGTTGCCAACGCATTCATCGGCCTCGGCTAGATATTCAAGCCCCGTTCGTTCCCCGAGGAATGGCATTATTCGAGAGCCGGACAGCCCCGGAATTAACTTTCCGAGCCATTATGTCACCGGGCCATTAATATTGATTCCGGTTCCGGTTCCGGTGGATTAACCCGCCGAGAAAATCAACAGAACCGTCTTTCCCGCGTTCGTTTTGTTCATACAGATTCCGACGGATTGCGCTGTCCACTGTTTTCACTGTAAACTCTCTCCCGGGCTGTCGGTGAAAAACCGACTGAATTATTCTGTTTGCCAGGCGAGATATTGCGGCCCGCGACTTGTCTTATGATTCATCGTGTTAAAAACAACGGCAATTAGTCTTTGTTATAGGTGTGTCGGCCGGGCTGCTGTTTTCGATGCGGGTTCCGCGGCTGCGGACTTTTCCGAATGCTGGGAAACGCGATTATTAATCAAACCAGCGGTTTCCTTTCGTTTTTCGAGTGAGAAATTTGTTGGATGATAATTGCGCTGCGGATTTTATGCGTTTGTAACGACGTGGATGCAATTAAAAATGGTGAAAAGATTACTATTTCTATTATGTACAACTTACTGAAATTATTAAAGGACCGAATTAAAATCATATTTTTATTTTGCATGTATTTGTGAAATGGTTTTGCGTATGTATTTGCAGTCTGGTTAATTTTGGAGATTATACGGTGCATACTGGGAATATTTATTGCTTCAGTTCCAGAGTTATGGAATGAATAACGTGCAACTTATTTTCAGATGGACTAGCAAATTAACCTATTTTTGCAGTGATTGGTAGTTTTAAGGGAAGTGTGCTTGAAAAGACGCGGTTTAATGTTGCACCATTCTCAGATTTACAGAACAAATAATCTCCAATTTATTTCAGAAAGAATCATAAATTTCAAATTTTTCAGTAATATTTTTAATGGTAGTTTGAATGTTTAATGCTGTGTTTAATATCGAAAAACTGTTTAATATCGCACCACTCTCAGATATATACATAGAACGAATGTGTACGAGGGTGCAGTGTGCTGGAATTTTGAAAAATGTCTCCGGGCCGCGTCCATAAAGAGAAAATACTCCAGTTAAATGGCCTCTCGATCAAAATCCGAAGGACCGTCGCGTATCGACAGTGATTTCACCGCGTTAAATCCGGTTCATGACGTTTTGTCAATAGCGGGGTAGGATTACGCGAGAGTTTCTGCTACCACGGTTGGCTGTTTTCATTGCAAACTTCGACTACCGTGAAAAAGCAAGCTGAAAAAACATCTGTATTACAGTAAAAATGCAGAGAATAGGTTCAAACGTAAGGTCCATCCTTTGATCAACTCCGTCGAACATTTTCATCGTTGTTAGTTAACATTGTCCATGAAAAATCACTCGAACAACTCGAACGCGCGCGATCGCAGAATTTCCGTGTCGACAAGTCTCTCGATGGCGATCCACGTGATCTCTATGCTGGCCAGTGATTTAACCACGTTCCCGTTGGGTCCCATTAACCGGTGAAATCTCGTGGACACGTGACGAGCGTGTCGGTGCACGTGAAACAGAGAGAAATCGCGTCGGAGACACTTAATCTGCGCCTGGCCCGTGCCTACGCACGCGAAACCGTCTACGCGGTGGAAACTTAATCTGGCCTGATTCACCCGGCTGGAATTTGACAGACGAGATCCGTCTGTAGACAGTGAGAAAGAGAGAGAAAGAGAGGGAGAGAGCGAGAGAGAGAGAGAGAGAGTGTCAGAGAGTACGAGGGAGAAAGAGATAGAGCACCGTCATCGCGGATTACAATGTGCCGTTTAATTATTCCGAGCCGGCACGCCGACAGGAAATTGCGTCACGCGCATTGTCCTCCGAGCCGGGTCGCGACGACGACTCGCGTTTCTAGAGTCCTTCATCCCGGAGAGGATTCCCTAACCCGCTTTTCAAAGTACCCGCTGCGCGAGCACGGATTCTCATCAGTTATCTCCCCTGCTCTCGATGCCTCTCTTCCTTTATTTACTTGTCCGTTTTAATTATTGGGCGCGAATATCCCCGTTTATCTCACTTGTCACCCGTGCAGATATCTAGATGGCACAGTTGACAAAAAATTTACCGATTCACTCGAACTTCATATGCAGTGCTGATTTATCTCACTGTAAGATCGGACCGAACGACTTCGATTTCTTCGAGATGTTAGAATTAGTTTGCCAACGTGAAAATATTGTTTTCAGAAAATTGCAATTGGTCACAGTTGACAAAAAAATGACCGATTCACGCGAACTTCATATGCGGTACTGATTTATCTCACTTCGATATTTTCGTGATGTTAGGATTAGTTCGCCAGCGTAAAAAGCTTTTTTGAAAAAATTTGCCATTGGTCAGAATCACGGAGAAAACTGTCAAGGTTGTTTTCTGCTACTTGTTTATTTGGACTTGTCAATTAAAGACGCGTATGCTTCCACAGTGTAGTTACAGGTAATCCAACGGATCCCTGCATGTGAACAGGCAGGGGCTGATTTCGGCCGTTCGTTGACACCATTGATGATTACATGGCGCACGGTGCTGATCCTTCGAATTCTATGGGATCGCCGAGCCGAAATCCAACCGCGTGCCGGAATCGATCGAGCCGGCCGATAATACGCTAATTTAATCGAGTAAATTGCGCCGTCGCGGCGCACGCTCCCATCGGCTCGCGAAATCAAATTAGCGAAACGGTCAAATGTTAATTAATCAGTTTGTCGCGGGGCTATCGCTGCGTTCCGCGAGCGACTGCGAACCTCCTCGCGGTATCCCCGGTATTCTAATCAACGTCGAATCATCTTCCACTAAAAACACGTCAAGTAAAAAATAGTAAAAATATTAGAAGCTTTAATTCTTGCTACAATTCTTTACAGAAAAAGCATGATTTTGCAACCTCTATTTTACGTAATATGTATTTAGTCTGCGTAAAAATCCCTAACACAATTACGGAATAATTAGAAAAAGAAACGAAAAAGAATTTATTTAACTGAGCCTCTCGCAGCACGATGGACGCTTGATTTGCCCGATCGAATATTTTACACCAACGCCAGCATTCCCATCAACCACCCGTAGATCCGCCATTTCGCAGCTCCAACCCCCATTTCCGGGATGCCTTCGCAGCACCCTCTGTCTCTGGCGTATTCTATTTCCGTTTTCAAATTACTGCAACGTTCCTCGAGAGCCCTGCTGTGCTCTCTGTTTCAAGTCCGCGCGAAATTTTCATTGCATCCAGTTCTACCCGTCGACTTTCGGCTTGGAAAGCGCGAAACTTGGCCCCGATTATAATCGAGACGGAATCGCGAGAATTCGAGGAACACAGGCTTGATAAGACTATCGATATCCGAGCGTATTACGCAGCCCTCGACGGGGAACAATGGCACGACGTCGAACAAAAGCTGGTTTCCGATGAACTTCGAGAAGTTCGCTCTGGAGCTGCATCTGAGCTGTGTTCCTCAATCTTTTTCGCTCGTACATTTGCTTTTCAATTATTTCACTGCGAATCTTTATGCAGATTGTTCATTCTTTCTGTAATACGTGACTTTTATTATTTGTCGACATGTTGGCGACATTTTTCCGATTAAAATGAACCCAAACACGACACAGTTCGGATTTCATAACCTTCATTATCCGATCCTCTTTCAAAAATGAATTAGAGGGTCGCGAACTGCAGCATTGATTTTTATGAATAGGAGAATTAATTTTTCTGTCGATTGAAAAATTGTTATGATTCAATGTAACATTGTATTTTGAACACTCGTGTTCTTCTAGATTACGTTTACACTCGAGTTCGGATAATCGAGTTCTCACTGTTTTTCGAAACGCGATCAGCATTACGAAACAAACGCACTGCAAAGGAGCTGACAGTCGCAGCTTGTATTTCAATGGTGCAACTTAATTACCGGCAGTCTTGCTAACAAACTCGTCGAAGTTTGTTCATCTGTCCGTAAATTAGAAACGTTATAAAAGGTACAGTCTGGCAAAGGTATCGCACCGATAATACCGAGAAACATCCGTTCGTTTGTTTGATAAACAATGAACGATTGCTTTTTTCAGCCGAGAAAGACGCGCGCGCGACCCGCCGTGCTCGAGCAACAGAATGGAAACGGCGCAACAATAACCATAAAACGACAAGCCGATTTACTTTACTTCGTCCGGAGACTATGCGCGTTGCAGGCGGTCAAACATTTTCCCGTCACAGATCGCGAGCTGACAAACGACGAGCCTTTTGTAAAACGCGGAGCTTTCGCTTCGACAAATCGACCTGCTCACACTGGAAAATTCTCAACTTTGCTTATTAGAGTGGAGTAGACGAGTTTACCAAAAGTCTGTTTTAACACTGCGTTTAAATTAAAATATGGCGCTGAACTAATCACATTTCGACAGGTTAACACTTTTCTTTGTACGTTTTAGAGAACAGAAATGAAAATTGATAAAATCAAACTTGACAAGTTGCCAAGAATTAAGACTGTCGTTATAAGGAAAAACGCCGCATGTCAAAAGTGCAGAAAATTTGAGTTTATACAATTACCCTTTGCAGTCGGAGCTATTTCAAGTCGAAAATTAAACATTCCTTCCGACTTAAGGATGTTAATCCTGGGTTATGAAATCCTAATATCAAGTATAGGTATAGGTACTTACGAATTTTTCAAGATCTCCTCCGTCGGATCGACAGGACACTGCCATTTGCGCGAATGTGTACGTCTTAATAAGTGTGAAGCACAAAACAACACATTTACCAAAATCGTGACAGCGAACGGGAAGAAGTTACTCCGACCACGATCAAAATAGTTGTCACCTCGGTTTTTCATGAGTAGCTAAGGGTAGATTTAGGTGGGGACATGTTGCGTTTGTTAATTGGACGGGGATGTGTCGGAAGGACTTTAGGTTGAGAAGTGGGGAAACTGTCAAAGAAATTCCTTTTGGTATTGTTTTGGTATTGTGGCTTCTGTCAAACTTCTTCTCTTCCGGATGAGTGGAAGGTGTTGATATAAAAAACAAGTTTACCAACAATTTTCTTTGTTGTAAACAATTTGGCGGCAAGTTTCTCTTAAGCGACCCCAAGACGATCAATATTATCGTCAATATATTGCACAATAATTGATATTGTACAATAATATTGATCGTCTGTAAATCAAACTGAAAGATTGCGCAATATATTGAGTCAATCAAAAAGAGTTTGATTTTAATTGTACAATCTCGTAAATATTGCTTCGTCTGTGGATAATATTGGCTCAGTTCTATCTTCACAGTCGCAAAGTGAACATTGAGTTTTCAGGTATGGCTACGAAGGAAAAGAAGAGGAAGAAAGAAAATTCATTTTAGAATGTATCGAGGTTTATCAGAGCTTACTTGCTTAATGGAATACAAGAGTAAAGAGTATAGCAACAGAATAGAAAAAAATGAACAATACGAACATCTGCTTCGGAAATATAAAGAAAAGTATCCAGATGCTGATAAGTCGCAGTTAGTTAAAAAATATTACACCTGCGCTTCTTTTTCTCCTTCTTTTTCAAGCTATAACTAAAGCAATGGCCACACAACTTGCTTTCTTTTTATACCACATGTCATCAGTCGTGCACTAAATTATTGGGCAATAATATTGTCTCGTGCGAATGAACCAGAAATATTATTGTGCAACATATTGTGCCGTATCTGTAGTTAGTTGTCGGGAAGAACGCCGCATGTCACATAATTTCACTTTCGAGATATTGCCGTTTAAAGTTTTGGTCACTTTGCCATAGGACATCGGTTCAATTGCATTATGTTTTTAAGCCTTTCGAATTTATTTTCATGACTTTTTTCTGTGATAGAGACGTAAATCCTGTACTATACAAATCAATTAATGCATAAACTCAATATTGAAAAATGCCATGTTATGCGGTCTTCCCGTCGCTCTGTACCATTCACATATCCTTACCGTCTCAATGATTGTATTCTCTCCTCAATAAGTGAGGTAAAGGACTTAGGTATTCTTTTCTCCTCAACCTTGAACATTTCCAAACATATTCATAACATTGTTAATTCCGCATCAAGAACACTCGGGTTTATACTACGCTTTTCTACTGATTTTCACTCAATACGCACAATTAGTCCGTCCCCAATTGGAATATGCTTCAGTTATATGGTCTCCGAATAGCTTAAATTATGAAATCATGCTAGAGAGAGTGCAGCATAAATTTCTCAGGTTTTGTTCTCATAAGATTAATAATCCTATGTCAATCTTTGATCATGATTACAACCTGGAAACATTGTCTGCTCGCAGAAGAGTATCCGACCAGAGCTTTATTTTTAATTTAATTAATGACCATATAGATTGTACCTCTCTCCTTATGCAAATCAATTTTTACACACCTGAACGTGCTTTGAGATCTCGAGCAGGTTTTCAGACACGTAAATGCAAATCCACATATGGATTAACAAATCCTATAAATCGAATTATTGCGAATTCCAACACTCTATATAATAGTGTTGACTATTTTAATGGGTCATTACAAACTTCCAAAAAAAAATTACGCAGGATTAACTCATAATATCAGTACCTCTATACCAATAGTTTCTTTTTCTTTTATGCATGTCCTTTCTTAGTAATTTATGTTAAGTCTTTATTCTATTGTAAGTCTTTATTCTATTGTAAATGGACCTCGGTCCGTGCATAATGAATAATAATAAATAATAATAAATAAACTGAAATTTTTTGAAATTGTAACATGCGGCGTTTTTCCTTGCAACCACAGATATTGACGATAATATTAATCGTCTAGGGGCCGCTTTACAAATGTCCATCGATCCAGAGGTGTAGATTCACCCCTAGAACGGATAACCATTACTTTTTATACACCCTGTACGCGATAGGCGGGGTTGTTTCTTTACAACCACAGAAAAATTCCGCGGAAAAGGCTCGATGGAGCAGAAAACTGGTCTGCGGGTCCAATTAAAGGCGAGGAGACGATAAGGGGCCTTAGTCCGTAGGTCCTGGGAGAGGATGAGGTCAATCCGGGACGGAAGAGAGGAGGAACCGAGTCGGAATGAATCGTCGTTAGGGTCACGGGCCTCTGTCGGGCCTGTTCGGGCTCGTCGCCCTCGGCAACCTCGTTTTGCCCGTCGTTTTGTCGCCGGGTTCTCGATCATCGTGGTGAGATAGCGCGGCTGGGCCGGTGGTCCGTCCCGGCTTCTCATATTCTAAGCGTCGCCGCGCTCGGTCAGGATTAAACGAGATCGTCGATACCTGAGAGCAGGCTCACGAGCGCTCGGCTACGCTCCCCTGCCCTCCAATTTATATTCCGTTCGCTTTTAATCGAGCTTCCATTACGTGCCGGCGCGCCCGCGTCCCGCAAGATCCAGTTAATACGATCGTGGCTTGTCGAACGCGCGACCTGCGCGCTCTTACTCGAAAGAAGTTTGCGGTTGATTTCGCTCGACCTTCAGGAGTCGAAGAAAAATGTCACGGAACAATAAGGAGACATTAGAGGCTCCAGCGCGGTACCGTCGTGAAGATCATTTCAAATATCATGCACACGTCTAATTTACATACACGAGGCATTACCGTATCCGTTCTACCCGTCGACGCGTCACGATCGTCAGAAGCGACACAGACGTGGTGCTTACTTCGGATTCTCAACGGGACTTCCTACGACTATGCAAACTGTCCTGGAAATCCCGGTAGAATCTCGGCAAAGGAGAATGTAGACTGTCGACGCGACGGTTCGGAGAGGCAGCTCTGCATCGATTCATTCCGAGATCGAAAACTTCATTTTGTCACCTTAGCTCCCCCGGGTCCATAATCCTACTCCTTATTTTAACCCGCGACTGCAATTGTAGTGCAATTTGCGACGTTGACAACGTTGTAGCTCTTGTCACTGTGTTTGCTTGCAGCATCGGGGACCAGGTGCATACATGAGAAATAAGAATAAAACAAGAAGTCGTTGCTCCATGTAGCAATAAAAGTGTAACATTCTATAATATGGAACCTCTAATAAAGTAATTTTTACATCACTCGTCGCACTAAAAATTTGTAACATACCCCGTCCTTCCTGACATTCACTCGATCGATGCAATTTTCTGTCGGGGACTCTTGGAAGCAACAGAGAGGTAGAAAGCAGGGTTAACTTTTTGATTTGCGACGCGTGCACCAAAATGGCGTCCGGCCAGACGGCGCCACTGTGTCGCAGTTCCGTAACTTTTCCCGGCGATGTCTGCTCGACGCGGGGGGAGAAGTTTCGCGACAGGAGAGCCAGGTAGAGGAGCAGAGCATCGAGATTTCATGGTCCATTCTCCCGTGCTGCGCGTCGGTAGAAGTCACAGTAATTCTTCTTCTTGGGCCGGGGTAAAGTTTCAAGGCGCGTCGTGTTATTTTTCAAAACTCTCGTACGGTTTCATTACGCGAGCCAGGGAGCCACCACTGGGAAGGCTGACGAATGGTCGAGTCTCCCTTTCCCCAGGATGGTTCACGTGGAACGAACCATCATCTCCCGCTCCACGGACCGCGAAAGGAGCAAGAAAGTCCAATCCCGGGGCCGCGTCAGCGTATTTCCGGTTGATGGGAACGGGCCAGCTGGGAGGGATCCTCGTCGTCGCGGATACTTTTATCACGATGAGAAGTAGAACACGGTCTCCCTGACGAAAAGATCTTATCAGATTTCTGGACTGCTGCTGCTCCCGGCTGCTACTGCTGGATATGCTAGCCTCTGCCTACAGTCGAAACGTGTTTCTTCATCTACCGGGCGATATTTCTCCGCGGAATCTCGTCCAGGAAGCAAACGGTCTTCATGGATCAAATATAATGATCCTCCGCGTAGATACACCGTAGATCAGCAACTTCGCCTCGGGACCGTTTCTGGTTCGTTGAAGGTTCTATGCCCTAACAGCGCTACGATCTTTTTAGGCTCGTGCTATTTATTATTTCAAGCCATTACTCGTTGAATAGATATAATGACTCTTTTCGTAGATAGATCAGAATCTCTGACTCGGTTCAAATTTTTTTCTGGGCTAGGCAGTGGCAATCTGATGATACCATTTTGTCGTTCGTTCGTTCGTCATATTTGCGACATTCTTCTGGGTAAAACGAGCACAAACACGGTACTGTTCGCGCGATCTAGCAGAACTTCTGTTATCCAAATAACTGAATCCCAAACTACATGATTTACTTCACAAATCCGAACCGAAAATACGAACCCAATGGTGTCGTGTTTGGTATCATTTCACTCACAGAAATGTCACGAATGAGCTGGTAAATATTTCATTGAGAAATAATTGGAGAAACACAAGTTTCCTCACTGTATAAGCAATGTATACGCTGGTTTCGAAGCTTTCGCACGTATCGTATCGTTCCAGAGTTAAAAAAAAACATGGTTGTCTTCGGTGAGAGAGGGAAAATCTTCGCGTGAAACGGGAAATGCAGTTCGAACGGCAACCAGGGAGAGCGATTCATCGTCGCCGGTCGAGTTTCTCGCGATGCGTTCGCCCGGAACGCCTTGGTGATCGATAGACCGAATTACCAGGTGTAACGAACAGATTCTGCCGGCCGATCGACGACGATTCGCCCTCGTAAATCTTGAGTGACCGGTTTCCCGGGGACTAATAGAGACGAATTACAAACGGCGGCCACCGACGCCGCGCCGTCGGCCTATTAACGTTGATTACGCTTGAATGCAAATCCGCGATTGTTGCGCGTTGCCAGACGGAACCCCGACATTTTTTAGCCGGGCTCAATGGGACTGCATTATTCCGGGTCTCGGAGTTCGTCGCTCTATCATGGTCCCTTACGCCAGTATGAATTCTTGGTCAATGTAACCGTGGCGAAATTAACGCGTCGCATTTTAACTCTGATTGTACTTTCTCGATTGCAGTCCTGCTATCGTCTGATTTGTGTTTCCCTGGTGTTCGTGATCGCGAATAAAATTTCAAGTTTCAATTGCAAAATGTGTACCGAACAGACAGACAAGAAAGCAAGTTAATAAAAACGTGGTAAAATATTACCTTTTGCGTACAGGGGTTCATGAAATATTACAACAAATATTAGCCGCGTTATTACTAGACTGCGGATCTTTATGCATATTAAATTGATTGGATGAAATATAAAGCAGTAAGAGATTTAAAAAATTCAAGAATGTTGTAATGTTGCTTTTAATGTAACAAAGTCGTTAAGGTATGAAATCAATTTTTATGTTATTCTTGTTTCGCAGAATCCATGCAAAACATTCTAATTTTGCATAAAAGTCCGCAGTCTAGTTATTACTGATTATTTACCACGGGAAGTGTGCGAGCGAACAAAAATGGGAATTTGCACAAGCAGTCCACACTCGCTAAAAGCAAACAGAAATCAAAAGCAAGTCCGACGACTGCACAGTAATAAAAACCGCCGCGATCCGCAGAAAGCTGTAATATCCGAAGTAAATCGCGGAATTACAGTGCTCGAAAGGGTTGGAGAGCACGAAGATGAAAACTCTATTAACCTTTATCCGGGCTGCAATCCGGGAACGCATAAAGTGCAGCAGGGAATCATCGCGCGTGTCCCATTTCCCTCGTCACGACGGCAGAATGCACGCGCGAATGCAGCGCTTACCCCTTCGGGGACGAGGTGTGATCTTTATTTTTCTTTCTGTACGATCGACGTTGTGCGACTGTACCATTAGACACAGCGTACAATAAAAATTCTTGTGCTATACTGAATTACGCTTGCACACATTCCGTAAGGTTATTTAGCTCTACATAATTTACTTTTTCTATAATAAACTCCTAAAGATGGCCTACTCATTCTTAACTCTCATACGCTTCACAGGTTAAAATTTACTGGTATCACAAGATTTATTTCGTAAAAGAATATGACATCGAGGGGTGACAGAAAGTGCTTCCGCGTGGAGATAGTTAAACATATCGGCAAAGATGGATGGAAGCGCATGGTGTCCAATAATCTGACACGTTTAATCAATGAAACGTTTAATCAATTGTTAAACATGACGTAGAATCGGTAGGGTGTACAGAGGTTCCTGAAGGGTTAATTCTCTCAGGCGACTGGTTCAGTCTTGACGAATGCGTTTTCATTACTCCGGAAGGAAAGATCTCGCTGAAAGGATCGCGGAATGTATCGGGGGAACAAATTGCAGGGGCGAGGACTGCGAACTCGGGGGTGAGACTGGGTTGAAAAATCAGGTGAACGGGTTCAAAGCGAGCCGGGGGTGAGAGAGAAGCGAGAAAGGGGTGGAGACAAAGAACGCTGAAATATTGAAAAGAGTCCGCCGCGAACAAAAGCAAAAGAATTCTCTGGCGAGAGGGACGCCGGGGGTGAGGAGGAGATCCGGGGTGGAAAGAGTGGAAAAGGGGAGTCAGGGGTTGGGGGAAAAAGGTGAAAAAAGGAGTGGACATCGATGGGGAACGGTGCAGGCGGGCAAAAAAGGGAACCGTCGGGGGTAGAAGCGATATCCGATGAAGCAGAGAGTCTACCCCCGTTGTCGAACGGGGATGGGCAACGATGAATGCGACGCAATTACCGAGGCTCGACCCACTTTTCCGCGTCGCATTAATTGTAATGCCGGCGCAGAGGCGAAGCCGGAAAATTTTCCTGGCCGAAACACAACGAAGATCCGACAAATGGCGGACCCACCCTCGCCGCGGGGGTTGGCAATGGCCGGAAACCGGAGCCCCGAGGAGGAACAACTCCACAGTGTGCTCCATCCTCCCTTCTCTAGCTGCGATTTAATTCCGCCGGTTTTTACGTTGTTTTTTTTTTGCGCAATTACTTCCTACTTCTGAAACGCTCCCCCGACGGCGACACCTTCGGGCGCTTTTCATCAAGATTTAAGGTCAACTTTGCTCTCCTTTTAACGGGACGCTGTTGTACCATGCGACTACGGAGCTGCTACCCTCCCATCCGCGCGAAACAATTGTGCAATTAGTCCGGGCATACGATTTTTCGTTGCTGGAAATGTGTGCTCCGACGATACTTTAGTTCGGCATGTTTTAACATGAACTAACTGTTCCTCCGGTTAAAACTCATCGTTAACTCGCACACGTTTCGCGGGTGAAAATTCACTGTACAACCATTACTACTATACTGAATCATGCTCAAACACAATCCATAAAGTTATTTACCTCTACACAATTTACTTTTGTTATAATAAATTCCTGAAGATGATCTACTGTTGCGTGATTCGCAAAGATGAAAATTCACCCTTAACTAGCACACGCTTCTACGGTGAAAATTCACTTTTCTCAGTTACAGTTGTTCTAAAAATTTTCTAGTTCACTATTATTTCAATACAAGATTCTGACCAACCCACGGTAGCTCGAATCAAGGTAGAAACAAAAAATACAACAAACCCTGCTCGTGTCACCTCTCGCGCACTCAATTTTAAGGGGCGTACAAGGGTTAAACGAACCATGACGAGGAAAAAATGGTGGTCGGAGGTCCGATAACTGGAGACGATTCAATTTCTGGTCCGAAATGCGCCGAACGGAAAGGCGAGTTCGGTTTTGGTCGTGCAGAGACTGGACGCAAGGATAATTCCACCGCGAAAGCGGAACTCGAGTTGAAGGGACACGATCGTCCTGCGCTGCGGCCGTTTCGGAATTAGACCGTGATTGGCAGATAGAAGCCTCGCCGATGCAACGAACATAGATATAGTATACGTAGCCGCCAGGGGGGGATCGATCGTCGTTGCACACAGAGTCCTCTCCGATGGACAAGGACGGCTTTTCCCTACCGTCGATTTCGCCTATTCGACGTCGGTTCCGCTCGATCACGCTCTTAGACCCGTGCATTCACCCGGGTTCGTTCGAACGGACGCGAGATCGACGCTGCTGGATAGGAAACCGTATCGCTCGAGCTGGGCTGAAACCGCCTCTCTCTCTCTCTCTTTCTCTCTCTCTCTCTCGTACTGTTGGTTCTGGACCTGGCCAAAGGTAGCCACTTTTTCTTGGCGAAGTGCACTGAATTAGTTGCGGTCCGGGTTGCAACTCCCGCTAGATAACTGAGCACGAACAATCGGCTTCCGGAAAAGTGTTTAATCACCGGGCGATACACGGGAAGCTCATTTTTGTGGTAGGGCGTGTTGTTCGCGAGTAAGGCTGCGGGTAGAGGAGCTTGAAAATGTTGTTGTATTGTTCCTGATATTTTTAATGAGACACTTAGTCCATGGATTACACTGCGGATTTTATACGTTCGTGGGAAATTGAGTAGATTAAATGCAAACTAGTGGAAACATTTAATGAATTTCAATAAAGTCATCAAGAATAGAAACAAATGTCTATGTAGCTCCCATATGTATATTGTGATCAATACAGTCAATTTTTATTTTGCAAATTCGCAGTCTGGTAATTGAAATGATAGTATTGAGCACGCGGTAAACGTTTGATTTTGGTGGAACGGAATGGTGCAATTGAAAATGATTTACAGATATGTCCGAATGCTTTTGGATGTTGGTACACGTATAAAGCGACGAGTTGATAGTGTTTTCCATCAAGAAGATTGCGTTAAACGGGTGCTCATTAAGGTATAAATCGATGATTAGCTAACACCGGGCGATGCGGTTTCCGTGATGCAGTTTATCAAATGCACTACTACAGAGTACCACTTGTCACTCCTTGTTAAACAGACGCGTTGGTCGGCTATTTTGAATGGTTGGGGAACCATGGGTCTCTCTACTGGTCGTTAAATCAGTGTTGGGGAAACTATACAGCAACAGATTGCGTGTTTCATACGCAAACTTTACGGTGCGATTAATTAAAAACGAACGAAACAGGGTGTTCGTTAAAATGCTTCTCTCTTCATCGACTGAACAATTTTTGAATTCATACTTCAAAAGTGGGAGCGAGAATGAAAAAGATTGAAATCCTCTTTCGAAAATTAATTGGAGGATCAAGAACTGCAGGATTACCTTTTGTGAATGGGAGAAGTCATTTTCAGTTCGTTTCGGACTGCAAAACCGGCCAGATCACTGTACCCCAAGTCCAAATGAAATCGCAGCCATTTCAACATTATCTATATAAATAAAAATGTAAATGTCCGTTTGTTTGTAATCGGTCATCTCCGTAACAGCTGAACGTAGAAAGCTGGGGTTCGAGCCATTAGACGCAGCGTTTCTTCGGGAAGGTTTATGAGAAATCAACATGCGGAAAAGTCCATTCGTTCAAGAGTTTTGACAACTTTTTCCACCGGCTGTGACAGGTACAAAACATACTTTTAAAAAATACTGAGCCACAGCGACGCATGGCGGGGGAAAGCTAGTTTTAGAATAAACTGCAGCTCAACATTCTTAGCAATTCCAATGAAATAAAATAAGGAGAAATGATATCGCCTCTCGTTTCTGCTAGACACGGTATTCAGCGTGTTAAACAACCGTCTCCTCCATTTTCCAATTACAGACAATGATAAGACAAAACTACCGCGGAAGAAACCAACGAATCATGAAATGCCAACTGTCTTGGGCACAGAAAATGGAGGACATTTCAGTGCACAATTAAAAAGTGATTTCTCGGGACCTTGGTGGCTTCAATCTCGCAGAATAATTTTTCACGGCCGCAAATAAAGCAAACGGTGTGCGGCAGCAGCTCGATCCCGCGATTCTCTTTGAAGGCGGAGAAACTCATTTACCGTGGGGACCGACGTCGGGTACCACGTAAGTAGTGGACTATCCGGACTGTCGAGACTATACCGAGCGATGGCCGCGACTAATCGGCGAACCGGACACGATTTTTAGCTCCGAAACGTCCGGAGCAGCGATCGATCTAGAGGAGCAAGAAATCAAGGTTCGCGCGCGCGCGGATCGACGATTACCTGGCGGCATTATTCTCTTTTCTCCCGGTGTCGGGAGTTTCGAGGAGGATCGGACCGAGGTAGAACGGACGAGACGACGAAGAAGAAGAAGAAGACAGAAAACCGGGGAGAATCGGCATCGGTGCAGCGAAGGGGGACACGCACGAAAAAGGGGCCGATTCGCCGAGGAAACAGACCAGGGTATCATTAGTGTAATGACGGAGCTCGCGCAGACGGACGAACGAGCGAGACAAGAGCATTCCTCGGAATCTCTCGGCCATCTTGCTCGTGTTCGTTGTTCCCGAGACCGGACTCCGAGTTTGTCCCTCTGTTATTACGCCTATAATGCTCCGCGAACAGAGAGAGAGAAGCTCCGAGACCGAGGAACGGAAGGAGAGAAGCTACGAGCAGCAAAAAGGCTAATCACCGGGGATCCGCGATTGCACTCGTCGACCCTGACGCACTCCGCGTTCCGACGTGGACCTTCTCCTTTCCTTCGCGGAGAAATCGGCAGATTCTCCTGCCAGCAGATCGTTCCCGTAGCTGGCGATCGATCTCCGAAAGCCGACTGTGCAAACAAACGGCGAAATAATTGGGGACGCCGCCAAACAATCCGGTAAACACGCTCTGCCGCGCCCGGAACGTAAACTTCCTCCTCCAGGACAAGGCCCGGGGATCGATGGCACACGGAAGTTCCACGGGAATGCAGTTCCGACGCGGATTTCGATGTTTCCGCGAGGAATTCGCAGCTTCCGCGTGGAATTCGCGCGATCATCGCTGTACGAGCAAGCCGATCGATGATCGATCCTCTTCGTCTGCAGTTGGACGTGGAGTACGCCGGGATTAATAGGTGTGGTGTAGTTACGGATGGGATCAAGTACCTTGCAAACAGGTTCGTACTTTGGTTGATTGAATTCACAATTGATTTTAAAGGTAAAAAAAATAATGATTAGAAAAATCATAGAATATCCGGTACGATACTCTCATAAGAGTTTCGAATCTGTTCGACCAAGATTCGAATATACTTGCAAGTATTATTTCCGTTTAACAAAGTATTTGTAAAAGATTCGAAACTGTCTGGCATAGGTTTCTGTTTTACTATCTGTTGTACTATTTCTGTTTTTCGAAGTACTTATAGAGGGTTCGAATTCAATCAATCAGAGTTCGAACATGTTCGCGAGACACTTGATCCCACCCCTACTGAGCACCTCTTAAATAAACGATCCTGTCCAAGAAGATGGAAAATTTCCTCAATTCCCTTAGGAATGCTCTATCTGTGCCATATTTCACGAAAAATTGAAATGATTAAATTTGTCATTTTTATTTATAGAGGATTCATTCGCAGTTTTTTTTCTACGGGCGGGGGGGTGTGATTGCACCCCAGTCCAGGGTTAACATTAGAATATATGTATTATGTACGCAGAGTGAAGGTTAAAAACGGGGGCGTTTAAAAGCAGCATTTCGTATAATTAATCAGACAAGTGACACTCGAAGGATGGGAGACACGTTAATTCGATTTTCGAGAAAGAGAAAGAGAGAGATAGAGAGAGAGCGGCGAGGAGCACACGAATAAATGAAGAAGCGACTGACGCGTTTCTCGGTCAGCTGTCGGACTCGCCGAATTTTGGATTCATTTCCGTTCTCGAACTGAGAAAGGAGCATCGCCAGCCGGTCGTCGCGGCAAACACGCAAACGACCGGATTAATTCTGTAAACTATTGTCCGCGTAAACAGTGGCTGCATAATCGGCGGCGTTGCAACGCAGGAGGTTGCGCGCCCGTTGTCCGCGGTTTCCGCGAATGCAAATGCTTTCGCGTTCAGCCATGTGTCTCACGGGTAAATTTCGAAATTGTGTTGGAAACCTGTCCTCCAATTAGTGTCCGCATCCGCCGCCAACGTAATGCCAGTGCGCCCCGGCGAAATCGCGTTTCTGTAACGAGAGCCAGCGTCCGTGTTCCGACGCGCGGACTCCTCGTCCGCGAAATTCCTCTATTAAATCCAAGACGGGATCCGTCTCGCTCCGGGAACATTGATTCCCCCCCCCCCCCCTTCTACTACACCGTCGAACGGTTCGCGTCGACGGATAATTGTTGCCGGTCCGTGGCTGCGTCTGTTGCGACGGCACGACCATTGTACACTCGGCTACGGTTTGCGTAATGTAATTGGACAGTTCGGTGAAAGAGAACGCTCTGCTATGTCGGAGTACGTTAATTGAATTTTTTCGGCTTTTAGAGGAGCCTGGAGAAGAGAAATTGGCAATACTGTTCAAATTTTAAGCGTCCTCCCGCGCTTTCTCGCCAATATGGTGCCCGGAGTTCGGGGACTGCGATCGAAGCTGCCGCAGGTCTTTTAAAGCAATTTTAAGCGAGTGCGATGGAAACGAAGCTGTAATCGAGTAGACTAATCTTAAATACAATTTTCTTGTTTTTCAAAAATACAGCATTTTGAATTGTACGTGACTTACTGCGCTTTCTCTTCAACATGGCGCCGGTTAAAGAATCACAGCCGACGCCATTTAAGTGTTACACCATTTTAGCTTAATCTCTCGCGATTGAAGCGATAAAACAGAACCGTAATGAATCGTAAAGGTGATTGTTTAAACGATTCTTCCGTTCCCCATAAACACGTTTTTGAACGCTGCTAATACGATTCGAATTCAACAGGTATTTCTGCGTGTTCTTTTTCGTTGAATGGGGACAATCGCTATTCAAGCGAAAGTGGCTTTTAACTAAATTTTATGCAAACACGATGAAACCGAAGCTGTAACTCGTTGCGGTAGCGTTTAATGCGACCCGTTCCTTAAATATATTGTTCTTTAATCACTGTTAATGGAGTGTGGCGGAGAGCTTAGTGATCAAACGCGAGCTGAAGGTACCCAGTTATGTAATTGAATGAAATGCTTAAAGCTCCATTTAACGAAGCGAAACGTGTGTTAAACCTTAAAATTGGCAATGAGGGCTAATGATGAGCGGAATAAAATGAGACGAAGTACTCTGTTTCACTGTAAGCTGGGAAACGATGTTAGCGAGGCAACAAATAACGAAGCAATCAGTCACGGTGCAGCATAAACAGGCTCGCAAACCATTTGACCGGATTTCCCGAAAGGGTAACGGTGACGTAAAAGGGTCTTAAGGGAAAGGAAATCCCGTTTCCGGCGATAACGACCACGGGGATTTCATTATCGATCTCTCGTTAGGCAAACCTCCTATTAACCGATCCGCGAGCGTACACATTCCGCGCGCCTTCCGCGGTTACCGGAAGCAGGATATGCGCCTCCGGATCAAAGAGAAATTCCGATACTCCCTGTGTCCCTTAATTAGCGGTTTGCTCCTGTGCTCCGTCTTCCCGTTCCCTGTCTGATTCCCTAGCCACCCCCGCACACCGCTTTCCGATTGTTCTTCGACCTGTTTCGATTCCGATCCGACCGCTGTTCGAGATCGATTTCGGTGTTTCGGTCGGCTAACGAACTTCGAGGTCCCCGTGCGACCAGCCCGACAAAAGAAAACCGGCGATCGTTAAGTCGAGATGGGGTCTTTTAGTTTTTTTTTTACTGCGTCTCGATACGCTAATCCCATTGATTAGCTACCCATCCCTTGCAGAATTCATTTAGCTCTTTCTTGATGCAAAGTATTGCAACGTGGAAGTAGAAAATTTGTGTTAGTCAGGTAGGATTATTGTGACTCGAGAATTTAGAGCATTCGTTTTGTAAATTCTGTTTTTCTGTTTGTTAAGTAAGATTGATCCTGAAGGCTGTCCCTTCGAATTTCGTTCAGGAAAATCGCAAAAGGTTCTTTCCAGAGAGGACAAACTCACCTGGACACTCTGTGCTGTGCGATCCTGCCATGACTGGGCAACGTGACGTTGCTGTCGCTTTTCGACCAGGTCACCGAATTCTTCGCATCCGGTAGCTCGACCTTGCCGAGATAAGCCTCGCAGAATAATCTTGCTGCTCCTCCCAGGGGTACCAACTGTGAGGCTGGTCTGTAGGTTGGGAGAGGCTTTCCTGTGTAGCCTCCGGATTTTTCACCTGGAAATGCAACAAGCCCTTTACAAAATGTGTATTAGAAAGCTAAAGATACTTGCTAGAACTGAATGAAAATTCTACATTGTCTGAAACAATAAAAATCAGTGACTCGCTCGTGCAACTTCTTCGTTTATTCGACACATAAAATTCTCAAGAAATTCACGACCTCGCCGTGCTCCATTATCCTAGGTTTATTAAGCAAACGACGCGTTCGTTTGCGAAAAAGCGCGCGCCGGATTCGCGAACACCAATTCGAGAGCGGAAGCGCGAGATTTAAAGAGCTCGCGTTCTCGCGCGAATAACAATAATAATAACAATAATGGATATCTGTTCCGGTGCATAACGACGCATAACTCGTTACCCGCCGGGGCGCTACGGTTTAACCGGAAATAAATAATGGGAACCACGGTGGGTTTCGCTTAGCCGAGGAAAAATACAACGCGCGTTTAATCGGAACGTGAATTACCGTAGAGAGAGAGTCCCCTCTCTCTCTCTCTCGCTCTCTCTTCCTCTCTTTCGCTCTTCTCAACGCGCAACTGATATTTACTCGAACACAACTTGTGCTGTAATCCGTTTACGTTCCATTATCCGCTTCCTGTTTCCCATCTGCGTTCCGCGTCGCGAAGGGCCGGCTCTGTTTCATCGTCAAACAAACGCCGCGCTTTTCTGTACGCTCTCTGCACCACCGTTCTGCACCCGTGGTGCTTCTATGGAACAGTATGGTGTTCCGTGTTCGTGTTCGAGTTTTCGAGGGAACAAGCGAGAATTCGATGGAGGGACAAGCCGGCTTCGGGGAAGTTCGTCGTTTCAAAGGGCGGCGAGGATCTACTTCCGGCCCGTTCGACCGCGCAATCTCGACGAGAACCCTTGTTGGCCAGTTTATGAATTCGTTGGCGAACGTTGGGGATCTTCAAAGTGGGTTTCTCCGATCGTGAATGATCGTGGAACGAGTGCGAGCCCGGCACTGCTTCTCGTGAGCTTTTGTTTAACTAGTACTCTGATTTGTGTTTATTTATCGATAGGTGAATAGCTGTGTACAAACAAACGCTGTTCGTTCAATTTATCGGGGTGGCTTTTCACCCTCGTGTCAATAACCGAAATGTTGCACTCTCTGCCGCACCGTTATGACAAAAGTGAGTAGATCATCAAAACATCGTTTCGTTATTTTCGATTTAAGTAAATAATTAAATAAAGAATGCGAAATGTAATGAATGCTGACAATTTTTATTTTCCATATAAATGTAGTGATCAAAGTCTAGTGATCATCAAAGAAAAAGTTCAAAATTTTCAAAATAAAAATTGTCTGTACTCTTTGCAAGCTATAACAGCTAATTAACTATTTATTTCTTGTCTTAATCATTTTAACAAATCGGAAATAATGCAACAATTCCATTCTTCTGCATTTGATCTATCCATTTTTATGATAAGTGCATAGAAATCACATACAGGAACAGTGAGAAAATAAAAATCTGATTTTCATCAAATTATCTGCGACCACGTGAGTATTGGAAGCCTCTAGTCTCTAGTCCAACGACGTTCCACAAATACTACTCTAGTCCAAAGCTTCGACGGTGTACGCAGCTCCAGAGGTCCAAGAACTTCCAGGAGATTTCGATCCTAATAAGGTCGAGAGAACTTTCGGGCGGTTCCTATTCTCCGGCTCCTCGCGTGGGTGACGGAGCCTTTAATCGACTCGAATCGCATAATCGTCCACCGGAAGACACCGTCGAGGAACTTTTCATAACCTCCGCGGAAAGTATTCCTCGGGACCTGGTCGGCGACGCCGTCGAGTCGCCGTTCTCGCGAAAGTGGCGTAATTAAAGCGATTTTCATTTCCCGGGTCGATTCATTCTGTTCCTCGGGCTCCGCCCACGCGCCGAGAATAATTACGAAATTTCATTTCCTCGCGGGATCCCGCAAATTATCCTTCCACCAAGGCCTCGCCGAAAGCGTACCCAGAAACCCTTTCGCCGGCCGGGATTAAGATCCAGCCGCTCCGGAGTGTGATTTTTCTTTCCCACGGAAGTTCCTTCCGCGAAGACGAGCAACAAAGTTGCCAACTGCGGAAGTGGTCTCCTCGAGCAGCCGGCTTTCCACGAAAATTTTCCGAGCGTCGAAGTTGCCGCTCGAACATTTTTTTGAAAATTCTCTCGGTAAGTTCTGCGTCCCCAGGAACACGATCAATTGGTGAAACTGGGGACAGAGTTGTTGGGGAAATTTAAGGGAGTCGAGAGAAATGGCGCCCGAAGGTGCAGACTTAAAAAGTGATCCGGGAAATGTGTTGCGAGACGTGCGAGGGGAATCAATTTTACTGTAGAACTTACAGAATTCTGCCACCATCTATATGGGATGCTTTCATAGTGACAATTGCAAAAAGGGATCTTCCGTGCAACAGTGCGCGAGGAAGCGTCTGAGCGTTAAACACGAAGAAACTTGTTTCACGTCTTATCAATCCAGACTTCGTTACACACCATCCCGACTTCTGTTTTGACGTGCCGAAAGCAGAACGAAGTTAATCGATTCGAACCAGCTCGCATACGATGCCTTTCCGACGAGGAATTCGCACCTGTTCGAGCTTCGAATGTATCGAACCGGAGGAATCGATCGAGCGATCTCTATCGTCACAGACTCTCCCGCGGGAGCACCAGAAATTCCCAAGATTCATAAACGCACGGAAACTTAATATAAACTGCCCTAGAAGCTGCGGAAACTTCGAAGCCCGTTCCGCCTCGCTGTTAAAACGCGAAAATGTTCCCGGCGTACGAAAGTACGGACGGTGAAAGACAATTTTTGGCCAGCTTTAATATTGGTCGCCCCTGAATCACTAATTATGTGATTTTCGAAGGTTCTGTTGATCTTAAAATTGCATACTACTTCAAAAATCCGGGAATAGTCTTATAGCTGGATAGAACATTGTAGAAATTGCATTGAATATTGTCTTGAGAGTCTTGAGACTATCTTGCTGCTTGTGTGTGGAACGCGTTCAGGGGGCGTGGCTTCCGTGCTCTCAGCTAAAACAGTACCCTCAGGAGCAATTTTTACCCATGTTTGCTTTAAAATAACGTTTCGCGACGAATAATGCCAAAAGAAAGCGATAAAAAACTGTCTACTGGTTTTCTTCATGTAAAAGTGCCTTGAGGGGGCGTGGCTTTGTTGCTCTCAGCTCCAATGAACCCAGAACAGTGCTCTCAGTAGCAATGTTTACCCGTGTTTACTTCAAAATGACGTTCCAAGAGAAATAACATCAGAAGAAACAGATAGAAGATTATCCGATCTATCTGTGTACGTTGGAGTGTCTTGAGTGGGCGTGTCTACATTGCTCTCGACTTCAACTGAGCCAGAACCAAGCAGCGTAGAGTGGTCTGCCAATGACGACGAAGAGAAAGGTAAAATAATATTTATCTTACTCCTGTAAAGAAAAGCTTGAGTGGGCGTCTCTTTATTGCTTTTAGCTTCACCGGAGCCAATCGGAATTGAGTAAATCCGTAGCGAAGGATTGTCCTGGCGATGATGCGTCAAGATAGTCGTAGGCGATAATGGGGATAGCGGGACCCTACGGCTATTTCCGCTGGGCGAAAGGAGGAGACGGGGTTGTAAGTCCCCTGCGCGGTGGGGTTTTTTAGTGGGTAGTGCGCAAGCGAGCCCCACACTTCCCCCCCCTGACTGTCATCTTTAAGGGCGAGCTAGTGCATGAATGCATTTTTCCCCACCGCCGCAATAAATTAAAAAAAAGCTTCACCGGAGCTAGGGAACTTCTACACAAAGCATGTATCCTTATTTTTTTTTCTATTTCCGTTACGTAGTTAGAAATTAACCTAGTGGGCGTGGCTTCGATGCTCTCGGTGAAATAAAGAATCCACTAACTATAACCAAAGTTTAGTAACTTCTTCTACCAACTTCTACAGACTTCAATTGACTCGTTAGTGCCCTAAACAGCCGTTGCTCATTAACAGAGCCACGCCAGTGCCCCCCAGGGCAGTTTGCTTAATTTTCGTCGCCCCGGGCACCATGTTCAACGTGACCATTGCATCAGGACCACAGCGGATCTGATAGCGAGGGTTCCAGATGAGCGTGCTGCAATCAAACAGTGGATAATGTTTGTTTCTTGGAAAGTGCACTCGAGGTTTGCGTGTACAGGGTCTGCGACAGCGGAGGAGGAGGATCTCAGAGGGATGCGTCCTATTGATCCTATTGATCGGATCGGCAATCGAGTGGAGATCCTCGGAACTGTCTCCTTGCTGGACGGGGCCCCTCCTATCGAGAGGATCCTCGTAGCATATTACACGACCACGTGCACACGTAATATCCACGATATATCGTTTGATAGGATCGCGGAGCCTGGTGTGCATACAGTTACGTGCACGAGAATGCGTCACGTGTCGCGATGCACACACCTTAAGCCGCGTCTCCATTGATGATCGAACGAGAATCAATCCTGCATGATCACAATTCTGGACAACGAAATCTTGGAAAGTTATTCGGATGAATTTCCAACAACCCATCGAGAAAACGAGTCAGACGTTGGTGCAAAACAAAATTTTCATTTATCCTCTGAATAATGTCAGTTCAGTCAGAATATTTAATATTCTCTTGTAAATTGCATCTGATTATTTTTGCCATAAGTGCATAAAATCCGCAGTCTACTGGGGAATCTACAGTAATCTTGCAATTACAAAAGGTCATACATTCCGGGTTAAATTTGCAACTTCGTTACACGTTGCGCCAATTCGCAGCGAAGTGGATTAGGCTGGAAATTTGAATTTATCTTCCACGACTCGACTATTAAGCCTGTCCAGATTCACGCGCTCGCGCTGTCAGGTTTGATTAAAATTTTTGTCGCGCTGCGTTTTGTCAAGTTACGGGACGCCATGAATGCATAAACATGCGCAGTCTAATTATGACGGCACCGCGAGCATTATGAACACTAAAACGCTGACGCTAAAGCGGCACGGAGTTAGTTTACTTGCTCGTTGTCGCGAACGTACTTCGTTGGGACCAGACTTTGGACACGTTCACGCGAACTCGGGATCCGAGACGATAGCTCGCGAGGAAGATCGCTGGCAACTTTCTGCGCTTTGCTGGAAATGTTGCTGAATTAGGGAGATCATGACGGAATTTCCCGTGGGTCAATAGTCACATTCGTGTGCACTCGAAAAAGTTACGAAGACGCGACTATCAATGGTATTAGGGTGTGCAAATAAGTTCCCCCTCCCCTTTTTTTCTACGATCATAACTTCTGATTGAACTCGAATTACTTCCCGATTTTGGTGCTATCTGAAAGAGCGTTCTTTTAGCTTTACGAAGAGTTATGATGAGTGCTCGAAGAGTTTCCAGTCCTAAGCAACAACTTCAAGCAATACGGCGTGCGAGAAGCATCGTTTGCGTCACTGCTTGTTTTTTGCATTCCAGCTTAGGAAATCAGCTGTTGAAGCTATTGAAATGGTTCGCGCGGCACAGGGAGAGAACGCTGTATCTTAGAGAACATGCAAAAAGTGGTAACAAAGATTTAAAGACGGGAATTTTAATTTAGAAGACGACGATCGTTCAGGTGCACCGAGAAAGTTTGATGACGGTGGGTTAGAGGAATTGCTCGACGAAAATCCGATCCAGACGCAAGAAGAATTGGCAGAAAGATTGGGGGGCACCAGATAAGTTCTTTACGTACATAAAATGTAATAAAATCTTGAATTTGGAAAAAAAGGGAAAGAACTTATTTGTAATATGTATATAATTCTTAAAAAGAGAGTTCAAACTGGCGGAAAGAAGGCGTAGAAATTTTTATTTAATTTTATTTAGTTCATTGAGAAACATTTCTACGTTTGATTCGACAGGGAATTTTCTATGTCAACGAAATTGATCCGATGTACATCACCGAACAAATTTGCGAACTACAGGGAATGCAACAATATTCTACATTATTTTGCAGAACAATAGGGCAGTGTATTGTTGCAATTTCGACATTTAATTCAGTGATCCGACAGACTTCGACGAGTCAATTAGTGGATTATCATGCATAATTAAAATGGAAAATGGCGGTTTGGTGTTTCGCAGAGTTAAGTGACGCCATAAATCACAAGCATTGTTCCGTTCACTGGCCGAATAGCTTTCTGTCCATCCCGCGGCACGAACGAACCAGGTGTGGAACTTGGTACGTGCACCGATGCAACTGCAACTGCACCAGCCGATGGAATTGACGCGAGCGTACATGTACGTCATCCGCAAATCCTGCTCCGTGATCGTAACGTGCACGGAACGCTGCCAGCCTCGATCCACTGGCTTTCCCGAATATGCTACTAATACCGATTATGCTAACGTCACCGTTCCCAGGCCGCGTGAAAGCTCTTTCACCCGGGGAAGAGCGAACACGTCGATTCGGAACGATTTCTCTGGTCCTGGATCCAGTTTCAATGTCATTTCGATCTGGATCTGCCATCTTGATCTGCACTGAATCCTTCGAAAAGTCCTTGCACAATATTATCTATTGGTAATTGGCAGTTGAAGTGTACTCTTCAGACAATAATTATTAGACAATGCTTTGTCCTTCGAGACAAAGGAATTTTGGTCCATCAGTCTGGAAATCTTGGAAAAGATACGTAGAAAATAATTACACCGTGGATTTAACAAGTTCGTAGCATGTTCCGATGTAATATTGGACGCGGTATTCACCAATTTCCGGAAAGTTAAACAAATATTTCTTAATTGTCTTTATGCGATGCATACGCAAGTACAAAACCGAATGCTTGAATAAAATTCCACAATTTGCAAACAATTGTCAAATAATTAAAACAATTCCGCCGTTCTCCCTTGCAAAAGCGTGCCACAGAATTTCACAAATCTAGTAATTACTTTATCAGCAACAACGCCGCGGAAACACATTTCCGCGGGAGCTGCATTTACGAGATTGCGTGTTTTACGAGTACCAAGAAAGAAATAACACGGTGTTGCAGCCGCTAGAAATTTAGTATCGCGTTTTCGGGGACGCAGATGCTGATGTTTCGAAAAATTGCTCGCCTGAAATATGCGTGTCTCGAAGATGGGCGAATTTATACGGGAACACAGCAGTGCTCAAACAACCTTTCGGATCCGCGAGCGAACGCATTAATCTCGAGAACTCGATGCACATTTTCCCGGGAAGAAGGATCTCTTTTGGAAAGATCGTTTCTCCGTGATTCATCGCTTTTACCGTGTTCGAGGGGGTTGCGGTTGATTTTGAGGGGGTCGATGATGGATAGCGTTCGAAGGTGATGGCGGCCTGTTCGAAATTGCGAATAGTGCGAATCCACGTGTCGCGCGACGCACGTGCACCGCGGTGCAACGCGCATACATATCGGAATTTTGCGGCTGGTCAGGACGACCTGCAATTCTCGTGAAATACGCGACCCTACGGGACCCTCGTAAAAGTCGTTTTGCATCTTAAAACGGCGGGAACTCTCGCGTGGATACACTCGGAGTCGAAAAGGTTTTATACGAAAGTGTTTCATCTTCTAACTACAGCTCTTCTATTCGACACAGATTAGAAATACAATTTTGAGATGCGGATATTTACACAAAATAAAAAATTCTCGAATTAATTGTAGTGGACATTTAGCCCTTACCATTATTCACAATATTGTTTACATTATTAAATATGTTGGTATCTAATCAATTACTACACATTTAAGTATTGTATGAGGTACTACATCAATTTCTCATCCATAAAATGAAAACAATCATTTACATATGTATTGGGTTGGAACGAAAGTTCGTAGCGTTTGTAAATTAAAATTGAAAGCTAAAATTCAGATAATTATTCATAGATTTATTCAATTACATATTTTCCATTCTGTTCCATTACCTTTTGCCATTTTTGTGGTAATTTCTCGTGTTATTGAATAAACATATGAATAAATACCTTAATTTTATCTTCGCTACGAACTTTCTTTCCAACCCAATACAATGGAATTGTTCTAGGTCAGAAGAAATGTTTAAATTTCGCGTTAAAATAGCTCCGACTACAAAGGATTAAAATTGGAGAATGATCTCTGGGAGTGCATACTGCACTCGGTTGCATCGTCCATTGCAGAAGAGCCGCCGGATATTTCACGGCGAGACGGTGTGTCCCGTGTGAAACTCGATCGCGCGATCGACGGGATTATTATTATTCTTGATCGAGGTAAACCCGTGCCGGCGATCGACCGATAAATTAAACGACCCCCGTGCTATATTCTATGGTTCCCCGTGACCTCCAGGCCTGTATCTTCCGCGTGGTTACGAGCGAGAGCTTCACTAACTCGCGTTACTGCCTCGAGAGGAGGCACACCAGGAAGAGTTCCAAGAATTCTGGTTACCGCGGCGAACAAAAGGGCGCACGACTCCTTTCGTGGTTTTAAGAAGGCTTCTCGGAACAGCGCGTGGGTAGCTTTATTCAAATACTTGCTATTCCCTTCTCTCTCTCTTGCTCTCGTCTCCCCTGCTTCTCTCGCGATCTTACAGTTCCTCCGGTTTCTCCGTCGATCCTGGTCACGGCGAGAGAAATCGATGGGACTGGATGTCTGCGGTTGAAATTTTCGAGAATCCCACTTGTGGAATACTTCGGATGGTGTACCTGGGTCAATCTGGACCCCTACCTTATTTTCGTTATAGACAATTAACCAGTATGCCAATCGTTTAAGGGAAGTTGTGATCTTCGGAAAATTTGAATGCTTTTAATTTTTGTACTGGTTTGCTTTTAATGATTTCTGTATGAAACCTAGACTAGTATATCCGCGACGTTTTCCTGATTAAAATGAGTCCAAACACGATGCAGTTGGGACTACATTTACTCGTCTAATCCACGATATAATATTTATTCTATCCAATCTTGAACTAAACAACTAATATGCATCGAACTATATCATGTCTGTACACATTTTAACCAGAAAATTGTCACGAATATGTTGGTAAAAATTTTGACGGGAAAGTGATTAACAACAAAGAAGTTCTATCACGATGACTAATTTTCCGCTTCGGTATCCCCTTCAAAATGAAAGACGTCCTCTCAGTGCCAACATCTCCATTAATGGAAGGCTAATGGCAGTGGAATTGAAGGATTAAGATGAGGCTCGCTTAGCTTATTTTTCCAGATTGGTTGGCGCGAAAGATTTTTCGGTGAAAGCCCATAGTATTTTCGCCTGGGGCTGAGGCTCGATCAGGCGAGAATCGGGAATAGCCGGAATATCCGATATAATGGCTTTGTCTTCTCAAGCGGAAGCTTATTGGGCCATCGTGGTTCCGGCCGAGCAGCTACGGAGGGAGAGGAGCAGCAGGATTCTCTCCTCCTCGGCGATCGGCTTAGCCCGGGACACGCGATGCTATCGGGCCACCGCAGGACATCGCAGAACCGCTCTCGCGTTTCCTCGTTACACCAAGCCGCTCTGGGTAATTGATTAACATCCTCGCGAAGGCTATCGGCCGTTAACTATCCGCTACAATGCCTCAGGACGGCCAATCGAACGTTACGACCCGATCGCAACACTCCAGGGAGTGAGACAGAGAGAGAGAGAACGGGGAGAAGCTGATTTATTCTCGACCTTGCTACCCTTTTCGCCAACCCCCTCCTCAGAACTTGATATACAGCGTGGGGAACTCGATCACCTCGAATAACTTCGAAATTATGTATTAATAATTAAGTCTTTTTTATTGTTGCAGAAAGAAACGAATTCCTGAAAAACTCTTGTGCCTTTAAATTGGTGCGGACGACTTTAATGAGATATTAACGAAGGTTTTTGAAAGTTTAAGCTTATACGAAAATGGTCAGTTAAATTGACAATTTTTATTGGGTTGGCAAGAAATTTCGGTATTTTAAGGTGGAATAGAGCCCAATCTTTTATCCAAGCAATGAATTTTAATGAATAACATATTCTCCCTTTTGCTTGATGATCTTTTGCCAAAAATAATAAATAATAAAATATTTTCTTGGTTAAAGTTCATTGCTTGAATAAAGAAATTCGGTTTTATTTCACCTTACAATACCGAAATTACTTTCTTGCCAACCCAATACTTTGCACACAGATCCACAGTGTAACAATAACTATCTCGAGGAAAAATGTTACCAGCCTCGATGCAAGTAACCAAAGTGTTCTTCACCCTGTCCACGGTCCGAAATCTTGAAAATTGGGTTGGCAAGGTAAATACAATTTCGTAAAGTGGAAGTTTATGGAGAAAATCTCGCAGGAAAATTGCCAGAGAGTTGACAAAAGATTCGAGCAAGATGGGCGACTAATTTCCAGTCGAGTCACGACTGGACTATGCATCAGTGTTTAAAGTTTCAACGTGGACCGTGCATTTTGAAGTCTCAAAGAGCGAGAGAGAGAGGGAGAGAGAGTGAAAGAGAAAGAGAGGAGTGCAACGAACCCCGAATCTTTTCGTCTGGTGAAACAGCGCGGAAAGTACGTAAACCGTGGACGTTTCCGCAGCTGCGGGGAATAATCCGCGATCCGTGCGCATGCATATGCATTCCGGGATGCACGCGTCATCCGATAAGGCACCGTAGCTACTCCGGTTCCGTCGTTTCCGCTTCGCCGAGCGCGTAGAGCCCTCTGTGTTGGAGCCTGGCATCCTTCTCCATGGATTAACCTAACCCTTCCGCCAAGAAAAATGATCGTGAAACTTCATATTTCTCGGAGCCGGTTGCTCCCTTTCACACCGGCGAGATCTTTGTTCCCTGTAAGGTCATGGTTCCGGGCGAAATGGAGAAACACATGTATCGGATACCATTTTGTTACTGAACTGCAGTAATGCCTCGATTCATATGACAGAGATGTGCACGATATTTTCCACAAAAAAGCGATAGTAAATTACGGTTGCAGAACAGTTGCAGCGAATTTGAGTAGCCAGAGGCCCCATACCAATTTAGTACATATAACTTCGTTATTTTCAATTATATTTTTATGAAACTTTTACCAGATCACATGCTGGCTATTTTACCACGCTTATATTAGCTTGCCGAGTTGTCGTTATTGTATGCGTCAAATCTTGTAATCGAATTTTAAACCACTTCCCGATGAGCTAGAGACTTGAAACTATAAACATAGCTCCGAACTGGATGATAATGCAATATTAAAAAAACAAATTAAAAAAAAACTGTACGTTCAGGAGAAAAAAGAAATTTTAATATTAACCGTCACACCTCGTCGCGCGACGCTTGGTAGTACGTCATCGCGTTCAGCGATCCCCACTCCGCGCGCTAGCGCTTCCTACTCCACTACGCGTTCCCACTCCGACTCATCCCCACTCCACAGACCCATTTCGCACTCAGAAATCTTCCGTGTTCCGTTCACTCAGTACCATTTGGGACAATTTCGGACTCCATCAAGAGACGTCGTCTCTCGGAGTCATCCCCTCATTCTGTCTCGCGTATTTCCATATCTTGCGTTTCTATATCTTACTATTCCATACCAGTGTTACTATATCTTGTGTTCCATTTAAAAAGGACTAAAAAGTAGAAAATAAAAAATATATAAAAAAAAACTTTTTAAAAACCACGCTTATATTAAAATGCACTAAAAAGGAGAAAATAATTTTTTTATACATTAGTGACTATATAAATAAAAGCGTGGAGCGTCCACGAAGATTACGTTAATATAGTTTAGCGCTCCGCGCTTCTCTATTTATAGTTACTAATGTCTAAAAAAAATTATTTTCTCCTTTTTAGTGCATTTTAATATAAGCGTGGTTTTTTTATATAATTCTTTTTTCTTGTTAGAATGAGATCAATTACGACACCGTTCGCATCACATTCGCCTGTTTAATCCACGATTTAGTAGAACCGACAACGTGCAAAACTTTCATTATCTGATTTCGTAAATATTGACGAGGAAAGGGGATATGAGAAGAGCATAAAAACAGTGTTAAGCACAAGTTTGGAGCACAAGAATGGCAACCGTGAGGTGTGCTATACGTTCGAGAGCTCGAGATAAATAAATAAGTTCCGTAGACGATGCGTCTTATCCCAGACTTCCTAGTACGCCGTCGCGTCGGCTCAGCCGAGACTTTGCTGCGGTAAACTGTGAGAGGGTTAAGAGCGTCAGGTGGTGTATTTCGAAACGATATTCTCGGGTCGGGACCCTTTATTCGTAGCAGACAGCCAATTTTTGGTTCGAGGCTGAATATAGGGGATGCATCTATTCGTTTTCTGCAGGATCTAAATCGAATCGATTGTGTTACGGTGAATAGCAGAAAATAGAAGTTCTAACTTGTTCTTTTATAGTGCACGTTCTGTATTCTTACCTGCACCTCTTTTCTAAAACCCTAATTTAACTTGTAGACTTAGATTTTCAGCAATTCCAATTTGCACGTAGCTATCAGTCTTTATTGAACCAAATGGGTTCGAGCATAGGGGCTGAATCAACCTCTGCTGAAGTGAGTAACAAAAACAGAGGAATTCCTTTTTCTTTCTTGGTGTAGGTTCTGTATTTGTATATCTACACTTTTATTAAAACCCCAAACTATCTTGTGGACATAAATTTTTGATAGAAATAGCAATTAGCCCGTAGCTATAGATCTTCATTGGGCCAAACAAGTTGCTCGAGTATAGGGGATGAATAAACTTCCTGGATTCTCTCTTCTAGAGACAATCAAACCAAACTCTCATTTCTCGCAGAAGCAGATTCCCGTTCAGAGATCTCAATTTTTCCAGCTTCTAACAACTTCTTTGAATATAGGGGATGAGCCAATCCGTCTTCGGATCCCAAATTACTCGAACCCGGCTTAGGGGGTATCAGAAAAGGCGGCTCAGCGCGAACGGAAGGATTCTCAAGCAGTCTAAACGGCAGTTAAAACTTTCGTAGCCGGCGGTACGGGGGTGTGTGCTCGCGTTAACAGGGTGAAATGGCGCGGCAAAGAAGGAGAAACCCCGGGTTTCTCGGTTAAAGGTGGTCGGCATGAAAGGTTTCCCATTCGAATCGGTTGGTGGCGAGCGATGAAAGGCGAGCAAGAACAGAGCAGAGCGAGCGTATAGTTAGAAGCGCGACAAACAAGGGGGTGGAAGCTGAAAGAGAGGAACGGGTAAGGAAAGAGAAAGCCCTGGTTGTGTTCCGGGGCGAAACGAAATTAATTTCCGAGCGAGTAACCCCTTGGTAACTCGGCCCGCATAAATATGCATACACATTTAGGGGGGTGGTAGAGACGACGCCGTCGACGCCGCCACGAGAGAGAGAGAGAGAGAGAGAGAGAGAGAGAGAGAGAGAATTATGAGCCAATACCTCAGGGCTAAGTGCACCGAGTGGTTGTGCGCCACATACATTAAGTAAATGCGTATGATCTCGTGCGCAGGCGAGAGGAGGCTGTGCCGATCATGCTACCGGTAATGCAATTAGCCGAACCGACGGACGCCACCGCGCTATCTCTCCTGGCTATTTCTGCCCTCGACGTCTGCGTCGACCTCGCAGACCGTTTTGCCTTGTAAACACCTCACCCACGGGTCCGAGAACGCGTCTCTTTGGGACTCTAGGGAAGTTTTACACTCTCGACTGATTGTTTTAGCTGACGAGAATTGAAACGACGGTTTTTGGAACGCTGGGACGCAAAGGGTTGAGGTATTTTGGCAATAACTTTGTTACGTCCTAAACCTAATAATCAATGAGATATTATGGAGATGATTTTCAATATTTAGCTACTACCCACATACTTGGAAGCTAGCAGGTTCCCTCGACACCGCGTAGTGCCAGTACAAGACCACTTTACGGTCTGCGGACAACTTTATGGGAACCATAAACTCTCGGCCCACTCGCGAACAATGTCAAATCGAATAGATACCCACCCTCATCTGCAATACTTGGAAAGCCATGCCGTGCTATCGTCTTATATCGAGAGAACTGTACCGATTAAGAACAGACTTTTTCCCCTGAAAATATTAGGTTGTCCCAAAAGTTGGTTTTCGATGCATGCACATAATGCAAATTCATATTAAGAAGTACTAAAAAATATTAACATAAACATTATCGTATTGTTTGTATTTATTTAGCGACATTAAAGGAACACATTCCGGAAGGAACTTTTGGGACAACCTAATATAATAGCAAGGAAATCAGGCCTGTATGGTAGATCTGGAGTAAATGAAATTCGCGTAATCTGAAGCAATGCCAATCGAAGTCGCCAGTTAGAGTCGCGTGTTCTCTCGCAGTTTCTCATCGCGACTCTCGCTCTCGCTGGCCGCAGAATCTGGTCCGAGCCACGGTGTCCGTGGTTTCGAATCGTTCGGAAAGTTCGCGGCTCGGCGTCTAGAATAAGGAGCGGCGTTTGCCGTAAACTGGGACGAGCGTGAGAGCGTAATTAGTCGCGGACATGGTAGGAGGCACACGCGAGATACCGTGAAACGGCAGAAATTCGTTCGGGGAACGGTGCTAATCGCGTTTCCCCGAAGCGAAGGCGACAACGGGGCTCGGCCCCGCTTCGCTCTGCTCCGCTCTGCTCCGCGTTCGTCTCTCCGCTCCTTTGCTACGCTATCTCTCGGTTCGCTTGTCCGATAACCATTGTGCTTGGCGCCTCCGCAGCCTCTTTCTTTATCGAACGAGCCGCTCTGCTACGCTCTGCTCCGCTCGCCCCCGCGCGCGCGGACCATTTAATTTCCAGGAAAAAGAATCGATTCGCGCGCCGGCTCCTGGAATCGCACGCCTACGCGAACGCTTCGGGAGACCGTGACGACGACCGTCTATCGACCGAACGACCCGACGCGGGACGGGTCGACTCGGGTCGAGTCGAGTTTCTACACTCTCTCACATCGGATCGGTGCTCGCCTCCCACTTCTTCACCCCCAACCCTCTGTAAATCATCCCTGGAAACACCGCTCGCGGAACGCCACCGGAAAGACGAGCGTAAATAACCGAGAACGAAAGCAATTTTCGCTCTGACTATCGATCGAACGGCACCCCCGCAACCGAATTCCTCCGAATTCCGGGATTTCTGCGAATGAACTTCATTTTTCTGGACGGCACTCGATTTTAACCTGTTTGACCTTTCTCGCCTCTTGAAATTCTCCCGATCCTCTCCTTTCAGCCATTTGTTCAGTTTCGATGCTCTGATTTTTGCTCCCAGAATCGTGATTTGGGGCGAGTTCTGTTTGAACGGTGCTTCTGATTTTTATTTTATTTTCTGCTGCACTTATATTCTCGTAGTTTCATTGGAATTTCCAATTTTATATTTCCTTCCCCATTTATTGGCCAATGTTTTCTGCTCTATTCCCCATTTTTAGATTCCTTTATATTGAGCATTTAAAATATCCGATTTCAGAGCTGAAATTTAATTGATGTTCCGCGTTGAAAATATCCGATTGTGATTCCACAAATAACATTTTTTTTTATGTTCTACATCTGGAATAGCCAATTGCAGATTCCGAAAATTCAATCAGCTTCCGTTCGTTTATTCAATTCTCCAACACGTTCGTCTTTAAAGCAATCATTCTTGCGCTGCTTCAATTTTACTTTTTCCAGAACAGTCTCCCTTTCCTTCACTCGTTTTTTGCGTTGATAATTTGCGTCCACAATTGTTCGCCCCATAATCCTACAATTACTTCAGTTGAGACTCTATTCGATGGGAGCCTCCGTACAATACCTTGTTCTCAGCTGCTTTTATCTTCAGCATAATCGTTCTCCTCCACTTTTTTCCTCGTTTTTTAAACTGTCTTCCACTACCTTTTGTACCTTTTTTCCGTTGAACACGGCACCTCCAGTTCTTTTCTTTCTCTCGGACAAGCTCACCTTTTATAATAGCAGTTTAATTAGAATTCTATTTAACAAATGCTTCTGTTTCTTCTCCTCCTCTCTTCTCTTTCCTGTGTGTTAGCCTTAAAATATTTAGTCGTTTGCATTCGCAACTTCGTTCGTTCTACTCTTTATGCTGTTTTCTTACTCTATCGAGCGTCCGAGACTGCCAAGTGTTGGTTCTACGATCTTAATTTAATTAGAATTTTACTTGTTCCGTGTTTCTGTTTGATATCTTTTCTGCCTGCTTATCTTCAGGATATTTGTTCCTCTTGTTCTGTTTCCGTTGCTTATCCCGTTCTTTGAATATCTGGACTCTCCCATTATCAATATTATAATTGAAATTTTGGTTATTTTTAACATTTATGCATTTCAAAACAATCATTTCCTCGCTCGAGGTACATCTTGTCGCCAACTTCCCGGAGAGACTCGAACCACCAAAAATCAAAGCAATTACATACACAACATCTTTCCCAACAGTGTCGTTCCCACAGAAAGAACGCAAGCGATCAGCGGTGGCGATCGATGTGGGAACGAGGCCAGCTAATTGAATTAAGCAGCGAGACACAAGTGTCGAAATTACATAACCGGAGGAAAGTGGATCGCTCAAGCCTCGCGAACAAATCGGATAATTGAATTCGCGTGGAAAGGGATAAATAGAAATATCAATTTTTACAATCGCTTCTTTACGACATGGGCAAACATCTCTGGAGGCCTTTGGGGTTTCGGCTAGTTAAAAAGGGGATAAAGGTGTTGAACGTGTTCGAACTTTTAGACGCGTTTACTACCGACGGGACTGGGAACGCAGGCGCGGTATAAACGGTGCACTTTACCGGGGGCGAATATTGCATCGTAAAAAACGGCGCGGACGCTCTCGTTCTCTATCTCTCTCCGAAGATAGATAAATAAATCGGCAGCACGCGCGTCCCTGCTGAAACCGATCCCGATGTTTACGAGAAAGCCGAACAGAAAGAGGGAGAGTTGGCAAGGGATGGGAGAAGACGAAAGAGTGTGAAAGAGAAAGAGAGAGAGAGAGAGAGAGAGAGAGAGAGAGAAATAGTGTGGAAGAAACAGAGAGCGAATGGGAAAGAGTGGGGCAGAGAGAGATTGCAAAAGAATAGAAAAAGAGTACGAATGAGAACCAGAGTAAGAACCAGGGAGATCAAGAACGAGAAAGAGAGAGGGAGAGATAGCACCTATGAGAAAAAGAGGGGCAACGAGTAGAAAAGGGTGAAAGAAATAGTGCAAGCGAGAAAAAGAGAGAGTGAGGATGATCACCGCGGATCGAGCGGAGAGCGATCGTCCCATAAATCGAACGATAAGAGGGTTAGATCGGAAGTTAACCCCTCGACGCACCTTCCTCAGCTTCAATCAAGCTCACGGACCGGAAGTGCAATTTCGGAGACGATTGCACCTGACTGGCGAGCCCTAGTTTGCTTATCCAATAGACCAGGATCGCCAGATCAGGGGAATCGAGGGGAATACCCCCTCTCTGGCAGAACGCGTCACGTGACCGGGCCTCGTAGAAGGGGAAATTAGAGTGGGGAGACAAGAGTCAGAAGTTTTCATTACCGATAGTTTACGAAAGAAATATAATAAGCTTATAAATTAGCGAGACATTTTGTTTACTTGTTAGCGGACACGTTTCCTAGTTATTTACTGCCGGATCATTTGCGAGCTATGTTTATTCGTTTATAATAAATACGAGCACCAGGAGCGGAATATAAAACATGAAATTGAATTCGGTATTGTGCTAGTTCACCTATTGACCTGTTCGAACTATTGACAGGCGAAACAATGCAAGCTGGTTCTTCAATTTCTTTTTTTTATACGAAACACCGTATTGCTTACTCATTGCCGGGCCGCGGATCTTTGTGCGAGATCGAAATTGTGTACGTTGATTGAGGAGAGCTGGGCTTGAGTATGAAAACATAAATATCCTCAAAAATCGTACATCGATGCTGTTAGATTCTTTTGATCTGATCGATTCTTTTGAGGCAGCGCAACAAATGACCGTACCACGTTTCATTCGTCCGTGATGTTTGCTTCCGACAAAGTATTTAACATAGGAAAAAGCATTCGTCCATTCATTTCGAAAATAGAAAATCTGCGATCGATGGAAGTTTATTAGAATTATAGCTTAATTAGCTGAGGAAATCATCAGCTCCGAGATGTTTACTTTCAACGAAGTATTTAGCAAAGTTGATTGTTCATTATCTCATTTTGCTGCCTCGGTTTCCGGCTAAAAGCAGAAATTCTTCGACCCGCGGACAATTATTATAATTATAGCGTGTGATTCACCGAGGAAACCATCAACTTCAAGATGTTCACTTTCAACAAAATATTTAGCAAAGTTAATTCTTCAATTTCATGTTGCTGCCTTCATTTCCAGCTGAAAGCGGAGAATCTTTGATCGACAGACGATTATGATAATCATCGCGAGCTCCGTCGAGGAGATCATCAATTCCAAGATGGCGCGCAGCCGTCAGGGACGTTCTGCGGTTTTGTTCCCAGGGTTTTTCAGGTTCTGCTCGTCTTCTCGCCTCTCGTTACAGGCATCCGTCTCTGTCGCGACCGCGACAGCCTCGTTTCCCCGCAATTTCCATCGGCTTCCGGGGGCCGACTTCATCCCGCCCCCACGCGGGCATTATTCTTCGCCACGGAATAGCTTTTTTTCGGTTTCGCGAAAACGAGCGAGCCCGTTACGAGATAAATTTCCCTTTGATGCCCGGCGCACGGAAAATGGCCCCGCGGAAAGTATAGAAAACCCAGTCCGGGGAAAAACACATCCGCGGTCGGGTCCCCGTTTCGAAATCAACAACGGCCATTCATCATTCATCCCACGGAATAATTTCAGCCCTTTGCTCGCGGATTTTTCGCACAACCGCCGCATGCCCGAGAATTTTCTTGCCGGAAACGGCTTTTCCAAACAACGTTACTGCCGGGGCGTTTTCAGAAAGTATACATCAAAATTGCACACGTCCTGCAACGTTCTCTGCGCGGGCAAAATTCTAGTTTGCAGTGATGTTAGCTTCTGCATTTTTTAATGTAGCTTTTTAAAGTTCTGGAAAATTGAAATCTGAAGGAATCGCGAGTGTTTCGAAATCTGATATTTTATGTTGCAACGTGTGATCTTTATTCATTCGTCTAGCCCTTTTGCTTTACTCGAAAGGATCACAGAACGAGATTTTATAAATTTTATAAAAAGTACTGCGACTCAGAAAGCCAAGTAGTAAATTGTAACTTAGAAATTGTCTGAAAGTGCCAGCTGCGATAGACGTCGGGAATAAGACAAAGGTAGAAACTCACCGAGAACCGCAAGAGTGATGTCTCCTTCGAGGATGGTCGTGTCATTTCTGGCTCGACAGGAGTACCTGCCTGCGTCCGAGGCTCTCACCTTCTGCGTGTAAATGGTCTGATTCGCGCTCTCAGGGTAGAGGATGAAATGACTCTCGCCACCTGGCCAAGGATAAGCCCTGTTGTCCTTGTACCTGGAACGAGAACAGGTGACATGTTATCATCAATGTCTTCTCAGTCACTTGGAATGTGATTTCCTGGTTTCCCAAAAAAATAATGATTAAAAATAGTGAAAGTTCGTAGCCTAAAAAACAGCAAAAACATATCGTTGTTGAAAACATCCGTCCTTGATGTGAACATACCATACATTCCAAATCGACCTGTCAAATAGCTTGATTCAGGCAACTGATTAAAGTGGACGTGTTTGTTTTGGTTAGGAAAATATAAAACTTGAAAAATCATGCAGTCATTGAATTTTCATAATTTTTTATGATATAGTGAATGTGTTAGGGGACAGTGCTCCTTCATATGCAATGGTAAAAGAAAAATCGGTTGCTCTATTTAAACATTTTTCACCAGGACAATGCACCGGCTCACAAGGATGTTCTCGCAATTGCCAAATTGAAGGAGTTACGCTATGAATTGTTGCAGCATCCACCATATTCTCCAGACCTGGCCTCCTCTGACTTCCATTTGTTCCCAAACCGCGAAAAATTCCTACGTGGCTGGTGTTTCTCATCAAATGAAGTTATAGCAGCCGTAGATGGGTATTTTAGAGGTCTCGAGGAAAATCATTTCAGAGATGGAATAAATGAATTAGAAAATCGCTGGAAGAAATGTATTGAGCTTAAGGGAGAATATACTGAAGAATAAATGTATCTTGACTCATTATTTCATGTAATTTCATCGTTAGGCTACGAACTTTCTGAATGGCCTAGTAATACGTCCTAGATCTTATGGATTGAGCTTTTCTAAATTTTCCGACGATATCGCGCGGTATTGGAGTTCGTTTTACCCAGTTCGACGATCGGAAAGCACTTTCGAAAAATGCTGTGGGTTAGGCCACGGAGGGCCCTCTTTCTGAAGCCGCTCCCTTGTTCCTCGCGAGGACAAAGGCGCTCGTTTGCCTCCCGGCTCGTTCACCTGTCTTCCGAGAAGCCTTTATTTGCGTTCAACAGCGCGAGCGCTATTGCTCTTGCGCTTACTCTTGCTATTGCTCTTGCTCGCGACCATATCCGAGGCTTACTCCTGCCGGATATACACGTATATTACGCGGAAGAGATTACGAGAGGAACGGGATAGGGAGAGGGGGAGACGTTCTTCTCTCGGAATCCGCTTTCCTACGACGGAGACGAAGGGCGAGGAACGCGCGTCCCGTTTCAAAGCGATGCTGATTCGATACATCTTCTGATATGCAACTGTACCTACTGCAGCTACGATTTCAGCTTTTGTCTCTTTGAACTCTGTGATGCGAACCGAAGTGTCGTCATTTACGGCTTCGCTTTGCAAACGATTCGCCTTACTTGTGTCGAACCCTTTTCTCGCAGAAAAGCTTACCATGTCCTCATTGATGATCATAATAAACGACCTAGTATACGATACATTTTTTAAAGATAATTCTGAACACGTTCATAGAGTCCTCAGATGCAGTCTCTTACTTAAAAATAATGTTCATATTCTGGGTCAAGATAGACCAAGGCTCCATTCTCTGCACATTTTTTTTTTTTTACAGAGCAGTGAGACACGCCCTTCCGGAAATCTAATCAGCGTACTTAAAATTAATTCCAACCGGAAATCAAGTAATTCACGATTAACCATTCGGAGATGTTCTAACGCGAAAATTAAACGTTTCTTCCGACGTTGAATATTTCTGTTCCCCATGATTTTTTTTTTTAATTTATGGATATGGTATGGATGTGCTAGAATACCTAAATGTTTAGTCATTGACTCGATGCTGACGTATTTAACGTTAAACCTACCACGAGGGGTCAAATGACACATTTTAGATTTTTTATTTGACAATTATTCAGATTCTAAAGGTGTTTTCATGGGAGCTGATTGAATACATTTTTTGACTCCGGTATATATTATAATCTTGTTATTTTTATAATACCATACACATTTTATGGAGAACCAGGAAGAAACTATTTTCTCCTTTTTAGTGCATTTTAATATGAGCGTGGTTTTTTAAAAAGATTTTTTATTCCACATGTTAACTGCAGTGTCATCAGTCGTACACTAACGTATTGGGCAATAATATTGTCTCTCGTGTGGGTGAGGCAGCAATATATTGTGCCATATACAGTAAATCTTCTACAGTATTATCGGTGTGAACCACTACTAACACGAAGCGGAGAGTCGCAGTCGCCGGCACAGTTCAAACGCCCGCGTGCTTCATCACAATGTAACACCAATATTTAATCGTCTATTTTTCATTATTTTTTTATGGAACTTTCACCAACATATTCGTGGTATTTTTCTAATGCAAAATGATACCAAACACGATATAATTTCAACTGTATTTAGTGGTTTAATTGACGATGAACGTTTCGGGCGCAAGGAAGGATAGCGTATAGAAAAGAAAGAGACACGGACAGTTGCCATCGCTGACACTGTTCAAAGGCCCTCGTGCGTGGTCTCTGTTTACACGCACTGTCCTCCTCTACGTTCGGCTCGGCCTTTGGAGATAAAAAAAATAGCTGCCCTATACGATAGATGCAACCAGATTTACTGTATTGACGATAATATTGATCGTCTAGGGGCCGCTTAAATCTTCGTACCATCAGAACTACAAAAGTCTGGCCATGTGGAGTTAGGATCGCTCGATGCACTCGCTCGTACACTGACAGCACAGGCAGAACAACAACAACGTAGCCGGCCACGTGTTACGCAAGAATATTAGTCGGAGACGTACAGGTACGAGCGACCGATCGAAGAAAGACAGAATCGATCGCGAACAGTGCCGACGAACTTTCCTAGAACGCTGCGGGTCGCAACACCGTCGCGTCGCGTCGTTGCGACACACGCAGTCGGTGTCCGAGGCTTGTGGAAATGTTGCACGTGGCCATACACTATAAAATAAAGCAATACCTGCGGTCCGCTTTTCCCCGTCAGGTAATCGGTTCCTCGAATGGAAAAGTCTGACCGTCGCGGAATCGATTCGAAACGTGCCGTGCTATCAATGTGCACTGTCCTTCGTTTTTTCTTTCTTTGATCGCAGAACAATTGGTAGCAATGTCTAGGTTCTCGTGACATCGAACTTCTGTTTAGGACAATTTACCTTTTGCGATTATTTTAACCAAAAAAACATTTGCAGGGATTGATCTTTCGAGAACACACAGAGGAATATTAGAGCTGACAGAGGAATCGACACAGCTTGTGGCAGGCTTGTTAGATCAGGATCGCGATACCGATCACCTAAAGATCGACGCCAGCAAACCTTCCACTCTCTCTCTCTTCTCGTCTGTTATTCCTCAAGGACCAAGATGGAATGAAAAGGGCGATCGCCGAGGGTACACTCTCTCTCTGTTTCGAAGGAAAATATTGGGAGAAACGTCCCCGTACCACCGACGACTGATTTCTCAGCAAACAGAGAGTTAAACGACGAAATCACCGCGAAGCAATCGGGATCGATGGGCGCGAGAGTCAGCTTCTTCTCCAAACAAACACTCCCGTGTATTTTCGCTGGACCACGAGTACTGAATAATTTACTACGGTTATTAAAATAAGCAAGAATTGGGAAGAACGTCTGAGCTCTGGGACATCCGAAGAATTGATCGGGATGCTTGGGAAATCGGAGCTGAAGAGACTTCGAAAACATTTCATTTAGCCCGACCTGTTTTATGAAATTTAAATAGACACCGTACAAGAGTGGATTTTAAAATTGCAGATATGTTTGTGCTAGTACTATTTGTTCTCGCAGCAGTCTTCGTAATTAGTCCGTTTTATTTAGCTTCACTCGTTTTATGAAATATTAATAGAGGCTGCACAGTGTGGGTATTAAAAATTGTATAGTTTTTAAAAATATGTTTGTGTTAGTGCTATTTGTTTCGGCGACAGTCTTCGCAATTAAAAAGGTTTATTTAGCCTGACTCGTTTTATGAAATTTAAATAGAGACTGCATACAGTGGATTTTGAAAATGGCTGATATATTTGTGCCAGTACTATTTGTTTTGGTGCAGTCTTCATATTAGGCGATTTCATTCAATCTGATCCTGTTCATTGAATGCAGAGAGAGACTTCAGAATGAATTTTTTAAAAGGCCCATTTTTGGTTGCTACCAGTATTTATATCTACGACAGACTTCATAATGGAAAGATATTAATGAAACTGACTCGAGTTATGAAATTTAAATAGAGACTGCATACAGTGGATTTTGAAAATGGCTGATATATTTGTGCCAGTACTATTTGTTTTGGTGCAGTCTTCATATTAGGCGATTTCATTCAATCTGGTCCTGTTCATTGAATGCAGAGAGAGACTTCAGAATGAATTTTTTAAAAGGCCCATTTTTGGTTGCTACCAGTATTTCTATCTACGACAGACTTCATAATGGAAAGATATTAATGAAACTGACTCGAATTATGAAATTTAAATAGAGACTGCATACAGTGGATTTTAAAAATGGCTGATATATTTGTGCCAGTACTATTTGTTTTGGTGCAGTCTTCATATTAGGCGATTTCATTCAATCTGGTCCTGTTCATTGAATGCAGAGAGAGACTTCAGAATGAATTTTTTAAAAGGCCCATTTTTGGTTGCTACCAGTATTTCTATCTACGACAGACTTCATAATTGGAAGATATTAGTGAATCTGACTCGGATTATCATATTTGAGGAAGAGGCTGCAGAATGAATTTTTTAAAAGGCCCATTTTTGGTTGCTACCAGTATTTCTATCTACGACAGACTTCATAATTGGAAGATATTAGTGAATCTGACTCGGATTATCATATTTGAGGAAGAGGCTGCAGAATGAATTTTTTAAATTGCTGATATATTTGTGCCAGTGCTATTTTTGTTTTGGTGCAGTCTTCATATTTAAACGACTTTATTCAATCTGGTCCTGTTCATTGAATGCAAAGAGAGACTGCAGAATGAATTTTTTAAATGGCTCATTTTTGGTTGCTACCACTATTTCTATCTACGACAGACTTCATAATTGAAAGATATGAATTATTAAATATTAGAGGCTGACGACTTGATCCTAAAATATATCATGTTTGGGTGCCAGGAGTACAAATTCCATCTAGCTGCAGTCTAGAGCAATTACCGCATTCGATTAGCATAAATTTCGATTCTTTGATAGCTAGTATCGGCGCAAATACTATTACAAAGCTTTCGATGGGTAAAGTGGAGGTTATGAAACAATATTGCAGCCAAAAATCGAGGGCGTATACGGCGATTACAGACTGTACTAAACTGGAATTTTGCAGAAAATAGAATTCAATAATGAAATTTCTCTTTAGAGCGCTCTAAAGCGATGACCGCGGTTGAAATATGATAGCTGCAGTTCGAACAACAAAGAATCAGGAATAAATTTATTCGAAAATCTGCCCACGTTGTTTTCATTCCGCCATATTTACCTTCGGCCAGGAAATATTCAAAGAATCTATAACCAAACGTTGCCGCATTCGAGAGAGAAATGAGAAATATAATTTCGAGTGCAGAGATAATTTTGATCGCGGGGAATAACAAAGCTCGCGGAAATACAGCTAAATGTTGCCATTTTACGATCTGCTCGATCAACGGAGGCCGAGAGCGCGAAAATACATGAAATTCACACCGCGTTTGGATTCGTCCACGCGTTACCGAAAGAAAACAGCGAATGTTAAGAGATTACATATTGGTAGAAGGTAGCGGTGATCGAAACGGCCATCGACGAGCTCGAAACGATAATATCCGTCGGTTGATATCAGCTCGAAAAATTTATATTTCAACACGCGACACGCCCGCGCGGTTTTATAGGTTACAGAAACCAATATTTTAAATCAGTTTAATGGACGCTGGTTGCGGTATCGCTAAACGGACTCGCGGATATCAATAGAAGAGCAGTCTGCCGTTATACATATACATCAAAAATATCTATCCTCGGTGCCGGATAAACTTCCATAATGTCTTTCCCGCTGACTAATAGCCTGTCAACTTCGAAATCTCCATTAATCGGGATCGTCGAATCCCGAACTCGCTGTGGAAGCATCTTCGGAAAACAAGTTTATTTCGAATTTATTTCATCCGAAGGAATCAACATTTTAGTAGACGGATACAATTGAATTTGATTCGAAACTATTGGGTTGGAAAGCAAATTCTTAGCGTTTTCAAATTAAGAATCGAAGATAAAATTAAGGTATTTATTCATGTGTTTATTCAACAACACGAAAAGTTGCCTCGAAAATGGCTAAAACTAATAGAACAGAATGGCAAATATGTTATTGAATAAATCTGTGAATAATTATCTGAATTTTAGCTTTGAATTTTAATTTACTCAATACATTTGAAATCAAAATGATTCAAAGACTTTAAAAATATCCACGATCTCCGTATACACTTTGGAACATTTTCCAAAGCAATTTCAATTTCGCATAAAAATCCTATCAATTAGCGACCGGCAGAAAGTAATTCGGGCAGCAGACAAAAACGCGATACCGCGATAAAACATTCGCGGCAGCCTCGCGAAACAATTAGACGAAATCATCGGGTCGCGGGGTCGAGGGTGCGGGGGGCGTGGCGGGTCGTTTAATGGTTTACATTTGTTCCGGCTGATTACCGCAGTCCTTTCTCGCTCAGGGCGTCTAGCTTCCCGGGCAACTTTCCTTAATCGACTGCGACTGGAAATTAATTACGAACCGTTCCGCTCCACGCGCGCGCCCAGAGCCCGGGGAAAATGAATCGGCACGAATTAATGTGGAGAGCACAACCAGCTCCGCGACTCTCTTTGGAAAACCATGCTCTCTCCAGCGAGCGTGGAAACCATCGTCGCCCATGGGTTTCCCGAATCGTGAGAGAAGATCAGCAGCGCCGATCGCGTCGGATCGAATTTTTCAAAGAGAAACTCGAAACGAGTCACCGTCGAGATATCTTGTCGATCCGACGCCCGGAAAGACGGGCAATGCGGTCGGAAGAAAAGGAATATCGCGCTCTATCTTTCCCGTCCTTCGTCGTTTTAATATCCCGCAAGAGGAATGCCGCGGAAACAGGAAAAAAGACGAATGCCGGAAAGGATTTCTGCTCGGCGTCCTCTTTCCTACTCGTCGAAGGAAAGTCGATACTCGATCACCCGCGGCTGCTTTTCTTTAATTCTTAATGCTAGCCGACCGCGGAGCCGCTCCTTTTCCCAAATAACGGGGGAAAATCGATCTCCCAGATGTCCTTTGATGACACAACATGGAGGAACTCTGCTTGTGGTTATGACATCGTTCCTAGTACTCCGCGAAAGTATTGTGGAAGTTTGATTTTGGAGCTCTTCGATTGAATTTTAATGCTCTCCGGCTTGAGCAGCTCTTTTTCTCAAAAAACTAAAGAGAATCGATCGTCGGAGCATACTTTGTCGATAAATAACACAAGATGAAGGTATGCGAGTCTGCTTGTGTTTATCGTATTATGGTATTGCTGCAAGTATTGTGGAAACCTGTGCTTGATGAAACTTTCAGAATATGTGTAATTGATACAGATCTACAAATTTGTTTCTCAAATTTTCAACATGGGCCCACATGAAAAAGTTGCGAACAATTTTTTCCAAACTTTTTTTCCGCGTCATGTAATAAATGAATTTTTCCAACTTCTCAAAAGAATCAAAGTCTCTCTATGGCCCTCTGGAAAGTGTGTGCCAATATCATTCTGATTCACTGTATAACTGATTTTAATACTGTAACATTTGTTTTTACCGTGCCTGAACTACCAGAAACGTTCTAAAATTCAATCAACAATTTTATTATAAATTGCGGTTTTCCGATCGTCTCGATACAATTAATAGCAGAACCAGCAAACAATTTTCCCACCCCTTGCATGGTAGACGCGCGTAGCTGGAAGCTGCTTTAATATGAATTATCGAAGGATCCGTTCGGTCCAGCGGTTCGATGTTAATAAAAATGGCAGCCGGGCGGCCATAAAGGGTTAAAAACATGGCCCGATCGTAGACTTTCTTTGTAAACCGCCGGGCACAGTCGCCGTAGCCCGGGTAAAACGGCTCCGAGAGATTTTCTCGCGGCTCGATCGCTTATCGACTTTAATTAACGCCGAGCACCTGGAACAGCTGCTCGTTGGCTCTCGCAAATAAAAGTGCGCAATCACCGGGGGCTCTCTCTTTCGCCCTTTACCCTCTACCTTGTAAACACCCCGCCTACTTTTCATTAGGTTTAATTAGTTACCTGCAATCGGGGTCTCCATTTCCGCTGGAAACCGGGACAAAATGCGACGCGATTCACTGTCGATCATTCTGACCGATATCTGTCGATCAGAATCACGGCGATCTCGATGGTGGACGGTTGATCGACGCGTGGAGGGGTCGCTGTTTCGGTCTCGTCGCACGCGAAAAACACGAACCGCAGGAATAAATTCGCAAACGGGCCGCATTTATCGGGATTCCGGTCGCCGCGACGCTGGAATTGCGATCGTTGATCCTGGGACAACTCGGTGCTTTATGGGGTCGGGAAATTCTTCGAATCTTGCAGTTGAACCGTTAAAATTATTTGGTTACACTGACCATTGGTACTACCAATATTCAATGAGTAATTCTTAATCCGAATTTTAAATGTCAAGAATTTTTTGCGTGTGAGCCACAAAGGATATACAGTGGTACCTCGGTATACATCTGCTTTGGACGTAACAAATTTTCCTGTGAATTTTGCGTCATTTTTAAATAATTATCGCAGAGGAAAAATTAAATTAATAATCAATTATATTCGGAGTTGATGTATTATTAACTGATTGGTCATACAAGTAAGGATCAGTAATGGAATTACTGATGAGGTCGGCGTATGATCGCAGGGATCTACGAAAGTGTGCGAGACAAAATTAGATCGCGCATTCGATCCCTTTTGCTCCGCCTCATTTTGCCGGGCGTCGATTCGGACCATTAGCGGAAGAAATCAGATTCCGTTCGAATTTTCATTAACCAAGTTTGTCAGTGAAAGCGAGGATTCGCTGAGTCAGTCCGCTGTTTTAGGGAGACTGCGAGCTTGTGTTAGGAATCTCTTGCGGGGGGGGGGGACTCTCCCGCGTAATTTCCAGACCTGCCGGAAACTGAGGTTTTCCGATGCGAGGTTTTCGCGCCGGAAACGCGTCATCCCGGCCCGTAGAATTTGTTCGGCAAGTGAAACTGCCGGCTGAAATCGGCCGCGAGCAGCCCCAGGAAACTTTTGATTCGCTTGTACTACTTCTAACGAGAGTTATACAGAATTTATAGAAATGTTTTCGCCGTGCGTAAAACAACCAGCAAAATATCTGCACGGTTTCAGTGAGATTCGCAACCTTTCGGAGTTGCTCGAAAAATGAAATGTTACAGTCTGCGTATGAAACGGACAATCGAAAAATGTATTTATTCCGGCAATTTCAAAGAATAAAGTACACGAACAATTGTTAATACAAGAATTCGAACATGAGAATTTACAAATTAATTTCTATTACTAAGTAAACCAAAGATCAGAAATTATGGTTACCAGTTATGATAAAATTTGTCTTGTTCCGCTCTTCTATGATTAAATCAGTTGTTTTGAATTTGCTTGGCACTCAACGTGTTAATGAACTTATTCTACATTCTACTGTACAGCTCCATCTTACTAGAGTAGCTGCAAGCTCTTCAATAAAAATGTAAATTCGTGAAATTAAAAAGTTCTTCAGTTAATTTAAAACTGCCGAGTGTAAATATAAAGCGGAAAGTTCTGCAGCCGATTTAAAAGTGAGGAAAGTATATGATCAGATACGAGTAGATTGACCAGAGCGCTGCATCTAGGACGAAGATAAATTCTCCAAAAAGTCGGTTTCGGATCTAAAGAGCCATTAACCGTTCCATGAACGATTAGAATAAATGGACCAGAAGCTGCGACATTGAACATTTCTATGGCAGAAGGGAAAAAGGAGGGGAAGAAGCGTGTCTCCGGTGTTGTCTCGCGGCGGCTGCAGTCGTAATAACGATAACAATAATTGTTATCGCGATCGTCATGAAATTCTGGCGCGGCGCCGGTTGCGGAGGAAAAAAATTCCCGGGAAAAGCGAAGCTGGAACGGAATGGGCCTTAATGGCGGCCATTTAGACGTCGGAGAACGTTCATCGACAGGGCCGGGCATACGAAAGACGAAAGCGAACCGGTCCCACAGGGATTTTCCCGCCGACACAATCCCTTTTCCTGCTGAAAATCCGCGCGGCTGTGTACGGCTGGTTGCATACCGCTAGGGAGCGACATAGGCGTCACCCTTGCCCAGCCGCTATTCTAATGCTTCCGATAGCAGCATGCTTCCAGGGGTTCTTTAACGGCGCAACCACTCCGTAGATTTTATCCTGTCTGGAATCATTTCGACGTCGTTGTGGTTTCCCTCGATTCTAACTGCACGTTAACTCGACACAGTATTTTCAGGTTCTGTTTGACGTTTGAAACTTTCCTAATTTGCGAACATTGCAATAAAAATTACTGCTTCACAAATGAGAGACTTTTTTAATCTTGTAACTTCAGGTTCATGTATTTTATGTTTTCATCCGTGCAATAATTAACAATGCCTTGAACCTTTCAAATTAATTGGAGGACTTTGTGCTTTAACGGTCGAAGCATATACATATCGCGGTTAGGTTTAAAGAACGAAAAAAAAAGGGTTTCTAGGACGTTACGATCCGCGATTTCCGAGAACCGAGCGCGACACGAGATGCAGTTGCAACACGCACGACCTTCGAGTCGACTCTCGCCTGGAATCGCCTCGATTCCTCGAAACACTGACGTCGATTGCGTCATCGGCTCGCCCAATTTCCCGATCCGTCTTTCAGTCGCATCGTGCTTTTCGCTGAATGCGAACTTTCTCTTTCACTCTTTTCGCTGTAACTGTTGCAGGTTAATTAATTCTTTGGGAAACTATTTTTGAATAGTTCTAATGTCTTTTTTCAGTTGATCTTTTCTCAGGTCAACAGGTCGTTTATTTCCGGAGCGAAATATCACTTATGAATTTTTAGTGTATCTCTGCTTCCTGTGAGTGATCCAGGCAATTTTAATTTTTCATACAGGTCCGCGGTCTGATAATAGGATTACACGAAATTTTCTGGCCGCAAGATTGTCAGCTGTTTAATCGCTCAACGGTCACAGTGAGTAAAAGTGATTTTAATCCCACGAACGGTTTCCCGTTCGATACATTTCTGCACTCGGGACGCGGGAACAATCGAAGGCTCGTCTCTGCTCGACCTCGGAGAGGATCAGGATGAACTCTGGACGTTTTTATCCCGACGAAAATCCGTGTCGGTCAGACGGAAGATCCGTTCCGCTCGATATCAGACGCATTCGCGGTCGGCGATTTTAATAACCGTCGTTTCGACGTCGATTCCAGATTCGTCGATTCCGGCCGAATGAAATTACCATTCCCACCCCCGTCGATCCCGCGACTTCCGCTCTCTCTCTCTCTCTTCCCCTCTCGCTCTCTTTTTCGCTATCAGGAGAGATCGATAGCGAACGAGGGAGATTATTCAACGACACTCTGAAAAACCGTTTCCATGGATAAACTGGGACGAGGGGACAAACCGCGGACCAATACCGTCCCTGCTGTAACCAACCGTGTCCGGTGAACTGGACTGCTCATATTTTTTACCTTGATTGTCTTCGCTGTATTAACACCTTCAGTGCTCATTATTGTCAATTTCGTATCGGTATATTGCAATTAGATGCGATCTTCGTCTGCGATCGACAAAGACGTCTGTAGAAACGTTGAAAAATTTTTCTCGAGTATGAATCCACCATGGACTTGAAGATTGAAGCTACCTGTTTGCAACGAGACCTCGAAAATTGATCTACGATTGTTTTTTACTCGTTTTATGAAACAAAAATGGCGAACAGGTTTGGTCTCTGGAGCACTCGCCTAGGTGGCGGTACACTGTTCCATGTAAATCTTCACAAGTCGGTCAAAAGAAATCGTGGATTAATTTTTAAGATCTCGTTGGAAAGAGGAGACTTCGATCTTCAAATCTGCGGTGGTTTCAGTCCCGAGGAAAATGTTTCAGTGTTTTTATAAATGTTTAAAATCGCGTTACTTTAAAAACATTTGGAAGGATCGATAATTATATTTAATATGTTGCGCTTACAACTGATGCACAAAATTTCGGTTTTCCATAAAGATCCTCCGCCTGTCCGTGAAAACCCGTAAGAGTATCGAACATTGAGCATACTTGCACGAGAAATGATTGCACGGTACAAAGACAACTGGTCAGCCGGGCGATTTCGCGATAAACAGTAAGCGTGTATCGAAATTACAGGCCCGCGAGAGAGAGAAAATGAGAGACAGAGAGAGCGGATCGAGAGGAACGTGCAGGTACGCACAAGGGGGCGTGTACAGGTGTGTATAGTTGGCGTCGCGTTTTCTGCCGATGATTTCCATAATCAGAGCATAAATCGCGGCGATAATGACGCGGCGATCGAGCCGTCAGAAGCGTTTCCGCGTCTCCGTGCCGTGCAATTTCCGAATATCCTAGTGAAAACCCCTCCCCCTTGGTGCCCGTAATATCATAGACGCATGCGAGCCGATATTCAGCACAGCAGATTTAATATCGTCCCGCGTATTTACTTGACAAGCTCCCCCTGCGCGCTTTCTATCGGCTTCGTTTACTTGGAAATCGAGCGCGTTCGACGTTTCTGCCACCCGATTACCCGGCTCTGTCGGCCGCGTCGCTCGACAATCCAAATTAAAACCATTTTTAGTCGATTGTTAATCCTCTGTCGAATCAAGTCTGATACCCAATCAATTAGATTTAAAGCATTAAATAAACGTGAACATAAAATTGACTATACGTTATACATTATACACAATACTTTCACTCGCAATCGAATTATTATTAGCTGATGTAAGAAACAATAAATAGTAGTGTGTCATTTCTTTACTATTGCTTGAAACACTAAACTGTATTTCTGCGAGAATATATTTTATACAGACAGCAAATTCAACTCGGAGAGGAATCTATTGTGCACTTTAAACTGTAGTTATAAGCTATTTGGAAAATATTTACACAATTCAAAAATTCGAAGTGATGACATTCCAATTGGCGGACGTTGCCGGCGGCCATACTGACTCCCCAGCGCCTCTATTCCGGGAATTGTGAGTTTATATGATTTTTAATTTTTTATCTTTCTACTTATGTGTTGGTTTTGAACACTTGTTTCATTAAAAATAAGTATTATCGATATGCAACGCCATACCACTACCAAAAAACAATTTTATACATAATAAAAAGAATTGCCTGTTCGCAAAAAGTTCTGAAGGGAAAACCTCAACGGCTGCAATATGCTACGTTATATTTTTAACATAATCGATGAACTTGATCATCAAAATGAACGAGACCAGTCAGCAATTGTTCAATCAATAAAGCTGCTAACTCTATTATCAGCTCCACAAACAAGGCAAAAATTCGCAAGTAAATCATCACTGTAGGGGGTCAATTAATTCAATCAATTCCATGCAATTCGTTCCTTCGGCGCAGGAATTAAATGATTAAACAGCAAGAAAAACGCTATTGCGGAGGACGGTGCTGTAGCCTAAGCAATCGAATCGACCAGTCGCAGTCCGGAAATCGGGTGATCGTAACGAAATGGCAAATAGCTCCGAAAACGCGACTTCCGAGTGCCGATAGATAGAAAGAGGAGCTTTCGACGGTGTGTCCGCTCGTAAATTTGCTCGGTATCCGGGTCTCAGAGCTCTCTCTCTCTCTCTCTCTCTCTCTCTCTCTTTCTCTCTTTCTGTTCAGCTCCTGTCAATAATTCGAGAAATTCGCCAGGCGAATCGTGTGGTTCTTTCTCTTCTTTCTTCGTTGGAAGCCCTGCCTCTTCTTTCGCGGGACGAAAGTATTGCGCCCGGGGGTAACCGTGTTACCGCTTCGAAATAATATTTACGTTCGAGGAACCGCCGCGCATTTTCACGGTCCGTCGATCGATCAACGGGAATTCCTTCCGTCGGTATGACGGAGGTCCAATTTTGCCGAACCGAGCGACGGAAGTTCTGCATTCTACGAAAGAGACGGACGCGTTTCCGCCTCCGCTTCCGGTTAAACAACGCTTCCGCTCTTCTTGCACTTTGTTTCGGCCTATCGGACCCCTCATTCCCTTTTTTCGACTCGTTTTGTTTCTAGCTTCGTTACCGTGTCAATTGCAGCTAGTTGTTTCCCTGATCGATCGACCCCTTGTATCAATTGTTTCACTGTGGAAATGAGTGCGGATTTTCTGCATTTATCACAGAAATTTAAGGAGCAATTCATGGAGCAATTTAAAACAGTGATGACATTAATAGCATTTAAGAATATTAATACATTGTCTTCTCATATGGTCTCTGCTTCGTGTAATTGATGTTAACAATTTTAATAATATTAATGGCCTCTGCTGTTGAAGCAATGCTAAAAATATCTCTATAAAAATAATAACTAGAATGCGGATTTAAGCATTTATAACCAAAATGGGGTAAGTAGTTGCAATTTAAAACAGCGGAGAAATTAAAAAAAATTTAGGAACATCAATGTATTAATTGCAGCTTACGAACATTATTAAAAGAATTAAAGAAATTATTACTTGGCCCTTGTTTGTTGCAGTAGATGCAAATAATTGTTATTTTGCATAGAGTTCCGCAGTCTAATAATAACACAAGGATTTAAATATTACTTTGATTAAAACAAGATGTAGAAAAGTCATGTTTAGGACTGTTTGAAATGAAACGACAACCGGAACGAATTTCTGTTACGTTGCAATTCTGGTATTTGCACGTAACTGACGGGATTATTGGTGGGGGATGACGGTAGATCCGCAGTGGATCAGAAAAATGGCACAAGAGGAGCGAGCGCAGGTAGGTTTCGCTAGAGATAGAGAAAAGTGGCGTAACGATAGCGCCTGGTGTATCAGACCGGAGAAATTGCAGTTGTGTGTGCCGAGGCCGAAGCCGCGATAAATTTTCCAGTTGCGCGCCGACAGATATAATAAGGGCAAGGTTCCAGGACAACAATCGAATTCCCGGGGGAGCCGTTCCCTGGAAAGGGGAGGCGTCTAGGCGCAGCTCGCGAAAACCTCGAAAGAGCGAGCGAGCGAGAGAGAGAGAGAGAGTTTCGCGGTCGAACCCGCGTGTTAACCGTGAAATGACGCCGTTCCACGAACCCACTCCTAATGTCTACGATTCGGGGAACGGTCTCGAGCCGTTGGAGCGGATCCATCGATCGCACCTGCCGCCCCCGCCTTATTATATTTATACGAGATACTATCCAGGCCGACTGCGAGACACCAACCAGGCCACCTCCGACCATACTCGATGCCCCTGAACGAGTTGCACTTCGAGGACCTAGCGGAATTCCGCGATAGACTCTTGTTCCCAACTTTCAAGGGAGTATTCTGGTTCTCGAGGCCGTTTCTGCTCGGCTTTCGGAATTTTTTTCCGGAAAGACTGCTCAACCTTTTGCATTGAAATTTTGCACGCAAATTTATTGGCGCTTGAAGCACGTGTGTGATTTTTTATTCACGTAAAAATAATCAAAATTGCACGAGTTATATATTTTCGAATATAGCAACAATTTTTTCCGCACATTCTCTGAAGCGACGAAGTAATTTCAGCTGAACAGAGTTTTCGCAGAACACGAGTACATATTGACCCTTCGGGGACGAATGTGGACACACTAACGACGTCAGGGCCGCGAACCTAATTCCCGAAGTTGCAGACAGACAATCTAACCACGCACGTAATAAAACATTCTAACGTTTTGTCCATTTTTACCAGTGGTAGATTTCTAATTCAAGATCTTCATTGACCCTACGGAAATAGTTGGAGTATTGCGGGGTCGATCATGTCGTGAATTGGGTAAGGAGGGCAGTACCTTATCGGGAGCGAGCTTATGGTATTTACGAGATGGCTGGGACACAGAATCGATCGAGCGAGGAGACAAAGCGCGCGGCGCGGCGGTTCATTAGCGAGTACCGATTAATAAACGGGCGGCCGCGAAATTACGAAAATATCGGCGTCGGTGATCGGTGTTTGTCCTGCGCTACTCCGGTCGTTAGAACAAGGATTTACGGCCGGGGGCCAGGGATATAATTATGCCTCGGGACCCGGGGCTGGAAGCGATGCTCGAAAATCGGAGCAATTAAAGAGGAGCGGCCCGGCAATTATTCCATAGGGGGAGAAGAGGTGGAGGGGGTCGATCGGATAATGCTCGATAAAATACAAAATCGCGGGGCCGGGAGGTTAGTCGCGCCGTTAGAGCAACGAAGGTAATTAAATGCGCGTCGTTAATTAAAAACTGTGTCCGAGACGAGGGAGAAGTCTTCTTACTTCGACTCGATCCCGGTGAGCTACCTTTAATTAATCTTCCGCAAAATCCGATTCATTTCGAGCTCTAATGCTGCACAGTGGGGTCGCGAAAACCTGCCAGAAACTCGAAATATAATCGAAACTCGAAATATAATCGAAACTCGAAATATCGACGTTGAAAATTTAAGTTCGATGTCAATTCAGTCCAAAATTGGTCATTGTTATTAAGTTTAGTTATGGAGTGAAAAATAGATGTTCTAATAAGTATCTTTTTAGAAATTATTGTAATATTTAGTTACAGTGAACTTTTTTGTCACCTTGAAAAAAAAATAATAAAATTTATATACATTCCCAAGGTTTTCGTTATGTTCGCTGTGTGTTCCCGACAATTTTATTTTCCAAAATGTCGAGAATTTATCTAACTTTAACGCTAAAAAAGAGAGAGAGTTGCAAATGTTTTGCACTTTTTGAGAAATCCCATTCTTTTTACGTGCGATTCACCATCGCTATGCAGCGTTTCCTCGTGAAAGTAATATACAGGGTGTCCCAAAATTCCTTCAACAGCCGGAAATGGGAGGTTCCCGAGATCATTTGAAGCAACATTTTCCTTTGTAAAAATGTTATCCGCGGCTTTGTTTAGGAGCTATTAACAAAAAACACGGACCAATTAGAGCGCGACTTGGACGCGAGTTGGCACAGTCGGCCAATAGACAGTTTGCGCGCCGGGCTGACTGTGCCAACTCGCGTCTAAGTCGCGCTCTGATTGGTCCGTGTTTTTTGTTAATAACTCCTAAACAAAGCCGCGGATAACATTTTTGCACAGGAATATGTCGCTTCAAATGGTCTCGGGAACCCCCATTTCCGGGATGTTCAGGAATTTCGGGACACCCACTATATATACATATACATTAATATTTAGTTATTATGAAGTTTTAAAATAATAAATTACATTAATTCAACATAATTTATACGCAAAAAGAATTTTTTCCAGCTTTCCGGTAGAAACACTGCACTACCACGATTTTTCAAGGGTACATATCTGCTAATCTGAGGAAAAAATGTTTTGAACAAAAGAGAGAGTTAAACAGTATTTAAACATGTACGAAACATGTATGAAAAACATTTTTTATTCACCAAAAATAAAGATCATCTTGACTTTTTAAATATAAAAATGCATTTTTGTTTTCATGATATTAAAGCTGACGTTAAGACGAGTTCAACGACCTACTATATTATGACCTTGAGCCGATAAATAACGTTAATCTAGTTTTTTTACGACTTTTCGGGCCAAATGCAGCAGTGTGCGCTGTCCAGGAAAAATCTGGTTTCTCCCTGGGGGTGATTCGGGCTCCGAATCCGTGTTTTCCCAGGGTACCACCGTCGTCGGCTGTCTTTATTAAAAATCCGTATTCAAAGTCGGCTCGTAAGAAAAGCTCGTAAAACCACAAACCCGCGTGCACGGGTTTAATAAAGGAATTTCTGATACGAGCAAACAATCGCTCCTCTTTCGCGCCGGTAAGCGGTTTCTTCGGGGACCACGGACCGCGCCATTGTTCCCTTATGGTTGCCGAGTTCATTATACAGTCAGCGGGGAAAGTATTTGTCGATGCACGCGGCGAGCCGGTCGCGATTCTTTCTCGCAATAACTATTTCATTCGGCGAGCCTCCTCACTGGAGGGCGTTACTCAACAGCGTTTCATAGCATCGAAGCTTGAAAAAGAACTTTCAAACGGTATTCATATTGTCAAATTTTTCACAGAATGCTGTGTTTTTCACCAAATATTTCACAATGTTCTTTATAGAATTTTCGAAAGGTATTCATGTCGTAAAACATTTTATAACCGGCTGCATTTGTCGCAAAATAATTGACAATGTGTTCTAAAGAATTTGTAATTGGCAGTCGTATAGTAAAATAGTTTTTAAGCGCCCGTCTGCTTCACAAAACGTTCGACAATTTTTTGAAAGAATTTTCTATTGAACAAGGATTTGATTTTATTGAAGCAATGTGTAAAAAAATACTGTGACTTTGTCGAACTAACGCCATCGAAAATAATTGACTTTCATTGAAGTCGACAAAAGTCATGTCTTATTGAAATCGTGCTAACAAACGTAATGCAATTTTATTACAATCCTGTGCTTACGAACGTAATATTATTTCATTATTCATTGGTAAACAATTCGCTTTTATTAAAGTGATACCAACCAGATCGTTCCAACAAAAATGATGTAATTATTAGTTATGAAAATAATACTGGTAAACAATTCGCTTTTCTCAAAGTAGTACTGAATAATCGTACCAACAAAAGCCATTTAATTAAGTACTGACAGACACACACACACACACACACACACAATATTCCTTAACTAAACTTTAACAAAGACCGTTCCATCGAAGCAGCAGTCAAAAACAAAATGTCCTCTCGCTAAACTGGAAGCAGCCCATACATAGCTTTTAAAAATAATATGACAAAAAGACACAGCTCTAGAGGGATGCGGAACGGTAGCTTCCCGTTCCCGTAAATGGCGGCTATCGATTCCGCGACGCATTTCCAGCGAACAAGGAAGAAATCTCATAGTTCTGTATCTCGGCGACAGGCTGGAGCCCATCGAAGCCGTTCAGTGTGTCCCCGGATTTCCGAATCGCTCCGTAGAAGAAACGCTGTCGGCTGTTTTGCTCTGGGGGCCAAAGCGGAATAAAGTAATCCGTAATGCAGCGGATAAGAGACTCCGTTGAAAGGGGTGGTTGAAGCGGGAGAGGGGATGGTTGGAGAAAGACGAAGCAGAAGAAGAAAGGGGGGGGTGAGCCTTTTAGGCGGCCGGGCCGCGGATCCACGGGGATCAAAGGGATCCAGGATCTACGGGAACTGTCCCTCGCACAGAAAATGATCTCTCACCGATTTCCAGGTCCTCGGGTAGGGGATCGGTCGGCATCGCGATCGTGAATCGAGAGAATCTCCTCCCCTCGGAGGAGAGAAAAGAAATCTTTCGCGCGACTCGATTTCCCGCGGCCACGCCACATAAATCCACTTTCTCGCTGGCTGCCGGCGAGATCAAAGCTCGATGCGATCCAGTAGTCCGACCAGCTCAAAGGACCAGCAAAGCCTGTGTGTGTTTCGTCTCGAATCGATTGGAGACCTCGTTCGGGACCAGCCGACGCAACGCGAACCGCGGAAACGCTGCCAACTCGCTCGCGAAACTCGCGGAGCTTTCACATTCAGCTGTTAAGGAAGTCAGTGAGATCCTTTATGACGTGGTTGAGGTTCGTTAATGAGCTCCGGTGATCCGTTTTGCTGAGGAACGCAGGAAGAGCCGGGCTGACTTTGTCTGAGGTGGTTCTAGCCCCGAATTGTCCTGAGAGCATCGGTATAGCTCTCTAGAGGAGCCGAGAGCTGCGAGGCCACGCCTATTGTATAGTTCAGATTTTCTTTGTACGGAGGGGAGGAGATTGTTCTCTGTCGAGGTACATTCTTAGGGAATACACAGCTTAGGTTAGGCTCAGATTGCTCTTGGAACATTTAAAACCGCGGGCAACGAAGCCACGCCCACTTAGCACGTTTTATACGTGGAAAATGAGATTGTCGTATTCAGAGATAAATTTTTAGTAAACTCAGGATCCAAGTTAAAGCTAAGCATACATTGCTACGGACTATTTAATTGGCTCCTCTAAATCCAGCAGCTACGAGACCACACCCACAATACAGACAACAAGATAATGTGATCTGCACAGCCGAATTGTTGAAATTCATGCGAGAGGTAGAATGTAAATCTAAACGTTAATTTGTGAAAACGGAAAATAAGCATAACTTGATCCCCTTTATCAAAGGGTTTATCATGTTCGTACAATATTTATGCGGTGCTAACTGTGTTTAAAATATTTGTTTCACTATGTTTATTCGCAGCAAGAACTGCTGCGCATATACGTGCATATCCGCAGTGCAGTTATTAGGTTGCGGAAGTTTATGCATTTCAAAAGCGTACGAGTTTTATTTCTGCTTTCCGAATCAAACGAAATAAAGATTTCAGTAGAATTTAACATACTGCGAATGTTAAAAAGAACCATACGAAGTCCGGTGCACTGAAATTTCACTGCCTCTCTTTCTAGTCGAAGTACCTCCCGAAATTGGGAAGTCGCTTTTCCGCGAGAGGCTAAAACAAAATTCCTATCACTCAAAAATCCGTGGAAAATGTGCAATAATTTTTTCTTCCCCGTGGAAGCTTAAAAGCTCCTATCATTATAAGCATTACTGCAGAACATATTTATTGAAAATCATCCTACAGAAAAAGCTTGTTCAAAATCTCTTCCTCGCTGTGTAAATTAAATATCAAATGTACAATAATATTTTTTCTTTATGCTACAAATTGTTTTCATTGTTTGAAACATTGGCCAAGTATCTCTTCTTGAACCTACTCGCGTAGAAAAATGGCACCGTCGATATTTATATTCGTCGCTCGCTTCGGTTGTTCTTTTTACGAGAAATCGTGGGAAACGCTGTACGACCGGTTGACTGTTTAATCAGGAGTCTGGCCTCGTTAACGATTGAGTCGTTTCTTCGAGCGTTCCCGAGGGATTATTATTTCTCGCCTCGGTCCGTGGTGTTCCCGCGGGAACCGAGCAACAGGAACGCGTCACGGAAGCCCGCCAGGAAGTTTGCTGTCCCGGCCTTCGAACTTTCTTCGTGCCGTACCGCGAAAGAACGCGAGAATATTAAAAGACCGACACGCTCGCGGACCCACACAACTTTCTGTTTCTTGTTGCAGTCGATAAGGCTGTCGAGAAACTGGAGAGAAACTTTGGTAAACATTGCAAACTCCTACTGATCCAATAACTTCCCTCGAATATTATAATTATTGGCGATAAACGAAAAATGCTAGGCTTATTCTTTAGCTGCGGGAAGGTAGTTGCTGTCGTAATAAATTTCTTTTCGAATTTGTGGTTTTTGTTCATTTAAACTCACTCATCCTGCGGATTTTCTACCATTTGCGATGAGGGGGAAAATATTAAACAATTCAAAACCTTTTCCTTATCTCAGAGCGACCACCTAACAATTTTTTACCATTTGCATCTAAATTAATCCTGCCGAGGCTGAGTACTCTGTATCCACAAACGCAGACTCCCGTGATCAACTTACGGTAGCAAACAGTAAATATCGTTGAGGAGCACGACCTCCGATGCGATTATTATTAATAAAAGGGGCACTCGGGATAATTTCATTTCACCTCGCGTATCGTAATATCCCGGGTAAAAAAGGGATAGCAGGTTACTTATTGGCGCACTTAATGTTAATGGGCCGCGGATCCGTTGGAGGACTCTCGTTTTCACCGCGAGAGCTAGGATATCAGAAGATGGCGGCGACGTATCCTGGTTCTCCTCTTCTGCAGGTTATGGAAGCGACAGGCTAGATGCAATTAGTGCGGGTTGGGAGCTAGCAATTTGGTCTCGTCTTCGGGCAATTCGACGGCCGAGGAAAAATAAAATAGACACAAAAAAGGGAAGATAGGGGAGCAGGATCATCCTCGAGGCCCGACGAGATTGCGCCGATCCAATTATCCGGGGTTTGAAAAGGAGCAGGCCACCGGCCAGGAATACCGATGCTACCTTTACATCGGCTGTAATTCGCGTCTGCTGTCCGGCGCAGCGTAAAGCTCGGCCCCGCGACGCGCTTTTCTCTAATGTCCGCCGTGCTTCCGACATTCTAAATGCCTCGGATTCCCCTCGCTGCACCAGAATTTCTAAAATTTTCCTTCCCCCTTCCACTCCGCCCCGTTTATCGACGCGCCAAATATCTTTCTCCTAGTTGCACGTGCTTGCTCAAATGCTAATGAAATTTTTGTAATTGTTCATCGTCTTTCTGCTCTTCGTCGTCTGCCGGAAGATGGCTTTTGAGTTGACGTAGAGTCTAGTGATATACATGTAGATTGGGAGTACTAGCTTGGAACCATGACCAACGAGGCCACGCGTACTTGAAGCATTTTGTGCAGGAAGAACGAGATTGTTGTCTTCGGAGTTAGATTTTCAGTAGACACAGATTGTAGGCTAGAGTATGTACATGTAGATTGCCCTGTAGGACAGGGGCGTGGCTCTGGGAAAGCCGAGAGCAACGAGGTCACGCCCACTGCAAGCAATCTGTGCAGGGAGAATGTACATTGTTGTCTTTGGAGCTAGATTTTCAGTAGATACAGACTGTAGGCGAGAGGTATGTACATGTAGATTGCCCTGTAGGACAGGAGCATGGCTCTGGGAAAGCCGAGAGCAACGAGGTCACGCCCACTGGAAGCAATCTGTGCAGGGAGAATGTAGATTGTTGTCTTTGGAGCTAGATTTTCAGTAGATACAGATTGTAGGCTAGAGATATGTACATGTAGATTGCCCTGTGGGACAGGGGCGTGGCTCTAGGAAAGCCGAGAGCAACGAGGCCACGCCTACTGTACAGAATGGGCTGGATTTTGTACAGACGGGACGACGCTTCTTTTTTGAAAGTCCTAAGAGTCGATTGTAACCGACAAAAATATGTTTCTCCAGTAAAGACTCGTTGTACTCTTAACGACTCGGCGGAGTTAATTGCACCCGAGAGAAAACGACGCAGATCAGGCCCGAATTGAATTTCGAGCGATCGATTCCTTAAATCGACCGATTACCCGACGACGAAATTACGCCCGGGCCAATTTCGATCTTTGCCTACACTCTACAATTACTCGAAATCGTCCGAGCCTTTTTTTTCAAGGATCGAACGCGAAAAAAGCGAAAGAGGATGAGTATCCCCGAGAAAAAGGGACAAGGAACCAGAAAAAGAAAAGAACGAGGACACGTCGTTATTTTAATCCTGCGGATCCGCCATTATCCTGGCGGCTGGTATAAACCGACAGGATCCCCCCCGAGGTCGAGCCAGCAGTCTTGTTCCGGAGACACGTGACTCGAATGCCACGTGTTCTCCGAATTAATCGGCGGTTGTTCGAACCTATAGAATTGTTCTGATCGCCTGTTCTCTCGTCACTTTCCCGACAAATTTACCCGGCTCCGTCTAACGAGGATATTGTCCGGTTTCCTTCGAGCATCGCCTAATAATCAATCCTTTCGAACATGCTCGACGTTCGCTCAGCCAATCTTGTTTCTGCGCGACGCGTCCGACAAACATGGAGCTGATTATATATGCTTCTCGATCCCGAGGGTGATTCTACAAAATTGCTACCGATTTGCTGCCCTTCTCGGATCAGACTCTATTAAAGCTTAGGTTCTATCGAAGCTGAGATCCTAGGCTGATGACGGGATTGAGCGCCAGACGGAGATCAGGCTACAGTATAGCATGTATAATTAAAACAGTAACAGAACTTGTGTGTTTTCGTTGGAGAATTCGGACGCAGTCGGTTCGAATACTCGAGGTTCCACTAAATCGTGGATTAAACGAGCAAGTGTAATCCCAACTGTGCCATGCTTGGGCTCATTTTACTCGGAAAAATGCCACCGATACGTCCACAAAAATTTCACGAAAAAAATGATCTAAAACAAAAAAAGTTCTGTCACCGACTCTAGCTTCTAAATCCTACAAGGAATGTATACTATGGCTATGGATGGCGGGGATAAATTGTGCACAAACATCGTGCGCATCCCGGACGCATACATCGAGGCATTACAGCATTGTGCGATGGAAATGGCTGGGAAACCGGAGCTTATTCGCACGGCGCGGCATGGGGACGCAACAGGACACTGTCGGGAAGCTTTTTCTGGTCGAGAGCTGGAGGTACCACGGGAGGTTGCACGGTTCTCCAGGCCGGAAATAACATCGGGCTCCGGCGTCGAGGTATTTGCCGAGGGGGAAGAAGATCGATGGACGTCTATCAGCGTGTTTTACGGGGCCGAAAACGTCGATGGCGTTTCAACGACGCCCGGGAACGAGTCAATTATCGAGGATTTCGAGAACGTAGAAGGGAGCCGAGGAGAGACGCTGGTGATCGACAGGCTGCCGGTGTTCGTTCCAGTTGCGAGGCCGGCTAGAACCGGGTTATTTCGAAGGGTAGATAACGGCCGGATCGTCCATCTCCGTCTGTCCGAACACCGCGTACGCGTACCGAGTCATGAATTAAGCGGAATCGATAGCAAAGTTGAACCTCGAACGTAGGAACGCCGATCAGGGGATCGGTTTGCACGGGTACCGGCAACAAAATTATCCCGCGTCTCGCCTTTCTCTCGCTCTTTGACACGTTGAGCACCACTTTCGACACAAAGGAACGACTATACTCGTCGACCAGCGTTGACAATAAATTTTCATTCTGATACGTACGCGAGTAAAGATTTTTTTCAGCAAAAAAATGTTTGTTCAATGACATATTTCATGTGCGACAAGCTAATAAAAAGCCTCGAGAGCAACAACTCCCACTCGACGGGCCCGAAGTCCTGAAAAAAGAAATAATCGAGATCTCTCATTCTACATTTCCGACGTTTTTTCCCCGATCGAAAATGACCAGTGATCATGAGGTCCCACGATCAAGAGAGACCTCGTATACGACGGCACACCGTCATCAGACATTAATTTCGTGTGTAATTCCATATTCCGACGACTTTCCCAGTCTCCACTTTGAATCGATGGTATCGCCAGACAATTTCTAATCTCGGACGATAATGATACGCTGGCCGGTGGTTTATAGCAGGCCCAGACTCTCGAGACAGGATCGGGATCGGGTTTGAACCGGGGCCCTGATCGGTCCCCCTAATTATACGTGCATTATGATCGAAGACAGGCTCGTTCGTTCGATCGGCCGTCGAAATTCCACGGTCCTGGCATTAAGGAGAGCCCAGCTGATCCTCCGGCCATTAAGAGGCGTGCGCATTCTTACGGATCCCCGCGAAGAAGTTTCCATCGGGCCTGGGGCCCGACTCGGCCCGATCTCCACAGGCCTAATGACCGTTGGGACTCATTCGCCGACGCTATCGCCACCGGCCCGTGCTAATTGCGTGCCCGAGAAACAACGGTGACCGACAGGGGACTTGTGGGGACCAGTGGGCCCGATGTACGAATTCTGTCCGCCAGATAAGAGCTCCGGCCGCTCCCTTTCGCATCAACGGGCCCCCATTCAGATACGCCGACGCTAATTCGCCATCGCGTCCAATATTTTCTGCCGGTTTTTGCTTCTTTTAAGATATCGGTCCCACTCTACGAAGCCTTTGATTCTTTAAAAGCAACGCTGAAATTTTGCTCTCTCGGGCCTCGTGCTTTTGTTATGCTTGTTTGGGACTCCGTGAGTGCCCCGTGTAATTTGTAGAACCGATCGGTGGGAAAGACTTTTGGATCTCTCGATCCGGTTCTGGCTTTTAGATCGATGTCTGTGAAATCTTTTCTTGGAGTGGTCGATGCTGCTTGAAATGTTTATCTTCGTTTGCTATTTGTGTAGAGTCTATTTATTGTGTTACGATTTTTCTACTTGTGGTTGTTAGGTTTTAATGCTGACTCTCGATTGACGAGGATGCTTTCGGATCGATGTGTGCGAAATCTGTATATCCTCATAGTGGTTGTGTACTGCAGAAATATTTGATTGTCTTTTCCTGTTGATATACCGTCTATTCTGTTACCATTTCTCTCTTTTGTCTTCAGTTATTAACTTTTCGTATTGATTCGACCGAACGTCTTATTGCGTTTCATTTCAGTTGCTAGTACGATATAACAATAAATATTGTGAGTAAATGTATACATCCATTGGAGGATATGGTAAACAGTTTCTTAATAAAGCGAAATGCTGCTTTAATTCTCGGTAAACGAAGTAAAGAGACGTTCGAATTTATCTAACACATCAGGAGGAGGCAGAAAATGATGTTAATCTCCGTGAAAAACTAAGTCAAAAATGTACATACTCTTTTCGTACGGGGCTTTGTTTCCTAGGTAATCGGAAACGATAAACTGCACGATTCGTGTCTGACTATGATCGGCTGTTTCTACTTCGCTCCGTCCTCGCACTTTCAAATCGATTATCTCGAAAACGAAGCGGTAAACAAAAAATCTTTATTTCACGCTTTCGACGCCATTTTTCAGGCACTATCAGAGTACCTAATCAAATACATTGAAAAATCACTGGCATGTTGTGTAAATCGTCTAGAATGTGTTAATGTTTCTTTTTATCGATAAGATTCGTCGAATAGGGAACGAATGAAATTAGTAAAATAACAACAATTTAGCCTAAACATAAAAAGAGAATTTACTGCAATTTTGCAGTTCACTTTCCTACTTCCCGAATAAAATACTGCTCGTTCAGATTTAAAACAGATTTAGATACAGAGAGGGAACAGGTAGATAATCCAACCGAACGAAAATCAGGTGTGCCATCACACCATGAATTTTTTCCAGTAACTTATTACGGAAATTGTAAATTTAAATTTCGCTGTTCCGGGGTCTGGTTTATCGTTCGTTCGCTTCATTATTCTCTCCCGGCGTTTTCCCGTTCGCAGAAGCTTAACAAAGTCGTCCATAATAAGAATAACAATAATTTCCCGGGCGTCCGCGACACGTCCGGTTAAAAAAGACGAGTCTGGCGAAACAGGGGCGCGTCGTTGGGGCTGTTTTTATTTTTTCCTTTAACGAGCGAACTTTCCCGTTCCTCGCAGGACGAGTAAATCCGCGTCAGCCGGCCTAAATAATCCTGTAAATGCGTCCGGCAGCCAGGGGCTTGGAAAAAGTTCTCCGACCGGTCGGACTCGGTGTGTTTTTCGACTGTATCAACGCTGGCCGCTTTTCATACGAAATTCCCCTTGTCGTCAGAGTTTTCCCTCCCTTCCCCAAACGCGAACTTTCGCCGGCCGAATCCGTTTCGCGTCCCGCAACTATTTTTTCTCGGCAGGCTAGTTCCGTCCCCTTACTTGCGCGTTTCGATGATAATTTACAACTCTTTTTGATACACCTTGAGAAGATGGAGCCTACATTATCCGAACTTCGAGCGAAACTTCACTCTTCACTATTAATGCTTTAACACTAAACCACCACTGCCGGTCAAATAACCGGTCTTAGATTTTTAATTTTATAATTATTGAAACGATGACATTGCTTATCCGTGCACGTATTGCAATAAAAATTGTACAAAATCTAAATAAATGGAGCCTTGTCATTTTTATCAGATGAATTGTGAGATGAAACATTTTAATCGTTTTCAGTGCTCGGTAGTTTTAGTGTTAAACATTTAACGTTCCAACGATTATACATTGAAATAGGGGCTTCAATGAGTACTTCCGAGTTTCTTAGATTTTTAAAAAATCAACAGCAGTTAGAAAATTAATTGTCACCGTGAACGACCCAGTTTGCGGTCGGCGTCGATAAAAATAAGGTTGCAGTCGACGAAGGGTTAATTAATTGTTGGACTGCGGATTACCGTGCAAAATTGTATACATTAATCGCAAGGTGCAGGCACTGCACTAATATTTACTAGGTCAGTGCAAAAGTTGCAAAAGGTGCAATTATTAAAACTTTTTTACCACGCTTATATTAGCTTGCCGAGTTGTCGTTGTTGTATGCGTCAAATCTTGTAATCGAATTTTAAACCACTTCCCGATGAGCTAGAGACTTGAAACTTTAAACATAGCTCAGAACTGGATGACAATGCAATATTAAGAAACAAATCCATAAAACCCAGAGTCTATTAATTATTGTACGTTGCGCATTGTTACAAGATGACACGCTAGCAGACGTCGATAAACCTGAATCCATTTATTATTTCATTATTCTACGAGCACGAATGCTTTTTCCTCCGACAACAATGAGCACGCAATAATAGTCGAGCTATTTATAGTGCCATAATTCGAGCGATACCGGTGTATTATCCTGACAGATCTTCAGGGAATACCGTGGTTTCCCGAAAAACTAAAGCAGGACGAGGAATTCCATCGGGAGATCGGCTTGATACGAACTTGTGGCTTTACAGGCGGCAGACACGCGACTGCCTTGCGGTAGGTCAGTGTCGATAGTGAGAGGGCGAGACCTGTGTCGCCTTGCGAGGGACTGTGCCTTTTATTGGACCCTTTATTGTCATTGAGAGAGCGAGCATCCTCGCGAACGTCGTAAAAGTAACTTGTCTGGAGACGTTTCGTGGACGTCGAGACCCTCCCAGTAACCATTACGGTGTTAATTAAATCGCGGATTTTTGTGCTCCGTTAAATGATGCGACGGCCAGAATTGATGGCACACACTTTAAATCACAGAACTGCAAGTTAATAATAATTTATTCGTAATTATACAAATTCCAGTTCCCCTGGCCGCGTCCAGCTTGCTACATAAATCAATAACATATGACGGTAAAATCGATATAGTAAACATCGTTGTATCGTCAATGTATGTGTATATTTGACAACTTCACAAATTCATATTTGTACACGAATGGATGACTTCAGGTTTTTTAGATGGATTAGTTTACTAGATGATAAGCAAAGAGAAAATTTTGGAAACATTGCGTTTAGTAGGAGGTACGGGTAAACTTTACTTTACCGGACTCAAAAGTGTTTTTGTCCTACAAATTATGATGTACTTGGTAATTCAGTAGATTTGTACCCGGGGCGGCTGCAGATCGAAGTTTCGATCATGTAGGATCAATGGTTCAGGAGTTATGCTTGCTTAAACTTGAGTAATCTGCAGTGTTTTTGACAGCTAAGGGCGCCGCCATATTGATTTGTAGTGATGACCGCGAGCCGTTTACCGAGCAGAACCGCCGCGCCGGTCCTTCCTCCCCTTCCCGACCTAATCATAACTATGTCACTACCAATATGGCGGCGCACTTACCTGTCAAAAACACTGCAGATTGCTCAACATTAAGCAAGCATAGCTCCTGAACCATTGATCCTACAGGATCGAAACTTCGATCTGCAGCCGCTCCGGGTACAAATCTACTGGATTACATACCAAATACATCATAATCTATAGGAGAAAGGCACAAATTTTGATTCCGGTAAAGTGAACAGCAGCGGGAGTTACGAAAACAGTTGCTTTCCAACATTTTTTTATTTGGGCTTGTAACAAAAATTTGAGAAATGTGTTTTGCAGATTCGTATTCAATTAAAATTGATGGTTTACGGATTATAACCGATTAAAAACGGTGAAAGATACAGTTTTGCACTATTTTCAGCCTCTTTTTGTCACTTTATTCTACTTTCCAAATTGTCAATCGCCTATAACAAGTCAACGAATTGATCAATACTTAAACACATTCTTCAGATTTTCAACACAAGCCTAAATAAAGAAGTTATGAACAACAACGTTTACTAATTTTCGTCGAAAATCAGAGACGCACTTTTTCCAAAATTGACGTAACAGATCGTCTAGCAAATTAATCCATCTAGCTTGTCAGAAGACCGGAAGTCGTTCTGTCAATTGCTAAAAAAGTTATTTACATTTAAAGCGTGCCATCAATTACGTGACTGTGTGTATAGACACAACCGGAAGAAGCGTCGATAGCCGGAGCAATATTGTATCAAAGCTCACCACCGGTCGGAAACCTGCAAATTTGCATGAAGAACCAGTGTTGCGGACAGACATCGGCTTACGCAAATTTACATTGAACGATAACTACGGAACAACGGAGTAAAACAAAATCGCATTCCCGGTCAGTTTCCGGAAACAAACCCGAAAACTCCGCTCCACGGAGATCCGAAATTCATTCATTTTTGAAGAACCGGCGGCGAACGAACGCGGAAAGACGGGTCTGCTCATCAGTGTTTCGCCGTGCTATTATCCGCCGGGCGGCAGAGCAGACATTCCCCCGAAACAACGTGTTCGAAAAAGAACTGCCGACAACCTAATAACACGAAAACCCTCCGCGAACGAGTTGCCGAGTTTCGCATCGTTTCATCGCGCCCGGAAACGACGTCGGAAGCGAAGCAATTTCGCTCTCGTCGATCCCTCGCCGAATCTCGGGGGGTGGAAAAAAAAACAATTTCGTCAGAGTCGAAGGAAAACAGACGGAGACAGCGAGAAAGAGAGAGTTTGCCCGGTGGACACGCTAATTTATTCCGTTTGCTCGAACTTTTGTTCGCCGAAACAGATTAGCCGGGCCTGGGAAATTCGGGGAAAAGTTCCAGGCTGGCCAGCAGCACCCCCGAGCCACCCCTTTCAGCGTAAACACGAGAGGGTACGTCCCTGTCGCGCGATTTAATCGCTTTCGGCTCGGGGAACGCCCCGGGAATATCCGGAGTGACGAGAACGTTTTTTCCGGACGTGAACCGAGCACTCTCTCTCTCTCCCTCTCTCTCTCTCTCTCTCTCTCTCTCGTTTTTCCTATTTTTATTTTGTTCGTCGTCGACGATCCCTCTTTGCGTGCAATTTCGAGGAAACCCCGGGCCCCGCTCGCTTGTTTAGCGCAAAACAGGACGCATTCGGGAGGTGTACGTACTCTGGTATCGTTTTTACGGGGAATCCCAGCGCCCGCTGCATCGACCAGCGAATAATGCAACGGGGGCGTCCCGTTTCACGGGGGATTTCGCCGAAACCGGGCCTGTTATCCGCCGGGAAAAATCGGATACCAAACGAGCCACTCGCTAAAGAGCAGTTTTAGGAACAGACGACGGCTCTTCGCAGGGCTACAAAAACGCCGCCATCGAATCGTGTCTGTATCGAGCTGCCACTTTCTGCAATCCTCTGGTCGGGCTCAGCGCTTTCATCCTCCGCTTTGCTTTTGATTTCTTTTGGATTTCGCGTTTGATCCGCTTGTTTCCCCTTTTCTCTCTCTTTTAGTTTTCTCTTTTTAGATCGCATTGATCTGCGTCATTTTAGGCGCTTCTCCAGCTAGTCAAATTGAATTTCGAGTCAACAAGAATCTGGCACAATTAAAAAACAATCGTTTGTTCATTTGGTACATGTATTATATTAACAGAATTTTCATGAATTCTTTCATTTCAAAAGACTGTTACAAACTCTCTAAAAGTTCACAACGAAAAAATGTCCGCAAGCTGTACAGTATACAGGGTGTCTCAGCTGAAAAGGAGAAGCCACCTAAATATCTACTTTATTTTTAACACTAAAACTACCGGATGAGTCAAAATGGCTTGCTCCCGATTTAGTCTCTTAGAAATATTAAAATTAAATACGTTTCTCTGAGAAATTTTTTCGTGAACTTTTCTATTCAAGTACGTATTTAAACAAAACTGTTACGAAATCTAAATAAATGTAAGTTTGTCATTAATATAAGGCAATGTATGCCAACTGCGTTTAATGCTCGGTAGTGTTAATGGCACAAAAGAGATTAATGGTTATATTTTCATAGAAAAACTTGTATTTTTTTATTACATCGTATAGCGGCTGAAAAAACACATTTGAATATGCTTAAGTCATTAACAAGATGGAATAAAAAAATAAGGTTTCCCGATAAAAAAATAACGATGACCCTGAAATAACTATTAAAAAACAACCGGACAAATAAAAATTATTCTTCTATGATATTCCTCTCCTTCGATACCATTGAAATTATGCCATAAGTATTTTTTTGTGCCATTAAAAATAAAGGAGACATTTAGGTGGCCTCCTTCAGCTGAGACACCCTGTATAAGCTAACATCATTTTCAAGAAGAAGTTTATTAATCACTTCGGAAAAACTTTCCAGAGGCTCCTTTGAGATCGTTAATTGCACACGTACCCCTTAAACTCTCGTTCGGAACGTGTCCCCGCGGTTCGAACAATGGCCTCCAATTTCACGATAAACCATTACGATTACCTCGGATCATATTAGCCCGTTTCGGAGCGGTAGTTCCCGGTTACTCCATTATCGACGTAACCGTAGAACCGAGTTAATCGACGCGAGTCTAATCGTTTCCTCGGAATCGGACGCGTAGAGTTTCGAGGTAGTCGAGCGGTTGGTGATAAATTCGCGGGACAGCGTAGCCAACTGAGTCGAATGGTATTATAGAAAGCAAACCAGAGTAAAACAGAACAAAACAAAACAGACCAGAGCAGAGCTGAACATAGCAATTCATAGCAGAACGTAGCATAACATGTCTTCAGTTTCTTTACACTCTAATGCAATTTCCATACGCGAATAATTTATCTACCTCAGGCCGAAGCAGATCGAAGCAGAGTTCAGCAGATGATAAAGCGATCTATTTCTCCAATTTCTCTATGTAATACTCTAAAATAGCAATACTCTAAAATAATTTCCATAGACGAATAATTTTTCTAACCCATACCAAAGAAGATTAAACTTTATCAGGCGACAAAGTGAACGATTTCTCGAATATCTCTACACTCTAATGCAATTTCCATACGCGAATAATTTATCTACCTCAGGCCGAAGCAGATCGAAGCAGAGTTCAGCAGATGATAAAGCGATCTATTTCTCCAATTTCTCTATGTAATACACTAAAATAGCAATACTCTAAAATAATTTCCATAGACGAATAATTTTTCTAACCCATACCAAAGAAGATTAAACTTTATCAGGCGACAAAGTGAACGATTTCTCGAATATCTCTACACTCTAATGCAATTTCCATACGCGAATAATTTATCTACCTCAGGCCGAAGCAGATCGAAGCAGAGTTCAGCAGATGATAAAGCGATCTATTTCTCCAATTTCTCTATGTAATACTCTAAAATAGCAATACTCTAAAATAATTTCCATAGACGAATAATTTTTCTAACCCATACCAAAGAAGATTAAACTTTATCAGGCGACAAAGTGAACGATTTCTCGAATATCTCTACACCCTAATGCAATTTCCATACGCGAATAATTCGTCTACCTCAGACCCAAGCAGATCGAAGCAGAGTTCAGCAGATGATAAAGCGATCTATTTCTCCAATTTCTCTATGTAATACTCTAAAATAACAATACTCTAAAATAATTTCCATAGACGAATAATTTTTCTAACCCATACCAAAGAAGATTAAACTTTATCAGGCGACAAAGTGAACGATTTCTCGAATATCTCTACACCCTAATGCAATTTCCATACGCGAATAATTTGTCTACCTCAGACCCAAGCAGATCGAAGCAGAGTTCAGCAGATGATAAAGCGATCTATTTCTCCAATTTCTCTATGTAATACACTAAAATAGCAATACTCTAAAATAATTTCCATAGACGAATAATTTTTCTAACCCATACCAAAGAAGATTAAACTTTATCAGGCGACAAAGTGAACGATTTCTCGAATATCTCTACACCCTAATGCAATTTCCATACGCGAATAATTCGTCTACCTCAGACCCAAGCAGATCGAAGCAGAGTTCAGCAGATGATAAAGCGATCTATTTCTCCAATTTCTCTATGTAATACACTAAAATAGCAATACTCTAAAATAATTTCCATAGACGAATAATTTTTCTAACCCATACCAAAGAAGATTAAACTTTATCAGGCGACAAAGTGAACGATTTCTCGAATATCTCTACACCCTAATGCAATTTCCATACGCGAATAATTCGTCTACCTCAGACCCAAGCAGATCGAAGCAGAGTTCAGCAGATGATAAAGCGATCTATTTCTCCAATTTCTCTATGTACTCTAATAGAATTTCCATAGACGAATAATTTCTCTAGCCCAGACCAAAGCAGTCTAGCCCAGGGCGGAGCATAGTCGAGCAGGCGATAAAGCGATCGATTTCTCCGCGGTGGGCACGTGGCCGTGCGTTTCCTCGGAACGCTCCGGCACACGCCAGTTCACGGAACCCTTTATGGGAAATCGATCGGTGCGTGTAAGCCGGCTCTCACAATGATGCAGTTCGCGCTGCTTCTCTTTTATTACCTGCTCCGAGCACTCCGGAGATACGTCGAGTGTACGAGGAATCGCGATTCACGCTCGTTACGAGTGTCACGCTGAGGAGCATCTGCCGATGGAAGCCGTCGCATACTGTCGATGATCGTTATAATGTCTCTACTTTGCCGCGTTCACCGGCGTTGCCAGCTTTTAGACGGATCCGCCTGGGAGACATGTAGCGAGGGAATTCCGTGTAACCTGTCGATATTTGTCGGGGACGTCGTAGGAACTGTGAATAGTGAAAATGTGGGAAGGGAGGCGTCGCGTTGATGTTTGTTGGCTTCCGGGCTTTTGGGTGGGACGTTTATGGGAGTTACATGTAGCGAGGTAATCCAGTGGATTTCAGAAAAATTTGTTATAAATGGAAAGATGAAATAGAGCTCGTAAAATTCGTTATAAATGTTGTAAAGAGCAAGATGGAGCAATGAAATCCTTTGGATTCCAAGCTTCGCAGTGGAACCATCCGAGGGACAAGTAACGAGGCAACTCCGTATCGCCTCAATACTCACTACAAACATCACACCCTGAACATAAAGTGACAAAAGGCTCAAATCACTCCATCACTCAATCAAGAAACAACTATCGAGGCACTCCGTAGTTTCGAGCAGCAATTACCGGAAGTAATTAAGAGAATCGACGTCTGTTTAGGCCCAGAAAACCGGGGGAATTCGATCGATTACTATTCAATGGGCCTGGCCGGGATTCCAATAATCGGGTAACTGCGGGGACAGGGGATTGGGTAAAAAGAGAATCTCGGCAAGGCACACGGTTTACGGGCCATTAAGGAAACTCGGTTACTCGCTCGTTAAAGGATCGTTTACAAGTGGCTCGGTGTCGTTTACACGGCGTCTAAGCCGTGGGGGCCGAACCACGAATAAAAGGGTTCGGTGACTGCAAGGGAGAGAGTCGAGTCCTCTCGTGAATTTATGAACACCGATAGAAACGGCGCGAAGTCGGGTCCCGGTGAGAAACACCGCCACGTTTTTCGCCACCCGCGGCTTCCACCCGATAACAGCGCGCTATGCTCCCGCGATCCTAATGGAACGATGAAAAATACTTCTCTAGAACAGCTGTCGGGGACGGGCTTATCGGGCGAACTCGCGACGCTTACCCAGAACCGCTTTCTATTTAAGAAGTAGACTGCGGATTAAATTAGACGCCGCTGAGACAGGCAACCCTGACCTATCCCAAAGGTCTTAGAATATTCGGGTATTCTCGGAGCTGATGCTTCCTGAAAGCTGTTGCTGCTGCCAGATGCGAAATTAGGAGCACGTTCCTTCGTCGATCCACCGTCAGAATCGGCTCGAGACGTTCATCTATCATTTTATTGCAGTTTTTTTTTCAATTATTTTGGATCGTCTCCAATCTATCTCCAGTATAATTATTTTTCTACAACGTATAAGTCATAGCTCTTGGAATTTTATAATTTTTTTATTGCCATAAAAAATAATGCAAATCGAACTATTCATCTACCTCCAACACTATTATTAAACTGCGGATCTTCATGCAAAATAAAAAATGTTTGCATTGATTGCAAGACACAGGAGTCAAATAGAAAATTCTTTTTTCTGTTAATTGTCTTATTAAGCTGAAATTAGTACACTGATGTCCTCAGATCTTCGTAATTCGGCCACAGCTTTAAATTGCACGTGTCCAATTTTGTCATAAACGCATAAAATCCGCAGTCTCGTTATAACTCTCGGAGTCGCCCTAACGACTAGACGATTAATCTTTCTGCAATTTTCTATTTTTACAGGCATTACAATAGGAATACGCTTGAGGCTCTGTCCGTCTACCTCCAACACCATTTTTATCTCTGCCCAGTACAAATCGTGAAACGAAGGAACCCAACATAGATTCCGAAAGTGTCGCAGCTGAAGTCAATAGAGGTCCGTCTCTCCCTGAATCGCTATCTTATCGTCCACACAGTACATTGGTGATCAAAAAGGAACCAGACAGAAACCCGCCGAAAATTCGTGTCTTCCAACAGCGGGGGAAATCGGCCGTGACCAGCTTTTACCCCGAAGAGGAAAGAATCGGCCGGGATGACACCTTTCGCGTTTCTCGCGCGGGACGCAGCGTCAGGAATCCGAAATTAGGCGAACGTCGTCGTCGCCATCCGTTCCGCTGGCTGCTCGTTTCTCATGTTCCCTCGATCGTGAGCCGCGGGACGGACAAATGGAGCTTTTCTCGCGACACGAGACCCGTTTTAAAAGCGAGGAGTGAAACAGCAAAATTTATTTACCTCTGCGTGTGGTAATGCTCATTTTGCTTCCTCAAATATGAACATCTGTCTATGTACATTTTAACACTGAACCTATACCGAGCACTAAAATCGATTTACATGTTCCACCTCATAAGAGGTTGTATTTAATTAGATTTTGTGCAATTTTTTTTAGTGCAATATGTGCTTGAAGAAAGAAACTTATTGAATCATTTCCCGTACAAGCAACTTTGTAATTTCAATAATTGTGGAATCAAGAATATGAAACCGGTCATTTCAGTGTTAATTTCTAAAAGATTGTGTGATTCAAGAATTTAATACATGAATAATAATAGTGTACAACTAAATAAATCTCACATGAGATTCCAAATCTTTAATAAAAAAGGAACAGGTAAGGGATTCCCGACCACGCCTCGCAGATCCTCTTGTTTCCTACCAAAATCGAGAAAGAGAGAGTTGCGGAGCATTCATGGAGAAACAATGGGAGGTCCACGGGTGTTTTTCCAAGAGCCGACGGCCGGCTGGAAAAAACCATTTTATTTCCTGGCGGATTCATTTCCCTCTGGGGAGCGCGGCGAGGTTATTAACGCGACGATAATTAATTCCTGGAAGATTCAGGGAACGGGCGTAAACGAGTGGCGCCCGCTCGAAACCCGGCTTGATGAATCGCCGAGGACCCGGGGGCTCGCCCTCAAAGGCGCGTCGGGAAATTTCGTAGAACTCCGTGGAAATCCAATTCGTGCTAATCCGCTGTGACCCGGGCGTCCCTCTTGCGTAGGCGGACGCCCAGGGTTTCGCGCTTTTCTGCCGCCTCCGGCAGGTTTTTTCGCGGAAAACCATGTTAATAGAGATTAAACGGATCTCGCTGGTTCGACAGTTCATAAAAATCGACCTTTTCTTTGCGTTCTTTTAAGGCTTAACCCCTTCCCGCTCACGTGATACGCAACTGCCAACGTTCGTATCCCACCTGTGAAATTGTGTTCGTACTAGCGAAATAATCGAACAACTTATTAATGCAAAATTTTATACAAAATTCATTTGCATATTTTATTTACCGTGTCTCATTCAATCGAAAGCTTTCACTCCATGCGATAGTGACAGATCTTCTGAAGATCTCAAAATTTGAAGTCTGACACCCGGGTCTTGAAATATCGAAGACACCTCGAGATGAGGTTTTCTGTGTAAAAAAATGAGGTTCCGGGAAAACGAGGAGTCGAAGAAATTCGAATAAATCCTTTCGCAGACATTTTTGAAGATACGGGATTTTTCAAAAATCTCAGGACTGTTTCACAAGCTGAAAACTTGCAATCTGGCCCAGTAAAGCTCACCGACAGCCCGCATCCGCCCCCAAGCTGTCGAAAATAAAGCGGAGCACTCACCTGTAACAGAGAACAAGAAATTATGTTAGCGGCGCTCCGCGGATGCGAGAGGCGTTTTATATTCTATAGAAGCCTCCGCCAGTCAGCGGACGGCGAATTTCGCCGAAATTAGGCCAACTCTCTCGCTCTCTCTCTCTCTCTCGCAGACTTTCCTACAAACTACTACCGCTGCCTTTTCAATCGACTGGGCGGATTAAGCGGCGAAATTTTCCTTTACTCTGAACCCTCGGCGAAGTTTTAATGTTTGGCAGTAACGACGACGAAAATGGTTGGGAACGTTTTCGGGCAAACTGTGATTTTTGATGTCTGATTTGCTGGTCGAGGTTTGCGGCTGGCCTTTTCGAGCAAAGCTCGTTAGCGAGGTAACGTGGTAACGATTCATTTTTTTTCGTTTGCCAGTAGTTTCAATGTTTATTTTTTAACGGCCATTCGGAGCGTAAACGAAGTGACTTGCGGAGTTGTAATAACTAGATTGCTGATCTGTGGATTTAGAAAATGAAATATCCCAGCGGTGCTATCGCGTCCAATTGAAGGTAAAAATTGGATTAAATAGTTTTAGACATTTTTCCATAAAGAACTTTACGAAATAAAATATCCCCAGGGTGCTAGTGAATCCTATCGAAGGTAAATAATTAAATCGTTCTGAACATTTTCCTATACCGAACTTAAAGAAACAAAATATCCCGAGGGTTCAATCCTAATGAAGACAAAAATTGCACATTAATTCGACTTGAACATTTCTCCGTAGTGAACATTAGTTTTGAACATTTTCTATACTGAATTCAAGAAATAAAATATCCCGACGGGGCTATTGCATCCAATCGAAGGTAAAAAAGGTAAAACACATAAAGAACCATACGAAATACAATATGCCAAGGGTGCTGTTGCATCCTTTCGAAGGTAAAAATTAAATCGTTCTGAACATTTTCCTATACCGAACTTAAAGAAACAAAATATCCCGAGGATTCAATCCTAATGAAAACAAAAATTGCACATTAAATCGACTTGAACATTTCTCCGCAGTGAACATTAGTTTTGAACATTTTCTATACTGAATTCAAGAAATAAAATATCCCGACGGGGCTATTGCATCCAATCGAAGGTAAAAAAGGTAAAACACATAAAGAACCTTACGAAATACAATATGCCAAGGGTGCTGTTGCATCCTTTCGAAGGTAAAAATTAAATCGTTCTGAACATTTTCCTATACCGAACTTAAAGAAACAAAATATCCCGAGGGTTCAATCCTAATGAAAACAAAAATTGCACATTAAATCGACTTGAACATTTCTCCGTAGTGAACATTAGTTTTGAACATTTTCTATACTGAATTCAAGAAATAAAATATCCCGACGGGGCTATTGCATCCAATCGAAGGTAAAAAAGGTAAAACACATAAAGAACCTTACGAAATACAATATGCCAAGGGTGCTGTTGCATCCTTCCGAAGGTAAAAATTAAATCGTTTGGAACATTCTTCCATACCGAACTTCGGAAATAAAATGTATCCCGAATGTTCCGGAAGGGAAAATGAATTATCCAAAAGGTTCAATTTTAGTCCGGTCGACGTTCGCAACGGTGCGGTTTCTGAAAGCCAATGTACATTGTATGTATTACAACGAAGCCTATTGTAGAGTGTATCCGCGGTGTACTCACGTAAAGAACACGAGTCGAAGTGCAAGCATCTCGCATTCCAGCGTTGCCAGTGTCTACACCGGGGACTATATCAACGTCGAAACCGCCTGACAGTTCGTTAGGAGGGCGGCGGCTAGAAAGAGGACTCGTGGAAAGAGGACACCAGTCGATTCCCCCGTCGCCGACACCTGTCAAAACGAGCGTCCCACAGTCTTCGTTTCGAAATTCTTCCTTCCGTTCCGTTCGAGGGAACGTAAAAGGCCGCGCGTAGTTGAGCCGAGCGGAGCCGAGCGGAGAGCGGCTTCAGGAAATTTCATCACGCGTGCCGGGTGTCAGAACGAGCGTCGCCGTCTGCATACAAAACCATTGCTCGCTTCTTCGTCCTCTCTCCCTCTCTCTCTCTCTATTGCTTTCTCTCTCGCCACCCGCCTCTAACACCCATTATTACCTGTCCTTTGAAAACAAACTGCTCGACCTCTTTCCTCGACCCCAGGGACGTAACCTCTCTTTCTCATTTGCTGATAATAATCCCGCAACCGGCGGTGGATCTGTTAAATAACTAGACTGTGGATTTGATGAATTTTTTAGAGAAACGAATAGTTTCAATTCAGTCATTAATTTCAACGTAAACGAACCGTCACCTGTCGTTGTGTTCATCTATCAAAAGGATAGTTTACACTAGATTAGACTTGGCTGGGTCTTGTCAATGGCTAGAAGTTCACCGCTAACTCTGAGTTCATCGTGGGTGGTGTAATATTCATACCGTGTCAACCTCTTTATGACAGCGGCGACTGCCCCTATTTATCAAGGGTGTAGTTCGAGCTACCCCGTTGCTCAAGCTGGGTCAAGCTTGTTCGATCTTGTCAATGGTACGTAATTTTCTTGACGACTGGATCTAAATTGGATTTACAATGGACGTGTAACTGGATATAACCTCAAACAAATTTTTTCTAGCAATAAAACCACCCTTTGCAAAGAGGGTTAGGCCTTCTTATTTAAAAAGAAAAAAATAGTCCATCATTAGAATACAACAAACTCACTGACCACAGAACGTACAGTTCTCCAACCATCTGCACTAAATCAAATTCCTTGCAACAACAAAACCACCCTACCGAAAGGGTGTCAGCCCTTCTAACATCAAAAAATAGTCCACGATCGAAACACAACGAAATGGCTGACCACAGAATTTTCTCCAGAGTTGTCCAATCATCTTCAAGCATCTCCACGAAAACAAATTCCCTGCGGCAGGAAAACCACCCCCGGCAAAGGGGGTTAGTTCTTCCATGACGGCGGTACAGGGCTCGGAATCGCGTTACCTCGAAGTTAGACTACGTCCGTAGGAGTTACAGCCCGCCGAGGAGGAATACTTTCAACAATGAGTCGCTGGAGAGAAGGACGTTATTCCTCGGGCGCTGCTTATTTACAGCAAACGGCGTTCTCGTTTGAACGAAACGAGAAACAGGTGAGTTGGGACCGAGGAGGGTAGGTAAAAGTTAAGGGGGAAGGTGGTTGAAGAAGGAGGTCGGTCAGCAAGTTAATTTAATTGCATTTGCATCCTTGCCGCGGACTTTTCGTGCTCCTCCGCGGGCACAGTTAGGGGAATTGAAAGGCGGACAACGTTCCCGGGGACAGCTGCTTCCGGCTCGCTCCCGGATGGCTACTCCGAGGACGGAAATTACCTGGCGTCGCGTGGCCGCTCGAGGAAACCTGAAACGTGGCCCGGCTTCTGCTTCCGTTCCCCTTTCGCGATTAACGCGATCGATTTCTTTTCTGTCCCCGGGATTTCACAATGGATAACGGACTTGGACGTCGCAGCAATTGGAAAGAAATCTTTGGTTTCCGCCGAGGAAATTAAACTTTGGAGGGAATGATGAGGCGAGAACGGTGGCCAGCTTTTTGAGACTAGTTGGTGGGGTGGAGATCGGTGTCTTGTCTGTCTAAAGATTTTACAATAGCTAACGTACTCGAATATAAAAGAAATTGAAAAATAATCTTTGGTTTTCGCTGAGGAAATTAAACTTTGGAAGGAATGATGCGGCGAGAACGGTGGCCAGCTTTTTGAGACTATTTGGTGGGGTGGAGATCGGTTTCTTGTCTGTCTGAAGATTTTGCAATAGCTAACGTACTCGAATATAAGAGAAATTGAAAAATAATCTTTGGTTTTCGCTGAGAAAATTAAACTTTGGAGGGAATGATGAGACAAGAAGGGTGGTCAACTTATTGAGACTAGTTGTTGGGATGGAGATCAGTTTCTTGTATGCCTGAGGATTTGACAATAGCATAGTCGAATACAAGAGAAATCGAAGAGAATTTGCAAAATAATTTTTGTTTTTCACCGAGGAAATTGCACTTCGGCTAGAATGATTGGATAAGCTTCTTGTGATTAGTTGTAGAGTTTAGACGCCCTTGTATATTTCAGGGTACTACATGACAAATTTGCGAAAAGCAAAGTTTGTGTATAGATAATTAAGTTGAAGAGAGGCTGAAGTTTGCCTTGAGTTGACTGAACTATATTTTATATGTTCGTACATAGTACTTCTGATGCTTTATAGGACAGCGTTTGATAAAGTTTGGGAGAATTTTTATTTTAATCTCTGACAGAATTACAGTTGTTGCGAAGTTTGTACATAGATAATTAAGTTGGAATAAGCCTGAAGTTTATCTTGAGTAAATTGTATTTCATGTATTTAGGGAACTTTTAATCCTCGACGACTGTAAGATAAAGTACCACGGTTGGCAAGGTCTAGTGGAATTTTTATTCTTAAATAATGTATAATGATTAATGTATAATCCACGATAAATAAATAGAATATAAGTCCGAGTCGACAGAGCGCTGGATAATTGCATAAAAGAAACCTTGCTTTATGCATTTATCGAATGTTCAATCCTTTACAAGTCTTTGAAACAAATTGTCTCACAAATTTATTATTATTATTCATTCTCGTCGGAGTGTGACACGGATTGAATTATTAATTACAAATAAAAATAACAAGAATCAGTATCTATGGAATGTCTGCAATCGTCTATTTAACAAAGATAAACAAAATGATCTTCCAACTAATTGTTAATAAAAAAAAATAAATAAAAATGGGACGAACAGAGATACCACAGGGGTATAATCTTGCAGAAAAGAGTCATAATTACTTAGCGCAGGCAATACGTAACAAGAGGGGATGGGGCCTCGCGTCGGAATCAATTAAATGCGAACAAGATGGAGCAATCTCGATAGAGTATCGAGTTCGATGGTACGTCGTTTCATCCTTGGATTGTTTTCCGGTTAGAGGGATGAGGGAGCGATCGAAAAAGGTTATCGTCGGATTAGAACCGCGGAAAACGAGATGGAGAGGGTTGCCGGGGTTGGCTCGAAGGCTCCGAGGGAAACAACTCTCGTGCCTGCAGCTCTCTAGAACCCCCGATGAAAAACGAAAGGCTCGAGTGGAAAAATGAAAAGCGGGTCGAGGTATCGAGTAGATGCTCCAACAGGAGAAACTTTTCGTTCGAGCTCTCCAGCGAATTCAATGTGTACTTTGCAACGGGGTCTAGGCTTATCGTCACATTCGCACTGTATGATCATACCGTATACTCTTCTTGTAACTGTGTTCTTTTTATCTGAACAATTATTGCCCCATGTTCTGAATTGGAAACAATTTTCAAACTCGTGCAGGTCGTCGACAAAGAAGGAGTTCATGAAGGTGGATTAATTAGCCGGTGAGCTTCTTGGCTGGGCGACTTCGGAAGCTAGGTCCAGCCCGGTTTCATTCGTCATCTTCATTCGTCATCAGATCCACTTAGCATAGAAAAGGGTGCAGGACGCAGAGGGAAACAAAAACGTTCGCGTGTACCCGGTCGGACAGCGGTCGTGGCCGCTAGACCGGGATTAATTAACGTGGCCCGGACACGGTCTCTAATTTGCATAGTGTTTCGCGCGCGAGCCGCACCCGCTCGCTCGGAAGCTCTATTCCCGAGCACCCGGTACATGCTGGAATTTCATCAGGTCGAGACAGGATCCGCCTACCCATCTCCCTTGCGTCTTACTCTCTCTCTCTCTCTCCTGTTCTCTCTTGTTTTGCTCCCTTTTCCCTCGACCATCAGCCGCTCCTGCTTTCCTACGGCAACGACTCGTGACCTGCGATGCCCATTCTCTCTCCAACAATCTCTCTTTCCCTCCCTTTTTCTCAAACACCACCGCAGTTAAAATATAGAAAATAATCTCGCAGAAAAACAAGCTACGGATGATGAGTCTTCCTCTATTTCTCGTTCTCCTTCGCTTCTCTGCTGGATAATCCCCAGTCTCCCCAGTGGCTCGCTGTGTCTGATGCTTCGGATGATCATACTGTCACGTACAGCATCGCTCGTGATCGTTCGAACGCGTTCGAGAGGCCACGAGCTGCGATATCGTGGCGATTTTTCGGATTAATTTTTCTGCAATTTTTGATCCCGATTATGCTCGATAGTTGTCTTCGAAAAGGAAATCTGCGAGTGCCTGACGTTTATCACTATGGAGAAATAATTCTTTTCCAGTGATTTACGAGGTCTGTAATATTGTAACTTTAATCTAAAGAGCACACCGAGCAGAATTGTGTTGACTGTTCCGAAAGAGGTTTGCAAAGTTGATGATCAATTTCGGGAGAAGAGATTCCACGAAACTCCCCGCCTCATTATCTTTTCGGAGATAGTAATCACACAGTGCAGCGTCGGGCACAAGGCTACTCTTAACCCTTCCATTGTTATCGGCGACCATACTACGTGCTCGACGAAAACGCTCATCATGTACTATTAGCGCCTATGAACCATAATCGCCGGCTGGATAGTGTATTTCGTCCAGGTTCGGCTATAATTCACTAGCCAGCCAAGCGGCCCAATTGGTCGCCTACGATTACAGTGTGCTTTCGCAGAACCTGCTAGTACACACACGTCGGTTCTATAATTATTTGATTGCGATTCTCTCTAGCGGTTTATAGAAGATTTATAGGAATACTATCTTTTCTCGAAAGTGGCCGTGTCTTTTAGAGTTTACAGGGCTATCTTAAAATACCAGGAGGGAGTGGAAACGCGCCGCTACGAAGGGAAATCCACCCAACCATCTTTTTCCCCCACGAAGCTGATTCTTTTGTATTTTTACGAATCGTCGGTCGAAGGACAATCGTCGGCTCGAGGTTTGAGGGATTCGAGACGATTCCACGGATTCGGTAGTTATTCCGGATTCGCCTAACGAGCTGGTAAGAACGGAGGCGGGCTCTTCTCGAGGCCATCGGTGACCGAGCGGAGGCCCTCTTTTTCAGGTAGCGGCCCGCTTTCGACAGATTCTATAGATTTGTACCGGGTAGACCCGTTGTTTCTGTCATTCGTTTTGCCTGTCCGCTTGCACGCCGGCTCCTTCGGCATCGTCTTTTTTTTACAACCTGCTATACCTGCCGTTCAGGGAACGATAGGTACAAGCGGTTCTCCTGTGTTCGATGAAGTCGTCGAGTCGGTCGGCTCGCCTTTTCCCCGCTAATTTCGTCGCTTTACACCGGTGCTCGATCGCTATCGGACTCTGGACACGCGTCCGATCTTCTTTATCGTCTCGATTCGACATCGGTGCCAAAAAGAAGACCAAAGAATTTCTGTCTTGTGCCAAAACGCGACCATAGTTGTCGGAAACGTCGCACGGACATGGAGTCCTTCAGAAAAATTAATGTTGCGAACTCTTTTCTTTATTTAATGGACCCGTGGGATCATTTCAATTAGATCTGGATTCTTTTTTGCACTTATGGACATTGAGAAGGTTGAAATAAATTGTTCAGCAATCATGAAATATTCAAACGATTTTGTAAAACATTCTGATGCAGTTTCTGAGTATTAGGTGTGCAAATAAGTTCCTTCCCCTTGTTTTCTACGATCATAACTTCCGATCGAATTCGAATTACTTCCCGATTTTGGTGCCATCTGAAAGAGCGTTCTTTTAGTTTTACGAAGAGTCATGATGAGCACTCATCAAATCAGCTGTTAAAGCCACTGAAATGGTTTGTGCGGCACAAGACAGAACATGCGAAAAGTGGTATCAAAGATTTAAAGTCGGAAATTTTTATTTGGTATACGACGATCGTTCAGGTGGAGGAGAAAGTTTGATGACGGTGAGTTCGAGGAATTGCTGAAGAATTGGTAGAAAGATTGGGGGTCACCAACAAGATTTATTTAAATCTTGAATTTGGAAAAAAAAGGGGAAAGAACTTTGACTTCGGACAACAAAAGTGTACAATATAAACTTGAGTGTCTAAATAAACTGCAAGATTGTGGACGTCACATATCTGTACAACGATCGGCCGCCATGTTTCCATCATAAGGTTGGAAGGGTAGATTTCAGCGAGGAAAGTTCTGTAGAACGGGAGACGCGAAGGAAAAGTTTAACGAACTCGGCGACGCGCAATCGAGACAGCTTTGGTTTCCTGCGATTTCGGTTTCGCGACATTGTCAGGTCTCTCGAAACGGTACTCGGGGGACCTGGTTGTCGTCGAAGAAGTTCTCCGTCGGCTTCCTTGTCGTCTCGGTGACGAGTAGAAGACGCGGTGGTCTCTCGTCGCAAAAACGAGCCGGACTAACCGGTCGCCGTTCGAGGAGAGAGACCGGCTTTCCGCGCTCCAGCGAAATAACGCGATCGAATTCGTTAATTAGCGGCAAAGAAACTGCCGATCGACGGCTGGGGAACGGTATTCCCCCTTTCGAACGCTTTGCGCGATACCTGGCTCTTGATTTATGTCAACTTTAACCTCCTAATAGCCGCACAGCCCTGTACCATTTTGTTTCAGAACTTGCTGCAACGTCGCGCCACACAACAATCCAGTTTTATTGTTGCATGTGAAACGTGCGATTTTAAAATGCAATTTCAATCAAGAAATGATATTACAGCTTATAGATTTATCACACAGGAAGTCTCAAAAATGTACTTCCTTGAAAGAGATGATGAAGTTACTTATTTCTTTGCGAAAATGTTCTCCGAGGCTTCGTTGAGGAGGTATTCACGAAAAATATCGACCAATCAGAGCGTAGCTACGGAATCCGTCCTCTGTAGCCGCGTTTTCCGTTGATAACTCCTCAATCGATCCGTGGACAACATTTTCGCAAGGGAAAAAATTACTTAAAATTAAAATGAAATATTACTTAAAATTGTTTTTTTTAAATTACGTATTGGATACAAAAATTTCATGCCGCCTCTCCCCTACCACCATCGGATTGAAAGTGAAATAGGTTCCTAGCATACTCGAAACCTACCGCATAGGTTACAGAATCTAATAGGAAAATACCGCGTGGCCGGAAAATTTGCTGACCCAAACCGGCCAGTTCTGAACCGCGCCGCAGTACCGTACAGTAATTTCCCACGGAAAATTTTCAGGCTGCGTGAATACGGCTTTAAAATTGGATAGTAAAATCGTTTAGTCTGCGTAAAATTCACGCAGTGTTTCCGTCCGTGCAATTTTGTGATAGAAGTACACTTTACCAACGGATTCGTGTAATCTGAATTCCGCGATGGAAGGAAATTGAATGGGCTGTTTCCATGGAAAGAAATTAACCTGGTGTTTTCATATGGAAAAGCTGAGCTTGCAAATATGATCGACAAACTTCATCGATCGATCCAAGCGTCTACTGACTCAATTTTAAAAATTCCTGCGGGAGAGTAATGCTCCAAATGGTCCCACAAATATTTTCTTTTACTCTCCGCGGTTCGTTGGAGAGGGTGTTCTGCGGGGAAGAATTAGTTAGTAGACATTTCTTGTCTGTGAATAAAATGATTAGAACAGGTCACTAAACTAGATCACGCAAGTCACTTCTGTGTAACTCGAGGAATTAGCATCTTCAAGTAATTATCAGAAAGGCTTTTAAAATCACGTTCGTCACCAATAAAGCGTGTTGAGCCTGCTTCTGCTGCGCACGCATGAGATCATACGGAAACAAACGCACGAAGTATGTGCGACTCCACGTCACTCCAACAAAGCGGATATAAATAGGCATTCGGAAAATGCGTAGAATAAATGGAAAACGGTCGAACCTCGATCTGACGAGTCGATTCTCCCGCGTCGACCATTTCCAACGCGAGCAAAGCATTGTCGATCTCGAAGCTGCGGCGCGGAAAGTGCCCATCCGCGAAAATAGAGATGGTGGGAGTGACGCGTTGGATTTCGGTTCAGGTTTTTCATTCATAGGCGACTCCGTATTTCACGGTTTTCCAGGTGCAATTGCGGCAGCCGCAGCCCCGGGGTTCGCCGGATTAATAAATTGCGGAGGCCGGTAACGCGCAAGTATTAACGCTCCGAAGCAACCCGGCGGCGGAACGGCAATAAAATCTCGCGGTCGACCAGGGGAGGGTGCAAAACATTCGAACGGCCCGTAGTCCGGGACACATGCGACCCGTTATTTACGCCGCGTGCCGCCCCTGTCCGCCTGGATTCTCGAAATTCTCGAGCAGCGTTAAATCGCCTCTCCGCGAACCGCTCTCCCGTATAAATCGAGGACCACTCATTCTCCCTCTTGGTCCTTCGTCCCTTCGCCCCCTGTCTTCGATCGCCAAAAACCGCTCGTACTCGTGCGACACAAACGCTCCTTTTTCCCTCGGTGACGGAAAACGCAGCCCGAATTGCACTCCGGCGACAGCTGTGCTATTTGCATTCCTGTTCCGCGAAAAACTGCAGCATTCGTGCTCGCGTCTTTGTTAACGGTTTGACTGCCGCGCTGGTTATTTGTGTAACTGAAACTGTTCTACCGAACATAAACATCAATTTTTATTCGAGTCAATGTTCGTTAGAATCTACAAGTTGAGTTAGCACAATCGACACATTGCAGAGAGTCAAGTTATAAAAATCAATATCAACAGTTATGCCCCAGTTCTGATTTGTTTAAACAGTGTCGGAATATTACAGCGAGTCATGGGGCAGTTTTTGAAGCGTATCTTGCAGTGTATCTTATTAGCAACAATCTTGTATGTTTACATCATCAGCAGAAAGACATTTCTATGTAACTCTTCTTCTTTGTAACAGCCGCACACAATTTTTATTTTGTAATATGAATGAATCGTAATCCACGACCTCGATAAAGGGAATTTCCACACAACTTCAATTTATAGGAATAAATTATTTAGTAATTCCTCGACGAGTTTTCGCCTGATTCGCAATAATTTTATAAAATACTACAGGGATGTGGGTTGAATAAAGGTGTAAAAGAAAAAGTTGCAACAACTGAAACTCTTGGTTATAGCCATTTCTGAGCACCGGTAGAGAGGCAGGGGGAGACACCATGATTCCCTGGTTGGCAATATCGTGCGGGTCAGAAAGAGGCTGATCTCGAACGCGAGCCCGATTAAATCCCGTGAAACAGAATTCCCGGATACATCGGGGAGGATAGGGAGGAATCGTGTCCGCAATAAACGCACAGAAATCCGCGGCTGAAAAGCAAAACCAATATATCGCGGTATATGCATCACGAGCTCTTTGGTAAAACCGATAACAGTCGGCCGGCTCGTGAACGTTCCTCCGGCAGATTCTTAATTGCATCGGCGTTCGACGGACGATCGGAACTGACAAAAGGTCGCCGCCGCTCCAGGAGAGAGACTCTGGTTGCTCGTCTGTTTTAATTAATCAAGGGAAGTGCTCGCGGGCTCGGCGAAGAGACGACGCGCGCAATCTCGTCCGCTTTTCGAACCGCTTCGGACCCGAGGCTGGATTACAAAGCGCTTTTTAAGCAACGTCCGACATAAATGCACGAGTAAAAGAAACGAGCCAGCTTTATTGTAGCTAAATAAAATCTCCGTTGATTTCTTTATACTGCCGGGAAATTCGGAGTGCTCTTGATACCGCGGATTCTTGAATCAACACGCTTCCCGAAGTTGTTTGATGGAGCCGATGATGATCGGGTAGAAAATTAATTCTGGACTTTCGTGTTTAAACGGTTCCGTTGGAACCGTGATGCTTCGGCGAGAAAATTCTCGCAGCGTTATTAATAGATCTTTATGCAAAATAAAAATGTTCTGCTGCAATAATGAATATAGCTAGTATACAGGGTGTCTCAGCTGAAGGAGGCCACATAAATATCTCCTTTATTTGTAATGGCACAAAAAAACATATGTATGGCATAATTTCAATGATATCGAAGGAGGAATATCATAGAAGAACAATCTGTTTGTCCGGTTATTTTTTCATAGTTATTTCACGGTCATCGTTATTTTTTATCGGGAAAACTTATTTTTTTTATTCCATCTTGTTAATGACTTAAGCATATCCAAATGTATTTTTCCAGCCGCTGTAAGATGGAATAAAAAAATATAAGTTTTCCCGATAAAAAAATAACGATGACCTTGAAACAAACTATGAAAAAATAACTGGACAAAAGAAATTGTTCTCCTATGATATTCCTCCTTCGATACCATTTAAATTAAGCCATAAATATTTTTTGTGCCATTAAAAATAAGGGAGATATTTAGATGACCTCCTTCAGCTGAGACAACCTGTATAATGAATATAGCTATACATAATATAAATAGTTGAATAAAAATGTATTTTGACTCTTAATAATTTCGAGAAGCTGACAATAAGTCTACGTCTGCGTTGTGACTAACTCAGCAATGGCGGAGAGAGGGTAAACTGTATTCCCCTCAATTGCCCCTGGCTGTAGTGACTACACCGTTCCCCTTCTACGACGCTATTCCCCCACGCTTCCACCTCGGCCGAATCACGTGACTAACCCAGTAATTGCAGAGATGGGGTAACTGTATTCCCCTCAATTTGTCCAATCTCCGAAACTGCCACAAAATCAACTTGCCAGGCCACCAAAAGACGATCACTGCAATGTACACCATCGCCCCACAGTGGACCCGAATGAAGCACAACAGACGCTGCTCTTCAAGCCCACGGAACATCGTGGAAGGCGACAACAAGGATCGCAGTCGACCGCAGAGCCGCGGAGAATGGTCGCGTTAAACATTCCGCAAAGAATTCCGCGGGTTTTCGCCGTTCCCGTGAATTCCGAGAGAGACGAGAGCGCAATTCCTGCGGCGACTCCGCGTGCGGGGAGAGAAGAGGGGAACAGAATGAAGAAGAAGACGAAGGGGGAGAGAACGCAAAACGCGAGCAAATTTTCATTAGACCGCTGAAATATGTCCGGCGGCGGGTCGGCGGAGGGACGAGGCAATTCCAGGACACGTTGCGACGCATAAGAAAACGATTGCAGCCATCAGCGAGTAGCGGGGCACGACGGGTGGAGGGGGGTGAAGAGGGGAGACGGTTCTGAAACGACTTTCCACGACTTTCCTCTGTAGGGTTCCCCCCCTTTTTGTCCCGTCCCCGCGGGAAATACCACCGGCGGCGGCAACAACGCTCTTCTCTGCCCCGCGAGATTGGATTCCCGGCGACGACGATGGAGATGCTGAAGACGAAATGGTCGGAAACCGGGGGACGGAGGGCTGCTGGCCAGATAAACCGGTGCACGCTGTTGCTGCTGTTGCATCCTGTTCCTGCTGTTGCTGTTCCTGTTCCTGCTGCAGACAGACGGCGCGAGGATCGTGACGGCCGCGTAATTGCGAGGCGGAATTGTTCGCTCGCGTTTCGACCCTGCTACCCTGGCAAACCTGTCGGCGTTATGGCGACCGATTACCACCGGAAGAAGGGGTTCGCGCGTCTGGAGCAGACACTGTCGGAAATCCGGGAGAACGCACCGGATCGGAGGAAGATGAGTGCCCTTTTCCCCTCGGGGAAGAAGCGTGGTGATTGTCGTTAGGTTTTGCTCGGTGGTGTGGGAACATTGGAGATGACAGCAGGAGGAAGGGTCGTTAGGGTTTTTGGCGGAGTGCGGAGAGCTCGGACTTTCGGGTGCTTTTTGGGTTGGGGATCACGGATGATGGGTTGCGCTGGAGATTTTGTTTTATTGGGGATGATGCGCGGTGCGACGAGCCATGAACAAACGGCAAAAAGCGAAGTCAAATATTCATGGGCTGTGGTATTAATGGAGGCTTCGGCCAGATATACAAATCCCAACTAGGTTACAGAAAGAATCGGTAAACCAAGTGACATATATGCATTACTTAGCAATTGCATGAAATGTATGTAGAAGTAAAGTAGGACATCTAAATTAAAATCGAAGATAATGCAGCAACGGGAGCGTAAAGACAAACGGGAATCCGAATAACGACGGTTCAATTACCTCGGAATTGAAAATAATGGCAACACACATAAACCAGACAAGAGGAACAGCACGCGACGAGATAACGTTTCTTCTCTCTAGAGTCGGTTGTCCTCGGGGAGGCCAGTTCTCCGAAAGGTCGTCGTCGTCGTCGCCGTCGTCTACGGACAATATTAGGACCAACGAGAAGCCGTCGACTAATTAGAGTAGTCTCCGGTCCAGCGTACTCCGCGCTGCCCCCCAATTTCCTCGTCTTTAATCCTAATATCCTAGCTAGTCGCGACGGACTTTGGTCTGCCGCTCGAGATGAAGGGATACTGCTCTAGGGATGCAGATTCATGGCTACTCTAGAGACCGGCGAATCCCCTAAACATGGTTGGACACCCTGGAATTATCCTGGACGTTCTCTGGACCGGACAACAAATTAACCTCCGCTTGGAAAAAAGCTCGTATATATTCATTTACAAAAAATAATCTTCGGAAATCTCCTATCTTTAACTAGGTTTAAAAAATGTAACAAATTTTTGAAACGTGCTTGTACAAAAAAAGTAAACGAAATAAATGTCTAGGTAGCTCCTCTATCTTACCATTATTGCAAATCGTTTTTATTCCGCATAACAACCGGCAGTATAATTATTACACACCGTCAGATAAAATCGTATTCAATTGACCTGCAGGTACAAAGACAACATTCACCAAAGAGCCAAGCAATTTTCCAGCACCATCGGTTCTGTACGCACCATACGCACCAGAAAGTCGTTTCAGCGGTCGTAACGCGGTTCCAGGTTCCCCCCGTTCATTGTCTCCCAGCAAACGACCGTTTACCAGCCAGGAAGCTTAGAAACGGTCGTAAAGCGATTTATACTCGCCGCGTCGAAACTGCGGACAGCTTTCCGTCGCGACACCGTACGCGGGTGTTCCAACCCATTCGTCGAGCTCCGCTGTTTATTATTTATTATATAGGCTATTCATCGGCCTATACGTGCTACGGGATTAGAATTTATTAGCCGCGATCCGGTCGCGATTGAGATTTATAGCGCCGTTAAGGCCGCCTCCCTAAACTAACTCTCGCGTCTCTCGAAAACGGAGCTCGTTTATGGTTGCCAGAGATATCGCCTTCGAATTGGTCCCAGTTTGCGGGCAACTTGATTAAAGTGTCTTCCATCACCATGTTGGGACGCGTGCGGTCCATTTCGTTCAGATTGATTTGACACACGTCACCAGTAGAATTGCGCACCAATGAACTGAAATTCCATTTATTCAGGCTTTGTTCAATTTTGTAATAATTCGTTACACTCTCGTGAAAATATTTCTGGAATTTTAATCATTGCAGAAGAAAGCCATAGATGTCATTCTAGAGTTCCAGCGTTAATTACACGGGGATTTCGAAGTGTACCCTAATTTTTGTCTTTGGCAAGAAAGTTCTGATAGTCCCTGCGAAAGGGAGCTTGGAACGTGACTCACCAAGTGTGTTGAAACTGATAACACTGATATAATCGTTCGTAATCAACATTGGCAGGTCCTCAGTCGTTTCAGAGAATTTTCTCAGCATTTCTCACAATGTGACCTCTAGAGGATTAAAGTTGAGTGCAACAATCGACGAATTTATGATTATGTTACTGATATACATCTCGTTTTGCAACGCAAGTTCGCGCTTTGTTGGATGTTATCGATATACCGCCGGTATTTATTCATTATTACAGAAGCTCGATAACGACGCGACCGAAAATTGTAGCCGAGATCGACTCCCGTTGCGACTCATTGTTAGACGGGAATTTAATTTCACCGGAACGACGTTTAATAAGGAGAATTTCTGGAAACAAAGGGGACTTCTTCTTTACGTCTAATGAGAAATTAACGGGGGGGGGGAATTTATGCTGCAATTTAATAGCCGAGATAAGCAGCGTTATGCTGACGGACGAACTTGCTGAAGGAGTGAACCCGATGCGAGAGACAGAGGCGATAAAAGGGCAAGAAACGAACGTTGCATGCGCGATGCATCTTATGCAGACACGCTGCAGAACTGTTAATCACTTGGACACAGAAAAAGTACAAGCTGAATGGTCGTCTCCTAATCAGTACAGTCTTTTCGTACACGAACTTTAATGTGTTCACGTTTTCGTGCAGGAATTCTTCTACAAATTAGTGTCCTCATCCTTTTATTTTGTGTCATTCAATCGCTGATGCAATGATGCATTTCTTTTTAAAATATTTCGTCCTCTTCCCTCTGTCTTTGTATTGTCGTTTCTTTACACATATCTTTTTGTTACCCTTTAGACTGCGGATCTTTATGCATATTCGTGAAAATTAATAATATACTCATATTCCACTTCTATCTAATTCTACATAATTTGTGCAATGTAAAACAAATTCTGTTCCCTCGACTTCAGCTGGAAAAATTTTTTCACATAATTTTCGTCTGCAAAACAGGTTTTTCAACGCTCTGTGCTGGCACGTAAACGCCGGAAAATAAGGACAAAGCACTCCCGTGGACGCTCGCGAGCATAATTCCGAGGGAATCGAGATTCGTCGGACGGTTATCGAGTTTCAGGACAGCCGGAATGGCGGGGGGCAGACGAGATTCAAGGGGTCAGAGCCTGGCGTTCTCGCCGCTCGAAATAAATTCCCCGACCGCGCCAATGAAATTCCCGCATACGATAAATTTCCCGACCACGGTAATTGCGCCGCGGACCTGTCGCAGAAATTGCGCGGGTAATCCAGCTCGTCAGCCGAAAGAACGATCATCGGGCGTTATGAAATTGTCGGCGGACGAGCAACAAACCTCGACGATTCGTCCGGGGCCTCTTGAATATACCACGAGAAACCCCGAGCGGAAGTTGATGACGGTTCTCACGCGTTGACGGCTGAAAGAGATGCACTGGTGGGGTGATTTTATGCTTTGCTGCCCCTTCAAGTTGGCGAAAATTTCAGAAGGTAGACGAGAATTTTCGAGCCCGTTTGTTTGATCAATTTCTGTTTCGGTTTATTGCCGTGGGAACATTTTTAAAAAGCGTCTCGGAAAAATCAAATTGGGGCCAGGATGAACATTTTTGTTGGAATTCTCCTTTTTAGTGTATTTTAATATAAGCGTGGTTTTTAAAAAGTTTTTCTTTATATATTTTTTTATTAACGAAGTATGTATTAGAAATAAATTCTATATTTTAAATTCACCGCGTCCACTCAACAGTCCGCGCGCCCTCTTTCTATTCTTTTGTACACTCTATTACTCGTCACTCTCTTCTCTGTCTTGAATCACGACACGTGTGTACGTATAATAAAGCTGTGCAATATTATTTAACAAGTCTGTGTTTGTTTAAAATAAGACTGATTCTGATCCTAACTGATACTAACAGTATGTTTGATTCGTAGCAGAAAGCATGTTAGAAAAATCACAGTGGGGCCAGATTGAAAATTTTGGTTGGAAGAAACTACCCCTAACAAGATCGAGAATGTTCTCCACCATCTGAAACAGTTCTTTTAAATAATGAAGTAGGTTTGCTTCAAAGAGGTGTTTAAAATTTCCTAGAAATCACAGTAAAATCGGAAGTAATGTTTCTTTCGAGAAAACCGTTTCTAACGAGGATGAAAATTTGTATTTTGAAGAGATGTTCGTCTCATTTGCAAATGGATGGTTGAGACAAGGAAGGTGGCGATTAAAAAAATTGCCAGCCTCGAAATGTCACGTTTCTAAATCAGAAGATTGCTAGCTCGAGGCGAGCAGAGCACCTGGAGCCTCTTGGCGAGCTCATCTCGCGCGTTCCTCGAGTTCTCAATTTACACGCAACGTCCATCTCGGTAATCTCCTCCCCACGAACCCGCTCGTAGAACAACTCGCCGCTTCTCCGTAATCTCGAGGGTTCATTGCCGAGCCTAAATGAACGCCAACTTTGCGGTTTCTTTAATGTGCCATTCGGTGAACCGCTGGAATACGGCTGCGCCGAAATTTCACATATTTTCCAGAAAATCCGTAACAGCCAACACCACCAGTATTTCTACATAAAACAATCAAACACACTACAGTGGTCCTGCGATTGTTGTGAGAATCTGGGGGGTATCGAGTCTCGGGAAACGAAATGGTACACTACGTTTTTTTACGCGTGTGTGCCGAACATAGATTTCTTGGATAACTTTTCCAAGTGTAAACGACGATCCTAGGTGAACAACGGTGCTAAGCGGGGAGATAGTTGTATTGTACTAATGCTATTCCATACCTAAAAATGATACATCGAGTATCCTAAACCCGAATTTAAACACCCCAATATGTACCTTAATTTCTTCGTAGCGCGATCGACCGCGCAAGGGGGTACCCCCCAGTAGTGGGGATAAAAAACTCACATCATCCGTATATCCGAAAGTCACATCAATCGCGGGAACACTGTACTTCTATTTCCGACTGTCACGATTTCCAAATATTGCAATCTATGCATTCATGGAAAAAATGAGCTGGTGCTATTTAGAACGCCGAAGAAATTTAAAAAGTCTATCTAAATTAAGACCGGTAATGAAGAAAAATAAATTTTAATATCTTCTGCTTGCAAGGACTGTCAATATCAATTAAACACAGTTTTTTTTAGATTTTTGAAGACCAATTTGCAAAAGCAACTTCCGTGCATCATGTTCAAAGATGGAATTTATGAAATTAATTATGAACGTCTCCATCATGCTGATTTTTCCGAAATATGGACGGGTAAGAGGTAAATTTCTTCGTGCATCTTTTCCAGGCGGAAGCAACGTGAAAATATTACTAATTTCTATTAAACGTTCCGTTCGAGCTCATGCATCAACAAACTCCACAGGTGCACGAGCTCCACGGTCTAATAATATTAAATATCATTGCTTGACCCAATTTTATACAGTATGCATAATAGAAATGGCAAAGTACGCATTTCAGTGGATGATGGTGCGACTCGTGCGCCAACGTATACGCGCAAGTTGAAAATTAAGCGACGTATATGTTCTAGCGTGCGAGTCGACGTGTTAATGTACTATATTTATTCTGAAAACAGGGTTTCTACATATCTTCCTGACTTCAGCGGGAGTTAATCCGGAATTTCTGGAAAATGGTGGATTCCATCAAACCGCAGATTCTCGACGAAATTCTAAAAACAATTTCCAAAAGAAATCATTACTCGGACCAAAATTTCAAAACCTCCTTGGAGCTCAAATTAATTCTTTTATAAATTCTACTTCCTATAGCATCGTTCTAGACACATTCACAGAAAATTTGTATTTTTTTCATATTTATATGCATATTTTACATAGAACGGAAAAGCCGACAGTTCGCGGAAACGGCCAGGGTTCGACGGATGCGGAAAGTTTGCGGATAAATCGCGAAACGTCGTCCTCCGGGTGGGTGCGGTTTCACGGACTTCCCGCCGTTTCCGGAATGCCGTGGCCGCGGTCTGCGAATGCCGAAAGGCATATTGGGACGCGGGTAGTCCGCGGACTTGCGGTTTCACCCGCATCGGATCCGATGTGCGGATGTTTGCACGCCGAATCGAATCCAGTAATGGAAAAAGTTAGACGCGTGTTCCGTTGCGGCCATTTTCCCCACTCGTAGTCCGTCGCAAGTAGCAAATTTTTATGATTCCCTGAATGTTTTAACGCGTTCACTAATGACGTGTTTCGACGCCGAAGAGTGCTGTGAGACAATTTATTTTGCAGTTGATTTTGAGTGACCTTTATAAAAAAAATATTAGATATAAATATTAGATCGTTGCATATGAAATGTCCGATTTTGAACAGTAACGTGAAACAACCGCAACTATTTCTTATTGATCAAAGAACTACACGTTTCTTGATTGTATTATGGTAGACATTGAATTTTTCGGTCACTCACGTGCTTTATTTACAATCTTGTTGTCATCTCTATTTTGTAGTTCTTTTTACTATCAACCAATCGTGCGTTGTTAATCGCAAGTGACTGGAGTTCACATAAATAGTTTATTCTCACTTTAATAATTTTAACAAGCTGAGAGAAATACATAGATTAGCATTCTTAAATCGTTGTAATTTATGCCATAAATGCGTAAAATCTGCAGTCTATAAAACAGCACGGGACAATCGCACTGTTTGATGTTGAAATAAAATCTATTTAAATGTAAAATGTCTAAATTAAAATTGAAAAGATAGGATCGTAAGCTTTGTACCTCAAAGTGACATACAATGTGTCAACTGTAAATAGTATTTCTTGATCAAAACGCATTGCAACATTTGCATTCTAAAATCGGACATTTCATATGCAACAAGCTAACAGAAAATCATTACGTTCCATTTAAAAAACAGAGTTGACCTCAGGTTTTGTGCTTGGCAGATAGGTGTAGTGTTAAGAATAATTTCGATATGATTATTAGCTTGTCGATTTTTGTGAGAGTGTATTGTGAATTGTGAGATAATGGACGTCTCACACATCTATCTATAACGGTGCTGATAAACTCGTCATTGATTATCGCGTCTCAAGTATCATTTCCCGGAAAATGCGCCGATAATTTCGCGTCGACGACTGAGCGCAATATTATCGGAAGAAGGTCCAATTCGAGGTATCTATAGAATATTAAACGTTGCCCGATAATTGCGCGGGGTAATCGGTTCGCGCGGCAGCTATCTTGAGCGAGTAATTCAATACAATCGGTTGACGCGGTAATTAAGCGAGGCGTCGATTAATAGCGACGGCAACTGTCGCATGTCCACCTCTCTATCGCTCTTTTTTTTTCTCCCACTCTCTCCGGTAAACGGAGAGCTTCTAACCAAGAGAATCAGCGACCGCGACGCCAGTAAACACACCCTGACATTTCTACCGGCTATTTGCATAATTGCGCGCGCGCACGTTGCCCATAACTATCGCCCACGCGCGCGATAACTGTATCTCGTGGTAACCATGGCCCGCGGAGCAGCACCCTCGGTTGCCATAGCTTCTCGTCCACGTCGGACACCGCAATGATGCCATCGGGTCATCTGAAAATTGCTCCTATGCAGCTGCGCAACGACCAGCTACATTCCACCCTCTACTTTTAGGGTTGCGCTCACAAACTACGGTGTTGACCCTGTCGGCACACCGCACTTGGCCCGGACTCACCCCCGTTAAGTTGTGTCCTGCACTCCCGGATTTATCGCCTCGCGCGAATTCACGTCATTTTCACGTTAAGACGATAGCTTTTTTCCTAATACTTGATATTGTTAAGCAATATAAGTCTTATTATTGAAATAATAACGCTGAAATAAGAACGCTTCAGCGTTCATTTGTTTAAAACACTATTCTCAATCCACCTTGTCCACATCATTGGACAAAGAACTTTAGAAAGAAACAAATACTACGTGCATGCACAAGTTTTAATCTTCTTCAACCCCTAAAGCGACTACCCCTGACAGTCACGGGATCGCGTAACGCAGGCAAAGTTTTAATATCTAAAAATGTTATGAGAGAAAATTGTAATAAATGAAATTAATAGTATTCCATAGTGTAAAGTGCCCAAATGTGGTATAGCCCCTATTATAGTACTACCTTATATCTTGCAAAGGAAAAGTCGCACTCTAGTGAGAAAATCCTCAAACAATAGTTTACCGTGTTTACTCAACAGTGGTTCATATTTGGGTACTTTACCCTACATCATTTTTTAAATAAAAATTATTATTTCTGGACCACTTTCTTGATTTTCGCGGGTCTTCCATCAAGAAAGAAGGACTACAACGTCCTGCACCTTACGACTGAACATTTTGCAGGAAGATCTGCGGTCTACTGAATCGCTCGCGTTTAGACGAACTTGGAGTTAATCCGTCGCGTTGAAAGCGATCGAGGGACATCTCCGATTTCTGGATCCGCGAGCAAATGGGGCCCTCGGAATCGGGGGCACGCGTTGCTCATCGCGCGGACGAAACCCGAAATTGAATGTTCGTCGCACGTGCGATCCTGTCAGGAAGTTTCCTGCGAAGGATAAGACGGTTTTCCCCGGTCGGGCCGAGCTCCCGACGTCCTCCGTGAGAGTCGGTCCGTTGAAATAACTCGATCGAGAATTCCGCGGAAAACTTTCTTAAGGGGGAGGGCAAAACTGCTAACTCTCCTTCTCTCTCTCTCCCTTTCGCGGCTACACGATGAAGAGCAACCGAAATACCAGCCCTAGGAATTTGTCGAAACGACTGTTACAGGCGTACTCGATTAGTTAACGGGCTTCGTAACGGATTAGCAAGTTCGCGGGACTGTTAAGGATCAACGAGTTTTCCAGCGGATCCGCTCGGCTCCGCTTGCGGAAAATCTGCTAATGTCACCGTGGGAGGGTGGCCGAGCGATTCGGAACTCGCGGAATTCCGAAAATCTCGACGGGTTCGCAACAGGCTGCGTTAATTGCGAGCCTCCCACGACAATCGATATTTTCCAATTTCCAGCGCGACGCCAGCGGCGTCTCGATGCTTCTAGACCTAGATTCTCTAAACTCTAAAACTCTAGATCGTCTACTCGTGACTGTTCGATCCCTATAAATGGTAAGGGTCAGCCGTGCATCGAAGATAATGTGTGTCGATACGAATCTCATGACTAACAGTTTATTTACCCCCCTTCGGCGCAATAATCATTCGATAAAATTATGAAATCATCTCAAGAAGAAACGTGTTAACGATCGCGTCTCGCTTGATCAATAAATAGCGATTAGTCGTGGTCGATGATTGTAGCAGAGGCAGTCGGACCAGCGGAAGTCGATCGCGTTTGCGTGAAACGCGAAGCCCTCCTTCGCGAGAGAATAATTTATTCTCCCCTGTTCCGATATTCCCTTTCCGGGCCCTTAGGGATATCAGAGCGTGTGTACTCACGTACGATGCGTACGCTACCGTTCATAAATCATTGGGGACACTACCAGACCGAAGAAACACCGAAACGCGACGCAGATGAATACTTCTTGAACTATATTGCCAGCTTCTTATGTTCTCGCGACTAACAAAATACATATGCGGTTTAGCATTACATTGTAATTGTTATATTATATCGCGGATTTTATACATTTTTGTCAAGAACGAGCTGGGACAGTTCCAAGTAACACGATAATAAACAATAAATCATTTTCAACTCGTTAACATTATAACGATTTATGAATTTTCTAGAAGAACATCTTCACACTTAATGAAAGGCTACGTAACATTAAACAGAATATTATGGTCTCCGAATAGCTTAAATTATGAAATCATGCTGGAGAGAGTGCAGCATAAATTTCTCAGGTTTTGTTCTCATAAGATTAATAATCCTATGTCAATCTTTGATCACGATTACTCCACAATATTAACCATAGTCAACCTGGAAACATTGTCTGCTCGCAGAAGAGTATCCGACCAGAGCTTTATTTTTAATTTAATTAATAACCATATAGATTGTACCTCTCTCCTTATGCAAATCAATTTTTACGCACCTGAACGTGCTTTGAGATCTCGAGCAGGTTTTCAGACACGTAAATGCAAATCCACATATGGATTAACAAATCCTATAAATCGAATTATTGCGAATTCCAACACTCTATAACTATTTTAATGGGTCGTTACAAACTTTCAAAAAAAAATTACGCAGGATTAACTCATAATATCAGTACCTTTATACCAACAGTTTTTTTCTTTCTTTTATGTATGTCCTTTCTTAGTAATTTATGTTAAGTCTTTATTCTATTGTAAGTCTTTATTCTATTGTAAATGGACCTCGGTCCGTGCATAACAAATAATAATAATAATAACAATTATTACTATTTTTACCAAGACTACCGAACGAAATGTTAATCTCAGTGTCAAATTGCAACGTCACCAATCCACCTGGAAAACCACTAAATGCAAAAATATGATTCCCGGACCGCAATAAAACGGCGAGAACAATTGTCCAGGGCGATCTCATATGCACCCATAATACTCTAGGAGCCCATCAAACCCGACCGTCTCGCAGTTCCAGCAGCTACGGAGCAACTTTTGAAATCAGACGAAGCTGGCTCGATCCTCTACGCTCTGGATCAAAACGATTACGATCGCGGTGGCTCGTAAAGCCGCTCGTAACCTCGCAACACGCGGGTCGGTTCCGGTTTCCGGGAGCGATGCTGAGCGGAAAAGTGCGTTGCAACTTGCTGGAATTAATTTCCACGGCGCCGGAAGTGAACGCGCCGCTGAACTCGTTGGAAATCCTGCGGGGTAAACTAGAATCTGCACGGTCTTTACACGAGTGAGCTCCATTCTTTTACTTGAAACTTCAAAAAATTATGAAACAATAACTGCCCATCCTCGTTTACGGTTACAGCGATTATTTTGTCATTCGCAGTTTTTTCGAAGCAGAAAAAAGTTTACATTTATGTCTATATTTATAGGAAATTAATAACATAGTAGAGGAAAGTCGCGTGGGCGTTCGAAACCGCCTCGCTCGCCCCGATCTAAGGGCCGAGACGAGTAAAGAGGACGAGGAGGAAGGGCGAAGGTCTGCGGTTCGAACAAATGCGATAGGGAATTTGCATTTGCGGGTCACGCGGCGGGAACGAGCCGCGAGGAAGACGCCGCGCAGCAAATAAAAGAGAGGAAAGAGGGGCGGGCACCGTGAAACCGCATTCTTCTTGCCCCCTGGATACGCTCTTGATAAAATGGATACGGGATTTGCATGGTATTTTCCTCGGGGCGGTTTCTCATTTGCCGGCGAGAACCATTTGACTGCGTCTTGCCGGCTCCGGTGGGCTCGCGCAGATTTTCCTGCCGATTTTTCAGCCCCCGTATCGATTTCGCAAATCGATGGTGGCTGCATGACTTCGAGATTCAATCCGAAGGCGTCCTTCCATGTTGTCAGGCGTGTTTGTCGAGTCGAAAAACCAGTCAGACGATGTCTGTATTTCTATCTTCAACCCTTGCTTTACGTGCATAAATTTTTTACAACTGAAAATAATAAAAATTACACCAGTTATATATTTTTTATAGAGTATGTATTTCCGATTTCCCTACTGCTCGAAAATAAGGAAATGAGGGGCTGTCTTCATCAGTATGTACCGTGCCTCGGAGCCAAACTAAATTAAGAATCTTATTATTCAGAAAATGGCGGCATTTTCCGATATCTTCCAGCGAAAGACTGCTCCGGATTAACCCGAACGTTTTCTGTAATAGTTCCCGTTGGAGGTCCGCTCTTTTTTCCCGGCGATCCTTAGACAGCGAGGGCCTGGCATTCCAGGGCCCCGTTTCAGTGGCAACGATCGCTCCAACAATCCACAAAAGCGCTCTGTTATTTGTTGCTCTCTCGCGGCGAACGTCGGCCAGCCGGTCTGCGAAATTCGTCAGAAAGTGGCGGCTAACTAACCGTGAACGTTACACACGAACCAATCCCGGCGAGCTTCGGGACTGGTGTGTTCACGACCGCCTCCTCCCATCCTCTCCATCTCGCGCTTCTCGGAAGGTCGAATCGTTTTCGATGGCTCGCGAGACTGCGAACGAGACGAGAAGTAGCTGCGAGGAGGATATTCGTCTCCGAGACGATTCTCTGCTAGCGGGAGCACCTTCGTTCCAAAAGTCGCTGAATCACTGCTTCGTTTTTGCCCTATGGAGTCTGGAATCGAAAATTCTGGACGATCCAGTCGGCTATCGGACGTACGACACGATTTGTATCGGCCTAAGTGGATCCGACAAACGTATCTACACTTTCTCGTAAAGTCTCGTAGAAATAAAGATTTGAAGCGTTTATAAATAAACATCGATAAATTTTTCTCTGCATTGAATTCAACGTAGATTTGAAGATTAAAACTTTCTCTTTCCAACGACACCTTAAAAATAGATCTACGATATTTTTTTTGGCTGATTTATGGTACGAAAACGGGGCACAACGGGGACGTAGCAGGCGAATACCGGGTCACTTTTGACCCACATAAAGTTTCTCCGCGTACAATCCGATTCGAGACGCAAAATAAAAATTGTCTGTATCGGAAGAATTTTTCTCGTGACTGAATCTGTATAGGTTTGAAGATTGAACTCTACACAACGACACCCTAAAACTTGATGTACGATTTCGTTCCGGTTGATTTCTCAGCTTGATTTTGATTACAGCGATGCTATACTGCATCGCCGACCATTTTCTCCGGAGGAAAAGCCACGGGTATTTTTCCGGGGCGAAGAAGTTCTCGAGGAGTCGAAACGACGGGGGTGGCTTCTATCCTCTTAGCGTGACCCTCGAAACCGCTTTCCGTCGGTTTGCCGGGCAAAGGGGAGTTTGAATCGTCGGAAGAATTCGCGTCAGACGACCGCTGTCACCGTCCTCTCTTCGTGGAGAGAACGGTTCTCGGGCATTAGAGCGATCGACTTGGCTCGAAATAGAGGGGATACCGATGGAGGACCGTTTCGACATTGTCCGAAAGGGGTTGCAGTGAGGGCGAGAGGGTAGTGCGCGCCAAGGAATTCCGGCTTTGTGCGATTTTCCGAGCGAGACCCGACCAAAACTCAGGCAAACAGACCGAACTATTTAAGCGTCGAACGTTTCCGCCGTCGCCGAACGGAAAATTAAATTCCCGTTTAATTGAAATTGGATTACAAACGGGTCGGCAACGAAATGGCTGGAACACACCGGGAGAAATTGATGTTGCGTCATCGGCCGAGCAACCGGCGCGCGGCGCGGGACTAATGAACGCTGCGGGACGCTTTGTCCACAGTTGTCTCTTTTGATCAACGAATTAAAAATTCACGGTGCTCTCGAATTTCGGACAATAATTCCGCGAGCTTCGTTCTCCATATCCGACGACTTCCGGTATATTTTCCGGATCGATTTCGCGGTGCACGAACTCCAAATACTTGGCATCTCATTAAAGTACGGTATATTTTGGGAAATTGTGTTATGTTTTTATTTTTATTTTTTTCGTCTTATTAAAATATTGGAGACCGATCTATTTGACCGGTAGATTTAGTGACAAGCAAAGCACTCGTGTGCTATTATTTTGGCCAACAGTGTAGAGCATGATACTGACGGTGTAGAATTTTGTCGAATATGATGTGGATCACAGAGAAAATAAAAATTCCCGTGGGACGTGGAAAAATGCGAGATTTATCGGGGATCGGTTGGCATCCTGGCAGACACCTACGCCCGTCTCCTCGAGCGTCCGGCGCAAGAACGTCCAATAAACGTCCCGAATGGACGTCGCGAGCTCGCAAAAAGCCTTGGACGTCTCCGTATGCCGTGTGCGGAGGACGACGATCAATCTTCGATGGCGACGAGGCGCTCGAAAGAAACCCGACGAAGGTAAAGGCCGGTTCGCACCAGCTCTCGGGGTTAACGCGATACTTCGAGGCTCGAGGTCGGCTTCTGTCTCGTTCTATGATTCAAAATCCTACCATTTCACCGCGGTTCGAAAATTGGACTTTTATCTCGCAGAAAGCCCTTTCCTATTTCGAAGCTGTACTTTTACAGGCTTTGCACTTCCAGTTCGCCGTTACACGGATCGAATTCACATTCTCGCAAAAAGATACTCTCGAATTCTCCACGAAACGTTCTCGTAATTCTATTTCGAATTTCATCGAAATTCCGAAGAACCTCAGATGCCACGAGGCAGACAGTTAACCCAATCTAGCCAACAGCGAGTGAAATAGCATCCCTCCCCTATAGCCACGCTCTAAGTTCCAACGCCAGACCGAGAGCATTATGAAGATCGAAGGGGTTAACTCTTTTCATTGAATTTTCCAGGGTGCCTCGCATCGTCGAGTGTCTCGGAGCTATGCGCGCTGTCGTTTCTCCTCTCGCCTTGCTTGTTTTCGCTCGCGTTTCCCTCTCCCGACTCGACTCGAGAGAACGATACCGCCGTTGCTCTCCGAGTCGATGCCTCTCGAAGCAACAAGTACCTCTGCTGCTTTAACGAAAGGGGAAAATATCGAGAAGAACCCTTCGTGCACCGCGAGGCCACTCGCTGCGCTGCCAGAGACCATGCTTTGTCAGCGTTCACTTCCATTTCATCCTTCCCACGGATTTAGCGCATTAACGGGCAAAATTGCGACACTCCCCTCTCTCGATTTTTTCCTATTGCGAAAGCACCCTTTGGTCAAAGGGTAAATGTTCTCTCAAACCGATTTTAACCCCTTGCCATATAATGATAACAGCGAGTGAGGTGTTCCAGCAAAAATGCAATGGTCTCTAGAGTGCATCGGACTTCAAATCCCCTTTTGAGTATTAAAAAAGTATATAGAAAAAACTTTTTAAAAACCACGCTTATATTAAAATGCATTAAAAAGGAGAAAATCATTTTTTTAGACATTAGTGACTATAAATAAAAGCGCGGAGCGCTAAACTATATTGACGTAATCTTCGTGGGCGCTCCACGCTTTTATTTATAGTGACTAATGTCTAAAAAAAAAGTAATTTTCTCCTTTTTAGTGCATTTTAATATAAACGTGGCTTTTAGAAAGTTTTTTTTATATATTTTTTTATTTTCTACTTTTTAGTCTTTTTTAAATGGAACGCAAGATATAGTAATACTGGTATGAAATAGTAAGATATAGAAACGCAAGTTATGGGAATACGTTAGATAGAATGAGGGGATGACTCCGAAAGACGAGGTCTCTTGATGGAGTCCGAAATTGTCCGAAATGGAACTGAATGAACGGAACACCACAACCACGCTGAGCCCCTTCAGTGTGAAATGGGTCAGTGGAGTGGGGATGAGTCGAAGTGGGAACGCGTAGTGGAGTAAGGAGCGCTGGAGTGCGGAGTGGGGATCGCTGAACGCGATGACGTACTACCGAGTGTCGCGCAACGAGGTATGACAGTTAATATTAAAATTATTTTTTTTCTCCTGAACGCACAGTTTTTTAAATTTTGTTTTTTAATATTGCATTGCCATCCAGTTCTGAGCTATGTTTAAAGTTTCAAGTCTCTAGCTCATCGGGAAGTGGTTTAAAATTCGATTACAAGATTTGACGCATACAACAACAACAACAATGCACAGTGAAGGCACGGAAACTGACAGAATTCCTCAACTTTGATAAGTAGACAGCGGATTTGTATGCAAAATAAAACTTTTCTACCTGAATTGCAACAATCTGGAGTGAAATAGAAATTTATCTTGTTCTTCAATGTTTAATAGATTTATAATGTTTTTACTTTTTTAAATTGTGCTCACCCGTTTTTGTCATAAATGCATGAAATCCGCTGTCGATCGATAAGGAACATCTTTTGGGTTCCAAGTAGTACCGTATTATTACAAATCTGTACAACTTTCAGTACACTTTTCCCTATGCAGTTATGCACGATTTACTTCCATCGCCGCGTCGCGCCACCTTGGTTTTTGCCGTTTCCCCCAGAAATCGTGACACTCTGCAGTATTAACCGATAGAGGATTAATTCCGCTCGGGGCGAAACAAGGCAGGAACAAACTGGACCATGGGGACTTTTTCCCGGTCGGTCGTTTTTCCATCGGAAAATCGGCCGAATCCCGCACGAGCCGATCCGCGCTCGAGTCTCGTGTTCCGGGACGACACGAACAGAAACGGTGAGAGGGAGAGAGAAAGAGAGAAATGGCGTAAACGGGAACTGACGTAACTCGCGTTCGATCCAGCCGTTCCCGTTAAATTACACCTTCTCCCGGTCGGGTACACGGGTAGCTACATACACGGAGGACTCGTCGACACAGGGTACCAGTTACCGATAGTCCGGATCGGCTCGCGTACGTGGATCGCCCTATAAGTAATCTTGTCCGGGAGTAACAGTCCGACGCAGAGACCACAGCCTTTAAAAGCTGTTGACCACTGATGGATTATTCAACGACACTATTGCCGTATCGACGGACGGAAATAGCGTGAGATGATTTTGCGCGATGACGATCATCATACGTCGTCCCTTGGCTGCGGCACATCATTGCCGAAAGACCCACCAAACGCAAGAGGTACACCCCGGAAATTATAAACGACAAGGTGGTTCCAATCGTTGCAGACGTGAAGAAAATTGTCGTGCTAGTAATTGTGCTGTACCAGAATGAAGCTTAAGAATTATTCTTAGAATAATAAGATTTCTTAATTATAGGGTGTGCATTCTCGGTTCACGATTGAAATTTCCATTGCTGTTGGAAGATCTATTAACGGGTCACGCCACCCTGAGGCGGCAGAAATGATATCAAAGTTTACGAATTCTTTTCTACGAAACTATGAATGTGACAATTAATTTATTATTATACATGTTTAGGGCATACATTAAAGGATATATTGTGTAAATTTCATACAAAAATATTAAAAAATGGCAGAGTTATCCGTTGTCCTGCAGTACTCCTCCGTCAGGACCCACGCAGACGGTGTAACGGATTGTGATGGCCACGATTATCAGAAACTATCATAAAAAACTCATGATTTTATTGTTCCTTGATAAAATATCTATCGCGAAGCATAGGGATTTTCAAGAAAAAACCATTTTTGTATGAATGCGAGGAAAGTGAAAATGAACATTCAATTTTTGCCAAAAAAATCAAACTCTAAACGATTGTTATGAACAATTGGGATATCGTATAAAAAAAATCCTATGCTACATGATAGATAATGTTATTAGAATTATATGTATCAAATTTGAAGTAAATCGGAAGTATAGTTTCTGAGATATTCGTTACCAGTTGTATACCAGTTGTAAAAATGTAGTTTCGGTAAAATGCAAAAGAAGGAAAAGTGCGACTAGGTAACTTCTAATCTGTAACTGTAACTTAAATTATTCCCTGAACTCTAAATTAAAGGAAAATTTTTAAAAAATCTATATTTTTTAAATCTCAGGGTGGCGTAACCCCTTAAATTATGAAATTTTCGCCGGTAGGGTTGAGAAGGATTTGCTCAGGGTTCAACCAGCGTGTCCTCCGATAAATTTCCGGGATCCGAGTTAGGCTCGTTCATCGATCCTAGAAAGTTGCCAGAGTTTCCTCGGGAACTAGCTTCCGAACTTGACCTCTGAGAGTCCTCTGTGCAACTGACCATCTACTCCAGATAGGGGTAACGTTCAGGATGAAAAATTTCTGGATTCTCAGGAACAAGGTTATCGCGCGTTTTCCCTGGGAACGCAGAAGAGAGAGGTCTCCCGGCCTCGTGTCTCGGTCGCAGGACGATTTATACCTGTCCGTAGCAGCTCCGCAGATAGAGATACGAAACTCGAGACATCTGATTTTAATAGAAACGAGCTGGAAAACAAAAGCGAGCGAAGGAGGCCGGCCTTTAAAGCCGGGCCCAGGCTACCTCCGCGGTGATCTCATCGGGATAACGATCTTGAGGAACGCATCCGGTCCACCCTTTCTTTCTGAAACTAATATCAAGCTCTCCGCCGAGCCGCGCACCGCCCGGGAACGAAACGGTTGGAACTCGAACGGTGAAACACGATCGTTCCGGGACCCCGGTATACCGTGGCCTCTCGGAATTGTTCCGCAGATTCATTCAAAAGTTCTTTGCGTCCTCGCCGAGACGTCCAGGTGCGGTCTGATGACGTTTATTTGCATCTGAACTTGGCCCGCGACGAATAAATTATGTCCCTCTCTTAGCGGTTCTCGATTTTTACGCTGATGTCTCTTCCCGATTTCGAGGACAACAGAATTCGTTTGGAATTACTTTCAATTTATTCATTTAGTTACTTACCCACTCTTTCCACTGTTCCTCTTTCCAAAATCAAGACGGTATAAAGAATTTTGCACTCACCTGAAACAGAAATAATACTGATTAGAAAATCTATTTATATTAATTTCAAGGAATCTTTTTTGTAAGCGAACATGAAAATGTTTCCAGACTGTCCTGAACAGTTCTATCTGTCAAAGGACCATGTACTACCAACACATGACACAATCGACTAGTCTATCGTTCACAAACAACGTTCGTATAAATCGCGCTATGAATCGCCGGCGTGTCGCAAAAACACGCAACTTTAATTTATGTCCAGCCAATTCAAGCTTCGGGGGCAGCTCTATCAATCAGCTCGATCGACAGCAGACACATAGTAGCGGGCTTTTCGAACCGTCCGCAATCGTCCGAACAAAGCGACCTTGCCGAGCTTCCGGTGTCCATTTTTTACAATCAAACGCCTGTCCACTATAACAGGGACATCGCCATTTTTCATAGAACGATCGGACACGGCGCTGCAGACCGGGGTTCCGCGAGGAGACGAAAATTTCGAACAGTGCAGCCCCGGTTCACTTTAACAGTGCTCCGGAAGTCAAGTTCTCGATCGTTACAGCGTTCATAGATATAGTGAAATAGAATAAAAAAAATTTTAGATTCGTACGTTAAATTTGAAACGTAGTGCCAATGAATTGCTGAGACTCTTCCGGTTAAAACGAGTCTAAACACGACATAAATCGGTCCACTTTTATGAACTTCGTACATAGCAACCACACTATACATTAAATTACGTTATTCGCGTTAAGTGAATTAAACTAGTCCGATATGTGTCGTGTTTGGACTCGTTTTTAATCAGGAGAATCTCAATGATCAATTGCCACTACGTTCGAAAAGGCAAGACAAAAAAATTAATCAAAAATTTCATGAAATAATTTCTAACTAATTTTATTCTGTTTCCTTGTCTACTGGGATAAGACTCCGCCGAGCTTGAGGAATTGGGGGAAGCGTGAGGATGCACGACCCATTAATTACTTAAATTTGCACAATTTACGTATAACGAATTTAGCAACTTTAAGCGAGCTCTACTGTACCGCGTCGAGAACTCGCAAGGATTTCGCGAAGCTGCTCGATACGCAGGCTTCGCGAAGCTCGTTCGAGATGCTCGTCGATTGGACCGAGATGCAGGATCATGCTGCCCACGAGAACTATAGTCCTTCTCTGTCTATCTGTCTGTCTGTGTTACGCTAAGACTCGCCTTTGCTCGAGAGACTGCCATGAACGCTGACGAGAACGCGCATTAGTCATCGCCGGAGAAAGCGAGCTGGCGACCTGGTACCGGGCAAAAACGAGGATACCAGCACCGAGCTTATCGTCATCGACGGAAAATGGTGCCCAGGATCAGTCATCTTGCTCCCGGGATCGCGACCGTGATCGATAGATCCACCGCGGGCCTCGATTTATTCCTGGATCCACGGGCAGGGCGACCGAACGCACTGATTTTGTCTTCTCGGTAAAGATTAGACCCGGATCTTCGTGCAAAATTGTGGGAAGCCGAAGTTAAATGTACATACATGATCTCTTTTGATCATCTTGAATTATAACAAAACGATAACTGGGTGCACAAAGGTAGAATTGAATTCAATTCAAAATTTAAGGATTCATAGCTCCAGAGCAGTGCGATTACGTGAAGACAATTTTCTACTAAATCATGGAACAATTTTCTGCTAAATCGTGGAACAATTCTCGAAACACTTGCCGGATGCACACGGTCGTCGCAGGGTCCGGATTCGCCGATTTCCGATCGGTGCGATGCCGGAACGTTCGAGCCCGTGGCCGTGCAAAAGGAAGAAACGAGACAACGACCACGAAGAGCCGAAAGGAGTGGCGAGGAGAAGAGAGAGGAGAGAGGATACGGACGAGGGGAACAGCGAAGGAAAAGGAAAGAAAAGAAGCAAGGAGAGAGAAGAGAGATAAAGAGAGAAATAGAGGAAGAACGAAAAGGAGACAAGGCGCAAGAGAGTGGATCGGCGAGTTGGAACAAAGGGAACTCATAACCGCTATTCACCGACTGCTTCTCCAGGGCTGCGATCTGCCTCGGCTGATTATTCCGCGAACGGAGAACAGCAATTGGCCGGTCGGCTGGCCAGGGAACCATCCGAGCAGCCTAATGCCTGCTCTCGAGGAGAACCGAAGGGGCTTCTTCGATAATAATTGTTGCAACGTCGCCGTGCATCCTCACGGCCCACGACCCGGTGGGCGTGCGCTTCGATAACAGACCTCCGGATCGATTTCGCCGGTTGTCCTTTTTTCCTTTTACTTTTTATTTTACTCGACCACGATCCACTCCGTGGAGAATCCCGTAGAAAACCCTCGCTCGGATGCAATTCCGTGCAGTTTGCTCGGCCAATGGGAAAGCGAGATCGCGATGGCCGGTCGCTCGATCACGTGTCCGCGCGCACCTTCGCGATCCCCGAGTTGCGCCATTGGTTAGTCAGATCATTTTCTTTCAGTTCGAGCAGTGGTTCGAGGCAGAGGCAATTTTATTCAAAGCTTTCAGATTAAATCATTTCCTCCGACGCTCTACAAACGTGTCGATGGGAAATAAAATAATTTATATCGCTTCACAATCAACTATAAAAATTATATTCGTCAAAGAAACAGACGTCTATGTAGCTTCCGGGACCTGGCGATGAGTGCAGGCGATTTTTATTTCGCATACAAGTCCGCAGTCTAATAATGGGCAAAGCCATCCTCGAGTTGCGCCATTGGATAGTCAGATCATTTTCTTTTCAGTTCGAGCAGTGGTTCGAGGCAGAGGTAATTTTATTCAAAGCTTTCAGATTAACTCATTTCCTCTGACGCTCTACAAACGTGTCGATGGGAAATAAAATAATTTATATCGCCTCACAATCAACTATAAAAATTATACTATTTTTATCGGGTTACAATCATTCGAGAAAGAAACAGACGTCTATGTAGCTTCCGGGACCTGGCGATGAATGCAGGCGATTTTTATTTCGCATACAAGTCCGCAGTCTAATAATGGGTAAAGCCATCCTCGAGTTGCGCCATTGGATAGTCAGATCATTTTCTTTCAGTTCGAGCATTGGTTCGAGGCAGAGGTAATTTTATTCAAAGCTTTCAGATTAAATCATTTCCTCTGACGCTCTACAAACGTGTCGATGGGAAATAAAATAATTTATATCGCCTCACAATCAACTATAAAAATTATACTATTTTTATCGGGTTACAATCATTCGAGAAAGAAACAGATGTCTATGTAGCTTCCGGGACCTGGCGATGAGTGCAGGCGATTTTTATTTCGCATACAAGTCCGCAGTCTAATAATGAGTAAAGTCTGGCGGAACGGAGAACGTCGAGCGCGGAGGGTTATACGTGGTGAATTATCGCCGGAGGATCTCTCGCGCGGAGCATAATATTTTGTTAAGGTAGGACGGAAGGAAATCCCTCGAGGAGAGTTTTCCAACGCGTGAAATTGTCGACACGATGGCGCGTGAACCGGTGCCCACCTACAGGCACCTTGCCTCCTACAGGAAACGGCATATTCCGTCCGGGACATCCGGTCACGCTTTTTATAGACAGGTGGTTATCCCCCTCTTCGGCGAACACACCTACGCGGAACGAACTTTCGACTTGGCTCGACTCGTCTGGTCTGGTCTCGAGTCGTCTCGTCTCGGCGAATCGGCGATTCTCGATGGGAAACCGTGACCGGTTGCCTCTGGCTTGAACCATCGATGCAGTTTGCGGTTCGTAAAACTGCATTCGCTAACCCGAAATTTTACTTAGCTCTTCGAGGACTTCCGTCGAACGTCCATATTTTATGATGTCAGAGATGTACCGGATGTTCAGGCTTTTCGATATTTTATTCTGATAAACCAGCAACCTCAAAATAACATCTTATTTTTTTTTTAATTTGACTAAACTTTCACGAAATCAGTTTCATAAAAATTTTTTATCAATTTATTTCCCTCGTGGTTGCGTTTCTATGAATTTCGCAAATTTGCAAATATCGTAAATACATGAAACTCTATATTTACTCGCCAGCCATAAAATCGATCCTTCGATATCGATTTCGAGGTAATTAATATCCAGATTTATTTACGATCTGCAATTACGTCGTATGTTAGCAGTTTGAAGTTTAAACAACTAATATTAAAACGTGGAATCAGTAGATGAATACTGCTGAACCATAAAAGGTTAAAATTGAGCCTGGACATTGCGAGAAATGAATCTTCGCTTCGTAAATCTTTAGCAAGCTCTATTAACCATTCGCCTCTATCATGTTGTCAATTTTGCTTATACTGCATGGTACCTGCTCGTACATAAATCGGGAAACTGCACCGAAGATTTGACAAATTAATAACGCGTTTTCAACGTTCGGACTACATAAGTATTCAAATGAGATTCAACGGGGCTCTGATTATGCTTCCGACTGACTCGAGGTCTCAGCAGATTAAATAAATATCTATTAGATTCCGGTATACCCCCGCGGACAGGTTCATAAATATCCGCATTTGCATAAACGTCGAACACGGCGGATCCAATTAAATAGTCGGCGGGTCATGCGCGAGTAAGTTACCAACAGCTGACAAAAAGTCAAACTGGGAGCCATTTTGACGATCGACGAGCTCGATGCGTCCCCTAATTGATTGGCTGTAAAAAGCTCGCTGTTCCACAGCAATAATAAACAATATGAAACAATTGTAAGACTAGTAAATTCGTAAAATTCCTTACCCAAATCGCGGAACCAAAATTTTACTACTACATGATCTAAGAAAATTTCTGATCTACATTTTTAAACCTGGTGTAGTACGAAATTAAAATAGCTTCAAGACACGAAAAATCGAACTGCGCTTAAATTCTCATTATCAATTCACAAAATATTCGAAATTCGAAGAAAAATTTTTCGAAATCTAGAACAAATATCAATCCGCACACATTTCGTTTTATTAACGAGGCAGTTTCCAACTATTATTTACTCCGGGAAATAATTAATCCGGTCGGAGAGCCGGTCTCATCGAAAATGCATAGGATTAAACACTTTGATATTTCCATTGAATTTAACGCGGAGCGTTTCGCCTGTAATAAACAATTCCATTAGGCCAGATGGAGTTATGATCGCGGAAGTAGAAATGCGAGAAGGAGAGATAGAGGCAAGAGAAAATGGAGGATTTACAATAGCATCCGGAGCTACGTGAAAACAAAAATAGGGCAGTAAATAATGTAGAATGAATAGGGCGGATAAAAATAAATTACCGGGCGCAAGAGACAAGGAGAAAGGATAAAAGAGAAAGGAGACGGAAAATAAGCTTTTACCTTCCTCGTAGCGGCCGTCGCCTGTCGTCGTCGGTCGAAATTCGATTCTTCGTTGCGAAACGCGGGTGCGGTTCTGTTTTCGAGCGCGGCGGATCAATCGGATGCATTTTGTGTACGATTTATCGCGTATGCGGGATAAAAAAATATATATATAGTGAATTGATTCTTGAGTCGGTGAATATAGCCGGCTTTTATACAACGGGCGGTTTCCAATTCACCGAGCCTTTTTCACCGAGTAACTATCCACGATCGTTCGTCGGCTCCTGTGTAATGCGAGTTACACGATAACAACGGCTTTTGTTTATCTTGAAATGCCAGCATTGATACACCAAAATGAGCGAAGAGGAGAGTGCATCGATATTAAAAGATACGAGAGATTACGCTCGCGTCGATGATTGTAAATAGATTGCGGATTTTGTGCATTTATGGCAGAAACCATTCAATGTTACTGGTACATTGTTTACGACCTATTAAAATTATTCAACACATTTTCTCGGCACAACATTGGCAAAATTTTTCACCGCGACTGAAACCACCGCAGATTAGAAGACTGAAGCTTCCGCTCTACAACGAGATCTTAAAAATTGATCCACGATTTTTAGTGATCGACTTATTAAGATTTAAATGGGCAGGTGTACCGCCAGCTAGATGAGTGCTCCGCACGATTGAACTTGTTCCCCATTTTTGTTTGATAAAAAGAATTGAAAGAATCGTAGACCAATTTTGAAGATGTCGTTGTAAAGAGGAAGCTTCAATCTTCCAATTGGTGGCCAATTCATTCAGAAAAAAATGTTTTTAACGTTTGTACAGGCGATGGAATTTGGACCACACTCGACACAAAAAGTGTCTCCAGATTTTCACCTGCACTATAAAGCGAAAATATCCTAGAAGAAAATGAATACTGGTATGCAAAAGTAGAGTCTCCAAGCTTTAAAATAAGTTCAGGTTTGTGATTGTACTATTATTTCTCACGGAATTATCACGGGTCGAATATAAAAATGCGAATAAAAATCTGCAGACTGTCTATTACTATACATATGATAGTCGCTATTACCTGACCTATGTCGTTCTCGTGACAGTAAAATAGCTCTCGGCAGGCCATTAAATCGGAGAGACGTCCATCTTCGGAGGGTTAATAGGGAACGAAGATCGGTGGTCGGCCAAGAGAGCTCGGATCCCGCTGGATGTTCATTGAATTCGAATTTATGGTCGCCGGGGCTGTCGGGTCGCCGCGCATCGATCCGTGCACACGCACGATGCTCTCCGATATTTATATATTTAATTTCAGCTACATTGAAAACCGAACGGCCCCGGTCGAAATAAAACCGACCCGCGCGAGAGAAACGGTAATGCGATCGGATAAATATCGCAAATTGCCGATCCACTCGCTTTGACGGCCGTGTTTACGCAGTTAGAGGGGCGCGGCGCAAATGAGCCGAGCGTATTACGCACGTTAAACAATATCATCGAATTTGCGGCTGGTCGACGGCCCGTGACAAACGGGATTCGATGGACTCGCTCGAAAAATTACAGCTTCGCGATGGACCGCGACAAACTACCCTCCAACTCGAGGCCCGATTACGAGATTTTCTGCGCTGACACACCCTTGTGGAAATCACATCTTTCTGTTAAGGAACCGGTCAGACGCTCACCAGCGAGTATTATTGATAACAATAATACACCGTCTGGAAAATAATTGAGAGCTGTTTTCATCGCTTCAGAATGTTCTGTTGAACTTTTAGTTTTATTGCGAAAGGGGTTGAAATCTTACTTGTACGTTAAAGTAGGGATTATAATGACTAGACTGCGGATCTTTATGCAAAATAAAAATACTCTGCATTGATTATGGGAAACAGAAAAAAAATAAAAATTGATTTCATCCCCTGATTGACTTTGTTAAATTAGAAACAACGTTACAGTGTTCTGAAATGTTTCGAATCTATTACTGTTTTATATTTCACCCAATCAATTTCTTTAAAAATGCATAATGATCCGCAGTTTAATAATGATTGGCTCAGGATTTTTACTGATTTTTCGAAACAACCAGAAATCAAGTCTAGGAATAAAGGATCACGTTAATGAAAAGTCATATTGTCGGCGGATCGTTCTTGTCCACGGAATAAAAGAATTGAATATGTATAGGAAATTTCGTAATTTAATTATATTATTTGGTTATCACTGTTCGTTACAATAAAGGAAACCCAGACTACAATATGTATATTAATAAAAGTAACATGATTGTTAATTTCAGAATTTCTCGAAACATTAACAATACAGTGACGTTGTTGAAAATTTTTATACAATTCGCTCAGTATTGAAACTTTTTGGCAAAAAAAATTGCAATGAAAAACACCAATGACGAAGTTCTAAAAAATCATCAAAGCTCCAGTCGTTTCAGGCACAGGCCTGAAAAAATCCAAATCTTTGTCTCAAACTGAAAGAATTTATAAAACCTGTACAACGAAAGGATACAAAACTACCTCATTAAAAAAATGTAACCGATTCTGCTGCATACAAGGACGTAAAGAAAAGATCAAAATTTATACCTATTTGATAACACCGGTAAAAGTTAGTTACATCTTCGACTCACCATGTGCAAATAGGAAATTTCTTTGATACCAGACCTATGACGGGTGTCGCGCAACTGCCTGTTGCTTCTGTAAATTTTTTCGCGATGCGAGAACGAGCGTGACACGCAACGACACGTGACAGTCGTCCGGCAGTTTTCTACGTTGAAATGGCGTGCAGGCGACGCGCGAAATGGTCGCCGCAGGTGGTAGACAGACAGTGTCTTACCGATCGCGAATCGTTGGAAACTATTTTAGGTCGAGTGTCCTTAATTATTTCCGCGACGAATCTCTGATGAAACGGGGACACGAGTCTAATGAAGTTCGAGAAGGTTTCTATTTAAGCCATATTGATCAACGCGTGGTCATGTTCGCGAGGATTAATATATTTGCGAGTCAATTAATCAAATGGGGAAATTAAATTCGAGCCCATTGTGTCTTTCATCGATCCCGCCTGCTGCCAAAGTACTCACTTTCTGGTAAAACCATTTCCATCAACAAACATAATTTTATATTTTTGTACGATTTTATATTGTACATTTTTATATAGAAAATGGCGGGTTCTGCTATTTTTAATTTTCCGTTTAATTTTATATATTTACATTGAGATTGTAAAGACGCATCCATCAGGAATTATTTTTAAAAAATATTTCTTCGAGTATATATTATTTAAAAAATGGCTAAAAATGTGAACAGGCATATCCTTGTACAGTAATTTGAATAACGTAATGCAAAATATTGACTTTTAGTACTTTGTAAGCCTCACCGTTAAAGACCCGTCTCTTCCGCGAAGGCGCAGATAATTCGAGAATGTAAATTCGGTATCTCAAGACGTGTATTATCAAGGAGATATAATCGCAGCTAAATTACGCGGAGGCAGGAATAAATTCGCAGGCTGTCGTGCTTCGTGAGACGACGTTCGTGCAATTTTTAACGCGTCGCAGAGGGAAAGCAACTTCCTCGCGACTCGTAAAGGAAATCGTCTTTTCCACGTTTTATCGATACTCTTTTCTCTTACCGGGGGAACGTTCCATTTTACTAATGGCGACCCGGGCGAGAGAGAGAAAGAGGGGTGGGGGGAGGCAGGTGTAAATTAATAACGAGCTCGATTCCACGCTCGAGCGACGCGGCAATTAACTTTCGCCCGGCGAAAGGGACTTCTTTCCCCGGTGTGTCGTCATCCGGTCGTTCGTTAATCGTTCTCCGGGAACGATTCGCCTCGCCTTTCCGATCGAACGACGGATTTCCGACCGTTTCCTGCCGAGAGAATCTGCGAAACGGACTGGGGAAGCCTCTCTACCGATCGCTGAATGAAATTTCGAGCCGCCATTGTTCCCTCGAGAATCTTTTTGCAATGGGAAATGACGCGGGGACAAAGGCCGTTGAATAATCCGCTAGTTAAGCCTCGTCAATCTGTACCATTGCTGATGAGATCTAGAAATTCATGTTGTAACTAGACTGCGGATTTTATGACCAGAAGGATTAAGCGAATTTAACCCTTCATGAACAAGGGTCGTTTTCTTGAATTTCTTTCTTTTCAATATTTCACTTTTTCCCATTATAATCCCTCTAAACCAGAATTATTCAAAAATTTTTTAAATTCCACACTCAAAAATGAAAGCGTCGCAAAATCTGCTAAAGGATTCTCCAATATCCCAGCAACACTATAAATGCATAAGGATGCTCGGCAGCGACTAAAGAAAGACAGTATAATGGCGAAACTCGGAAACAAGGCTGCGAAGGTAGGGGTGAGGGGGGGTTGAGAGGATCGCGATCCGCATTACAAATTCCCGATCGGACCGCTTTTTCTCCAGTGTCCAGGCGGCCCGACGCAGCCCCCTTTGTCCCCCGATCAGTCAAACGATCCGTCTTTATCCCGGGCAAGTTCGGGACAAGAGATGCGGAGCGGTTTCGGGCTCGTCCGAGCGAAAACGAGGTAGGAAGGAAGGAAGGACGCGAGCACGTGGTGGGTGGAATCGTGGGTGGATGGAGTACACCATTGTGAACGGGCATTGTATCGTGGGAGGGGTGGGAGAGTCGGGAGGAAGGGAGGAGCACGAAAAGTCCGAGTTCGAGGAAAAGCTTTCGAGAATCGGACGAGTGGGTCGTAAATCGCGGAAAAGGGAGAAGCCGGAGAGGAGGTCGGCCTCTCTTGAAATAAACGAGCTCTCGACGAAGCCCCCCACCACACCCGTCGGTTTCTAAGGATTTCCAGGGGTCCTGTGGACGCGCGCGAATCGTTCGCAGTGAACCGGGATCCTCGCTAAGTATGATATACTGGTCGCGTGCCCCGGCTTTCCCGTTCTGCGAAATCTGATCCCGTCGAGATCACCTCTCGACGCTTCCCGGTAACTTTCTTTGTCATCTCGCGTGCCCCTAAAACGGATCTAGAAGATGGGGAACGCGGGTAAGGGGGGCTCGTAAACATGTTCGTAAAAAAATCTCATCGCGGTGGAAACAAGAGAGGACAAACGCTGCGAGAGGCACAGAAGTTGACGAGTGTCCCTTGTTCGAGCTCGATGGGGTTCGTCCACGTGGATTATGGGACCATTGGACACATAGGGGGGGGGGGCGGGCTACGGGAAAACTTGTATTGAGGGGGGACGTTCCGGCAGGCTTAACTTTCCTCGTTTCGCGCGAGACAAAGAATCCCCCGTCGAGTTTAAGTTAAACTCGCTATCAACCGGCAGGAAAGTTTCCAACGGCAGCTCTCTTGGTTAGAGGATGGCATGAGAGAAAGAAGGAGAGAGAGAGAGAGAGAGAGAGAGAGGGGGGGAGACAGTCTCGAAACGTTTCGATGCAGACTCGAGAGGAGAGAGACCCCGTGCAAAAACTCACCGTGAGACCGGTTCGCGGGGAACGTCTCGCGATCCTCTAACTATCTGCTCATTCCATAAGTAATGTCGTTTATTGACGCTGCCAGGGAGCTGCGCGAAACGATGCTAGCGTTTATCTCTAATCGCACGGCTTTTTTTGCTAATGGATTCCCTCGGATCGTTTGTCAGTTTAGGCGGTTTTTTGGGATAATGTTTGCCGGCCAAAGTGGACGAGGATCGTGGAAAGCAGCGTCGCCAGATCAGGGGAATTGACTCGAACTGATGGGAGAATACAGTTACCCTCTCTCTGTCTTTTTCTCTGCCAATTAAAAGCGCTTAAAAATGTGCATAAACATAGTAATATCGTTCGGGGAAATAAATCGTCGGAAAACGATGTTGCCCAAGGGATGGTCGGCTACGGTGTTCGCGGAAATGAGCAGAATAATCGTGCTCGAGGAATTCAAGCCGCTTCGCCGACGAATTCCTCAATTTCTTGGTCGGATATTTTTTCCTTCGGCCATCTCTCGCCACGAGAAGAGCCCAGGGATTATCGGGAAGGACCCGGGAGAACCACTTCTTTCAGGATGTAAAGGCCGTGCTCCGGGCTACCATGCTCTCGTCATTACATCGAGATACGCGGCGAGGGTGGCCGCCGCCGGAACGATAACGCGAGCTCCATTAAAACCGGACATTCTCGGGCTGCTTTCTTTTTCGTCGGCTCAACGACCCGAACTTCGATGAAAAAAGTGGATACCTTGGATACTGTCTTTCCGCCATGGAGTCCGGTACTCATCAAGGTTCAAACAATTAAATCGTGAGATGGAGAAAAATAGGAATAGCCTCAAAGTAATCGAATGTTATCTGACACCACCGTGAGGAAACATAGCTCGGTTTCTTTTTTTATCACACCTCGTGTATCGAGTTCAAAACTCGGCGTTCCTTCCACGTTTCCGGTCAGCCGCGCAAGACAGCCTGCATTTAACCGAGTTAGTCCTCCGCCTTCGGGGGTGGCTCACCCCCGCCGTAAAAGTTTCCTCCGTCGATGTAAACGACTTACAAGAGAGGCGGCGGAGCCCCGGATCGCGTTTAAGGCCGGCCCGGTAACGATGTTTACGAGACGAAACTTTTCTTCCGTGACGGAAATTGGATTATTTCGCAGCGGAGCCTTTTTATTCCGCTAATGAAACAACCCCTTTCCCCCTCCCCCGTTCCGTAGCCAACATTATTAACCCTTCGGCCGGCGGAATCTAGTTTTCTCGCGGCGACGAATTCCGAGCGCATACGCTTAATTTTATTCGAATTCCGTCTAATCGAGTCCAGGAACGAATACGCGCGACTTCCCTTCGGGCTAATAATTGGACTGCGGCTTCGGCGGATCTCTGCGACACTAGTGTCCCTACTAAAACCGAGTTCCTGAATCTCGAAAAGTTCTTTAGCTTTTGCTATCTCGAACTTTGAAATTTCGCGAGCAAAGGACGATAGATGAGCGAGGTGTCGAACGACATTTTTGTCGGGAGAGACCGGTCCGATCGATCACGGTTTTCGCAGTCTAAATCCGTGGGGGATTCCACGGAGAACAATCCTGATACTCGGTGCTGGCGGACATCTTTACGAAGCGCGCTGGGGATAAAGGCAGTCGTAAAGAGCAGAAACGGACGACCGGATGCAAAACGTGCGGAGACATCTGCGGTAATCCTAAGGGGATTCAGACTCCTCAGCGATCCCTTGCGGCTAACTTGGATGCTGATTCAACCATCGCCGTTACTGGACATTAATTAAACTGGCCGCTTTCTTACCCTCGATTTCGCCATTCTCGACAAGAGCGATCCCCTCGTTCTGGACTCGGTTTTCCTACGAATTCTGAAGCTCTACTAGATCTTTGGATTCTTGAATCTTCAGATTTTTCGACTCCCAATATATATTTTAATTCCCCAGATTCATAAATCTTCCGATTTTTGAACTCTCAATATATTTTAATTCCCCAGATTCATAAATCTTCCGATTTTTGGACTCTCAATATTTTAATTCCCCAGATTCTTGAATCTTCCTATTTTTCGACTCCCAATATATTTTAATTCCCCTGATTCATAAATCTTCCGATTTTTGGACTCTCAATATTTTAATTTCCCAGATTCTTAAATTTTCCTATTTTTAGGCTCCCCGTATTTCAATTCCCCAGATTCTTATATTTCCAGACGCCTTGATTTTCAATTTCGTTAAGATATTTAGGCTTCTAGGTCCAGAGATTTCTGAATCCCGCAAGTTGGAGGTTTCTAGATTCCTGGATCGCTAAGTCCCTCGGTTCCCAAGTCTCCAGGCTCCCAGATCCCTACATTCCTAGACCACTAAACTCCCAGATTCCGGGCCCCTAGATTCCTATACTACTAATCCCCTAAAACCCTAGATTTCTAGGTCCCTAAGTCCAATGGCATTATTCTCGATCGGAAGAAATGTTTATTTGTCAAGTTAAAATAACTCCGACTGCAAAAGTTTAAATATACAGGAAGATCAATGATTCTATATTCTAAAAAATCAGTCGAAACAGGTACACATAAAACCGCGGTAGAAATAGTGTTAAATCTGGGGTCACGAAGGTGCAAATAGAAAATTGCATTATTCGATATCGACTCGCCTAATGACAGCAGGTCACGAAATCCGAGCATCAGGGGCGGCTGCCAAACGAAACGAAGATTCGGCACGCGGTGGGCGAGTTTCTCACGATCCCAAGACGCTGCGAAAGAAATCGAAAAGCCCGTTCCTTTTTCTGTGCTGCGGGGCCCCGAGACATTCTTGGGCCGCGTTTTACCTGACTCTCGAAAGACGTGGAGAGGGACCGCGTTTTCGGCAGGACCCGGAGGGAGCACGGTCGGTGGCGAAAAACGAACAGAACGAGCCGGGAACAACGAACCAAGAAGAGCCGAGGTGAAAGAGAGAAGGAGTAAGAGGTGGAGGAGGAGGAGTAGGATCAGAAGGGAGATCGAGAAAGAAGAGGGCGAACGAGTGGAGGATAATAAGCGGCTCGCGAGCTATTCTCATTTCAGCTACGCGTGAGAGCTCTAGACACGTGTGAACAGCGCGCTTTCATCCTCGAGACTTTCTTCGGGGGAGTCGGCACGAGTTTTCGAGGCGAAAAACCTCGAAAGCTGCGACGATACTCGTCTCAGACCGGCCGACCGGTCGTCGACGGTTCCGGGAATTGTTATTCGCATGTCTCGAGACCGGCTGCGACCAATTGCGCGCTCCCGAAACGCTTCGGAGCACATAAACCCGAGAAAAATTCGAGTTCTGCTGTTCCTGGTACTGCTCTCTTCCACCTTGCTCAATACATTGATTTTTTAACTTGTCGACTGCTAACAACAATTACCTCCAAAAAGTTCTATAATGAAAATAATATTTTGTTGAAATATTTCTTTTTTCTTATTAAACTTTGACGCATCTATTCTGTTCACGAATATTGTTATTACTAGACTGCGGATCTTTATGCAAAATAAAAGATGTTTGCATTGACTGCAGCACACAGGAGCCAAATAAAAATTGTTTTCTTCTTTTAATTATACTATCAAGCTGAAATGAATACACTGATGTCCTTAAATTTTCTTAATTGGTCCACTGCTTTAAATTGTACGTGTCCATTTTCGTCATAAATGCATAAAAAATCCGCAGTTTACTTATTACTATCGAAATTCATCTGAAAGCTGCACGCACGAAATTCGCATGGCCACACACCTAAGAGCAACTTTCTGAGTGTACTCTCAAAGGGACACGCAAATTGAGAGTACTCTTGAGAGCAGTTATCGCCAGAAACTCTCAGATGGACACGTACCTTAATACGCACTTCAAAAAAGTAACTAGAAATTATTTTATGAAACAAGAAGCATAGCTGTGCCGATTCGGTGATTACGCATTATACGATTCGTGTAAAGTTTAATTACGAGTGGCGGCACCGGTTCTCACGTCTGCGGAGAAGTTCGCGCGGAACCACTGCGATTATTTCGCGGTTATCCACTCCTGTTCACGGTAGGCAGAAGCGTCGCGTCGGTGGGCTTCCACGCGAGGGAAAACTTTCGAAAACTTGCGGAAAATCCCGCGAGACGCGGGCTTAGAGGGCTCGGCACCGGTCGAGGATCCACTCGCCCATGAAAGTCAACTACCTCCTGGAATATACCGAATAGTAATGATTCCAAAGTCGCAGGGAACACACCAAGTTATACACCGGTGTGCGACGACGCCGAGGTCGTCAACCCTGCGCCGCCACCGGCTAATTATCGCATTAATATTCCGCGAATTAAGCGGCGATGTCGACGTCTGCAATTAAGCAAAAAAAAGTTGCATATAACTCCGAGAAGTACACCGTCTTCAGAAAGTTTCTGGCCACTTCGAAAGATACGCGAGGCAGAACGTTGTTGCATAAAGCAGAGTTATGCTATTCGGTTTTCTTTATGCTGTATTCGCTTTTCTTTTGGTCATCTGTTCTGCTCTTTTATGGTGCTCTGCTTGAAAGCCTGTTTATGTCCGCTGTGAGCTGCATAGGTGCACCGATTACCCTGCAGTCGGACAAGTATTTTTCAACGGAGTGCATTGTGATATTGATGGTTATGCAAAATATCAATTTTCTTCATCGATTACGCGGTACTGGCGCCAACTGAATAATAACACAAGAATAGAGAAGGCAAAGTTTATCGTGACAATAATTTTTGTAACCTTTTCACACCTTGTAGATCTTAGTAAACTTGGTTTACTTGACAAGACCTATTTAAATTAATTTTGCAGTTCAGGAAAGAATAATTTGTCGCAGAAAAATCTCTGTCACGAGATTTGCGGTCCGGACTTGTCGCAGAAATCTCGGAAATTCAGTTGCTCTGCTGTTCGCTGGAGCAGCTGTTCGCGAATTTTCGCGAATTCGCCGCACGAATCACGAGAGACCGTTTTTCTAGAGCGAAGGACCAGTCGTTCCGAGCGGCGGATTCGCTCGCTCGGGGGACCCCGTCGAAAAAGAATTCTGAAGCAGACGGAATAAGTGGCTCGGAGGGCACGAATTACCTTTCGGGGCCCGCCGCCGAGAGGTACGAGCTTCATGCGCGAGAAGAAACCCTTCGGAATCGAAGGAGGAACGTGTATGTTCTTTCCGGCGCGGCTTCTTTCGAGGCTCAAGGGCAATTCCGCCTGGTTTTCGAGGCAATCGGGCGGAATCCCGAGTACGCTCCTGGTTCCTCTAAAGATCTCCAGACGTGTTCATAACTCCATGATGCGTTCTCGTACCATCAACACTTTTTTAATACCAAAAATTTGTACGAGTTTACGAACCCTGGATGATTCGCCTGAAGCACAGCGTCCCAGAAATTCGATCGCTAGATGATTATAGAAAATTGTATACGCCACAAATGCTCAGAATGCACAACTGTGACAATTGCAGACAATTTCAGAGGCAACTGCAGGCTGGTAGAGCCAGTAGTATGGCGCGTGTTGCGAACTATAGCTGCATTGGTTTGTAATTGAGCGACTAGCGAAGGTAAGAACGAGGATCCTGGGAATCCTGCGAATCATGCAGCTACAGATGGAGAATCCATCGCAGCTTCGAGCGTAGCCAGCCGTAGGAGATTAATGATGGCGGTGTGCGTCGATAGGCGTTGAAGGATCAACAATCTATAGATCACCTAGGACGCATTGAACCCACAGAGTGGGTCCTTACATTTTTCTTCGTTCTAGGGAGGCGTTCGTTCATCGAGCAGAGTCGATAATTTGTTCCTGATGACGATCCACGGTGTGAGGTGTGAACCTAATGCGACTCGATCGATCGATTTATCGATACCATTAAACGATGCTCGGGCGTTTGCATTCGGTCGGAAAGCTGATATACTGGCCAAAGGATCCATAGATACGTGTTTGCGGCCGGATTAATGTCGTTCAGGGCTCAGCGTGGCTCTGTCTGACGCGATACCACGGAGACAACAGGTGCTAATAATAGCTGGGGGAACGTGGCGTTCACTTAACGCCGCCGGTTGTCACGGTTTACTTCGACCGGCCTCATAATCAGCGGCTTAATTAAACGACTCAGGGTAATCGGGACCGACGCTGCCAAACGCGAGAAGCAATGCTAACTGGGCCACGATCGAGTCCGCTTTGTGAACTTCGAGCTTGATTACCGGGTCACGGGATTACCCGGCTCCTAGATTCCGAGTGCCGTTCCGAGGTTTCTAGGTCCTCCGACTCTCGAGCTCTTGGATCCCTGGATTTTACACTTCTAGACTGCTAGATCCTCAAATCCATAGACACCGAGGATCTTAGGTCTCCAGATTCTTAGACTCCTGGATTTATATAAACACCCAAGTTCTTAAACTTCTAGATCCCTAGATCCTTGGTTTTTAATTACCTAGATTCTTAGATTTCTAGATACCTAGATCTTGTACCCTTAACAGAGAGGAAATTTCCTCTCTGCTTTTAAACGCTAGGTCCCTAAGATTCCTAATTCCCTAAACTTCCTGGCCTCCAAGTTCCTCGACCTCTAGATCCGTAGATCTCTATGCCCTTAGGATTCCAGTCCTCTAGGATCTGAAGTCACCTAGATTCTCGGGCCCCTACACCCTCAAATCTCCATTTTTCTAAATTCTGGGACCTCTACGTTTCCAAGACCCTAGATTCTCCGACCCCCAGACCTCATACTTCTTCATCCCTTTGAGTTTCAGAGATATTAGCTTCATAACTCCACAACCTCTTACCTCCCCACCTTTGTACACACCTAAAATCTCATGTCCCTATCTCTCCAAGCCCCCAGCTCCCCAAGTTCTTACATTCTCAGGTTAAATCGAGGTTACCCGGCAATCTTCGTGCACTCATCAGCTCCATAAATCAACGGCACGTAGCAGGGCAACGAAACTTCCATCATCGCGATAGAATTCGGAGGCGAACGTTTTTAATTAACGCCGCGATTGCGCTTCCCTCGGCCATTGTTCGCGGAAGTTGGGTTCAGATCAGGCACAAAATCGCAGCGTTAAGAGATTGAAAAGTGTTGCCGGTTAAAGCAGAGGCTGCATCGATCTCGGTTCGCCAGTAATTGCAACCGGAACTCTTCACCGGAGTTGATGCGCTTGCAATTTTACGCTCGCGAAATTTCGGCTGTTTCACGGCCCGAATCCGCCTAAACGTCGTTTCATCCATTTCCGAACTCCGGCGAGACTTGAGGACGTGGGAAACGCACCGAAATCGGAATGTGAACGAGAAACCCATTGAAAAGGTTCGTTAACCACCGCGCGCGGCTTTCTCGAAGGATCCCAGAGACCGTACCGGTACAAAGCGACTCCGGGCTGCAAGTTCGAGCTGGCATGGTGGCTGCGAGACACCAGACGAGCACTTCGGGGATAATTATCCACGGCGTTTAGGATCCACGAACTTTTTGCACGGTGCCTCGTTACGGCCGCTTTGAAACCCCCGTAATAATTGGAACAAACGCTGCATGATTTTTAACAAATTTGGCAGATTTATTGTGGAGATATAAATGTGGTCTACATTTTTTTTTATCTATGGACACTGGAGTTTCAGGGTCGAGATAATTCTCTGGAGATTAATAGCCCTCGTTTCGCAGGCTGGTCGAGATGAAAATGTAGCTCGAGCTACAAAGTTACATGGTTATTCGTGTGTAGTCAAATAGCGAGCATGTTATCCTTCGCAATTTATACATATAGACGGCTTGCTGTGTAACCAAATGTTAAACCTCTTGAATTTACTATAATATCGAGTCAGACTCGTGACGAAGATCTCGAATAGGCTCTACTAAATATGTTAGGGTGGATTTATAGTGGAGCAGCGAGGTGAGCTGTGCGGTGAAAAACAAAGAAAAACAAAGAAAATACATACGTACTTTTTCATTAGTATGTGTCGTAATGTTGTCACGAATGTTGGTTTCTTTTCACCGCGCCGCTATCATCGATGCTCGCAGCTCCACTATAAATCCACTCTTATATTCGTTTCAATTATATATTCTTCTAAACAACTGACAAACAACTTGTAGTGCAAGAATTATAAAGAAATTCTAAAGAAATTGGAAGAAACGGTAAGGATTGAAATAATTAGCGAAAGACATAAATATCTACTTAGCTTGTGCGTTGCAAATGCGGAATGTTTATTCCGCATAGAAGGCCGTGGTCGAATAGCGTGCAATAAACGTAGAGAATCCTCGATGCAGCAATATGGAGCGGTCGATCCGGGCGAGGCAGAGAGGAGGAGGTTTGTGTGGAATTATTAATAAGGTCTAATATAATAGCCGTCGCGAGAATAAAGCCGTGCAGGCAATAAATAGGTGAATCTGAATAATGGACGAGACAGGGATCGGAGCTGGGTTCAGCGTCGGTTGACAAGTTCTTGGTCGAACGGGGGCAACGAACGAGGCTCAGACCGCTGGAAAACACGTCCTCCGAAGGCGTAGGTGGATAGACGTTCATTCACATGCGCCGAAACGCCCGTCGGACGTTTCTGCATCGCACTCGGACAAAGGGGATCGCGATTATGCACTCGTCACGTACTCGTCGCGCCGGTACCGGTCTCGGAATGATAAATTCCCGAGGCATTGTCCCGTCCCGGGAACCGCTGTCTCTTCCGGGAACAGCTCAAAGGAGCCGAATCAAGGTGTTGGCCGATCCATGCCGAGAGACGATCGTCGCCCGCGATAATTAACAGTCCTTCCGAGCGACCATGATCGGTACGCGGCGAGCACCGGCTCTTTCTTGCCGAGATTTCGCGGGATTTTCACTTTCTAGACGGTAGCCGCGGCGTTCCTAATCGGCTTGCGTACCAGACGCCTTTGGGAGGTTGTTCAAGGCTGGTTTCGGGACGATATTGTCCAATAAAATGAGTATTAAAGCGTCACATTGAATAGAAATGTACTACAATTTGAGAATGGTAAATTTGCATCAGATTTGGCATGATTACCGGGTCACGGGATTACCCGGCTCCTAGATTCCGAGTGCCGTTCTAAGGTTTCTAGGTCCTCCGATGCTCGAGCTCTTGGATCCCTGGACTTTACACTTTTATAGTGACTAATAATAAATGCCTGAAATATGGAATTCGCACTTTTGAGAGACGATCCTTGCAGAGCAAATTTCGAATTATTAATTCCGGCTCCCCCCAAAACTCCAATAAAATGAAATCGAAGAAAGAGCTATGAATTAGTCACGAATAATTTTAGCGAACTCATTCAAAAGAATATGGAATGTACATCCCGCTCACCGTTGAATTTCCTGGTGGATTAACATCAATAGATTAATGTAAAACGCAAAGCACCGCGAATCCTGCTTTTCAAGTGGCTGCTCTAACCTATGAATATGAATTCGCATGAACGTCCGAGGTCCACTTATGGCTCGGTAATGAATGTCTTCCGCGAGAGGAGGGAGAAATAGGAGGAGGATCGGCAAATTTTGGTCGAAAAGCGAATAATTGCGGCGCTCGTAACAAAATGAGAGAGGTGGGAGGCCGCCAAGGACGATTGAAAGCGCGCGCGTTGCTGAAATCCGCGTTTCCCGGTGATTAATCGTCCGGACCATTTGCTAATCCTTTCACGGGCCGGTGTTTATCGAATCGCGGCCGGGTTTCGTGAGACACACACGGTTCTCCGGTTCTCCCAGGCGAGCAAACTTTGATAACTCGGGCTCGCGTACGTGTAATCAGCCTTTCGGGAAGTTCTATCGTGCATGTGCCGAGAGAAACAGCGAGAGGCCGCGTGAGTGAGGGAGAGACGGGCTGAGTATGTGAGAGAGAGAGAGACCCAGTGAGTGAAAGAGCGATTAAGTGAGAGAGAGACTGAGTGTGTGAGTGAGAGACCGAATGAGCGAGTGAGTGAGTGAGTGGGAGAGAGAGAGAGAGAGAGAGAGAGCACGCAAACAATCTCTGGCCCGCGCCAGTTTCCACGGATCGCTTGATTCCGACTATTCGTAACTTTCGCTTAATAATCCCGCCGGAGAGAGAAGAAGAGTGTGCGTGTGTGTGTGTGTGTGTGAGAGAGAGAGAGAGAGAGAGAGAGAACTCGACCTCACGAACTCGCCCAAAAGAATGAGAACTAATCGACCAAGTTTTTAATCGTGTTTCGACTTTTTCGACGCCCCAGCCAGCTGGAAACGCTTCTGGCGCCGGCGGATACCATTTAGCCGAGAATTTTTAGTTCGGCTTATACCTCACCGGTTCGGTGAGCTAGTAACTTTGAAAAGGTTGCAGGTAGACCGTCGATCGTTATGTAAATCAACGTTTGTTCAAGCCGTGGATGCTCGGGGATGGGATTTATATTGGTAATCTGTGGGTTTCGTTGAGGACTTCCCTCCGACGGAGAATATTTCGTTGAACGAAAATTTTTTAAAAATTTTGGGAATGTTTTTCAGGGTAGGGTCTCGATTATCCGAACTGTCCGAAGTCTATAGTGTCCAACACGCTCGAGATCTATTTCTGATATCACTGGAAGCACACCGAACCCATCGAGTGGTTTCAGCCTGAAGACCTTGGGGGATGGATCACGGCATGCGAATGACCCTAACATATTTAGGGCACGCGCGACGGGATCGGTTGATCCTGAAAGTTTCGCGGATGAGGGTAGCAATGGAGGGGGCGCCTCGTCTTCCGTGACTGGATCGCGTGCGCTGACGATAATAAAAGCTTGCTACCTCTAGGTAACATAAATATATCGTTAGCCTAGATTGATAGAAAATGGGGGTCACGAGCATCGAGTTCCTTACGTCGGCCGTTTAGCGGTGCGCGAATCGTCACGAACCTGGCAACCTGGAACTGGGTGTCCCGATTAGGGTTACGCGAGCAAACTTTCGTCAAAGAGAATCCCTGCCATAATTAGCTAACCAACTACTCCGCGCGGTATAATCGTCTTCGATTCAGACCTGGAGCACGCTTCATAATTGATACATTCTGATCAGAATCAAAGCGTGCCAACCTGTTTGACACTGTAGTGTTTCATTAACTTCTTTATTAGCATATTACTGGGAAATTGAGATTTCTGATATTAGTCACTCTTTCAACAGCCTTGCATTAGGCCCTAGCGATTAGATCAGTTCGGTGTGCTCAATCTACCGGCGCACAAATGGGCTTTTAACAGTGGACAAATCATTCCGTCATTGAAATACATATGTAATGGTAGACGTGGTAGCTAACGCGGTAACTCGATTAATCATCTGTTCTCAGAGTTTACTTCCAATCGTGGTGTAGTAACCTACATATAGAAATAAGTTCAAGGCTCCAGTGTTCAACTCTGGGCTTTAAATGACACGTTCTATTTGACGCGACTATTTCCAAGTTACGATTATTGGGATTGTAAAGATGAATAAGGAATTATTCAACACAACGTTTTTGTGTAAAAACGGCTAAAAATTTGGATAGAAACTATTATTTACCTATTGATTTGATGAACATAAAGCAACAAGATTCAGCGTAAAGGTTAAAAGCCCAATTTTTCACTCGTTCCTGAAGAACTCAAAAAGACTTCAATAAAGCATCAAAATCATCTCACAGTTGCCGGCGGTCCAAAAAGCGCTAAAAGACAGCCAGATAAAACCATCAACTCGGTTTCTAATAGATAACTACCTCCCCCAAGTCTCTGCCATCACAATTACAAGAGAAGCGGCGAAACGATCGCAAACCTCGACTATCAGCAAAGTAATTAAAAGTAAACTCCCAAGGGGCTCCCAAAGAGATCGATCTCGCTCCGACCAGCAAATCCAGCAATCGATCACGAACGCAGGTATCCAGGGAAGGTATTTCAGCGTGCTGGAAGCTCGGAGCACCTTCAGATTCTCCTACATAACGAGTGGTCGCGTCTAATCGTTAAGATACGAGTGCAAAGTATGCGATTCGAGGTTGCTGGCCGTGTTCCCGATGGATCACCGTGGGACTAGGGCCCCGATTTGTTGGGGTACGGTCCGTAGGGACTTAGGGGACTTCGAGGGGCACGCTAACAGGTCTCCCGCGGTCTTTGAGGATGTTTAAACAGTCCTCTCGACTCAAGACTGGTCTTTCTCGCGCCTGCCTTTCAGCATCGCGATAAAACGGTCCTCTTCAAGGCGGAGGGGCCCGCAGGGGCCATTTACCAGGGGCCTCAGGGGACCGTTGGCGTGTCACGCGAGATTGCAGCTGGACCCCACGCGAGGACTCGTGTCGGCCCGAAACCTGTCCCGAGATCCGTTCTGAACCCATTGGGTTCCTTAGAAATCAATCTGGGAACGTACCAATTGCTTCAGCGACAGATTTGTATTTTAAAATTGTTGCCAATAGCAGATAACCTGTCCTTGGGAATAGAAAATTCAGAAACCTATTTAGTTCATTAGTGGTGCTTTTATTTTGGTGTTTTTGCTTATGATTCGAAGAACATTGACGACTCCAAGTGATTTTAGTCTCCAATGATAATGATCTCATTAAAACCTATGTTATTGTTAAACTGCGGATTTTATTTGTTTGACAAAAATAGATATATTTTTGTAGCTGAACTTGCAGCTCGAATCAGCCGGTATTCTTCGTAGGGAGTGTACGGGTGGTTACGATGGTTTGAAGTGCAGCCATGAATATCCGCGATGAAACGGGCAACGAAGTTCGTTAACGTATTCCGAGACAGGTTTCGATTAAACGATTCCGGAAAGCGATTCCGGGCCGGGGCCCAGCTCCGAAACGCGATTCGAAAAAGTCGAAGACCGTCGCAGTTTCGGCAACTACTTGCCAGTATCGTAACTCGTGGCTAGCCAATAAACCCCGGCCACCTTAAAACTGCTGATACGAGGCGGGGGCCCCGCGCGATATAACGTTGTGCAGCTGCACACGAGACTGCACCGGCGCGGCATATGCAACGCAGGTCCCGGGGCGCGCTCGCTCGCCTCGATCGTTTACTTTCATGGTGCTCGAAGCAAACGCTGCCGAGGAACGGGCACCATAAATTTTCAGAGGCTTCGATGCAATTAGTCTTGGTGCCCTGGCGAAGCTTTATCAATTATCTCCCGCCAGCGATCGACCGCTAATTTCTCTTCCCATATTGCACCGTTCGGGAACATCTATAGCCGCTTATGAACACCTTGGGAGCCGGTTATGCGATCCAACCTGGCAGGGTCACCCACGTTTTGCATACTGTCTTCCGGCTGACACTCGGATAATGTGCGTCAAATGCACTCCCATGCATCACTTCCAGTAAGAGGCCGCAGTAACGGGCCAGAAAACATTTATAAAAAGAATTTCTTTCAGTACAGAAAGGCAATTTAGTGTAAAATCATTTAACAAAATTTGTTAGATATTTTTTCTGTTCAAAAAATGGCGACGCTCCCGCATACGGAACCAAATATTTTTCATTTTGGATCAGATCATAAGTCAGTGCAACTGTACATAATCTTTTTTGATACGGTAACGTGAAATGATCACTTTTATTATTATTATTATTATATACGGACCGAGGTCCTTTTATACAAATGTGTACAGTTTTGACAGTATAACTGATATAACAAAAAGAAGATATGACAAAAAATCTTGACATAAAATCTTAACCCAAGTCTTAACTAAAATTTACATAAAAATGGACCGTGCGAAACTAAACAAATACAGGTACGATTAACATACAATAGTATTGCGCAATTTTGTTTGGAATGCCTGTAACGTGCCATTAAAAAAATCGATATTGTTATAAAATATGTTAGAGCAAGCAATAATGCGATTTAATGGATTTCTTATTCCATATGAGGATTTGGATTTCATTGTTTGAAATCCTGCTCTCGTTCTCAAAACACGTTCGGGTACGTAGAAATTGATTTGCCTAAGGAGTTTATTTAAGACTTTTAACCCAGTGTTGAAATTGTTGTTTGACCAGTAGCTTTCGGCAAGCCAGCGTGCACCGGTCGACTACAAAAAATCCGCGAGCGCCGGGGCGAGCAGACGGAAGGTATAGCAACTTTGTGTTTCATTCGCGGCCGCGCTGAGAATTAGCATGCGGTAATGCGAATTTGCATACAACATCCGCAGTCTAATCTCGAACGAGCATTAAACGCGTTTGCGTCACGAACAGTCGCGATCCCGGTTGTTGTACCATGTCATTGACATCGAGCCGCGAACTCGAAGACGAGACGCGTCATTGGCTCGCAATTTTAGACTCGAAAAGGGAGACGCGGTGGCCGAGTCATCGTCCGCGGAAGAGAGAAAGAGAGAAGTGTTAACAATCCGTACCGATCGGTCCGCGAAAACTCGTAAACCGAAGCGGGGCACAGCACGCGTCCCGCCTCTTTCGAGCCGCAGAGCTTTGTTCCTTGCAAACTGCGCCGTTGTTTCCGCGTCGCCTGTTCCGCGAACACGTAAATGTCCTTTGCACCGGCAATTAGCGTTAATTCTGCTCCCCGTGGCTTCCGGTGCGAAATTCTTTTTGCCGTTGCTCCGCGAAACAGTTCCGGTAAGCGTCCGCTCTGCGTAGAGCTTCTGGAGACACGGTTTTTGACGCTTTTATTGTCGATGTTGCTTGCAAGTTGGCTTACATTGCAAAATATTACCTTTACGAAGATGTTAATTAACTTTCTTCTCTTGCGATCGACTTAATTAGTTTGTATTCTGCGTAAAAATTGGAATTTTAGTGGAAATTGCTTTACATTGTTAGCAATTACGTTACATTTAACTGTATAGTTTTTTTCCGGAGCGAGATGTTTAATTTTTAAGCCGTACAAAATTTTAGCTAACTAGTGGTAGCGCTAAAATGTAGGGCTTCCAGTATGGGACACTAAAAATTGACTGCAATCAGCTATGTGAGGCTCCTGCAGAAAATTCGTGTCGAATTTTTAGAGACCTTAAGAACCTGGAGAAAAACCAACTCAATTTTTATAAAACAGAATTCGCGTGCTTGTAACGTTGGAAGACAGTTGTAGAAAATGAACTGTTCATACAACCTCAGCAATTTTCACGGAAAAAAAGGTAGACTTTGAAATTTCGAAATGGATTTAGGTGGTCGAGGATTTCCGTTGAAGTTTGCGAAGTCAGGGGGTTCGTGCGGTCGCGTAACAAGTGTCCCGGTGTGTACAGAGCTTGCCGACGGCTCGGTCTACGTTGCCCCTTGCAAATTGCTTGGGGTTCGTGCTTATCCATTCCGCGGTGCATCGAAAATTGCCGGCTGGCCACGGAAGCCTGCACATGCACGGTTCCCCCGGCCATCGGAATCACGTATTCGGTCCCCGTCCTCGATTTCGTTCCGCGGACGGCCATTTTTCAGACCTTCCGACTTCGAAGGGAGAAAGAGCGAGAAAGAGGAATCGATAGTATCGCCGCTCTCTCACTCCGCCGATCGTTGGAACCGGAGCCGGTTTGGCCGGTGGTATTGTTATTGTTCATAGTTTGCATTGTTGCGGGAACCGTGCAAATCGTCTAGATGGAGGTCCGTGCACTTTAACGAAGTTGGCAGACTTTGCCAGAGTCCCTTTGCGATTCCACGCAAAACTCGGTCACCGGTTCTGCAAACATTTCGACCCAACGTATTGCGAGACCGATTTCCCGTTTCTGCGCTCTGTCGAGGTTTTCTATAATTCGACTCCCTCAAGGGTTCTACGTAGATTCTTTATAAACTTCTGTGAGACTTCTCGCCCGTCTTTGTAACGCTAATGTTACGTGAAATTGATGGAGAATTTCGTTCAAAATAGAATATCGTTAATCGTTTCGTTAGTTTCCAATTTGTTTATAAAATGCGGAATTTTTAATTTTACCATTTTTGATTCCTCGTTTGAAGCTGCTACGAAAGATCAAGCATCTCCAGCAACTGAATACGACAGAATGGGAATTCACGGTAGTATGCGCACAAAGGGATCAAGAATGGCAGTGTGTGCAGAGCTTTAGGACGCAAGAAAGAGGCAGGCATTCGCAAATTCGAGCCGGTCGAATGGATTTCCGCCTGGAGGTGCTCTCTCCGAAGCTGCTCTCGTCCGCAGGACCGGAAGAATGCGGGTTTCCCCGCAAATCGGGTCTATCTGGTCGTCCCGAACGATTTCCGCGAGCCGTGTAATGCTCACGGGCCTGATTAGATCTCGAGAACCGGGAGCAAGATGCCGAGCACGGAGCTGCCGAGGAATTTCTAAACTCCTGGCTGCATCTGATCTCCCTGCCCGCCCCTTTTTCCTAATTCGTAGGGTCTCGAGAGCTCGCCCAATAACCGGACCTCGAATCCCAATTATTCGCCAGGCCTCGATTATACCGTCGGAATCCGGCGGCTATCGAACGGCCGTGATTCGGCGACTGGCGCGAGGCATTATGCTCTCGTGGCCCGATAAGATTGCGTGGCGGTCTACAGCCGTCCGCCCATTAAGGAAACCGGGTTTCGCCGAATATTGTGAGACATTGTTATAGCTAACAAATGGAAGAAACGTCGATTAGATCGAGCGAATGATTGCCGAGGTTAAGATTTGTTGCCTGGTTTCATGGAAATTGCCAATTGAGAGATTCGAATGTCTGCAATTTACAAAAAACTTTAAAATCAGCGAAACGATGACTTAGACTACCCCCAATTTTCCTTGGACTACACCATACTCCAATTTCAACGAAATTCTTCACCTGGGTCGCGAGGAACGATCGATTTTACTCAGCATGATTTTCACAGAAAAGCAAACAATACGAAATTAAAGAACTGTATTTTACAAGAAATTTTAAAATCAGCAAAACGATCACTTAAACTGCCCCCCAATTTTCCCTGAACTACATTACACTTCGTCTCAAATAAGAAGCTCGCCATAGAAATCTCGCTGCTCAAACATGTTACTGCAAGCAACGCTTCCACGCTCGCATCAAGTGCCAGCCAAAGTAACAAGAAAAAGGCTATTCCGACTACGGACGACGGTGAAAGGGACTCGATAAAAGCTAGGATGGATCGTGTGTCGAAGCGCGAATCTACTCGATATGCGAGGACAACTCTTTAATTATTATCGGAGCGAAGATGAAAGCCGCGGGACACGCTCGTGCTTGCTGTGTCCGTTCTACCCGCCGAACGAGTTCCTTTGTGCGCGTCTTTTCCGCCGCGCGCGCGCCACGCCGTTGAATTTCACACGAACACGGCCACGTATTAATTCGAGTTACCGTTGATGGAGCTTTCTTTTTAAATAAAGTACCGGCCGGTAATTAAAGGGTGTCGCGCGGTAAGAGGATATTTTTCAAGTGACGCTCCACCCATCCTCTGAACCGTTTCGCGTAGCGTCGTGTTCGCGAAAATTAAAACGCCCTGGCATAGAGGAATTAAAGGCTAATGGTCGACTTGCCTTACGGTGCAATCTGTTCACCACCGTGGGCGATGATTTTCTCAAAATTCTAATTACGAGGCAATATGGAAAATTTCTCAAAAAATGTATTGAAGATTTAATAATCTATAAATAGTCGCATTTTATTCGATCATCTCAAGTACACGCACTGGTGCCCTACGGGGCATTACTGCGGCTCCGACTATACTTGAGGGCCACGTCCACTCAGAGCACTCTTTTCAGACAGAGCAAAATAGATCCCAACAAATCATTCTGTAAACAGGAGCCGAGTTCTTATGGCCGTAAAAAGTTGTGAGATCGAACAAAATACGGCCAAGTTGGTTAGCTTAGAAATACCTCTTGCAATACTGAAAAAAGCGTTTGTAAAAATTAGTTTAAAAGAACGCTATTCAATTTTTAATGAATTACATGGAGGGCTAAATTATTCAAACTTGGCCGCTACCTAACACCTTTTATGGTCATTGGTTTAAAAACAAATTGTTTCGCGTAAAAGGTGGTAGTGCAAGAACTTGGCTGGTGCACTACCGTGCACCTAGATATCATTTTCTCATAACGATAGTTCGAGTACACATAGTTCCTTTATTCTAACATCTCCATTCGCTCTCTAGAGCAATGTTCAAGCTCCCAGAGCAAGGAGCTTATCAATTACTAAAAGATACTGCTCTATTTCCAGCTTTTAAAATTCAAAGCCGAGGAATCCACACCCTGCAAAGATTTGACGCTCCAGATGTTTGACGCTTGGCGGATTCGACGTCCCAGAAATTTGCATTCAGCATCCCCGGCTTGCATACGCATGCAGCAGCATAGATTCGCGTTCTAGCAGGAAGAACCGAAGAGGATCCGCCGCTTAATCCTTCTTTTCGCAGTGGAATCCTCCTTTTGTGCAGGCTCTCCCTCTCCCTCCCTCCCTCTCTCTTACGGCCCGTTTCGAAACGGGGAACGCGCATCCGACACAATTGCACCGCACTTCGAACGCGATATTAAGTTCGCCATTGTGTCGCTTAACTAATGGACTTTCAATTGCGGCGTTGTTTGACTTCGCGGCAAAATACAGAAATTTTGCTCGAAACCGCGCGCCATGCACCTCTCGTCGAGGACCATTGTCGCGGTTAATGGCCGCTGGTTTCGCCATCGTCGCCGCCTCGAGGTGAACGTTCCCACCAGTATATACATCGAGAGTTCACGGTTCCCATTCGACCACTGCGAACCACCTTTGTGGCCGCAGTTTTCCTCGAGGAATCGATCTCTGACAAACCACCACCGATACTGAAAGAACCGTAATTATTAAAGCCAATTACCCGCGAGTTTTACCACGGTGTTTCGATTATCGAGAAATAAAATTGAATCCGATTCGCGGTGCAAGGTTGGTTCAAAGATAGAACTCGACTCGGATTGAGGGAAAAAGGTTACCCCTTCTCTGCCATTACTGGGTCACGTGGGGATGCTCGCCGTCGGAAAGTAGGGGAATAACGTCGTAGAGTGGGAGACAAGTCTTCATTTGGTTACGCTGCGTGGGATTTGTTGGATTCGTTACAAGGGGAAAGCTTCTTGTAAGATCGTGTCTCATTTAGAGTCGCCAGAAATTTTATGAAATTTATAAAAAAGTTATAAAGAAGCAAATTAATTCGGTGAAATAGTAGAGCTTCGTAAAATGAGCTCGGATAGATTGTTATGCGATCTTCTTTCGCGAAGATACGGTGATTCGAGCGTCTATGATCCGTTATTAGCGATGCTTTCAGTCTGGTCGTAACACTGACCGATTAGGGTTATCTAGAAAGATGATGGAACGAGGTCATGGCGCAAACAGCCTGGGAAATCATGGTAAATCTGGGGAAACAATTTTCGCAGACCTTCTGCAGGATTTCCGTTCTGGAACCTGTTAATCAGCTTTCTATTCGTATTTATTAATTCTGATCGTAACAGTGGCCGGTTAGGGTCATTTAAAAAGACGATAGAACATGTTGATGGTGTGGTAATCCCTACGGAAGCATTGCAATCCCGAGGGAACACGATTCAAGTAAGATTAATCAACCTTTCACGAATTTATCTATGATCTTTTAATTCCGAGCATGATACTGACTAATTAAGGTCATTCGAAACGAAGATACAATGTAGTCACGACGTGGTAATCTCTAGGGAAGCAAGCCAGAGAGAACACGATTCAAGCAAGACTTTCAATGTTTCATGGATCTTTTCCACGATCTCTGGAACACGTGTCAAATCCAACTTTCTCTTCAACACTGTTACCCATCTTTTAATTCTGCTTACAATGCTGATCAATTAAGGTCATTCGCGAAGACGAGATAATGAAGTGGTGCCGTAAGCATTTCTAGGGAACCATTTCAAACTCGAGGGAATTATGTTCCAGCGTGATTGTTCGATCTTTTATGAATTTCTCGCAGGATTTCCGTTCCAGGACGGGTTAATCGGTTTTCATAGCGATACATTTATTTTCCTTGGCCACGGAGCCGAGCCGTTTACGAGTGGACCATAACTCGACGTGATCTTGAGCGTGTTCGATGCTCGGGTTCGAGCTTGGGAAAGGAAGAGATCGATCCTCGACGTGGAAATCGATCGCGTCCGGCGCGTCGACGAGCCACGAGTCTGACTCGCGTCATTAGCGTCGATTCGCATACACCGGTATGCACACCGCGACTATTTATAGAATTCGCGTTCGCATGCGTAACGCTTATATCTCTCGATATGGCATAGTCGACACAAGCCTGTTTCATCGTCGAGCAATAATTCGATGGAAAGCGTGGTGGTTCTCGAGGAATGGTACCTATACCTCGAGAAACCCGCACTTAATGCCTCATTGCCGTGCAATCTTGGATTTCTGCGTGATTATCCGCGGAATTACTGCGGCGCTGTTTTATTCGATTTAATTCGGTTAATTATGCCGGCTTTAGATCGCAGAATCTCGCTGGATGCTTTCGATACCGGCGCGGCGGGGTGGTCGTCGGTGTCCCGCGCCGTCCAATTAAATAATAATCGTAATTGCAGCGATAATCGTATTCGTGGTCTTATTGGATCCCTATAAACCGAATGATGGCAAGTTTGATTCCCTCTGAATCCCTTTCGCGAATTTATGCTTTGTAAAGACTTGCTGATAGAGACATTTTGTGCGACAGGTTTTGCACTCTGAATTCACCCCTTTGCACGCAAATCCATCCCCTGGCAATTTAATGCGTTTCGTATTTGTGGCAACTAATAAAAAATAGTGAAATAAAAGGTTAGTCCAAAAAGGAAGAACTAAATTCGGAAAGGCAATTTATTAGCAGAACTCCAGGCAAAATTGCCTCAAAAACGATCCTCCCCCAAAGAACTTTCATCCCCGTGTGCGCGATCATACAAAATTACATAGCAGAAAGAAAAGGTCTGCAGCTCGATCGAGCAAAACGTCACGAAAGTAAAATATTTGGCTTAGAATGCTGCGAACGTACCACGCAGCATGGCGGCTGATCCTTAAAGGCATAATTCCGTTTTCCAACGGTTCTCTACATTTCCGTCAAGCAAACTCTTCGAAAGGCTGTTCAAGCTCAAACGGAAACGCACGAAACCGATAAAAAAAATAAGCCCGATTGCTTATTGGTACAGCAAACACTCGTGTGGCGTATGGACTGGTGCTCTCACAGGTAAAAATAAACGTGCTGCCACCGTGTCGACAGTCGGTTCATTATGCTAGTCGTATTTACACCGAATTCTATTGTCAATATACACTGGAGAGCATGCAGGCATACAATGAATAGAAATTATCATTTTAAGAAAATATAGACGAAGTTCTACTCACTGTAACCGCAAATTAAATAGTAATTTTTAAGTCCACAGTATAGTGATACGAATTATTCTAATTACCCGAGATTAACCCTTTAGGTATACAGGGGTCTCCCATGATCCGAACAAAATTCTGTACACTAGCTTTCAGCATTTAGAAAATTGCCGTTGTGGTGTGAAAAGAACAGGGCCAAAAGGTAGAGTGTTCTGGCACGACGTAAATACACGATGCAGCAGCAACGTCGACTCGCATAAGTTCGAAACGAAATTCCATCAGGAGCCGCCGATGGTCCCAGACCGCAGGAACAATAGACACGCTGCGCTGGTAGCATCAGAGAGTTCTCCTCTCTCCGAAGAAGCAAGACCAATTTCAGCGGCGTCAAAGCGTCTTGTTCGACGAATGAAATTTCGTGTCGGGAAACAGGGTGTGTTGGCAACGGAAAGAGGGTCCCGGGGAAAAAGAGTATGGCGGCGAAACGGGGCCACGTTTGCGGCGGAGGAGGCGACTGCGTGCAAAATGGAGGAGACAAGAAGAAGAACAAGAGCAGGATGGAAATTTATCGCGTATATATAAGGAAGAAAGTGGTTCGACCGGCAGTTGCGAGCATGTACCCCTCCTGCGTGCCCTTCTCCCATCGCCGCACCTGCGTTCTCCTACATATGTAACCCCATATAGACGGTAACATCCACGGGACACGGCTACGACGTCTGTCTCGACGCGTTACCGATCCTTTTACCGCTCTAATCTGCTAACCGAGTTGGACAAATTTCGTCTTTTTTGGATAGGTATGATGAGATGCTTTTTGTATTAATTAATGATTTTTCTATGGAATTTTCAGCAACATATTCGTCACATTTTGCTGATTAAAATGAGTCCAAACACGACATAATTCGCATCGTATTTACTCATTTAATCCATGATATTGTAGAACCTCGATTATGCGAACTGATCATAACGAGACTTATGTGTTCGGCTAATAAAACTTGTATATGAATCGTTTCCCGATAATGGGGAATTCAGGTATCATCGATTCGCATAATCGAGTTCTATTCAACCGTGAATTTGAACAGGCAAACATGCTCCGAATCGTGTCGTGTTTGGACTCATTTTTCTCGGAAAAATGTAACGAAAGCGCTAGTGAATGTTTCATAAAAAAATGATCGATAATAGGAAAGTTACGTCCGGGATTAGTATTGTTTCACTGACATATCTTATCCCGTATCATATTTTTGAGATTCTGGCCCCACAAGACCGCGTCTCGAGGTAGTGGGGATAACTTTTTCAAAAATTCAGGAGTCGAAACGACGGTCTCGCACGATGTTGGCGCCGAAACGCGCCCTCTTGGGAGGAAGACACCGTGTATTTTTGGAGGAGAGCCCCAGAACCCGGCGAAAATGTTCCACGGATGCAAATTGCGCTCCGAGAAAGTACTCGGTCCACCGCGGTATGTAAATATCCCGGCCTCGAATTAACAGGCCCACGAAAATCTGCCCACCCCCCATGGGGCACATCCATGGCACCGCCCCCCGTTATTGAGATCACTATACCCGCTTGCTTCGCTGTAGACCGAGCGGAATTTCAATGGTCCCATTGGAAGCTCGGCGACGTTCAGGTAGAAAGATTGGTGTTGCTGTTTTTTTCACCCTTTTTCGATTCCCGGTTCCTTCCTGGAAGAAGTGGCTTTCAGGGAGCACTTTGTGTACCATCGTTACATTTTGTTGAACAAAACGTGTTCACATTATGTTAATATTTCCAATTTATTTTTCAAGGTTTTTCAATGCTCTCGTTTTTGGTTTGCAAGACTTTTTTGTGCTGGATGTACACACGGATGTTTTGTCGTAACTCGAGCGATCTGAATATCTGTAGCGGCGTAAAAAATATTTCATATGCAACTCGAATGGCGTCAGACGACGCGATATTCTTGGGACGAACACACTTTTCCTCAAAGCTTTGTCTGTCTTTGCGTTCCAATTGCATATGAAACACTTTTTCCTGCGCCCAGTGAGCTATTCCGATGGCTTCTTTACACATTCATAGCGGTTTAAAAAAAAAAGTTACAATTCAGTCTTACGTTTTCAACATACTTTCCTATTATAGACTAATAAAATTAAAGAAGTTCTGCTCCAATCTTCGTAAGTATGCTTATAGAAATGTCTACAATCGTTCAACAAAATATTTCACTATACGAGAATGAGAAATTTTCCGAGGCAGCTGAAAAATCTATCAACCACGGTCTCCTGAAAAATTCTACTGAAAGTTAAACAGATAACACGCTCCACGAACAGTGTATAACTTCTTCTGAAAAGTATTACTGGAAATCAGAAAGACCAACTTTGCGTTAAAGTGTCTTTCGCGCGATACATCACTGTCACGCCTATTGACCTACGTTCACGCCGCTGTTTGGCGGATTGCTATACTTCGGGGTGATTTTAAATCGACAATAACATGAAAACAGTTGCTTTATCACATTTCTATAACGTTACATTTTCGTCTCGTTTTAGTATTTCGAGCCATTCTGCACAATTTGACATCCTCTAATTCTAAAATCGATTTTATTCATTCACTTTCCATGAATGAACTGAATTATTCATTCACCATTGATATACATACATTCTTTTTCTAGGCAGAAAGTTCGACAAGTTTGTAGAAAGCAGCAATATAAAATAAAATAAAATATAAATCACTGGAACTATGAGATAACTACTATTTACGAAGAAAATGTAATCACATTGGCATAAACATTGATCCAGTTCAACAAGTTCGCAGATAACAGCACTAAAAATCAAAATAAAAAGTGAATCATTTATCTGTGAGATAGAAGTGCTATTTCCGTTGAAAATCTGAATGGTCCGATGGAAAGTTTCGAGTGCCCGATCACCGGGACCCTCGAATTAAGAAAAATTAAGCCCGAACCCACTCCAAGATGCACGATTGATCCGCGCCGTCGCCTTTTAATCGCCGCAAACTTCTCGTGGAATTTTTTCTCTCCAACTAAATGGATAATGGAAGAGTCGCGAGGCAGAGCTTCCTCTGAAAGACGATTCGACCGAGGCCAGATCGATATCGATTCGACGAATTCACCGTGTGCAACGTTTCTGTGTGCACGGAAAAACAGGACCTCGCGCGAGCGCGCGCACACGGTTTGTTCTCCGCACGGCGATTATCGCGAGCCATGACGCATCCGTCAGGCGTTTCGCCTCGCATAACGGTGCGCGTCCAGGACCATGACACGTCGCCGCGTTTGCAAGCAAACAGGGAAGTGTATCGGTAGAAAAATAAACGAGCCAGTCAAATATTTGCGGCGATGGGATATGCCTCGTTGCCGCGAGCCTCCCATATCGTGGTCCTAACCAAACATATCCAACAATTTACTTTTCCCGGCACTCATCTTCCCGAAAAATCGGCGCCGGTCTTCCCATCCGCTATCCCGGAACTCGCGCGGTGCTGCGCTCCAACGAGTCTCCGGGATCGATGAAAATTCGAGATAAATCGGCGGTCAAAGTTTTCCGCTATGCTGGAAATCGGCAAGAAAGATCGGCCCCGTGCAGATCGATAGAATTGTCGCGAAATAATTCGCAAGCCCAATGCGAGAAGAACCCGGTCAGAAGTGCCATTCATGACGAAGACACCGAGTTAAGTTTAGTTGGACAAATGGGTGTTGAAGTTTCCGCGCGTCTTTCCCAGAAATCGCGCGGAACATTAGTCTCGGGCAGATCGATGGAATTATTGGGAAATAATTCGCAAGCCCAATGTGAGGAAAATCCGGAGAGAAATGCATTGATGATGTCACTGACAATGAGTTAAGTCTAGTGGCAAAAATCGGTGTTGAAATTTGCGCACGTTTTTCCCAGAAATCACAAGCTGAAACGCTCGAGAGAATCTCGGAGGATCGACTCGTCGCAGATCGATGGAATCGCGGGTCTCTCGGTGCATCCACCTGGGTGCATCAAGCACCGCGAGTCCTGTGCGTTTCTGTGCAGGAGAACCCCCACAGAGGTGCATCGACGATGAAAACGCATCTCTGCCTCGCGATTTCTCGCGGTTTCTCGCGATTCCGCGTCTCCCTCTATCTCCTCGCCACGGTCGAACGCGGTCCACGGCCGCGACTCGCCTACTCGTTTATCTTGCCGGGTATTCTCCAGCCTCGAGTATTATTATACGTCATCGTCGTGCCATCCGAGACTTTCTCACGGTTCCTACGGTGCCGTTGAATTTCTGAAAAGTGCTCGATAAAACCGCAAATGTCGACGACGAGCTTCTGAAGGTTGGTTTCGTGGATGCTTTATCGTTTTTGGGAAAAATCGCGATGAAGAAATTGTGAACGATTTTGCGAGACGGGCACGCGTTGACGATTCTTTGTCGTCGCGTTCCAGTATTTATTGCATTTTATCATATTGTATTAATATGTCTTATATTTACAGTCAGTATACCTGCAAGTTTAACCCTTATACGATCCTCAGGGTAAAAATTCACCCATTTACAATTTTCACGTACTGTAAAATCATTGACCCCTTTATGTCTATGTTGTGAGATGTATTTCTTTAAAATTTGACGTTACAAATGGAACATAATTTGTTGATTTCACGTGTAGAACAAACATGGGTGAATTATTGTCCTAGTCACTTTTATGCAACTATTCTTGAGGAGCGGTATGAGGGTGAATAAACAGACTCAACTAAAAAATTGAAACTGCAGAAATCCCGATGCATTTTGTACAATCGAGTGGAAAAAGATGAAAGAGAATGTCAGAATCGTATTCACACAGACCTGTGTGAAGCATCTATCGATTATGGGTTGCAGTGTATCCAAAAGTCAGATAAAAATCGAGCGGAGAAGCAGTGAAACATCAAAAACTCACAAAATCCGAGGATAAGCCGAAAATTGGGAGGGGAAAATGAATGGACCCTCGGTGTCGTATCTCCTCCTCTTTATAGTCGCATCAGTAGCCTCGCACGATGCAACTCTACACATACTATTGACTTTGATATACTCTGAATGCGGTAAAAGTAGAGGACTGAAAATTCAGAAAGTCCGAGGTCAAGTAGAAAATCGAGTGGAAAAAGAAGGTATTTCCAGAATCGAGTCTCCGCCTCTTTATAGTCGCGCCGCCACGTCGGTCTCAAAGACGCAATCATAGACCATTCACTTCACTGTACCTTGGATCCTGGTCAAAATTGAAAATAGCGAAAGTGGAAGACCAAAAACTCGGAAAATCCGAGGACGAGCGAAAACCTTAGAATAATAAAAAGACCCATAGAATCGTGTCTCGGCCTCTTTACAGTCATATCTGCATTCCCAGAAGACACAACCACAGACCCTTCTCTTCAATGTATCTAAATTGGAGGATCAAAAATCTAGAAAATCGTGCGGCAAGCGCACGTAAAAAGTGAAAGGAGCTCGGCGATCGCGACCTCCGCTCGCTATAGTCACACCGGCAGTCCCGACGCGCCGCGAGTGCATCCAGGGAGCCCGGTGACTCGTGCAAAAGGAACGAGGGGAAGGAAAGCCGAACGCGTCCCGTGGTTTGCAGACCGCTCTTTTCCTCTCAAGGCTGCGTTTGCAACCTGTCAGCGCGCAAAAACGGTAGAATCACGATATACGGCGAGCGCACCGGCTGGAAAAACCGACGATTACGTTCGGAAATGATGCTACCCGATAGAAATTTGTGTAACGTAATAAGGCCGCGAGCAGCAGTCGCGGGATACACACGCAACCGGTAAATATATAGTCGGCGATTATGGCTCAGAGGAGAGACAGTTCGACGCGCGCGCGCAGGTAAAAATACGAGTATACTTGCGGCCTGGCCTCGCCTCGTTTCGCCTCGAGCCGAGTCGTATCGTTACGAAACGGGAATGCCTGAATATAATTAATGTAGAGGCGGTGCATCGGTGCTCGCATCGTGGTGGCGAGCGCAAAATTCGCGGCGACACGTAATCCTGCCCTTTAAACCGTGCTCGATAACGTCGGAACGCGTCAATAGCCGAACACACGATTGCATGGTTCCGGGAAACGAGCCACGACTGCTTCAAACGAGGAAAGTCTAAAGTTGAACATGTTGAAACAGCTCCTGCCGTTTTTACTGTATGTATACACGCCTCGCCTAGCTTTACCTCGAACAACATAATAATACCGTTAATTACCACGTTGCTGGAACTCGCGCGATAGCGTAATCGCCCCGCGCTCCTGGCGCAATCTACGGTTCTATCGAAACCGCCAGCTTTTTAAACCCTGCGGGAAGGCGCAATATTCAATTTTCTACACGGACTCTTATTTGAAACGACTGGCTTCGCGGCACGTTTTCGCAGGAACGTTAGGAATCGCGTGGTGGTTCGCTTAAGTCTGGCTGACTCAGCTGTCGCCTATGGATACGACAGTGATAAATGAAAACAGGGTATAATTAAACCGTCTTCATTTAACACGGTGAACACTAAAGTAGAAGAACAAGGCTGAGCTCCGGGCCTACACACTTTTTAGAGCCCTGTCCGCAATTGGATATTTAACTCACGCAATCTCCTGACCAAACACAGCGTGAGTACAATTCACTTCAGAGACTTCGGATGTCCATTGTGCGGTGCAATGAAACAGTCATATTTGTCGAATTTTTCAAATTTTCCTTTTCGAGTATTGCGACGAATAGGAGCCCTCCGGCCGTGGAAAATCGTTGGAGACCGAGTGATTCGATGGCTCGCGATGCAGTAACTCGATTCCCAGGGTCTAGCATGAAATTCGAGGCTGCATGCTCTCCGCCCACGCGTTCCAGGAACTCGCTGCGTAACTTTTCACGCGCTTTTCCCTGTGGAACAAGGAGGCGCGACGACGACGCAATAAGGCAAGGTGCACAGAAATAATTCCGCGAAAGCTTCTGGTTCCTAGAAAGCTTCTGGTTCCTAGAACGCTCGATCCAATCTGAAAGTTCGCGGTGCCACGTAAACACGAAGAAATTAACGCAACCACGCGGAGGGTACGACGCGGATACGGTTTCGCAAGGACTTCAATTTTTCAGCGCGCCGCGCCGACCCGCAAGAAACGTTCGCTGTTCCGCAAGAAACCCGAGCCGTTCCGGGCTCTGAAAAGGACCAGCTCGGGCCGCACGCTCGACGTTTCGCAAACCGTGTCGCCATTGTCCCGCGAGCAGCCGTTTTCAGCGTGCTCGCCATCGAATCCCCGCAAAAGCTGTTCAACCCGGCCAACGAGGAGGAAACGGTTTCTTTCCCGCGGCGAAGAAAACTTTTCCCGGCGAGCGTTCTCGAAATAAAGGCTACCTAACCTCGGTGACGTTGCGCGACGGGTCAAAGTGCCACTCCTGTGCTCAGAAATTATAATATTTTTTGACGTTTTTGATCACGTCTGTGACTCGAGTTTACTGGATCATTTTTAGGCGGTGTATGATGCAAACTAGTCTGTTTACTTGCGGAATTACCTAATATCGAGAGCAGCACAATGATGACTTAAACTGCCACTAATTTTCCCTGCACTACATCGTACTTCAGTGTGTACAAAGCGCATCTAAAAAAAATCCGGATCATCAAAAGCACTTTAATTGAAAATTTTCAAGAAAATCGTCCGAGAACAGATCGAACGTCAGCGTACCAAAGGTGGAAAGGGAAAAATTCGATTTCCCCGAACACGACGGGTCGCGGCATCACGACCGACATTTGCATCGATGAGGACCCGCCCCCGCGAGCAAGTCCGGGCCGCCGCAAGTCGACGTGCATCGTACTTTTCGTAAAATTGAATTGCATTGCCACGGCGTTCACGTGCTGCATGCGTATCGCGTATCGCGTAACACGGGCACGAACGGAAGTAAAATTCACCGTCGAGCTCGCGGTCTCTCGCGCGGAAACGCCGCCGTCGGAGAGGAGTAAAGTCTGCGAAGGGAAACGTGGCCGCGGCCGCGAGATCGAAAAACTTTTACCGTGCGCGGTGCGGCACGCAGACAACAGCAGCAGAACCAACAGCAGCCGCCGCCACCGCCGAGAGAGAGAAATTTAGGCCTTCCACCAGCCGTGGAACTATCGAGGGAATAACCACTGACGCGTTCCATCGCCCCCGCCGATGGAATATTTTCCGCGTGAACTCGCCGCGATTCGGCTCCGAGAATTTTATCGCAAGCCATTCCGCAAGTTTCGCCGCGTCTCGTAATCTCTCGTTTCGCGTGGGCAAATATTTCGGCCGCTCGTGAAACACGTTGATCCCGTTCGCTCGCCCATTTAGTTACACTTTTATGAATGAACACGCTTTGCCAGGGGCCTCTCTCCCGACCGCTGAATGAAGCTCCGTGGGTTTCGCGTGTTTGCTCGAACAATAGAACCCCCCTCCCCCTCTAATGAATGCGCGACCCGCATTACCATATCGCGTAACCAGACACGCAGAATTTTCAAAATCTCCAGTGCAATATTTCTTTCAGGCAAATGTTTAACCGCTGCTAACGATCTGCAAATGTTTGAGCAGGACCGGGTGCAAGCGAGAAGCAACCAATTTGACACCGAGCGACCAATTAAATTGACAAAAGTGTACACTATTTCTACAGAGAATTCACCGAAAATTCACCGAAAGTAAAACTATCGAGAGCGAGTTGCTAGACTGATCAACGCACTGTAATTATACTATAGAAGACAGTCGATTTATAAACTCCAACACGCATACCAAAGTCTGAGAAATCGTTCCTTCGAACATCTCCATTAATAGGTTTTCTCGAAGATCGAACAAATCCTCGGGAGAACCCTCGTCCCTTATCCGCCGCGAAATTATGGCTCCGTTCCATCAACTTGTCATTATCCAGAGGCCCTTCACGGGAACGTAGACGGTCGGACACACATGTCTAAGCCCTCTCTATCGCGACTTTGACGACAAAGACGACACGCGATCCCGAGACTTCTTTTACCCACGCATTCCCGAGGAACGCGAGACCAGGCACACACAAATTGCTGGCCTCCGCGGAATTCTTTCTGAACGATCGGCCGGCTTTCCACGGAAGTACAATCAACAATTCATAGGCAGAGTCATGCTAATAACGCTCGCGGAATCGTCGGGTTTTCGAACGTAGCAAAACTTGTGCCTCCGAGCAATTTTCAATTATTTCTCCTCTTTCCAATCTGCATGGAGAAAGTCTTCTAAAATTATGTCCGTTAATTTAAAGAATGCAATGTTTGATTTCGGAGCATTTCTTCCAGTATGTGTATAAGAAGTTCTCTGGTGTTTTGTACAACGTGTGACGATCACGAAGAAAACGAAATATGTAAATTGTTCGCTCCACAGACCGACAAGAAAATGCCTCGCAGCAATTGCAACTTCCATCGAGCAACTATCTGGTAAAATTTCTTTCGCCGTGGGTGCACGGTACGGCAGGAAGTTGCGCAGATACGCGCAATCAGATTAGCACAATTTTCCAGGTAGAAGCGAAAGCCGACTCATCCTCGCGGGTCGCGGGAGAGCATGTGCTCGACGACAGGGTCGCGTGCCGGAAACCGCACAACCGTGTGCGCGACGCGGAGAGAGGAGTGGCGAGGAGAGAACAGAGAGAAGAGGGGCGTTGATCGTCGCCGGCAACTGGGAAACGACTTTCCACAAAACGATTATCGGCTTCCGGTACGTCGAAACCGTGTCCCCGAGCCGATCTCCTTGGTCGCGTTCCGCACGCCAGCATCATTATCCCTAACGACGTCGCGAGGCGAGCGTCGTTCTCGAACCGGGAACAGAAACGACCCGCACACTTCGTCGGATACCGGGTCCCCCTGTGCTGGCGACGATCTTTTCTGTGGTACTTCCGGTTCCGCGCAGGTGTGCGACGACGTCGTTGTCGTACTCGTTACCCGGGGATTCGTCGGGTTCAATTACCATGTAACGGCACCGAGTCGTTCGAATAATTAAGCGGCTCTTCTGGTCTACAACCTTGAAAAAATTCGTTTCACCTTTTTCTGAAGACCTGCTTTTAGGGAGCTATCAAATACAACGTTCACATTCTTGCGATCGCGAAGAAAATTTTACGACGAGTAAACCTCTGTTCACCTCTTATATAATCGTTTAATTCCAAACTTTATAGGGTCAGTGAATAAAGTGAAAAACTATTTCAAATGAAGTCCGAGTAATACGAAATAATCTAGAGAGAAATTATTGTCCGAAATAAAATATATATAATACGTGATAATATATTACTTTAACTATTACTTCCTAGATCATTTATTTGGATCCATAAGTCTGCTTTGTAGTGGATGTTGAAAATGCTGGAGAACACGTTCCACAAAATCCTCTAACAAGATCGGAAAACCGGAGGAGAACCAGTTCGAGCAATTTCTCAGCACACAATCGTCTCCGAGCTGCGAGCGTTCTGCGAGTCGTCGTAGCAGAAACGCGCTTCGCAACGCCGAATGTTGTACCTGCGGCGCCATTTCGAGCGAGCGACGGCGCATCATTCGTAGCCGAAAAGAGTGTGTGTTCTCGCGTCAACGATTCAGCTCGAATTTCATCCTTTGTTCGTCTCGTTCGCTCGTTCGATCGCTTCCGGCAGCCTTGTTCTCCTCGGCGCAAAGGAAGATCCTCAAGATCTCCAGGTCTCCGGAAGATGATCGCGCAGAGTTTCGCGAGTCGCTGGGAAACGCTACTCCATCGAGAGAAGATGTTCGTTTCGCCTGTCCGTCGAGGATGCTCGTAGCCGTGTCATTGTCGCGAGCACAGCAATTCCCCGCGACCGTATAAATAGCCGATGACAATGACGAACACGGAGAAGAAACTTCGTTCCACCCGCCGCCTTTCACTCTCGAGGAATGCCTGGCGAGCGCGAACGATAGGATCGATAGATTCTACACGATGCTTCGGACATTCCCTTCTATTTACTACCACGATGCCTTCGGACGTTCATTATTAAAGTTGTCTGTACATCTCGTGTGGATTTAGGCTTCATTTGATTTTTTCGGTTCGGTGATTTCACCGAAGGTAGCGAATTTTTAATTATAGTGATAGAGAGTGTTATAATACTGTATCAAACGACCAATTATGAACAGGAGTCAACTGAGATTGACTCATCATTCGGCTCGTAGTAATTCAAACGGAAGAAGTACATAAAGAATGATCATAACGCCGATATCTGATTTGATCCTCCCCTACTTTAATGACATAATGAGTCATTTATCTGAGGCTCACGACGGCAGAAGAAAAAGAAAGAGAAACGAACGATAATGATAATAATAAATCTAATTACTATAATCATATTTATGCACCGTCCCCATTACGTTACAGCTCCTATCATTTACATTCTATTTTTATTACATGTGTATGTGCACTCAACTACCTCGTTTATTTACAGCAAGTTTTCCCCGGCAGTCACCACTCATGTCGACCAGAGATTACTATGGGAGCACTCCTCCCACGTCGGGGCACATACTATTACCATTATCGCGGCGTAACATCGCGAATAGCGCTTCGCGGAGGCAAAGAGAAAATCGTCGTTTAATTTATGACTTCCGCGTGCGCCCTCTGTTGTTCCGCGGATGAATTCGACCGTTAATAAAAACCGTCTCTTCTCTCTCTCTCTCCCTCCCGACAGATTCCACGCCCTTTGTTCCGCGTCGAACCCTGAACCCCGATTATGCTAGGCGTCGTTTTTCCCGGAATCGCCATCGACACGACCCGGTGCACAGCACACGGGAGGGGAAGAGAATCGTTTACCGCGAAAAGCCAACGGTGGGAAAACGACGGGGGACTTCGTGGAAACGCGACGGAATAATCGCAGCGGTCCCCCGATCTGCGGATGCGAGCGATTTGTGCGCAAAACGTAGATCCGATCGACGGCAAAAACTGGAGAAATCGGAGAAATCGGCCGTCCCTTGAAAATGATAGTTTCCTTTCCGTTTCTTGCGAGACTGATCGGCGATTGCGAAACCTGGCAGAAATGGAAGTGCAGTATGTACAGTGCATGGGAGTGCATTAAACCCGCTGCGGACGAGGCCTCCTAAAATAATATTTTCCTCAGAGAACGTGTCACATTATGTCACCTTAAATAACAAGGAAAATGAACAACTGGTACTTTCTTACGTATGGAAGTGTAAATGTACTCTTGAAATTATGTCAACGCTCTACTTGGCACTACGACGGTTGTCTAATAGGATCGGAATGTTTGTGACTCACGATAGAAAATTTCTCTAAAATTGTTCGATAGCGATGTCAATTTTTGTCGTGAACGAACATGAGAATCATGAGAAGCTCGACTCTATTGTTTCTTCTAAGATTATTTATTAAAAGGAGATTTTGGTAACATAATAATAATAAATGATGTACCATGGACATTTTCATTTTGAAGAAAAAGAAAACAGCCATCAACCGAAGAGTCGACCGCAATGAAATAAAAATTATGCGACGCACACGACAGTGGAGTACGCTAATTCGATTCGAGCTGGTGACGCAAGTGCGGTCAGTTCGCATAATTTCGTGCGTGATCATCGCCGAGGTTGTTCCCGAGAGCTTCCAAGAGATGGACGCGGTCGATAGAGACGTAACAGGTGTGGACATCCAATGAAAAGAGGGTCGGTGCGCGCACGGCACACGTCCGTCGTCCTCGAACTTTCCGAAAACAGGCCCGAGAGGCCTAGCGGGCCCGAACAAAACGGGCCCGGACCCCGTCTCGAGAGTTCGGTGAATGCTCGGGGACAAGTATGCTGTTTGACACCTGGACGAGCACAATACACCTGGAGAGAAAGGAGAGGGTGGAGAGGGTCCTGCTAGCTGACGAGGTGGCCACTTTGTTCCGGGGAATAATAAGGTTCCCAGTACGGGAAAGGGATTCGAGCAAATCGGCAATGGGCCAGTCGAGGACCCTTCTCGGAAGCGATTCTTTGTCAGGGGCCTTGCGGTCGCCGGGGGACAGCCTCGGAGGTAGCTCGTCTCAGACCGCGACCCCCTATAGCGATTTCCATCGGTGCTGTAGCTCGCAGAACGTTATAGGTAAACGCCACAGTAGTGCTCACTTAACACTTGGTTGAAAATATAAACGATGTTGCTCTTAAACCTCAATGCCAGGTCTGAATTTTTCCGGTTTTTTGAGTTTCTACAAGCAAGATTTTCAATGTAGAAATTTGAACTTTTTCAGAATTTTCGCATATGATTGAATAGAAAGAAGAGTAGAATTTGGTCCAAACACTATACCCTTTGCGCAAACCATCCCCACTCTTCCCCACAACTTAATGCCTCGATCTCACCGGGTCTCAGTAAACAAAAGAAAATGTCTCACCTTTCTAACCATACACTCAAGTAAAATAAGTCTCCGTACACCCTTTAAAACAGCATAACTTTTTTATAATTGTACCAAACGAGCTGATTATTTGCAAGCAATTGGAAGGATTGGTTTACTAGATGATGTGCAAAAAAGATTTTCCAATAATTACAATTGATCAGGTTACATGCAAAAATAAAACTTTTTTATTTGGGTCTCTAATGAAAATTTAAAATATATGTTTGGTAGATCTATTTTAGTTATTTACATGGTGAAAATTTCATCGAAATCGGTTGACGCAGGAAAAAACGACACGCATCGAAAGATGTACGATTCTGTGGATTTTAAACGGAAACTGATCAAAAGTCGTATTTTCACAATATTTAACCGCTTGTAGCTCGCGCGTATGTCAATCGATTTTGATGAAATTTTTAGCAGGTGTGTAACTACTATAGATGTGCAAAACATATATTTTAAATTTTTATTAAGGGCCGAAATAAAAAAGTTCTACAAAGTGCCTTTTTTATTTTTGCATGCAACCTTGTAAATTGTAATTTTTAGAAAATATTTTTCGCACATCTTTCAGTAAACCAATGTTTCTAATTACTTACAAAAAACATCAGGTCACACATTTAGTATAATTATAAAAAAGTTATTCCGTTTTAAAGGGTGTACGGAGACTATTTTACTGATTGTGAGTGTAGTAGTAGTGGATCGATAAGATTCCTCCGATTGAAACGATTCCAAACACGACGTAAATCAGACTAGTTCTCTACACACAATGTAAACAACAAAATCAAGGACTTACGTATACTATACATGCATTCTATAAAAGCAGATCGATCTACGTCGTGTTTGGACTCATTTAAATCGGAAGACTGTTAACGACCACTGTCACCGTGTTTGAAAATTTCAGATCTCGTCTATTTCGATTTCCCTCGCCGTGTCTATTGCCTTACTTCGTCGACCTGTACTCGAGTCGATTCCTGACAGAGTAATGTTTGAACGCGAAAATTTGACTTCCGGACCCGAAAGTTTGAAAATAGGAGTGAGCACTACTGCGGCTCGCCGAGAATGCTATAGCTCGCGAGAGAGGCTAGCGCTCGGCGCGCTCTTCTAGATTTATCGTGGAATAAACAAGCGTTTCGTGGAAACGTTATTACCGCGTGACGTGACTCGCTCGCCAGCTATCCAACTCGCTCTTCTTCTTCTTCGTTCTGTTCTGTTCGACGCCGTTTTTACCAACAACGTCCCACGATACGCTCGTTTCGATACGCTCCGGCGACCACGGTTTTTCCCCGAACAACGTGGTGTACCAGCCCGCGAAAAACCTGGACAAGGAGGGTTCAAGGACAACAGAATTGGATACGATATAGCTCGACGACGAGTCCTCGATATGCTGATGCTACTCCCCGGAAGCCTGACACGAGGTTTCGATCCGAGGATGATGGGTGGGGCCCCTACGTGAGTCATGTGTTTTCCATTTCTGGGGACTGATATGCATCTGCAGCTGCATGCCGATTCTGGGTTCTCGGATTCGGCTTTTTTAGGAGAAAGGAGTCCTCCTCAACTGCGGTGGAGCGAGAACTGTGGCTTCCATGGGTCAGTGGGAATGTACAGTTTCATGTACGAATTTATGCAAGAGTTTATGCATTTATGCCAAAGTGATTTAATTAATATATAATTAGTTTTATTATATCAGTAATATAATTATTTATTATTATACAGCAGATTTTATGCATTTATGACAAAAATGGGTAGTTGCAAATTAATATCATACAATGAACAGATTTAAAAAATTTAAGAACATCAATATATTCGTTGCAGCTCATTAACATTATTATGTAAACAATTTTTATTTTGCATAAAGTTCCGCAATCTATTTATTATTATATCTGCAGAGTTTGAGAATGCTGTTGTACTACTTTCTGTTAATTAAAATTATTACACCAAGAAATCAATACTTTTATTTTCCATACAAATCCGCAGGTTAATTAGTTATTACAGAGTGTTCCAGTTAAAACACGGTGCAAAATCTAAAAAATCATCTCGCGGGCTACGATATCCAAGGAGCATTTTAATCAAAAGCGTCGCCGAAGTAGCTGATCCAATAAGAAAATCAATATCAAGCGAACCTAAAAGTGTGAACGTCGCAGGTTCGAGTTTGAAAATAAATTCGGTCGTTACTCTACTCCCCGAGCAGGTGCGCTCACGGCTAACCGTTTAAACAAATTGCAGTTTAATTCCGTTGGGCCGAAATTACTCGAGAAAAATCTATATTTGCATAACTACCCGGCATTCTTTTCTCGCGTGCGACCGGAGTCGCGCTTAAATATTGCGGAGCAGCTTGCGAGCTAGTAACCAACATTTTGCCATAATGCTAGGGGACCAAAACAGGGAGAGAGAGAGAGAGAGAGGACAAGAGGTTTCCGAGGATAAGGAGTTTGCGAGGTCGGGGAGAACAAAGTCGCAGACGCGATTTGCCCGGAAATAGAGAGCGTGCCGTATGCCGGACTAATAACCGGTTTAACGTATTCAACCGGTGAAAAAAGAAACGGCGAAGAAAAAGAGAGGAGAGAGAAATGCTCGTTCCATAAATGGATTAGTTCCACGACGAGGGAAGCAACGTTTTCCAGGTAGACTCGCGAACTCGGGCGAAAAAGTCGCCGCGAAAATTGCATTGAGCCCCGCGCGAATGTCGGCCGAGCCATTCAAATCGGCCCTTGAGGGTGAGCGCATACTAGAGGGTCTCGAGAAGGCCGCGGAGCTTTGCTCTCCGTCTACCTGCTAGAGATTTGTTGCCGCATGGACTCCTTGCTCCCTTCCTCCAAGGCCCCTGCGGTCCGCGGCCTTCCCGCGACCATCTAGTATGCGCTCACCCTGAATCGTCCGCCGGAAAAGAAAATGGGAGGAAATGCTGCGACGAACGTTCTCGAGACGAAAATAAAACCATCGAGTCCCGCGCGTCTTTCCCCGACCAAAACGGAAACGTTATTAATCGACCTCTCACAACACACGCTCGACCTTCCACCAAAACCGCAATGTTTTCGTTCGAATACCGGAAAAAAATACTCCTGCGATGTCGTCGCAAAAACAACGTGTCCCACAGTCCCACAATCGAGGGCACAAACGCGCAAAATATATGATAACACTTTGATTATTTTTTCGATGATGTCCAGTGCAGTTTCAAGTAAATCCAATCGTATTAATTTAATTTTTGTTTTAACCGCCATTCTTTTCGGCAATTGTTTGCATGAAATGTATCGGGTTTTTTTTCATGTTGTTTTCTCTATGGGTTTTTGATGTGTTTTTTTTTTATATTTGTCGGGCTTTGTTTCTGTTTAATTCAGTTCGTACTTGATTGAATCGAATTTGTACTATGCTGGCTTTTAATTTATAGATTGAGGTTTGAATTATTTCCGATTGGTTTTTTGCAACATTGCATAATTAATAGAGTGCGGATCTTTGTGCAAAATAAAAATCGTCTGTACGAATTGTACAAAACAGGAGCCAAATTGAAATTTAAATTTCATTCTAAAGTTTTTATTATAAATTCTCTCAATCCATTCTCTGTATTAAATTAGACTTATTCACCTTCGTCATAAATGCATAAAAGATTCGTAGTCTAATAATTAATGTTTCTGTGATCTTACAATCTGGTTTCTTTGTAAAGGAAACAGAGTCAATGTTGTTGCACCAGCTCAGTGGCCAACGGATACACATCTTCAAGTAGAATGTAAACAAAACCGTTCAGAGAAAATGAATTTCTAAAAGCAACCATGAACTTCTTACAAGCAGGTAAAAACCATAAGGACATTGTAGAACAACACCAGACTTTTTGCATCTAAATTAGTGTCTTCACAATGTGTAAACATTCTTAAATAAAATTTAACACTAAGTTCACGGTCCACGGACATGTATTTTAATTTACTTTATAAAAATAACAAGAATGTGTCTGTTCAAGTTTGTAATGTGTATTTTTGTTATACACGTATTTTGACACTTCGCAATATTATTACGATATAATAAAAGATGTAAAATTTTAAAAATTCCTATGGTGCCAATGTATTTACTGCATTTCTTTCAACAACTTGTTCCTCCAAAAATACACGACACATTACTCCGAATGTCCATTCTGTGCTCGCTAATATATTAATTTATAGTCTTAAAATGAGAATTTATGCAAATATGTTAAACACAAAATATTTTAAATAGTCTATACATTTTGGTTGGCTACATAAGGGTTATGTTGGTTATTGGTTAACCCTGGGAACAATGAATTTCCAAAACCTATCATAACATAGAATATTGTTCAAACCCTTCGCAAAGTCATTCTGCCAAATTCAAAATGGCTACCATCCATGCCGTGCGCCACTAACCTGTACCACGTGCAATCAGTTTTTGAAATCACGGTGACCCGAATGCGCGTCACGGGACACCGAGCGTATTCTCCGTGGCACGCAGACTAAGTGTACGTAGAAAGGAAAAAAGGAAATGCTTTCACTCACCATTCGATGCTCCTGTACCCTCGGAGGCAGCAATGCAGAGCCTTGAATGCGCCGATGTTTGCGTACTCCGTAGTGACGACTTCCTTGGTGAACCTCAACCCGCCACCGGGCAGATTATCGAATTTGTGCATCGAGCAGTAGTCCTTCAACTCGTTCGCATGGCAAACCGTAACGAAAAACAAAAGCACTAGGAGACCACGCTCCACGGGTCCTGTCATCTTCGTCGATCCCATCACGCTTCGAACAGGTTCACGAGGTGGGGGGAAACAGGGTTTCAAAAAAGCGCGGGCTGTTCAAGCCCGAGAACCGCCATCACCGGGTCGCGGATTCGCAGAAACGGGAAATCTCGTTCCACAGGACACCTCCGCGGACGGAAAATCAATCTGAACGGTCGTGAACGTCCGAACACTATAGCGGTATACGTAACACGCGAGGCCGATCCGTTTGTTGTCAAACACAAACCGTGACTCGATGTTTACTCGGTTAGTAGGTTATTTTTGATTCGGTGGAAACGTTTAATCAATGACCGTAACGATCGATTTCGAAGGGAGAACGAATATCGTTTCGAGGATCGTGGACTTCGCTTCGGATAATACTCTTTGACACCCGTGATGTTGGCACACTTGTCACTTGTCACGAGACCGCACTCGTAGGAACAATGTTGCTGCTTCCGGAGAAGGAAGCAGCCGGAAAACAATGCCGGAGAATCCGAGGGATACGTATACTTTCACTGCAGAGAGAAAGAAGCGCACTTTTGTACGAACTGCACGAGAGACACACACGCTTTGGAGGCCGGCGGCTTACTGTCAGGCAACCGCTTGGAAAACTCCCCGTAGGCCACGGGTTTAAAACGAGCCGCCTGTTGCCTCGTGCCCGCTCGGCTACCCTCGGCTGTACTCGGCGTTCCTATACGGGACGCCGGCAACCGGCGTGACGCGGCACTAATACACTCGCAGCGTTCGTGTACTAGACGAAAGGGCACTGTTTCCCGCCACCTTTTTTTCCCCCTCGATGTTTTCGCTGGAAGTTTTCGTAGATTCGCGAGACGATGTGCCAACCAGATGCTACGCGAACTGCTCGACCGTTTTATTCGTTGGAACCACTACGAAAAGCACCAGGAGAAGCTTCTTTTGGCTCTCCGCGGCGTCGATGAACGGAGTTGCGGCTTTAGACTTTAGACGTAGACCATACTTACTTATATGTAGACCCGGCATAGGTATAGGTATAAGACCACGCTTCTTTAGGTTAGTTCACACACCTTCGAATGTTCGGTAAAACCTCCGTTTTCAACGACCTTGAAGAGTCATACGTCATACGTCAAGCTCATCAATTTTTCTTTTTGTTCATCATTTTGAACAACTTTTTTCTATACATACAACAGGCCCTCTTTTTCAGTTTTTGAAATATTCGCAAAACAGTATTGCTACTATTACAATGCCCGTGGCTTAGGTTATGTGTCCCAAAAATATTCTACTCCCGCGAAAGAGGTGATTCCTGACGTCATTTGAAGTAACTTCTTTCTCTGTGAAAATATTCTCCACGGCTTTGATAACGAGCTACTAACGAAAAACACGGACCAATCAGTGTGAACGTGGCTTTAGGATCGCAAGGTAGAATGTATTTTTGCGAGGATTCGTGTTCGGCGTTCGAGCACGATGTAGGACACTGCAACGGTAAATAAGGTGGACCGATTCCGCGCGGGGTACACTCCAGATAATAATTTCTTGTTTACGCACTGAGCATGCGTAATGGGCTTCTCTTGGAAACATTTTTTACTTGACATTCCGCGTTTTGCATTCTGTAACGTATGCTTGATTGACGTAAATGAGTTGGGACGTACCACAGGCGCGAAACAGTATGTTTTATTCATGCAGCCATCTATCGGACTATCGGTGGCCATATTTACTTTTCAAATTATCGGAAAAATTGGTCTATTTAAGTTGGTGTTTTTCGTTCATTTATTGGATTTCTGACTTAGGAAAGTGTGGGGAGACAGGTAAATCAAAATGGGAGGTTGTGATAATGAATATTTTTAGGTGATGAGGTAATTTTTTAAGGTAATTTTAAGGTAAATGTTTGTGATACTATGTTGGCAATATTTCCGATGCAGTCTGTATTTTTGTGTTTTCAGACGGTTTCTTTGTTGCCAGCCATATTGGAGGGATGAAGATCTTCAAGATCTAGTCAACAATGGATAAGTGGAATACGAGACAGTAAAAATATCAGAAGAATTATTGTTTTCGACTTATTAAGATGTACACTTTTATTGTATTCCTGCTTTTCATAAATGGTGCAGACAATCTTTATTTTGCACAAAGACCCGAGGTCTAATAATGTCACAATTACGCGGTACAGAAGTAAACCTGTAGTGTTTCTTATCTGTTCTAAATAGGTTAATAGAGCTGTCTATGGGAATATAAGTGAACATAATTTCGCAACAAGTTCTGCAGTAAAAGAGAGGACAACGTTGGACCGCAAAGAGTTAAAGTTAACAATAAGTTATCATGTACAAAGGTACATTTTTATAACAATCGAAATATAAGCTATCAGTTTCACCGTGTAACAATCGTGAACAGAATGCCAGAACAAAGGAAAGCGAATGGAATAAAAAGCCAAATGATCCATCGGGTTTCGACGTATGCACAGAGGTAGTTTTTCCAATTCTCGGTTAACTTGTTCGTCGTTGCGGCACAATTTCCCAACGACGAGTTAACTCGTCATACCCGGTTGACAGGTTAATAGCACAGCGCAGTTTAAACAGCGTCGTTAAAAAGACAAGAGCGTTCCCGGTACTGGTGCAAGTCGCCGGCGGTTTTTCTGTTGGTTCGCCGGTTGTTGTTTTTTCTTCCCCACGGTCTGAATTTTTGCGAAGAAGCAACGTGCAAACTTCGGCCTGGAAGAGGACCTGGTCCCGGGCTGTTTGCTTTGCTTCTACTCGACGCTCGGAGCGCAAATAATTGAAACAACGAGCTCGCGTGTACACGACTGGAAAACAAATAACGTGGTATTTTTCGACGCATCGTAACGATGTGGAGAACTTCGAGTTCGCGACGAGCGCGCAGCGCTGAAGGCGAATTTCGAGTTCGTGTCGGGTCGGATCCTGAAGTCAAATGTAGTCAAATTTGAGGATCTCAAAAATTTGTGATCACCAGACTGCGGATCTAATACGTTTGTGCATCAATTACAACATTACAAGATACAAGACCTAAGAAAACATTTAATTCCTTCGTTAATAATTTCGAAATGTTGAATATAGTATATCGATTATTATATCTTTGATTCTCTTCACTCTTGTAAATTCCACGTAATCAGTTTTGTCACAAATGCGTAAAATTCGCAGTCTAGTAATCCCACAAGTATGACGCATTTTAGATTTTAACATTTCGGGATCTCGACCCGAGTTTTCACATTGGATGTACATCCCGGACGATTCATCCGCCATGAAAGGTGTAAAGCTGGCTTTCATCTGTGTTCCATCCAAAACGATCACCCGAAGTGGTTAGTGAATAACGTAGGATCAGGTTTTATTCGCCCATAATGAAACAGTGGAACAACAGTGACAACTAAACCTGTCCAAACGGTCGAACGGTGTTCATTTTTATCGTTCAGTTTCAATGCTCCGTTTTGATGTATGTACATGCACACATTTGTGATCTATGTATACACATTTCTGTCAGCGGGAGTCGAAAATATTTTTTCCATTTTCAGAACTGATGAATCGAGTTCGACCATTGAAGAAGTACAAATACTCCGGTTTTTATCTTTCGTATTCATTGTGGAGAATCCATCCGTGACGATACGTGCAAAGCGAAGAAGTGTAAATGCGCCTCAACGATGAGGAAACTTCGCTACGCACGCGCGTGCTAATTTCGTGTGCGTTCTTCGGAAAGCCGCCGATAGAAATTCCAGTTCCCAGCGAGGCCTCGATTAAGTCGCGTTTCTGCGAACGCGATAAAATTTCGAATTTACACGTTTAACGATGCACCGGCTGAATAACTTGGCGGATAAGATTCCACCGTATGCTGGCACTAGATGTTGGTCACGAATGACCATCATGGCCCCACAGAGAAAACTGGTGGTCACCGAGGTATTAACATTGTTAATAACTAGACTGCGGATTTTATGCATTTAAGGGAAAAATGAGTAGGTGCCATTTAAAACAGCGAAAAAGTTACAATGATCTAATAATGCCAATCTAATGTTTTCAGCTTGTTAAAATGATGGCTCCAGTCTCTTGTAAATGCTGCAGAATGCTTATTTATAGCATAATATTAATAATAACCAAGTGGCAATGGTAAGAAGGTTTGACGGTCATTTTACACATTTTATTAATCAAATTTACATGGAACGTGTAAACGGCAATAACAAGACAGAAAACATTTATTAACAGGAGAAACATGGTGTAAACAACTTCGGGATCTAAATTCGATAAATTATGGATTTTCGACGACCAGCCACGCACATTTCCCAAAAAACCGAGAACCTGCAGGCGTTTATCCGATCATCTGGAATCGTTATCATTATCTCTGGAGATTTCGCTGGCGACATCAAGTTCTATTTCGGCCGATGGTTTAATCCGCGACATTACGGGGTAGGTCTCTTTTATTTTCAGCTCGCTACGCGCTGGTTCGCTCGCGATCGTGTTCTCTCCGTCGCGTCGCCGTGTCTCTCTATCTCGCCTATCTCTATCGCTTCTCGTTATCAAAGCTCGATTCCTCGGAACTGGGCGTCGCTCTCATTATCCAGTTTCGAACGTAGCTCGGGTCGAGCAACGTTCTCTGTGCCGCCTGTGCTTCTCTGTCCGTGATTTGGCAGCGACCAAGACACAGAAAGCCGTTCCATTTGTTGGCGGCCCTCGCTGACTCGCGTTCCCGGAATCCCGGAGTGTACGCGAGTCAGTCGTGTTCACTTCGTTTCGTTTCGTGTCGTGTCGTGTCGTGTGGCAACGATTATGCCGGATGATCGCCGGAGCTCCGAGACCGTGTTTACAAGCGCGAACGACCGGACTTTTTATTCGCGACGAGACGCGACAAACATCGTGCCGATGTAATCGGATGAGTTTAAGATGTAATTAATAAACTGCCTCGTTAAATAAAATTCCACGCCCCGTGACAAGCACAGCTGCTAATGATCACCGTCGAGATAAAGGATCACAATAACGGCCGAGGATCACGCAGCCACGACACGGAGAACACGGCGCCCGATTTTCGAGACACCGGGAATCGTGTGTTTTCGTTCGGCTATTAGGCTTCCGAATCGAAATCACTGTTTCTGATTTTTTTCATTAGTCAGCTCTCTTGATTCTTTAGAAAATATCTTGTTTATTTTTCTAATTATTTCAAACTGCGATACGTAACGTAGTTTTCCGACGATTTCGCCGATTTCTAGAGACCGTTCTGATACGTGTACTGTGAATTTTGATTTGATTCGGTTTACTTGAAGAAGTAAACCTCGTCATAAATTTGAGAGAGTTTACTTGTATACCGAACTTTCTTTTTCTCGGACCACTGTTGGAACAGGGAAGGTTTTGTAAAGTACATAATCCCAGGTTCTTCTCAAAATTAAATTTCTCCAAAAACTGTGATTGTGAAGAACAGGAGGTCTGTTATTTTACTGTTCATTCTAAATCTATTATGTAGCTCTGAGAAATTAGTTGTCGAAGCAGAAAATCGATGTCGAACAGCATTGAATAACGAGAAGGTAGCGTTCAGGCGTTCAGAAAGAGGTGAGGGTCACGAAAACCGCTGCTATAGGTATTCGAAAAAATTTGCTAGACCGTCGTTAGTTTCTGTGGCAAACTGCGTGGGTGGAGGAGTGCTCAGAGCTAAGGACAACTCCTAAGCCTTTCCGATCGTGTTCTTTATATCGTTCTTGGCCGCAAGAAAACAGCTTTTGCGCAACTAATATTTTCCGTGTCGGTGATTTGTCGCGCTCCTCGGTCGGATTGAATCTGAGATGGTTGATTGATCGTCACCTCCCTTGACACCTCGTTAAGGCGACACTTTCGAGACGCCGTTCTGCGACCGGTTCTCCTTCCTTGGCGAATATGCTGAATTTTCGACGACACCTTCCGGATCCTCAACTATGACAGCCTCTCCGAGATGGCTTTATGCGGAATTCTCGCGCATAAACTCGATAATCTCGATACCTGCCGCCTGATCGAATATTAACGCGTTCGTGCCACTGCAAAAAGTATCTCACGACGACGAACCATAATAACTAGATTTTTATGCAGAATAAAAACTGCTGGCGTCAATTGTAAGAAACAGTAAACATATGGATCTATCCTTTCTTCGTTTAATAAGCTGAAGGCAATATATTGGCATTCTTTGATTCTTTTAATGTTGCTTCAAGAGACTTGAGCTTGACTAATATTTATTTAGCAAATGAGATCGGATATGTGTCCTTTCCAGTCTATCTGGTTAGCTTCCAAAAAGATCTAGTGTGAATCAATTTCGTGAGACGAATATTTTTCACTTAATTCCAGCTGTTTCATAGAAACGGCCCACCGTGGCGTCAGACTAATTAATAAAGCCGATCGGCGCGTAATTTTACGGTATCGTTCGTCGACGCATTAATCAGTCTGTGGGTCGATTATCGAGTCACCCCCTTCGAACCCGCGCTTCAAAGAAACGGCCCGTGTTATCAATTAGAGTTCCGAGAGAGATCACGGTGCACGTAACGAAATTAATCTCCCCTTAATTAATGGCGTTAAGGCGCATCCAGCCGTGGGGGCAGTACGAGTTTCCTGATTAAGACGATACGCGTTCTTGGAAGCGGCATCGAAACCGCCGGGAAAGGAGTGCCACGCACTTGCCGACACACTTTATTGAAATCTTGTACAATTAAGACCGCCGTCTACTCGTCGCGGACATTAATTATAGAGAATCGCGGGAGCTCTGCTCGGATCGAAAACAATTTTACAAACACGTTCGCGGAACGATCATCGCCGTATCGTTTGACTTCTAGCTCTCCGGCACGCTCGAAATAAATAGAATCGATTCCTCGAAGTCCCTGCAGCCTCCATTTCATCCTATTTTTCTCCGAGTAATGTTGGATCTCCCGCATATTCGAACCAGCTATTCGGTTTTAAATAACACGAATAACGCGGTATCTCGTCGTGGATGCTCGTGAAAATATCCACGAATCGATGTATTCAGAAACGGAGCGAGCAGAAAGGGCGCAGACTCTCTTTCATTCAGCATGTCGCGTTGCAATACATATATTCATCAACCGTTCGTCTGAGGGATGTATTGTTTAACAGGATGAAAGAGAATTATTTGATACGGCATTCAAAACAGATACAGCGATTATTTAGTAGGCGAATTAAGGACAGTGCAACACTTTTTGCTGCATTCTTAACTGACTCTTCATATTGTCGTTCTATGTATAGAGTTTGTAGTTAAATCATGCGGTCAATATTAGTCGGTTAGATCCAGATTGAACGAGTTTAAATATAACATCGATTATTTAGTTCTCTATTATCCGAGCAGTTCCAACAAATGAAGAGCTCAACTAAAAATACATGATTGATTGTGCCTGCAACTCGGTGAGAATTTAATTGAGCATCCCAGTTAAGTAATAGTTCTACTATCCCAACACTTGTGTGATTCTATCGTACAGGTTTCGCACTCTAAATTAATCCTTTTGTAGACCATATTCACCATGTTGCAGATCTTACTCACCCTTCTAAAATTCAAATTCGCTCTTTTGCAAATCCAATTCTCATTTCGGCCATTGTCGACGTGCTGTGCGTCGCAGAGACCGTTCAGACAAAAAGATCCTTCCTGTCTGAAAAATTCTGCGTAATGTCTCCATTTATGCCGCGGTTTCCAGCACGATAGAAAGGCGACGCTCTAGAAATGGGATAAAAGTGGCTCATTACGCAACGAGACGCGACTAAAACGCGTCGGTTTCCGCGCGGGCCGAGTCGGGCCGGTCCTTGGACGCGTTTCCAACGTGTCCGTCGCGCGTCACGGCAAATACATATCGACGTTTCAACGGAAATGAGAAACGCCTGGGCCGGTATGTCGGCTGCTTTTCCTCGCCGGTTTACCGAGAATACGTAATTACACGGCACACACGCCGCTTACACGCGTTCCCGGGGTTGCACATACCGGGTGTCGGGCCGTCCGAACGCTGACGAAAAAACAGGCCGGCCGTTACGAGATTAATCCTTAAACGGCGGTCGATCGTTTTTACTTTCGTGAGATTCACAGGTGTCCCACGGAGGAAAAGCCGTCTCGCTTATTCGACCGGTGTGTGTAATTGTCAGCTGTCCGTCCCGCCGCTTATTTCACGCTCCCTGTACCGACCGGTTTCCCTCGGACCTCGCCATTTTTCCGCTTGCACAGAATCGAGATCCTTCTCGAGCCTGGATCGAGCCCTACGGGGCCTCGTCCTCGTGATCGTTCGATCTCGATCCACTTAGCTGTTTCTGCCTCGTCAACGAAATCGATTTACCCGCCGAAAATCGAATCATGGTGTCTCGCGTGACGTGGATGTCTTCTAGGCACTTGATTCGTGTACTGTATGGCGACGGGAAGATGGTATAGTGGATGAACGTGGCTTTGATTGGTCTTCAATAGTACCCACGATTTTTGGAACACAGCGGCTTCAGCTCCAATCACGTGTTTCTTTGATTATTTTCTGAAACTATTGCATCTACTGAAGGAATATGGAAGGGGGATGGGTGAACGGTCTCAAATCTGATTAGCGTCCATTAGAACCTAGAGTCTAATAACTCTATCATTGCATGAAGTCCATTAGCCCCATCGCTGTCTATAATAACTCTATGATTGTTTAGTGTCCATTAGACCCACTACCATCTCGATCTAATACCCCCATCATTGTCTAGAGCAGTGGTTCTTAAACTATGTACTCTGCCCCCCCCCCCCTCTTGAACAATTGTTTCGCGGACCTCATTCCAACCCTAGGCATTTTACGTAGTTCTTGAGACTTAATTTGAAACATGAAAATGTGAAATCATGAAACATTTTGAACATAAAAATGATTTGAATGACCTTTTTCTTTTTTTTTAGCAAAAATATCTGTTGATGCCGAAATTGTTTCGCTGACCCCCGGTAAAGGCTACGAGGACCCTCGCGGACCACAGTTTAAGAACCACTGTGTTGGTCTAGAGTCCTCCACCATCTCCTACTTATCCTAGAAACGATGTTTTAGAGTAATATTAAAATCTATCAAAAAGAGAGACAGATTAGAAAGAACAAATTGGAACAAGAAGAGACAGACGGGGATTAAAGATCTCCAAATGTCAATCTGTATTTCATCAAATCCAACCACAGTGCTTCCGTTCGCAACCGTGTTGACAACACTATACTTACATACTACCGCTCACAGTCGTACAGTCCCGCGCACACCTATCACGCTATCGTAACGCTACGCTAATCGCGTTACATCATCGCGTTTCTCGGAAAAATGTCAGTAGAACGTCGCGCCGGCTGATAGAGTCGAGTCGAGGCCAACGCGCCGCGCTACGACACGACACGACACGACTCGACGCTCCTTTACAAGACGGTGAAGAGAGTCACTCTCCGTGGAAGTCGATTAAATCGTTTGTAATGGTGATTCGTGGGGAAGAAAGTGTCCCAACGGGTCTCTCCCAGGAGGTATATATCCTCTCGAAAACACGCCGTCCGATTCGGATCGCGTACACCAAACAGACACTTGTTGCTCTTGTCAAAGCCGGCAGACGCGGCCGGATCTCTTCATGAATTTCTCGCCGAGATTTAATCCTCACGAAGTCTCGCGAGGTGTCTGTCCCTTCCTCGACCGATTGACCAACAGATCAGCTGTTGTACGCGGCAAAGATCGGACACATCGCAAGTAGGGCTTGGTTAAATTTACCAGAACCAGCCCCACCCTCTTCCCAACACCCAGCGTCTTGAGCTAGGTAAACTATATCTTACATCTGGAAATTCAGAAAATTATGATGTTTTGGGGACATGTACCGTACCCGAAGGTATTACGCGATTTTCAATGACATCATAGGAAGGGTAGAGTGGGAGACAGGTCTTAATCTGGCGATACAGGGTCCGGAGTCCCGAAAACAATTTAACAATTGTTGAAGCCAGCCCTTGATGGTTGACGGTTGCGAAAACGGATCCTGGATTTTCATTGGATGACACCGAATTTTCTGCTCGGTAAGAGGACGCGGCCAAGGTGGGCGTCTTCGGGCGGACTTAATTAAGTTGGCAAGTCCATTAACGGGGAAGGATTTTCTCTTGGCCTGCGGTTTCTTTGACTCCGTGCTCAGGCTTCTGCCGGCTCCGTCGCCCCGGCAAATATCCGCTGATTACTTTGCAACCCGTTCGGTCTCGCAGACTAAGCGCCTTTCGCGGAATTTCGTCGCGGCCATACTATCGCTGCCTCGCATCGAGCCGAGATAAGGATTTATCGGGGCCAGGATTCGGGGATTCTCTCGAACCATAGTGTCGGGTGCATCGGTTTCGCATCGATTCCCGGCTAATTACGCGCCAGGGCTTACGGGGGATTTCCGGTGAATTAGTCGAAGAAAGCGACGCGGGATGCGGACGAGAAAATCCACGAATTTATCGCCAACCGGAAATTGCAGCAATGGATAAGAATAAAACTATCAACTTTCATGTTGGTATTTAAATATTGGATAGAAGTGATTCTATGTAGATGTCTATTGTAGAAGAAAGTAGGCATATTAAAATCACTAAACAAGTATTAACTACGCCTGGATATGCCATGTATTCTTTTCTATATCCTACAGTCTTCACCTGAAACATTTTTTCGTATGACCGATAATTTTCCAGTAATGGAATATGTCCAGAAAACTAGCTTTTGAACGCACTGTGCAGCGCGCCGCGCTGTTCCGATCGCAACGGAAGCTCAACGATGCTAAAGTCTAGGACGAAGGGAACTATCGATGTTCGCAACTTCACGGAGTTCCGGTTTCCGAGTAGATAATGATTTGCTCTGCGCGAATTCTCGAGAGTATGGTTGGGATTCTCGCGAGAGTGTACGCACATGGTTGGATTCTGGTGTATTGTATCCACACGAGTGGAGGAGCAAACATATCGATGATAGTATTGTGTGATATCCGGGCAATATAAGTGAAGATGTTTGTAGTAGCTGTAGTTATTATTTATATTCTACGTGTAGACCTTCTCTTAGAAATGGCACTCAGGAAATTAAATTTGTGAACACTGATTTCGACAGACAACTTCTTTTTTAAATTAAATGTCTGTTTTTTCGTTCATAAAGCTTCCAGATAAGATGAGGATACAGAGGTGCGAGGTAATCTTCACGAGCCGATGAGTTCTATTAGGTCTTTCAACGACAACTTGCTTAGAACATTATCCAACACTTTCTTCACTAATTCCCCACTTTTTTCCGATATCTCCTTTGGGTAGTCTCGGAGAATCTGTGGCACCAGATCGGATACTATCCTGCTGATCATCTGCGATATTTCTTCGTCGTTGAGCAAGCCGGTGGCGGTAAACTGTAACGTTCAAGATGGTTGATGATAATGATCCATAGAACAATTTCTTCGACAATACGACGAACAGAAAAGACACAAGATTTATCAATAGCAACTGCTTCTGTAAACTTGTAAACTAGATTTCGGATTTTATGCGTTTATGGCAAAAACGAGTTTTAGTGCAATTTAAAACAGTAAAAACAATGTGCTGTTTTCACCTTATTAGGACTATTAAAGAAGAAACGAAAGGTCTACGTAGTTACTGTTTCTTGCAATTGGCGCCAAGAATTTCTAGTTTGCATAAAAACGCGCAGTCTATTTACTCATTACACCTGGTAGGCTCTAACAACGTATTGTTTATTTTAAAAAGTCAATACACAGTATTCAATAAGAATACTAACATAGTAATTGATTTGCTGCATTTTTGCACCCTATTTTGGGAGCCCACTTAGGGGTTGATAACTAACACTTACCTCCAATTTCCCCAGTTGAATTCCCATCTTGATTTCCTTCACAAACAGCTTGTCGTCTGCGTTCATACTAAGTTTCGCGTCCGCAGATACTCTTAAATCCTTCAGTATAGCTCTGAATATTAAAAAGACACGATTTCATTAATTTTCATTCAACCGATAATCACTCGAGTCTTCCTTATCGCTAGATTGTAAGGGTTGCACAGATCTGTGGCTGGAAACCTTTTTATCGAGCTCAGGCAACTCTGTTTTAGCAACGCTAGGGAACGGAATGATCGACAGAGAATCATGTACTCGTCGGCAAACAAGTTTCCTTCGGCATTGATACGAGTTTCGTCATATCACTCGGAGATAACGTTACATTGATAAAAATAATGCTTCTCGTTTGGTAACTTGGAAATATTACTCGTAAAATATGTTAATCGAGGTATCACGTTGATTTATTGAGAAGCCGTCAATTGTCGGATTGAAATCTTTTATCATTCAATAGATGAAGAAGCGTTGAACAAGTCATGCAACTTACAGGATAGCTCCTGTCCCATTGAACGCAATTGGAGGAGATTGGATTCTCGCCTTTATCAGCTCGTACATGGTGAATAAATCGATGTTTTTCCAGGTCAAATCGATGTTCGCTTTAAGTCCAATTAATTTAAAATCGCCTTTATTTACAACGAAGTCTGCCAAACCGAGCACTCGCAGATTGTCCAACGCAGCCTGTAGTCTGTTATTGCAAATCGAACACACATTTTGTCAAAAACACTGGCCAACAATAAACGCAAAACTGCAAGTGCTTTCTCAACGTACACCTTAATCCTCATATTTTCATATCCTCATAATCTTCAAGGTGGAAAATTCACCTATTTACTGTACTTGTTTCTTAAAAACGCGACGCTACAAATGAAACATAATTTATTGTTTCGACATTTTCTCAAGAAAATATTTCTATAACTTCACGAATTGTACAAGCATCAATCTGACATCCGTCATTTCGACGGGCTCGGTGATTCAAGCGTGAGGAGTAAAGTGTAGTCGAGTTGAAATCGGAAATGGAAGGTGTTCGTACATGATGCCTGTTTTCTGGTTGTTTATGTTCAATTCCAGATGATCCTTTTTGAGTGGGTCCAGGATAGGGATTTTGGGTTTATCGTTGCCAGTCTTCATCCATGCCTTCAGCTTCTCGAGGAAACCGACCAGCTGGCCACCGTCCTCGTCGGGAATGTCGGGAATGTCGGGATGCGATCCCCCCGCGATCGGCTCTGAAACGACAAAACAGTCGCTTTTCACTCGCTCCGAAGTTCCGATTGAATTCGAAATCGAATTACCGAGCAATCCGCTCGAATTCGTCGGAGTTTGAAAATTGATGTGCCACTCACCCTCCAGCAGCTCCAAACCCGTACTGTACGCACCGCACGAGACCGCGAGCACGGCCAACACCAACACCAACACACGCATTTTTTCTGAAAATCAAAACTCGTCGTTCAGCACCCCAATTTTTTATTTTCCATGCAAATCTGAAGGCCGGTCATAATAATCTTTTTTTTCGCGTTCCGGAATGTGTTCTCTTTTTGTTCAATCGAACGATAAGTGGTGAAAGAGAAACGGAAATAGAAACGAGACATTTCACATGCGACACCGTAGCGCTCGCATCGATTGCTCGCAGGCAAATTCAGATATGGGACCACAGCAGCGCAACGTTAGTTTAATTAAAAATCCACGGGTGGCATTTCGCCCCGAGACTCGCGGTTAATTGCGCGGAATCGGTCAGGCCGCGATTGTTTTTGACAGATTTCCGCCGCAGAGTTTCACTGACTTTTCCCGGCCCGGTCCGGCGTTGAACGCGTTCCGAACTCGTTCGGCCGAAAACGGAATTCATAGATCTCGTGACGTTTTCAGCCTGTACACGTACTACAAATTCCTCGTCTCTCTGCCGGAAACCCCGTAGAACACACGAACAAATTGCAAACAAAAAAGGAAGGATAAATAAAATCCGCGTATTTATCGCGCACGATCTCGAAACCTCTGCGCGCAGATACTCACACGATTTTTCGAATCTGCGACGTCCAACGAGTAATAAATCTCTAGCACTGGCCGACGCTGGGTAATTGTCTCTTATATAGGCGTCGGTATCGGTCACCTGAACTTTAGGATCCATAATCGGATGCTCGTTATCGGGAACGCTCAATCGTTCAATCAACGACTCGAAAAATTCGATTAGTCGAGGTCGGTTGACTATTTTGTATCTTTTCGGAGCTCATGCCTCTGCTGACGTGGAGAAGATAAATGGTCACGCTTCTTTTTCTATTCCAGCGAATACTTTTCGACGTTGTTCGCGACCTGACGCGGTTGATGGATTATCTTTGATGGTGCTGAATAGAGCATTAGGCTTCCTTTCGATTCATTCGGTCGTAGCTTGCTCTACCGTCTTATCTTTAATGTGGTTTAATTTGTTCCTGCTAGGACTACTTGTTGATGGAGCACTTCGTCTAGTCAGCTTCTTCTTTGATCTCCTCTCAGGTAGCTAAATTTATTTTCTTGTCGTTGAGTTGATCCTAATCGTGCTTTCTTCCCTTCTTTACAGTCATTAATCCTTAGCTCCTCTCAGAGTCTTACCTTTAACATGGTTTAATATGTTGTGCTTGAACTACATGTTGATGAAGCACTTCGTATAGTCAGCTTCTTTGATCTTCCCTCAGGTAGTAAATTTATTTTCTTGTGGTTGAAGTAATCATAATCATGGTTTCTTCCCTTTTTTACATTCATTAATTCGTAGCTTCTCTCAGGGGCTTACCTTTAACGTGGTTTCATGTACGTTATTAAATTTGCCAAGGAAAGAAAGAGACGTTTTTCATAACTCTTTCCAATATTAATACTCAACCAAGTTAGTAACTCAATCAAGGTCAGCAGCAGAGGTTGCCCCACGATCTCCCAGCATTCTTCGCAGCGTCTCAGCATCGAGCAAACCGAGTCGATAGCTGTATAAATGGAAGATGCTCTTAAAAAAGTCAAATTTCCAATACCGTCGTGTCGGACGGCAAATATTTTTGTGCTACGGCGTAATATAATATAGTACGATTAAACTGCAGGTCATTACACGAAATAAAAATTGTTTTCATCTGTCACAACAAAACACGAGCTACTTAAAAATTTCTTTCGTTAATCATCTTATCAGATTGAAAATATTTATATCGACGCTATTATATTATATCATAATATGCATTTTCTGTGGCAGCGAATGTACATTAAATGTATTCAGAATTGCTTGAAAAAACCGTACAATTACTACAATTACTACCAGGAGAGATACGAATTTTTTGAACAATTTTTTGATCGCGTCATACGAATGTCCGCTGTGCTCAATTTTGTTTTCGCTGCTTTTCCAGCGTGTTATTTCCAATTTCACAGTTCGCGAAGAACGGCGCGGCAATAAAATCATTTCGCAGTTCGATTGGCCAGGAAAAAACATTCGAAATTTTTACCGCGAACGCGTGTCGAGTGGCACTCGACTGACAGTGTACAATTGCAAGGAGACCCTGCGCATTGGTTACACGGTTCATTTTCATTTTGCCTCAATTTTTCACGTTGGTAACCTTGAACGAGTCGCTGGGAGACCCGCGCGGCACGTGTACCACTCCATTGTTGAATTCAATCAGAATTTTCCAAGTTTCAAATCCGTTCTTTGAATTTGTTTTTCCGGGAAAGCACGCACACGATTTTCGCAATAAACGTTACCGCAATTCCGCGCAATTAACCGACTCGTCCGGCCACTGTCGTGTACACACCGGAAGCTTTATTCGCCCTTAAATAAATAAATATATCAGAGTCGATCGAATATCAATCGAGTATTAAATTGCACCGTGATTTCCGCTTTTAATTGTGTTTACCGTTCCGACCTGTTGTTATTTCGAATTTCAATGTAAAATCCGAATTAACTATGAGACCCGACCGATTTAGCGGTGCAGAAATTCTGCGCAATCGCGTTACGAAAATTCACGAAAAAGAATTCTGAGCCGGACAATAAGGACTGAATAATACCACGCTTTAAAAAGCGCCCTGGGAATTAAATTAACACGCTCTCCGCCGGACGGTTTCCACGAGATTTTTAATTCGCGAGATTTTTAAATGAACTTATTAGGGGTTTCTGCAAATCGCGAGCAATTAATTTCCTGTGTTTCCGTTCGTTGTATTCCGTGGCTTCGTGCGCGTTAATTTATTCTAAACGATATGCGCTTCTGTTATTAAAGTGAATAATAATGTGAGAATTTCACGTTATACAAGCTAAATGAACTCGTTAAATTTTTTACAAATCGCGAACAATTTATTTCCAGCGTGTGGTTTCCATGCATTGTGCGTTGCAGCTTCGTACGCTAGAGGATATGTGCACAGATTATTAAAGTGAATAATAACAATAATAAATGTGCTGTGCACTTTTAGGGGTTCATTCTGTTTGTCGCTGAACGACATTGCTTTTGTAGTGAATTGGCTTCCGGTTCTATTGTCTTCTCGGTCCTTTGTCGATGTATATTGCTTCTTTGCGTTTTCGAGCGAATTTATTTTCGCTACTTTCGTTGAACTGGGGAAAAACCTTGTTAATTATCCGCCTGTAATTCTTGTTCCTTCTAATTGGCAACTTTCAAAATTTGCTACTAATTTATTAGAATTAAATTTATTTCTTCCCATAATTGGAATAAAAATTGCAAATTATTAAGAATAAAGTTCAAGAATGTGTACACAAAATGTCGCAATACATAGTTTGATATAAGCCTCGAGCGTCGTTCAGTAATTTCATTAATTTCATTATGGTAGCTATCAGCTATTGTTTCAATGAAATAATAACAAACGCGATAAACAAATACGAAAGGGAATAAAGTGAAGGTAGAATGGAGATTTGCAGAACAAAAATACAGAGACAAGGGATTTTTTATTTTTGCGTTTTGTTTCCTCGGTTTTGTTGCTACTCTCGTGGTAGAATATTGACAATACTAATCAAAAATATTAGCACACGGTGCTCCGGTTTTATAACTCGATAGCCTGGCTTTTACAGCGTTCCGCAAACAGTCATGCATTTAATCGTTGTAGCAATAACGTTATTAATCAATTACCCGGGTCGAGGATCGATTTTCTGTGTGTCGCGGCCGCCGCGTTTTAAACCGTACACCGAGACACTCGTGCAAGATTTAAAATTTATTTACTCGCTCATTCCGTGTATATTTAACACCGATCTCGATGCAAAAAACATACGGTGTACTTACAATTAAAACACGAGTGTTCGCGCGATTTAACAGCTCGATTTGTCCGTTTCTTTCCGCCATTCTCGCTTTGCACGCTCGTTCTACATTTGCATTTAACAAACTGGCTGTTACCGGTAAACAAATCGTACTGTAAATACACTGTTGACTGATTCTTTCAGTTCGAAATTCGGAACGCAGATCTTCTTTTTTCACTTTTGTGTACCGACCCTCGTTTTACATTTCACAAATTTATAATTTCACAATTATGCTACAAATAAAAAATATTCATTCGACAGGGAAATCATAAGAACTCTAAAGAATTCATTTTTGTGCACAAGTCTGAATTTAGCATCTCAGAAAATATCTAGGGTAAACTGCACTTGCTGGCACTGCAGTAGTTACTGGCACTTTTGATTTAAACGGCAAATATTAAGAATTCCTGGTGTAGAAAATCATTTTTTTATTGCTTCGTATTTATATTGGGTTGGCAAGAAAGTAATTACGGCATTTTAAGGTGAAATAGAGCCCAATTTTTTTATTCAAGCTATGAGCTTTTATGAGAAAATATTTTATTGATTAAAGTTCATCGCTTGAATAAAGAAATTCGGTTTAATTCACATTAAAATACTACAAATTGCATTCTTGCCAACCCAATAATTCAAAGCGTGGTTGTAAGTTTTCATAACAGAGTTCCACATATGACTGTTAGCAAATGTGCCAATGACTGTACTATTTGTCTTACGATTTTTATTTACTGAATATATTTTAAATAAAACATTCATGTCTCGTAAAACTGTTTGATTTTGCTGAAAAATCGCTATTAGCACATAATAATATAAAGTTAAGCTCGTTTAAACATTTTAAATTCGATTACAAGATTTGACGTGGTAATAATCTAATAATAAAAAGTAAACGTTATTGCCCAACTCCTCAACTTCAAAATCCTAACTTCCCATTACGAAACTTTACAACGAAAAAATTGTTTCATTATAATAAACGTTGTATTTGTTTTGTAGGTATAATGAAACAAGCTCCTTCGATTTCACGCGACTGGTGATGGGCATCGACGTGTTAAAACGTCCTCAAAACATAAAAAGATCAATGTTGCTCCACTCTCCGCGGTGAAAAACGCGATAAACAGTCGATTGTACAGTCCCAAGGTAACATTCGGTTATCTCTCGGAACGCGGACCGAGAGACGAGTAATCAAATTCGAAGAAATAATTGCGTCAGCGGGATATGACAGTGAACGTGACAAAGGTTCGACGGAGCGGCGTCGAAATTTCGGTTTTGGCATCGGTTTTTCTGTCCGGTGGTCCCTAACGAGCTTGGGACACACGCGACTGCCACTGGTAATTATCTAAACGCGAACGGGAGCGTGAATTTCCATAAATCCGAAACGGCTATTTTAGGTGGCCATGAAATTCGCGCGGTATCGACCGGCATGGCGTAAATGCACGGTTATTGGAAGCCGGAGACGGGAGGCCGTGAGCCGGCGAGCAAACAATCGATAGTATCGATTCGATATCTACCGGTAAATCGGTGCTGGCAATCTCGGCTGGGAATCGGGGCCCAGGATGCACGGGCAGGAACCTAGGATTTCGAGTATTGTGGAATTTTTTGATGGGCTCTCGCAGTCTAACCCTTTATTTGATGGATATAAAATTGATATAATACCTCGTGCGATACTTAAATGTATAGTAATTTATTAGATACCAACATATGTAATAATGTAAATAATATTTCAAATAATGGTACAACAATTTTTGTGATGACTCTGAGTCACCCCACGACTGCGGGGCCCATGGAAATCACCGACTCATATTTCTCGGACACGGTTTTCCCCGACAACATTTCTCCGACTCCAGATTTGTCCGACAATAGCTTTGGCCGACAACGCCTTTAACCGACAACGAATTTGATTGACAACGATTTTGACCGACAACGAATTTGATCCACAACGACTTGAGACAGAGTATGATAATATTGTATGATAATACATATGATAATACTGTATGATAATACATACTGTGGTCGTCTTAAATTGTTGTGGATCAAATTCGTTGTTGGTCAAAGTCGTTGTCGATCAAATTCGTTGTCGGCCAAAGCTATTGTCGGACAAATCTGGAGTCGGAGAAATGTTGTCGGTGAAAACCATGTCGGAGAAATCTGTGTCGGTGATTTCCATGGCACCCTCGACTGCTAAGTGTTGAGTTCTAACCGGAGCTGATCGAGGGACGTTCTCGAAAGCCGTAGAACTTATTAAACATTTTTGCCAACTTAGAATAATTCCATTCTATACGATTTTCTTCATTCGATGGATATGAACTTGATATATTACCACATACAATGAGTAAGTGATGAGATACCAACATATTTAATAATGTAAATAACATTTCAAATAATGGTACAGCAATTTTTAGTGATGAGTTCTCGAAAGTAAAAGCTCTTATTTGCATAGAACTTTTAAAATAACGTTAAACCTACGACAGATGAATCACTGGTTATTTTGCACGTATTGAAATTTATAAGACGATTTCTAAGAAAAATTATTGAATAAATTTCATTATTGAAGCACAAATGTAAATAGTAATGTCTTATGCAGTAAACATCGTGTACAGATTCCTTGATTTTGTTCCAGCCCACATCTCCACACGTGCCGCAGCCATTACAATCCATCAAACACAAAAAACAACAAAATGTAAAAAAACCACGTAGGTCTCGAAAGGCGACTTCGTATCGGAAGACAGACTAACGAGCTCGTGGGACACGCATCGAGCTTCGAGTTTCGAGGGTCGCGGGAGCTTCGAGTGCTGGAGGAAGTAGTAGAGTTGCGTGGTGCTCGTCTTGTACCATCAACCCATCCGCCCATCAGGTTCCGATGCTGGTCGTGTTCGGAAAAAGAGAAAAGAATTACGACTACAACTGTAAGTTGGAGGATGACTATGATGAAGTATAATGACGTAAGGTAGCCTGAGGAAGTAGAAGAGTGTGTTAGTATAACACTTTATTACGCAGAATTTATTGTTTCGTCCGAATTCGAGAAATAACATTCGGCATTCCATTTAGAAAACTGAAGGTGACCCTCGTATCTCGCTGAAAAAGCAAACTGCCGAAAACTAGATTAGAGCAGTGTATGCTCCCCCGGAAACCATGCAACAATTGTTTGAAAAATTTCTTCGTACAACAAATAAGTTATGAATTATTTGAAATCCTGTTACAAGACTCACCCTATGTACTAGTTGAAGGCAAAATTAAATGAACACTCTTTAAATACTAATTATAATAATTATAACAAGTTATTAGTTTGTAAAGGGTGTCTTAATTTCGTGCTCGACACTGTAATTTGCTCGTTTGAACAAACCCTCTGGAAAGAATCGGTTTCTCTCAGGTTCCAATACTGGTTGGGAAAAGGAGAAAAAGAGATCGGTGGTCGGGTTGGCAGCGAGGTGACGACTACAACGACGACTATGAGGACGACGACGACGATGAAGTCTGATGGTGCGGGGGTGCAAGGTAACCGGAGGGGTCGGCGGATGATAGCGCGAGAAACAGAAGAACGAAGACGGCGAGGCGAACGAGAGACAGAAGGCGAACGGTGGTAGGGGAGTTTCCGAGCGAGATGGAGAGTGAAAGAGCGGAGAGAGAGAAGAGAGCGAGAGAGCACAACAGCGAGATGGAGGAAGCGAGAGAGAGTGAGACAGCGAAGGAGAGCAGGGGTTGCTCGAGGGGTGAGAGCGAGAGGGTTGAGTGGGGTGAAGCTGAGAGGGGATGCCAGGCCAGTTTACCCTTACTAGCCGCGGCTCGACTCGTCAGTGCGGCCTGAACGGTTAACCGGCCTACTTCTCTTTCGCACGCTTTTGCCTCGAGACGTCATCTCGTTTCTCTCGCGATTTGCGTTGTCGAGGTGCCTCGTCTTCGTCGTTAGCGCCCGTGGTTCCTGGATCCATCGTCGTCTCCGGTGTCCCCTTCATCCCTTAAAATAGAGAGAGAGAGAGGGATATCCAGCGAGAGGGAGCAAAGCTGCTGGTAGGGAGAGAGAGAAGAGACAGAGAGTGTGCCAGGTGAGGAGGACCCGGAGAAAGAGAGGCGGCTGTGTCTCTCCCGGTGTGTGCTGCCCGATAACAAGCCTCGATACCGATGAAGAGCATCCGTTGAACGCCAAGCCAAGCCACGCCAGCAGGAAAGAGGCAAAGGCCAGAGTCAGGGTCGTGGCAACCCGAGCGAGAGCAGACTGACACAGCCGGACCAACAAGCTACAGAGGGTCTACCTGTCCGGCTAAATCAGGTCCACCTTGAGCTGGACAGCGGAGCCAGCTGGTGCTCTGGCTACCCAGGAAATTCGTAAGTGATCACTCTCTTTCCCCGGCTGATCGATCTCCTTTCTCGTGCTCTCTCGCGATCGAATCGCTAGACAGTATAGTGTGTGCCCGTACTATTGGTTTCGAGGGTTGAATCGCTGAGAGGAGAAGGATCCTTGCAGCAGGCTTTTTTTCTTGGTAGATCTAGGATCTTAGATATGGTTTGTTGGAAAGGATCGGGCTGGTACCGGATTCCACCGCACCACGCGTCACTTCCGGCCGGCGTCCTCGTCTTAGGCGGTCTCAGCCTCGTGCGAGGCTACCCCTAACTGTGCGCTGATCAGATTATGCTGGTTTTCTTTTCTGGGTGTTGCAGAGTTGGGTAGCTTGAGCTCGCGATTGGTGAACGGGCAAGTGGTTTAGGGAGATGGGATCTGATGTGGGTTTGTAGTGGTGCAGTTGGCTGATGGGGTGCTGGGTTTTTGTTCTGTGTTGTCTTTTTCAGAGTCTAGGGACCGTTCAAAATTGTATGCTATACGATTTTGTGTAGAAATTCATTTCTGTTAGGATATCAGGTTTTCCTATGCCTAAAGTTTGTGAGGATCTGAAGGATCGAAAGAGCAACTGTTGTGAAAAATTTTTGAACTATTGTTTAGTAGCCAGCGTGTATACAATTAATTGTTGTCGAATTTATTGTGGAATCTTTCTGTCGCATTTTTTAGAATTGTGTCTGTCTTTGTTTAATATTATTATAAACAAGTTGAATTGGTCCGTGATTCGACGTGGTCGTAGTTCCATCGTGGTTTCAATGCTACCATGTGAACTTGATTCCGAAAATTGAGTTGTTACGCTTTTAAAGTCCACTTTAGAAGTCCACTTAACCCTCGATTGGGTGCAATAGGAGAAGTCACGAGTTCAGGCGCCGTGCATCTATCAGATTCAAAAATGAAAACTCTTTAATTGAGACGGAACGGTTCTTGCACCTGTGCATTTCTATCCCAGAATGCAAAATCGTTTCACTGGATAAAAACGCATGTTCCAATAAATGTGTAATCCTTTCAAAAATAATTAAGGATTTAAAATTAATTTATATAGGATTTAAAATTAATTTACACGGTCCACATTTAGCAGTAGAAAAGTAGTTCAAGCAGTCTACATTCAGACTTGGAAAATTAATTTAAACAGTCGACGCTTGGTAATAGAAAATCCATTTACTAAGTGTTCTAAACGTTCCTTTAATATCGTTGATCTTCTCGCTACGCTTGTCTGAAATCAAGGAGCAATTGAAAATTAATTTCGGAAGTCTACATTCAGCGATCTAAAAATAAATTATACAGTCTGCATTTAATTGAAAATTAGATCGGAGAGTCTAACTTTAGCAATATAAAATTCAAATAATCTATGCACTCTAGTGAAAGAAAATTAGTTTAGACGGTCTATATTTAAGGTCTATATATACTAAAAATTAGAAAGTCCACTTAACCAGACGTTTCTGTAACATCGCTAATCTCATTTACTTTCGTCGTCCAACAGCAAATCTGTCAAATCAATTGCATCTCATTAAAAAAATTCAAACTTAATATCTGCAAAGCTGTTAGAAACAAGAATGCAATTTGGTGCATTTTTGCATATCTCTAGCTGCAAATTTTGCCGAATAAATTGTAGCTGGTTGAAACAACAAAGTTTAATATCTGCATAATCGTTTAAAAAAGAATCTCGCTAATTTTTAACCGTGTCAGTGCCAGAGAATATCGTCATTGAAACGAAGAACAAATTTCTCCGAAACATACAGACCGCGTTTCATTTTCCGGAATCGAATTCGTTGCAGACGTGACTCGCACACACGCATGATTCCGATCCGCAGCGCGGCTGGAGATGTCGTGTGAACAGGTTAACGGGTGCAGCAATTATTTTGCGAATGGCAGAACGAGCGTGCAACGCGTTTTCGACGATCGTTCATCGGCGTCAAATGAAAACGGTGGAACAGCAGCAGCCGTGCTTTATCGCGCGGCTGGAAAACGATCGTGCAGAATGTTGCTGCGCGAACGGTGCCGTACACACCGAAATGATAAATAACGATAACTCGATTTCGTCGGCAACAAGTTACCGAAACCGACGTAAAACATCGAAGAAACGAGGTCCGACGTAAATATTCGCGTGCAAGTGCGACGCAGCCAGAATCCGCGACGGATCGATCGAATTTCTGGCGACCCGATGACTCCCGAGTAATTAATTCACCGGTTTTTATAGCGTGTCTAATTATGCGGAGTTCGACGAAGTTATTTAGGAGCATCGATAAGCAATCGATTATTTTTAGCTGCGCTCTCGCTGTATGTGTGGTGCTCTTGTTTCACTGAAACTCCCGGGGAACCTTGGCTGCCGAGCGAGCGCGCGGCTCTGTTTGGTGACACTCTGCGACACACATCGAAAAGTTGCATCTCTTTTTTTGTTGTTTTCCTTCTATATATAATGTAAGCACGATTTTCCTCCACGATGCCATTGCGCTCGCGGCGAACGCCGCGCTTCACCTCCGGAAAAAGTTTCACACCGCAGCGGAGGAGAATACACTGTGGATCGATATAGTTTTTCGTTGCTAGTTAATTATTTTTAAGCAGCTAAAAATAACGGACTCGTTGCGCGAGGCGGATGTGCAAACGATTCTTCCCGGAGAACAACGAGCTCGCCGAATTTCGCGAAACCTGCCGACAAATTCAGCCGAAACAATCGGGCGCAATCAACTCTGGAAAAGAAACAGGGAAAATTGGTGAAACAGTGTGCAGCACAATGACAATGACAAACTTCATTGCGGATATACGTATGTGCGAAATAAAAATTTTCTAAATTGAAGAACCTAGCAGATAATTGTGGGTTTTCATGGAAAATAAAATTGGAAGGTGGTTAATCATTTGTCGGACAATTATGAAATGATTGGATGTTCTTACTCTTCGCCAGGAAATTCTTTGCTATTTATTTTACCCATGTCCCTTTTTGTAAGAATAGAGCAGGCGGTCGTCTTTGGTTCACCATTACTGTGATCAATGTCCCAGCAGAGAGCACAAAGTCCCATTTAATCATCGCGGCTACAAATTAATTCCCCGAGGAGCGTCCTTGCCGCTTGGCGAAACGGGCCAGCAGGAACCCAGCAGTCGTATTTCATCTCTATAAAAATTCTTTCTATTTTCTCGCCTCTCATATTTTCTTTACAGCCGTGTGTTTCTTTACTGCCAACGTCCCTAGAAAGGCTGTACCCGTTAATAACCATTACCATCGTTATCAACAGCCCGCGTAAAAGTTTTAAAGTCTAGCCACTCTTCTCGGGGGCGAAGAATGCTCCTGCCGGCTCCACCCAGGAGAAGAGAAGCTGTGTTTATTATTTCATAAATCTGTAGCGCGGGATATTAAAGCACGGTACACGATGATAAAAGTAATACGAGACGAACCAAGCAAACATCCCGGGAGGCTTCTTCGGAGCAGCTTGTCCTTATTCTCTGATGTTCGGTTCTTCAAATTTCAATCTCCGCTCCGTTTACTATTTTAAGTTGTCGCGAGTTCTTGAGATTCGAAAAATGCGCTCACTCGAAAATTCTTATGCTATGGGTGTTTCCAGCTTTGGAGCTTCTGTCTTCAATTTTCTATTATTTCATTCTCTATATTTCTCCAATCCAAGATTTCGGAATTAAAAAATTACAAGCGGTTGTTCACTCGGAGATTTTATCAGTGAAGGTAGTTAGCAGATTTTCGAGGCCTCCATCTTCATCTTCTGAAGCGTAGTTTCAAAATAAAGGCGCTGAGGAATTCCTAACACTTCGATTTATGATTGCCTCCTTTTCTGTATTTATTCAGCTGCTCCAGATTTAAATATTGCGCGTGGAAATTTTGACAACAACAGTTGGCATACTTCAGAGGCTTCTATTTCCATTTAGTAACAAATCTGAGACGAAACGACTCGTTGCGCACGTGTCGCGTCTTCCGCGTTCCGGCGCCAAGATTTCGAAAAGGAGAAAAACGAACGGGAGTATTTTCTCCGACGAGCGTTAAAAAAAAAATGAAAAGGCGCAACCCGTTCGAGCCTAGGGACGCAGAGGATCGATTTCGACCGAAGAAGATCGTCCCGCAATAGTCCTATTAGTCCGCGTGAGTTACGGCGACAAAGCTACTGGATCAACGATAAGATCGGCGAACGGATATCGAGGAATATGTGGCACGGATTAACGCCGGCTAGGCCTGGCTGCCTGGCAGCCAGCTCTTCGCCGATAAATTTCGATAGGCTTAAGTCCGCTGGATGCACCGGAGATCGAGGATCGGATTTTCCTAGCCCGAGGTCGCCCGATAAATCTCTCTGCGTAGCCTCAGAACGGTGAAGGCCGCCGCCGCAGCCGCTTTCGAGCTTCAGGCTTCAAGCTTTGTCCCCTTTCGAACTTGAACGTCCAACCTGATCGACCTGCGGAAGAACGCGCCTCGCTGTCCACGTGGGGCTACGCTTGCCAAGGAAATGATCGGAAGCAACCCCACGTCTTCCGGACGACATCTTCCTGATCCCATAATGGTAAAGGAAATTAATTAGCCGTCTACCCTCATGTCAATAACCGGGTACCCTCGCAATTTCTTTTTAAAACTTCTCTTAGTGTCGAACGATGACACGAGCTGTTTTCACTCGGTAATTAAACATTTCTTCCGACCTAGAATCATTCCATGTTTAATAATTATATGCTTTGTAGTTGATTGGATACCAAAATGTTTAATAATCTGGACAATATTTTGAATAGTGGTAAAGCAATTTTTAGGGATGACTCTCTGAGTCACTAATGGTTAAAAACACCTAAAATAATTCTGGAACAGATACTGAAGTCCCTATTTTAACGTATAATCGCTGGAACGTAGTATGTCAAAATGACTGGTTTTACAATGTCATTTTTTAAATTCCTACTTCATGTTACATTTCCTTCCCGCAATGATGTAATTACTTTTACAGCGATAACTAAAGGAGTAATATAATGAATTTTATCTTTGTTTAATTTATTCAGAATCAAAATAATTTTGTGTCATGGCTACTTACACCAATACCAGTCATGTTGACTGGTACTTCTCTAAGTAGAAAAGTATTCAATAATTTGTTTAACGAACCCGAAATCGTTTATTAGATATTTAGATAGATTTATTGACGCATAAATATAGCTCCGATGTAACGTAACATAGTTATCGATGTTGTTTCACGCGGTTATTTTGTATACCATAGCCGTTGGAAGAGGACCTAATTCTTTTTTCCATAACAATATTTTACTAGCCCAAAAACTGGCAAATCGATTGAAAATCTCTGAATTGTTGCAAAAAGTGAACAATATACCAATGGAATGCTCTAATGTCGAGGATGAGGAATTGTATGAGCATGAAGAAAGTAAATCAGAAGAAAACAAAATTGAACATTACAGTGTGTGATGATAGTAATAAATATGGTAAACGTTACGTTTAGGGGAGGCTAGATAGTAATAATAGGATAAATAGTAATAACAAGATCATAGAAACAAAGAAAATGTTCAGGAGTCCACGGAAAGTGAATTAAAAAATATTTTGAATTTACGTAAAAGAAGACGTGTTTGTGTGCCTTCAAGTTCTGAAGACGAAAATGAAAGTATACAAGATCCAGTGGGGAAAAATAAAAGGAGGGTTTAAAGCTGGAAGATTACTACCACATAAGATTTTCAAAGACATATTCGGCTCCATATTCCTCTTGTAAGATAGTAATAAATCAATAAATATAAAAATATTCTACTGTTACATATTTTTTAAAGACCAGTCATTTTGACTGGTTTCGGTAGAACTAGCTTCGTCTTAACCTCGGTAGTACTAGTGTTAAAACATTCATGGGAAAAGTAAATATAATTGTAACCACGTTAAAGAGGAAATGCATTTTCATTCAGTTTCATACAATTGACTTAAACAATTTTTGCATGAAGATCTAGTAAAGACAATTGTGTGTGTCTGTGTGTGTAGTACCTCTCAGCTGTTCCAGAAAAAAGCTGTACATGGGAATACAATTGAATTATAGGATGTTGAAGCAGGTTATAATATAAGAGAGAGAGAGAGAGAGAGAGAGAGCGTAAATGATTAAGGGGAATGAAATTCTTTTAATTTGCGCAATCTGTTAATATTCCTACGCACTTCGCGAGTGGCAAGACGTTGAATCGAGCACACGATGAATCGGAGTGAGCCCGTGGCAAACGGGGTCCTTGAAACGATTCGCAATAGAGAATCCATCGATCGCTCTCCGACCCGCGGGAAACGGCTTTTATCTTCGGCTGCGTTACGCGCGTATCCTCGAACGTCCGCGTTGCGTTCCGCGATTATTCCGTCGCGGCGAGTCTTACCATAATCTCTGCTGACTACCAAGTGGCACTGCCAACTTTTGTCATCGGAAACACCGATGCCTCAGTCAGATTAAATATTTTTGATAAGACTAATCTTTTCCTATTATTGCTTTTGAAGCTGACTCACGCTGCCATTAAACGTTGTTGGTCGACAAAACATTCGAATCATTTCCTCGTTCTCTTGTACCATGGCTGACAAAATACCAATCCATTCGTAATTTTCTACAGTACAGTAAAGTCGCGATTACTGTCCAACAGACATGTCTTTTATGACTGCGTTTACCGCGCCGATCGTGCCGACAGTTCAAAATAAAGCTGAACGTAGAGAAGGACAGCATGACAGGGTACGTAGAGTTTACTGTACATTGAATACAAAAAGAAAATATAAATTCTGAATTGTGTACAATTTAGGCACGAATTGTTTTAAGTAAAAAAGAGAGGTTTGATTCTTGTATTTGTGCAAGGTATGTGTCAGTAGATTTTTATGCAAAGTTGAGATTGCTTGAATGAATTGCAAGATACAGGAGTTACGTAGACATTCATTTCTTTTCGTAATAATTTGAATGGAATGGAAATGACAGAATAGTATTTTCAAATAGTTTAAATACTTTCACTATTTTGTATTCGATCTACTCATTTTCATCATAAATGGATAAGTTCCGCAGTTCCCTATTGTTCAGAATTACTGTAGTGAAATTATAAAAACTTTTTGTGGCCATTGACACAATTGTGCGAAGTTTACATAAACTCGATCTTGTCATCTCGATAAGGCAACGTGTACTAGTACAAAATTATAGTCGAACGAGGTAAATAATTCTCGGAATGATGTAAAAGGAAAGTTAGCTACTGCGTCGTAGATATGACACAATTTTCGATGTTATGTAAGAGCTGTATTTCGATGACTCTGTTCTATTTCCGGTGTGTTATTGAAACTAAGGAGTTTCGATATCGATAACAGTTGGTACATAGTTATTATCGCGGAACATCCACTTTCTATGTGAGATTGATAAACGAAACACGACAATTGTATGCTCAATTTGTTGAAATCCTCAAAACAGAGAATCAATTCCCATTTGACGCCTGTTTGTTACAGTTGAGATAGGACGTTTTCAATATTACATAAAGATCTGCAATCTGTCGATATGCTTCTCTCTTCGGCTGCGTCAGATTCAAACTTGAGATAAATGGACGTGTGACTTTGTTATTCAGCTTGACTTTTTGCGACCCATTGTTAGTTCGCGATGCCAATCGAGTTTAACACTAAACCTTCCACGACCGGTCAAATGACCGGTTCTACATTTTTCATTTCACAATTGTTGACATTATAAAGATGTTTTCATAAGAAATGATTTAACAAATATCTTTATCAGAGTACATATTACACAATAACAACTGCGCAAAGTCTAAATAATTGAAATCTTGTCGTTTTTATAAGACTATACGTGGTTGTTACTTTCATTTCAGAGTGCTTCGAAAGACAAGAATTTGACTACGAATTTGATTACGAATTTGATTGAGTTTGATTGACAAAAAGTCAATGAATCGCCCAAGAAACATCTCTCCAAATTTCCTTTGTACGTTTCCGATGCTGACGTTTCGTCGGAAGGGACGTATCTTTTCTGACGACGCGGAATATCGAGGATCCGAAAGCAGCTTACGTAAATTGAACACACGTAGTCGGGACGATACAGGCGGTATTAATGAATCAATTATTCAAAACTCGCGAAGAGTGAAACTTTAAGTGTGTGAATCTAGTTGGCGAGTACATATTGAACTTGATCCCGTTCTCGCTGACTTCGGCCCGTCGAATTATCGCGGCCGGCCACTCGACAGATAATTTAATTTATCAAGTGTTTGCCAGCGAATCCGAATCCGGGCGTGTTCCGAATCCTCTGCGACAACATTAAAAATGGATGCCCGCCCGGCGAAAAAAAGCCGCGATACCGCAACCCGCTTCGATCGATTTTTCACTCGAATCCTTCTTTTGCTCAGATTCATCTTTCATTCAGATTCGGGGAAAGAGCGTTTCGCTGTAGTTTCTCGGTTGTCGAGCCAATCGGGTCACCCTTCGACGTTCTCCAATTTATTTAACGTTAATTGAACGAATGTCTGGTAAAAAGGCTTTAATAATTTTCTGAAATGGACATTTCCGTGTACCGAGTGTGATGTACAAATTACTTTTGCAAAGATTTCAATACTCAACAACGGCGCTGGAGGTTCTAGGTAATTCCTGAAGTCATTTGCAGTAATTTTTTCCTCTACGAAAATGTTCTCCGTGTCTTTGTCGAGGAGGCATTAACGAAAAACGGGAATTGTATGCGTCAAATCTTGTAATCGAATTTTAAACCACTTCTCGATGAGCTAGAGACTTGAAACTTTAAACATAGCTTAAAACTGGATGACAAAGCAATATTAAAAAACAAATTTTTAAAAAAACTATACGTTCAGGAGAAAAAAAGAATTTTAATATTAACCGTCACACTTCGTCGCGCTACGCTCGGTAGTACGTCATCGCGTTCAGCGATCCCCACTCCGCGCGCCAGCCCTCCCTACTCCACTACGCGTTTCCACTCCGACTCATCCCCACTCCACTGACCCATTTCGCACCGAAGGAGTTCAATCAGTGTGGTGTTCCGTTCATTCAGTTCCATTTCGGACAATTTCGGACTCCATCAAGAGACCGTCTCTCGGAGTCATCCCCTCATTCTATCTCGCGTATTTCCACATCTTGCGTTTCTATATATATATCTTACTATTTCATACCAGTATTACTATATCTTGCGTTCCATTTAAAAGAGACTAAAAAGTAGAAAATAAAAAAATATATAAAAAAACTTTCTAAAAATCACGCTTATATTAAAATGCACTTAAAAAGGAGAAAATAATTTTTTTAGCCATTGGTGATTATAAATAAAAGCGTGGAGCGTCCACGAAGATTACGTCAATATAGTTTAGCGCTCCACGCTTTTATTTATAATCACTAATGTCTAAAAAAATTATTCTCTTTTTTAGTGCATTTTTATTTTATATATTTCTTTATTCATTAATAACTCCTCAACAAAGGCACACTGTATATTAATTTAGAGCAGGTTACAAGGCTGAGTTACAAGCAGGTTATCACCGCTGAAAGAAAAGGATTATAGTCCAATACTGAATCCAACATTGTGTACTACAACTAACTTTGAGATCGTGTATCTCCCAGTGAATTGCACATTAAAAACAGGCATCAGCGAAAAATCATAAATGCATCTTTAAAATAAAGAAAAATGTTGTTCGCTTTCGGCCCGGATTTCGGTGAAACTTGCCACCGTGTGACGTACCCGGTTGTCCGGAGATCTATCTGCGCCATCCATCATGTCAAAAAAAGCGGAACAACGACAAGGTAGCACGCAAGAGCGACAAAAGGTAAATTGACGCTCGTTTTTCCCGTGGGTTGACGCGTCGAGGCTTTCTCGGATCAAGGATCGTGTCAAAAGCTCTGCTGTCCGTCTCTCTCAAGATAAAGAGGGAAGAAGACAGCCAGGGTGCTTGGAGATGACCGGAGAAGATAGACGAGAAAGAGAAAAGAGTGAAAGGGGAGGGGAGAGAGATAGCGTGCGAGAGAGAGAGAGGGAGAGAGAGAGGTTGGGAGGAAAATGGGGAGGGAAGTAGACGGTGAAGCGACGGCGTAAAGTAAACGTTGGGACACACACAGGTGGCCTTTGCTTTCGTTTGAACTCACAATCAGTGCCGAACTAAAAATAGGAACCGTGACCTAACTACGCTCGATTCCACAATTATGCACTTCCTCCGGTTGTCCGACTATTTTTCGCTCCCCCGCGGCCGAATCAATGCGCCGCCAATACAACAACGTCGTCGGCCGTCGTCTGTGTGTCGCGACGACCATCAGCTTAACCACCAAGAGAAAGAGAGAGACAGACGAGGAGAAGAGAGATTCAACCCCGTGGGTATGGCGTCGTCGACTGAAAGTGAGATGAAATTCATACGGATCGAGGGAAACAGGATCGACTCGATCTTTCTCTCCTTCTATCTCACTTTTTTTTTGGTTCTGTCCATCCCCCGCCTCGTCCCTTTTCTGTACCAAAAACGAGCCTAGATTCTGCGACCATCTTAGATTATCAAGCAACCGAATGATAGAAATTTTTCAAAATTTTCCCCGAAAGTTCTGGCACTTGAAAATGGCCCCAGGCGCGTCAGAGGTTGTATTGGGTTGGCAAATATTTAGATACAGCGAACAATGAATTGTCTTTATGTCAACCACTAAATTTTATTCGTTGTAAAGGGATCAGAAAATAAACAAATTTTCTATTAGATTTTATTGTCCAGATATTATAGATGGTATCGCTTAGCATTTAGTTCATCCTTTAGAGAAAGAGATCAAATTCACACAGAAATAGGGAGACCTTGTTTTTTTTCAATTTTGTCCAACCCCTCTCTTCCTTCCCGCATCTGGCCACAGCCACGGTTTTGCGACTACCTAACACCGGTTCGGCTCTTGGTTTGTTTCTTCCTCGATGGCGGGATCAGCCCGAGGCGAAAGTAATCTTGCACGGCCGAGGAATCCGGGCGAAAGCAATTTTACCACTCGCCGCTCTGCATCTCAATGAGCCCGTCGATTCGACGGCGTTTTTAAGCGCATCCGAGGGCCGGCTCTGCGCGCCTCACAGGCGACGAACAACCGGCGCGGCGAGGTGTTAACGCGACGCTTTGCATAAACGCCAGCCTTCGCATCGCTCTTCTCAACCCTTGGACGACGGTTCCGGGGTCCATCGATGCCCACAGTGTCGAAACTGTCTTATCGCACGATTTTTAACGATTACCGACATGTTTTCATTCGCCTGCTTCTATCAATTTTTATCTAGTTTATAAAAGAACCATGCATTTAACAGAATATATTACGTGTACACAAACTGGAACTACTCCAGGACTTATAATCACAAAGTAATTGAATTAAATTGTAATTCAGTCATATTGTAATTTATAATTCAGATCTTCATTCAATTAAATTATAATGTAATTCGTAATTGCAATTGGAGTGCAATTATAAAGTAGCGTTACGTATTATGAAGGGGGACAAGGAATAGAAACTACTTCACATAGACAGCAAACAAGTATTTATATGAAAGAAAAATATAAAAATATATCGCACTTCTTCAAAGTTCTAGGTTATAATTTGGAGAGCTGTATTTTAATTATATTGTATTTCAATTACACATCTGATTAAAATACTTAGTACTTGAATTAATTGAAAGGTTTGAATTATGTAATTCAGTTACGACGTAGTTGAATTACTATATGTATAATTGAAATACAATGTAATTCAATTGTGTAATTGAGTGCTGGTTGCGAAAAATATAGTACATCGTAGTCTGGTTTCCCTTTTGATTTGCGCATTTATTTTCCCAGGCCCTTCTACAGCCAATTATTGATTCTCCCTTCAATTTAAGCAGATTTTCGTTGACCTCCAGCCCGTAAAGTATTCGTTCTGCCTTTTTCAGGCGCAGTAGATTCTCGTACGTTCTTAAACTGCCAATTAATTTTTTCCTTTTCCAGTTCGAGCCGATTCCTCTTAACCCATATTGATATTTTCGGCAATTTAAATAGATTTTCTTTAACCTCCTAATTACGGAGTACTGCGGGAGATCGCCTTTTTTGGTTTTTTGATTTCGTTTTGAGTAGACTCTTCGATCACCAATTATCGACGTCTTTTCGATTTAAGCAGATCGCTTTTATCTTTTTACTGTCTAGGAGTTCTTATTTCAATTACCAATCATTCATTTTTTTGTGCAATTGTATTGATCAACTATTTCTTTTTCGATTTAATTTGTTTTTCTTGAGCTTATAAGCCATTCTCCACATGTAGAATTTTATTGATCACTATTAAATCCCCATGTTGAAGTGATTAAAAGTCGATGAAAAATATGAGAAAATAATCAAACAAATCTAATCTGAAACGAGGTAAATAATACTGGATGAATCAAGTTGAAAGAACAAAATACATCTTGTCTATACAAATCTACTTGGATCAGTAGCCAAACAAAATTAGAAACAGTAATCTATGAACAGATAGATTAACCCATTCACTGTGTAACAAAGCGTATCTACACCCGACTGAGATATCGTAATCCGGTCTCGTCGCAACACATTCAGCGTTTACAAAACAAATCGTCTAAGAAGTTTGTACAAGGTTGTAGAACGCGAGATTATCGTTAATATCACCAAAGAGAAATGCGTGGCAGATAATCGTTTGGCCTCGAATGTGAGAAAAAATTCGTTGCGACACACGTGAAAACAAATTTCTGCGGTCATTATCGGGCGCGTTGATTCTATCTGCTGCATTTTTCGCAAAACATTTATTTATTATCACTCTCACGATGAAGATCACAGATCCGAGAAATTTTGCACGTAGTCTACTTTCGTTCACTTTCCTTACAATTCCTTTACGATGCAAGAGTACTGTAATTATATATTTTTGAAGGATAGTTCTACTTAAAAAATTGAGAGAGTTCCCCTAAAATTAAATTTAAAATTAAATTATTTTAAGTATCCCTTTAGATCAGATCATTATAAAATCTTTCTAAAATTACTTCAAACTTGGAAATATTCCTACGAAATTAATTTAAAAATTAAATGGATACTTCTTCAAGTCTATACTTTAATACTGTCACCAATAAAAAGTAACAATTTTACGAATTAAATTCTGGAAAATGAGGGTTCCCCAACAGAGGGTTATTCCCCAGTAGAAAATATTAATATCAATGCTAGAAAAATCACTCCAAAATATTGTAGTAGTATCAGATGTAAACAAAAAGATTTATCAAATCCAAGGAACATCTACACACCTAATTTTCGATAATCCATGATTTTTCAGAGATCTGTACCTCTCAGGTTAAAGTATACGTCAACAAACAGTTGAATAACAACAATTTCAATCATGTACCAACAACATCTGAACAATCTAATCTAATCGCTTTAGGATAATTATTCAAAAACAAATTCTGGAGCTACAATCTGACATACACTGACGCTCAAAAGTATGTGGACATTTACCGTGTTCATGAAACTGATATACACGGTGTCACCTAACATTGCCACCTCAAATCTCTTTGTTGTTTTTAAAGATACGTCAAATGTCTGAAGGACAAAGTTGAATGGTTCAGTGGGGCTTATATGACACCAAAAATATTTTTGGTGTTATGTGATTGTTTTTAGAGATATCAAGGTCACCTTCAATTATTTAAATGGAAGCAGCCTTTTTTAAACGCCAACAATGATAGTCCCTTTCATTAGGAATTCAGTGACTATAATTACCCATGCACGTATAAACTTTCTAAGTAGCTCCTAGTCCATATAACAGACACAGAACATTATTATTTTGCATCAACCATTAAAAATTCGCAGTCTACTCGTTAATCACTCACTAATTTTCGAAGCCCCTTATTTCTAGACTTGCTAAAGTCTATTATGAATATGTATTTAAGGTATTCTAGTAGTACCAAAATAAACAATTTACTTGTTTAATTTTCTTAAATAAATAAAAGGAAAACTATGGAATCACATAGATAAACAATACCGAGAACGATGTCCCAAATCGGAAAAACATTTGTGGGACATCTTAGAATCTGAGTGGAACCTTATTGGGATTGAAATAATGAAAAAGTTATTAGCCAAGATGCCACGACTAGTAAATGCGGTGGATATGTAGATGAAAACAAGATATAATTATTTGTTATCATTATCGGTGAGATATTTAATAGATTGTTCTTAAAATATGTTCTCTAACACTGTACGAACTGGAACACATACAAGATAATCAAATTTGTCAAAGATATCATAACTTTTTTCAGGTACATAGTTAGAAGAATTAAAGAAGTGTCCACATACTTTTGAATGGCAGTGTAAATCGATCATTCGGATGTCGATGGAAGGCATTGGAAGGCGTTGTCCCTTAGACTACAGACCATTCTCGTAACTACAAGGTGTCTCAAGAATGTAGTATTTCGTTGAAAAGGATGGTTCCAAGCTTTACGAACCGCGTTTTTCGTCGAATTACGGATTCTCGCTGAATCCGATAAGCGTATCTCGGATTAGGTTTCCGTTATCAGTTGGAAAGGGGAGGGGGGAAGCGTATTTTCGATGCGGAATGTAAGTCCGATTGTCGAGCGTGCCCTGGAGAGAAAAAAAGGTACATCTCGATACCGGTAAGTGTCGAGATCAACGGCCCGATAAAGGCGCTGGCCTTTATTCGCGCGGCCCCGTTATCATCGCGGCGTATCTGCGCGCGTCTACAATTCCGGGACGACACGTTGTCCCCCTTCTGTCCCCCACCTTCTTCAGTTCCACCCCTCTATCCCCGAGGTCCTCTTCTCTTCATCGTCCCAGTACCCGCCGAGCGGAATCGACCTTTCCGCCCGTCTTTTGTAGGGACGTTGAAACAAATTGTCCGTCTTTCGCCGACCGAAAAAAGGGATTCCCTTTGTGCGACTCGGGGGCGGTTCCGCCGGTTATTGTGCCCCCGGGACACGGAAACGACGGAAGATGGCCAGGAACCAGATAAAAAGCCTGATAAAAACCGGGCCACAACGAGACGCGACTCTCTCTCTCTCTCTCTGTTGTGCCTTTCGGGCGCAAAGTGTTTACGCCCCACGAGAATGCGCTCGATGATGTCTCTGATGGATCGACTGCCTTTTTTGGGAGTCATTGTTTCTCGGTCGGAGTTGATGGCAGCTGGCTCGGTGCCTTTCGGTCGAGTTGGAGACGCTTGTTGGTACTGCTCGATTTCTATGTGGATCTTCTTTCGTTGCGATTCCTGTAATTTTTGTAGTAAAACGTCGGTGGTTACACGTTAACACTTTGAAGAAGGCAGGAAGATTTAATAATAATTCTACAATTTAGCTATTAGAGCAAAATGGAACCAATTGAATGAAGAGGGTGTCTTCTGCAATTTTGGCTTTTTTTGGGAGACGTTCCTCTTGCAGTCTTTCTATCAAATTCGGGACGCTTGCTTGTAGTTGCTGCTGGATTTCAATCCGCAATGCCTCTGTGGATCTTCTTTCATTGCAATTCCTGCGATTTTTGTAGTGAAACGTAGGTGGTTACACGTTAACCTTTTGAGGAAGGGAGGAAGATTTAATAATAATTTATTTGTAATTGTACAATTTAGTTATATTAGAGCGTTAGAGTTATAAGTTCGCGACCTCCATATTTTCTCAAATAAAGTCATTTATATATTTTTTTTAAGCGCGAGTATTTTATATCAAATTAATCGCAAAATTCAGAGCTTTCCAATGATGTACAGTTTAAAAGGAATGGTCACTGAATGAGGTTATAATGATAGAATAAAAAAATTACGAAACTAAAGCTCGCGAATTTAGTTGCCAACATAATAGAACCAATTGAATGAAAAGGGTGTCTTGTGCAATTTTCAAAATTTTTGACGAAGTGGACTGAGAATTTGCATGAGGCGCCCCGTTCGGCAATGATTTAGCGAGAGAAGAAACCGTCTTCTATTGAGGAATCGATTCCGCAAAATTGGATTCGAGCGCAGTGTTCCGTTGGCCACGCGAGAATCGACTTTCCAGGGAACTGCATTCGGGTCCGTGGAACGTGCCTGCGATCCCGTGATCATCGCGTTGCAGGTTGGCATATAACTAGTTCTCCCTCCTTCTCGCTCTATGTGTGCGGTGGAAAAAAGTAATTTCCGGGGGGCAGTGTCTGACACACGAAACCGCCGCGAGCGTATAAAGAAAGCGGTCGTCAATAATGAAACGGTGGCAGACGCTAGTGCGGCGACGAGGAGCGAAAAGGTCGTGGCACGGTGCAATATTCATAAGCCTTCTAGGCCAGGTCAGAAATTGGACGACGCGTCGGGACGCCAAAGTAAAACGGAACGAACGGAGGAGGAGGCGTCGCGGAAAATCCTATGGATCTTGGTGTGGATCTTGCCGAGCGGGACCATTTCCTTCGTGGACGTTCAATTACGTTGCGCAAACTGGTCAATTGCCAGTCAATCGGTAGTATAAATATTCCAATAGTCAGACATTTCAGACCATCAACGAACCATCTGCATTCAATATAATATCGAGTTGGACTCGTGACGATAAATTTCGAACACAATCTACTAAATATGTATACAGTGGGTGTACGAAGAATTCGTACACCTTTTCAAAACAAATAACTTTTTCAAAATTCGAGCCAACAGCTCGAGTCTTTTTGGAAACGTTAGAAGGATTAGTTTACTAGCTTATGCGTAAATAATTTTTTTTTGATCTGTGCCTGTAATGACAATTTATAATACATGTATACAAAGATTCATCGAAGTCGATCAAAAGTTGTAAGAGCCTGTGATTGAAATAAATCGCAAACTATAAATTGTATACAAATTACATAGATTTGCAAAATAAACGTTTTAGATTTTCATTACAGACACAGATGAAAAATTTAAAAATCGTGACCTTCGCAATTGCGACCAATAACAATTTTTAAAAAAGAATTCTTTATACATGAGCTAATAAACGAATCCTTCTAACGTCTCAAAAAAAAAAAACTCAAGCAGTCGGGTCGAATTTTGAAAAGGTTATTTTCGTTTATTAAAAGGTTACGAATCCTTTTTACGTCCACATTTGAATTTGAAACCGTCAAAGATAAAAAGTTTCATCGGACTGCAAAGAATTGCGAACTGCAAGGAATGTGCTTCTAATCACAGCAACCGTAAAATACATCGTAGCGCAGGGGGTTAGAATGACACAGTAAAGGCACGCGACACGCGATAAACATCAAAAGAGTGTTTTGTCCAGTTGGTTGCCTCGAGTCGCAACACCGCGAGTCGTTTGGAGCTGGAAGGTTTGACAAAGCCGAGGTGCTCGGTGCAGCGGCGTGCGGAGCGTGTCTCGCAAAAAGCCGCTTAATTCCCGCGGCAGCGTTAACAGCGTCGAAAAGTTGCCGGCACGCTACAACGAAATTGAGTCAGGTGGTGTGCGATTAGTTGCCGGCCACCGGTGACCCCCGCGGCGCCACTGAAAATTACCACGAACCAGCCGCCACCGTTGCCGCTAGTGGTGGTTGGTTAATCCAGCGGAACAACTAGGCTCGGTTAGGCGATATTCGGTGTGTGTGCGCGCTGGTTCACAAGAGACCAGCCGATGCTCCCGTCACGCGATGCGCCACTCGGAATAGTATAAACAGTTTGCGGCCCGTGTCGGCTGACACAAAGCCCTAGAAAATCGTCGGTCGCTCGAAGGCGGAGGGAAGAGGGGTTTGCCGGAGTAGGATCGAGGCACAGGGGCAAAGGTGAACAGGGGAGGGGCAGTGGGGGTTACGACGCCGGTAAATTCGCGGGGGATAGCAGAGGATAGATTAACCCGGTTAGATAAGGATCTACGGAGAACCTGGCGGCATAATAAGGCCGCGAGGGCTCGTTGCAGTCGCCGGTGCACTCTCTCGACAGCCTCGCACTCGCTCCCAAAGGTATCCCCCGGCCATTTCTCAAGTTCCTATTCAATTTTCCTCCTTCCTCCTGTCCTCCATTGTCTTCCGATTGTTGGCGATCGTAACGACGTTACTTACCGCCGACTCGGATTGCTACAGCGAGAAGATATCGCCTCTGGACCGAACCTCTTCGCGAAGACCTGCCTCCGAGACTCGACTCCTGCTAATTATACAGTAATTAACACTAGACCGACCATGACTGGTTAAATGACCGGTCTTAATTTGTTTATTTCACAATTATTGAAATTATAAAGATGCTTTCATAAGAAACGATATATAAATATCTTTATTAGAGCACATATGACAATAGGAGTCGCACAAATACCGTGGATCTTTACGCATTTATAGGTTCTGAATATTTCAAAAAAATGCTACAATATAAAATTCGACAGAATTTACGATTTTTATCCATTTCAGATCTACAAAGGCTACTTTAACCGAAAGTAAGGTCTCATTTTCAAAAATTTTCGAAGACGATCAGAAATCGTCTCGCTGGATTCGTACAGTAATTCTCTCATTTCCACGGTGATAGAATCCAGTGGAACAAGAAGACGCGTGACCGGCCCGCGGCAAGTGGAGCACGCCGATTATGTTCGTCCGGGGTCGGGGCCGGTTTTTCACCATTTGTTCTAGCCGGGGCTCGTTACGCTCATTATGTCAGCTTTCGGGGCAGATCCTTATCTAATCGGGTCAATCTGGCTGCGCCCGGTTTTCCCGCAGGCCTCGTACCGCCTGATTTTTTATGCATGACTTATACGTCACGTGGCTTCCTTCTACTAGCCGCGTTGCAACCGGGTTTCTTCCTGTCGAAACTATCGCGGCAGTTATCTTGGAAACCGAAGGAACCAAAGAGAGAGAGAGAGAGAAAGGGAGACTTGCCCCTTCACCTTTGTAATCCGTTAGATCCTCTGTTTATCGATCTACGCGTAGGATCGAGAGATCATCGTACAAGGACGATGCGGGAGAAAAATGCAAGACGAAAATGCAAAGAATATATATAGAGAGAGAAAAGGAGACTTGCCCTTTCACCTTTGTAACCCGTTGGACCTCCGTCTATGGATCTATGCGTAGGATCGAGAGATTATCGCGTGAACGACTTGCACAGAAGGCGACGCAGGAGGAAAATTGCGAGCGATACGGGATTCGCTGATCGGGGGGAAAAGAATCGGGAACGGCGAAGGAACGGAGTGCATCCGGCGCCGCGAACGATTTTTCCTTTGCACTGGAGCTGCATTGCGGCTGCAGCAGTTCCCGACGCATTGCCACCGTGCACTCGCGTCGACGGGCTGCGTCGAACCCGACGGGTTTCGCCCCGAGTGTCCGACCGGACGAGTTCCCCCTGTTTCCGCATACAAATTGCACCCGCGCAATTCCTGCAACTCTATGAATTTATTATCGCCCCCATTCTCTCTCTCTTTCTCTCATTTGCGCTCTCTTTCTCGGTCCTCTTCCCCCAAAGATCCGATAACTTTGATTTCGCGTGTCCGAGATGCTGCGAGAAAATAACCTGCTGTGCCCGTTTCGGTTTTTAATGGGAGACACGAGGTGAGGATCGGCCTCCCGGGAATACCTAATCAAATGGATTTGGACCGCGATGCCAATTACACTTCGGTTCGGATACATAAATTAGAACACGCCCGCATAAAGCCAGTTTTCACCTATTGTTCCACGCTCGGTAATTAATTGACCGTACGCCTCTCGATTCGTGATGATGTCTGTGGTTTCTTTTCGGGGTCGTGGTTCCACGTCCTGAGAATCTTTGGAAATCTTTTTGACGAAGTTAGCCAACGCATCGACTTCAAATTTGATAGGTATATTAACACGTTCGCTACCACCATTTGTTTCGTTGCTTACCTTCCTTGTTCGAAAGTTTTATTAAATGCAACGTATCCAATTTTGAATTATCAAAACAGTTTACATAGCAGAAGAAAGTCATGGATTCTCTGAAAATGATGCATTCTACTATGACTTTAAACAACGAAAGGGCATAACATTAATTTGACTGTTTTTAAGTGAACTGTCAGATTATGGTCAGATTACTTTAGTTTCCGTATCGTTTTCCCATATCATTCGCACCTAATAATTTCCATAGCCTAAACATAATTTTACCAAAGCACTCCTACTCCTACGATCAAAAGGCACCACCCACTCACCAATAGAAATCACTTTATCATCCCCATCCATTTTTAAGATAACCAATAAGGAAAAACGCCGAGTCGACCTTATACACAACGCGACACGAAAAATCAGATCACGAAAATCGCTCGAACCGAAAACTTTCTTTACCTTTTACCTCGAACCTCATCGTTTCATTGTACATTGTGAAGTTTGTAAATATATATATATAGTGTTACTTCCAAGGAGTCGAACTTATTTCAAATAGTCGGTGTTATCGTATAACACCGTCAAAGCCCCGAGTATCGTCGCGAGCAAGCGTAACGGGAAGTTACGACCCCGCGAAGTTCGGTTTACGGACTTGCGGTATTTCGGACGCTTCAAGAACCATTAAACAATCTTCAGAGAATATAAAAATAATGTTTTGAAACAGCATTTCACATGGGTTTAGTATAGACTTCGATAAAAAATACGTAAAAGGTAAGTCCCGATTGGACGTTTCATAGATAGTTATTTTTATAATTGTTCAGAGTATTATCGGGACTCCGAGATTCGGTAATGCGAGTTGCAAGAGCAATAGCTAGGTAAGAAAATATTTTTCGTGCGTGTCGACGATGGGCGTTGTGAGCGCCGGGCTCGAAGAGCTTTCCGGTTCTCGAAAGCTCTCTCCGCGCGGAAGAAGAAGAGACTGTCGGTGCTTGGTCTCCTTTGAGCCTTGACGATTAACACTCGACTTATCCGAGTCGAGTCGAGTCGAGGCGAGTCTGAGTCGCGGTGTTCCAACTGCTTTTCAATCTGTAAGAGCGGCTCGAGCTTTCCGCGAGACCCTTTGACGTCGCGCAGGATTGCGACCGCGCCGGATGCTTAATTCGGACGAGAGCTATCGATATTGCCTTCGAACTTCCGAAACGAGTCGTCGATTTTTCTTCGCCGAATGGTCCTTCACTCGAGAATTCACTCGTACCAATCTCGCTTAACCAATCTGCTTAACACATTACTAACAGGATTCATTTCAGCAATAGTTTTCAAATTCACGTTGTTCTATCGAATGCAACTTATCGTCTTGTAAAATCAGAGAAAGATATTGTCACAGGAAAGCTATAAATTCTCTGAATACCATGCATTACAATTTTAAAATAACGACATCCATAAAATTAATTTTTTTTAAACTGAAGAAAATATTTTTTACACGGTTTGGTGAGCACAATAATACCATGCAACTTTCGTTTCAACTTCTATTAATATCATTTGTTGTTCTTGAGATACTTCACGAAAAAGGAAATATTGAAATTTTTTCAAGGTCTGATTTTCGCTCCTTTAATACGCCCTCGAATTTACTGGTTCGATAACTTCCCTTGTTAGGCAAAAATTAATGGTGCTGAGTAAAAGTAGATGTTTGAAGTTTTAATACGAGACCAGGATTATTGTACTATTTGTTTTAACGCAATCATCACTGTTTATCTTATTATTAGTCTGCGGATTTTATGCACTTATGACAAAAATGAGGAGGTGTGATTTAAAATAGCAAAATATTAGGAAAATTTAAACATACCATTATATTATTTTCAACCGAGTAAACATGATAGGGAAGAAAATAAATTTCTATTTCCCCCCCGTGTGTTGCAATTCAGGTAAGAAATTTTTATTTTGCATACAGATCCGCAGTCTACTTATTGCCATCCCTCGACAATCTCTCGAGACTGGGAAATGTAGCGTTCGAATGCAATAAAAAAAAGTGATGGGTGTAATTCAAGAAAAAAGAAAGTAAGAAAGGCTGTCATATGTCAGAAAATTGGATATCCTCGTCGCCAACAGATCGATATGCATCTCGAAAACGCGTCGAAGATATACCAGTGGCAATGGCAGCGAGGTTAGCATCGAGCGGCTGCTTAAAGGCGAATAAATCAAAAGTTTCCTCTGGGGGGGAAGGACGATTTTCGCGAGGTGAATTATGAGACTGTCTTCGATGATTCTCGAGGCCGCCGGTGGGGGATGAAGGATCGTAAAAGTCGGAAGAAGCGAACATCGAGGTGGTCGACTAAGAAAATAGGTCTCGGTGTCTGACTCGGGCTGGCACACTCGGTTTCCATTGCCAGCTTTTGGCGCTCGCGTGAACTTTCCGTGTTCACCGGCACCGAGAACTTTCGCGCGGTGTATTTTCGCGATGCGAAATGACACCCTTAACCCGCCCCCTCCCTCTACCGGGGACTACGCACACACCCTCCTCGTGATTCATTTGACAACGCCGGAGACCCGAATTTATTGGCACAAAAAATTCATAGCCCAGGATTAAAACTCCGACGACGCTTTCTCATGCTGTCGCCGTTGCTGCGTATATTTCAGCGAACTTTCAAAAGAGGCTACACGCTCAGATAATACACTATTGTCCGTCACGATCGGTTTAATACCTTTTCATGCTGGGCCAAGTAAATCAAAAAATGGGGCAAGATCCTTTTGCACCCGGTGGCTTATAGAGTACTCCTTTAGCGATTTTTTTTTTTTTTTTTTTTTATTGAAAGCTTAATTGAAACTCCCCATAGGGGGTTATAAAGCTATACATTAGTAATATATGTACATCTTACAGTTAAACATCAGTAATGTTTGGTATCGCAGAACACATTAGGTATAATAACACATAAGTACATAACTTTAAATCTTTAAATTACATTGCTTTAGCGATTTTGACGACGGTGGTTAAACATTTTTATAAAATCGTCTTTCAATGTTTTTTCGATTCCTCGAGTTCTTCAAACATGCAATTTTTAGTCGTTCTAATGTGACCTGTAAAAATCACGTCGGTTTTGAAAATTAGGAAAATTATTAACCCCTTGCCGTACTTTTTCTTTTACAATTACAGTGATTAGAAAATTCTTTATCCCGATAAATGTCATAGAAGAGAAGAGAAAATTTATATTCTTTGTACGGCTACATTTATTTGAATGCTTAAATATTGATTACAAACGAATCAAATTTTAATTCATCTAAAATGGAACGCGTAACATTCGTATCTGTTAAACTGTGTTAAAAACCTTCATCACGAGTCTGGCTCGTCAAAATACGACAAGGGGTTAATTCTAAAATTAGTTTGTTGTGAATTCATTGATTATCTTATGGTGGAGGTTCCAGGAGGTTCTCGGCAAAATGGCTTTTCCATCAGTCGAGGGCGCACCTCGAATTTTCGAGGTAATCGATCCCTATCACTCGCCACCTGAATATTCTGTTGGTTGGTGGTAGGATAGAGCACAGAGCGTAGTAAACAGCTTGCACGTAGACGGGAGGAGAAGATGTCCGCGTTCGAGGGTCTCTTCTCGCCTTCGGCACGGCCTTAGAATAGGGGGGCTTGAGATTAGCGGGCGCGAATCGATATCTCGCGGAAGTCGGTAAATAACATTGGGTCAAGTATCCGGCGATGCAAGAGTGAAGCTTTTCACTTCGCGAGGCCTCGATCGGCTGGCCAGAAACGATCCGCGATCCTCCTCGTTCCTTCCCGAGTTTCACTGCTCGCGGATCCAGCGACAGGTGCGAATTAATCAATCCGCGAAAACGGCGAAATCGCTGCAATCAAGTTCTGAGTGAGTGTGAGTGATTGCTACGGATTTTGCGCATTTATGACAAAATGGAGTAGGTCAAATGCAAAACAGTGAAAATGTTCAAAAATTTCATGCGTGCTAGTGTACAGGGGTGTCCCACCCGATTTTGACATATTGATTTTCTCAATACTAGTAAATAAGTTACACTAATAAATTAAACTAGGTTACACTAGTAAATAAACGCTAACGTCTTAGTACGACAATAATGGTGATTTAGTTAGAGATAGAGTTATTTAGCTAGTGATAGAGTTATTTAAATCGAAATATCTATAACTACTTACTTTTCGACATACATAGGTTAGTACTTTTTTATAACGAATGTCCAGCTGCATCGATTGATGTATTAAAAAATACCTTACTCCATTAAAAAAAACAAACTTGACCTTTATATAATCTTTACGCGTCCACTCACGAAAAAACTAATAACATCAGAATATGCTCCACTCGACACCATTCAAGCCTCCGCTGAAACATTTATTGCTACGAGTAACAATAGCGAGAAAATCAAGATGTCAAAATCGGGTGGGACACCCTGCATTATATTTTTGTTCTAATATTTTTCTATGTTCTAGTATATTATTGTATACTCTTGTACATTCTAGTATAATCTAGAATTCTATAGTGTATTCTACTACATTAATGTGTACACTACATCAATGAGTATACTCCATTGTATTCTAGTATATTCTAGCACAATCGTATATACTTTAATATTCTAGTACATTCGAGTGTAGGGTATCAGGATGTCAAAATCGGGTGGGACACACCCTGTATTATATTTTTGTTCTAATATTTTTCTATGTTCTAGTATGTTATTGTATACTCTTGTACATTCTAGTATAATCTAGAATTCTATAGTGTATTCGACTACATTAATATGTACACTACATCAATGAGTATACTCCACAGTATTCTAGTATATTCTAGCACAATCGTATACAATACTTCAGTATATTCTATTACATTCGAGTGTAGGGTAAACTGTACTATTGTTTGCACTGCAGTAGTTATTGGCACTTCTGATTTAAACGGCAAATATTAAGAATTCCCTGGTCTAGAAAATCATTTTATATTGCTTCTTATTTATGTTCCACATAAGGTCCATTAAGTTCCACATATGACTGTTAGCAACCCTGGTACATCCAGTAAGATCGACGGATGACCACAGTCCAGTGTAAATAGTGTTTTATTAAAAATTTTCGTTACGTATTTTCGGTATGTATATTTTATCGCTTTGTAACTTAATTTCGGACTGTGCTGCAGATGTAATAAGTGCGTATATGTTTAATTATGAAACAAATAGCCCGTTTAACGTTTACTTCTCGCTGTGCCAATCACTGTACTATTTATCTTACGATTGTTATTCACTAAATACATTTTATAATAAAAAATTTGTGACTCGTAAAACTGTTTGATTTTGCTGAAAAGTCTCTATTAGCTTTTAATAATAGCAAGTTAAGCTCGCTTAAACATTTCAAAAAAAAGATAAGAAGATTTTTACTACGATTTTGGTTTAGGGTGCCAATCATTGTACAGTTTACCCTATCTACACTATATTCTAATATATTCTAGTACATTCGAGTATACTCCAATATATTCTAGTATATTATATATTTTTCTACATTCTAGTTTGTTCTAGAATTTTCTAGTGCATTGTAGGATTTTCTAGTGCATTCTACCAGCTTAATGTGGATTCTATCGCATTAATGTGTACTCTGGTACAAGGAAAAATGACTTTGCCAACGCGACATCATGCCGGCGAGACCCGTGCCGTTTTAAAAATACAATCTCGATAACTCCTCGCGTTTTGACTGCCCTTTTAGTCGCGCATGGAAATGCGGCGAAGCCCTCGAATCGCATCGAATCGAATTAGAATCGCAAACGACGAAAGAACTTGCCAGGCAAACGGTGAAAGGAGACGCGCGCGCGCGGGTTGATTCAATAATTTCAGATGGCTGGGAGCAAAAAAAAACACATGCACAGTAGAAGAAACGAGGAGAGAGAGAGAGAGAGAGAGAGAGCAGATTGAAACTCGATTCCACGCGCGCGTAAAGGAGGCGCAACAAATATGGAGGAGGTACGGGTCGCGTCTGGAGTTTTCTCGAAAAGCAACGGGGTCACCGGGTTCCCTGGAAGCGATCCCGAAGCTATTCCGGGCGTCGTCGGGGCTGTATCCGATTCTTTCGAAAATGGAGTCGACGGGTGAACGAGAAAAGCAACCTTCGGCGACAGCCTCGGGCTCGTCTCGACTAAGATCCGCTCTGCACCGCTCCGCACTGCTCGGCAGGATTTACATCTGCGTCGTCGCTCGCTTTTTAGCTTCGTCGAGCAAATATTTAGACTCCGTTCAACCCAACCTCCACAGCCATCACCCCATGCGTTCAACCCCTTGCGTCGCGATTAATTCACAGTTCCGCGAGCTGAAATTGCTTTGTCGCCATTGTGCGTCGAGATCAATCGCCCTTTGCGGTCGAGCAAGGTCGTACATCTGTCGAGACGCTATCAGTCATTCGTTTCTGGAGAACTCTCTGTAGAGCAGGTGTTTGATCTCCTCAAGTTAGAGTTGAAAGCCAATGTTTCTAGTTCACAAAAAGGCTGCTTGGGACGGTTTCATGGCAACCATGGATGGATTCATGAAATTCTTTGGTATCAATTTTTCCTTTACGTGTTCTTGGAGATCCTCGAAACTGACGTCTCGATCTTCGTTTTGAACCGAATACACATTTGATTTAAATTGCTAAATGAAAAAATCAGTTGTCAAAGAATTTTTGTACACTTGTTGGTATCCAACTTCAGAGAACGAACATGTACCAATTTTCTCCAATATTCCGACCGACGACAAATTCCAGAAAAATCTGCAAGACAAAACGAAGATCCATATAAATCTAGAGATCAAATAAAAAATACACTTTCCATATAAAGTATTCAATAGACAAATACAACTTCAATATACAGTGGGTACAAAAAGTATTCGTACGCCCTTTAAAATAGGATAACTTTTTTTATAGTTGTACCAAACGACCTGATTTTTTGTAATCAATTAGAAGCATTAGTTTACGAAATGATATGCAAAAAAGATTTTCTAAAAATTATAATTTACATGGTTGAAGCATTTTTTAAAACTTTTTTATTTGGGCCATTAAAGCAAAATTTAAAAAATATATTTTGTAGATTTATAGTAGTTACACGCATGCTGAGCTACAAGCGGTTAAAAATGGTGAAAATTCGTAGTTTTACACGACCTTTACGACATAGAATCGTACATCTTACGACGCGTGTCGTTTTTTCCTGCGTCAACCGATTTCGATGAATATTTCAGTATGTGCATAACTAACATAGATGTACAAAACATATATTTTAAATTTTCATTAAGGTCCCAAATAAAAAAGTTTTAAAAAATGCCTTTTTTATTTTTGCACGTAACCTAGTGAATTATAATTTTTGGAAAATTTTTTTTGCATATCATTTCGTAAACCAATGCTTCTAATTGATTATAAAAAAAATCAGGTCGTTTGGTACAATTATAAAAAAGTTATCCTATTTTAAAGGGCGTACGAATATTTTTTACACCCACTGTAAATGTTCTCAACATCTTAATATCGAAACAAAATGTACAGGCGTTACAGAATAAACGTATTAAATCCAGATTTGCCAGGGTTCAGGTATAAACATTGGGTAGTGGAAGACTGCGACATTCCAAAGCGAACCAATTAAGCGATTCGAGCACGACAGGCAAAACACGAGCTACCTAGCAGAGACTGCCGAGCTCTGAAAATCGCGCAGTGAATCGCGTCGCGAGGAAACTGGCTTCTCCCCGAGCGGTGCGCAATTCCCTCGGGTCGAAATAATTTATTTACGCGCCGCGACAAACTCGAGGCCCGCCGTTACCGCGAAGCAAACACTCTCTTCCCGGAGAGGATCTCCGTTTTGCATAGGATCGTCGTTGCGTACCGTTTCGACGGCGTGCTTTACGTCGTTTCGTTCTCGAGTAGAACAATCGTTTCTGTAATCAGACAAAGTATGCGCCCCCAAACTCTGTAGAATAGCTATTGTTTTCGATCGGGCGAGTGAAGCAATATTCTTAGGACACCCTGTATAAGTAGGCATAGTTTATGCATTTGTGATACCAATGAGTAGGTGTAATTTAAAACAGCAAAAATGCTAGAACAATTTAAAGGAATTTACTAAGGAAATAAATTTCTATTCCGCTCCAGTTTGTTGTAGCTCGCGTTGACAATTTTTATTTTGCATAAAAATCCGCTGTTTAGTTATAAGAGGGACCATAACTGTAATAACCAAAAAGAAAGAAAATCGTAGACTAACGAGTATTTCATCGACTAAAATCGTATTGGTTACAAATAAGGATTATAAGAAACCGAAAAATTTTTTCTCTTGTTGGTAAACGTTATCGTTGAGAGAAATTCATTCCGATCACTTATAACAGTTATCGATAAGAGAAGTTCATTTCGATCGCTCATAACAGTTATTGATGAAGGAAATTTGTAACAGTTATTATTAAATAGTACAACTTTCAAATGGTAGACAATCAATTGTTTCATAAATCTTTTATTCGTAAAGTTAATTGCTATAATCAAAATTTAATGTGACAAACAAACAGATTTTATGTTGTTCTTATGGTCTGTTGATTCGTCTTGTTGCACGAAAGCTTCTCAATGAGTTTCACAGGCTTGTTCCATTCGAAAAAGAGCAGACAACTGAATAAATAAGCAGCCAAAATGAATTTTCTCATGAATAATTATCATGAACAAGTGAAAAGAAATTCGATCATCGACAACTGTGATGAGCGATCGAAATGAACTTCTCTCGTCGATAACTGCTTTGAACAATCGACACTGTTTTTCTTCATCGATAACAGTTATCGAGTAGGATCCAATTATTTGGACACTAATAACTGTTATTTGTAACCAAAAAGTATAAAAATCGATATATTTTAATCATTTTGTTCTTCGAATTTATTTCTTTATATTTTGTGTACATTATCTGAAATTTCAATAACAATCAACTTTTTATTAATGATTTTGATCGTGGAAGATTTTATAATAACTGTTATTTTTGGTCCCTGGTTATGAGAATGTCATCCGAAGGTTAGACAGACAAGGAGGATAAGCATTGTCTCCGACGAGACAAGTGGAGTAGGTAGAGTTTTAGGTCAGACAAGAGGGACCGATTACAGTCACTGACGAAATTAGTAGACTTGGTACAGTCATGCGTCAGGCAAGTGGAATAGGTAAGTTGGGTGTCAGACGAGTAGAATAGGCAGGTCATGCGTTAGACCAGTGGAGTAGGTACGTTGGGTGTCAGACAAGTAGAATAGGCAGGTCTCATGCGTCAGACAAGTGGAATAGATACAGTAATGCGTCAGCCGAGTAGAATAGGTACAGTATTGCATGGACAAGTAGAATGGGTACAGCAATGCGTCAGACAAGTAGAACAAGTACAGTTATGGCGTCATACAAGTAGAATAGGTACTGCGTCACACAAGTTGAATAGGTGCAGCCATGCGCCAAACAAGTGCCACAAAAGCATCTTGTAGTCAGATGGAATCAGCTTAATCCTCGGCGCACTCCGAATTATTTTTCAATTTTCTTGCCAACACCTCGCTGCTATTTTATGTGTTTCATTTGAAATTTAATTCAAAGGACAGCTCCTTTACTGCTACTTATTTTAAACAATTTTGTTCACTAATCATATTATTGGGTTGGCAATTCAATATTGAATTTCGGCATTTTAAGGTGAAATGAAACTGAATTTTTTTATTCAAGCGATGAACTTGAATGAATAAAATACTTTCTTATTTATTCTTTCTGGCAAAAAATCTTCGAGCAAAAGGGAAAATATTTCATTTATTAATGTTCAATGCTTGAAAAAATTTGGGCCTCTATTTCATCTTAAAATACCGAATAAATATAGCTCTCAAACCTTGTTGTAATTTGTATTTATATTTGTGGAACTTCTATTTGTTTGTAACTAAAAAAATAAAAACCTGTTTTATTTACATTTTTCTTTCTCTGATGTCGAGTCACACTCGACAAAGTCGTGCAAAGGGTTAACAATCGAACGGGCAAGTAGAATAACCAGATTTTGATCGGACAACTGCACTACGTAAAATTTTCGTCCAGAAGAGTGGAACAGATCACAGCCACTGGCAGAGCAAGTATAGTACAGGTTCAGTCATACGTCAGACAAGTAACAAGAAACAAGTGACGTGGAGTAAGAACAGCAACCGGCCAGACGCAGTCTCGACCGAGATTGTATTGATTTCTGTGTTTCATCGTTTTTTGGCGAACATTTGCGTGCCGTCGCTAATATCGCCGGCGTGCTCGGCCGAATCGCGATCCGCGCGGCTTCCGGCGACTACTGGTTGGCGCAGCGGGTCGAGGGAAACTCGATACGAGAGTCCCGCATCGCATCGGCGAGGAACGGAGACACCCTGCCTCGTTATTATTTTAATAGATGCCAGAGAGGAAGGAGCTGGAGCCGCGACAGTAACGAGCCGCGAAACAGTGTCGCGCGGTTTAAGAACGACCGGGAGAGAGAGAGAGAGAGAGACAGAGAGTCGAACAAACATAGAAAAGAAACGAGAGTGGGAGACCTTTCGCTTTAACGACTTCCTAAAGACAGGCCTTTCGGACCTGGCTGACTGCAGGTTAGGTTGATGTTCCGCGGCCCAGGTCCCGGGAACCGGGTCAAGGATCCTCCAGCGCATCCTCCTGATCCTTCGATATCCTCGCCGGGGAATTTTTTATTTCGACTCAACGAGCCTGCAGCGAGTCCCGGAGAGAAAACGGGAACGGCTCGCGGACTTGTCCTCGGAGGACCCCGAGGCCTCGCGTTAAAGTCCGAAGTACTCCGTAAAGGGATTAACCCTGGCTGATTTTATTCGCCGGAAGCTTCAGGCGACGCGCCTCTCGGACTCCGAACAATTTTAAGACCCGTTCACATGGACTTCAGTGATTTCATGAGATTAGCAAATTATTTAACCCTTTCGGTGAGGCAAATTTGAACACATTGTGCCGTGTATATTTTTCAGAGAGTCTGGGTTAGGTCAGCGGACAGAGGGTCGTTTTTATAATTGACGATGTTCAAGTTCAAGGATCGCTTTGGTTATCAATTTTTTAAAATGCTTCTCTGAAGGCACTTCTTGTGGACACGTTAATCTTTTTGTTGTTCGTAATGCTGCGGCTATACAGGGTGAGCCACGAAAAACAGAACACCTGAATTTCTTTGTCAGTATGAATAAAAATATATCGTGCCATTTAAAAAAAAAAACACCGATGACCTTGAAATGACGGAAAAAAAACGTCGATCACAAGATCAGTTGATATCATTAGGAACTTTCGTTTGTCCTTCATATCAACAGAGAAATTCAGGGGTTCTGTTTTTCGTGACTCGTCCTGTATGTCTAATTAATTCGCCAGAAAGTAAGTAATTGAATGACGCTTTTGATAACCTGGGTGACATCGCATCGTGACGGCGCGGCGGCCCAGGGCGCGCTCTGATTGGTCCGTGTTTTTCGTTAATAACTCCTAAACAAAGCCCCGGCTGACATTGGTGCAAAGGAAAATGTTGCTTCAAATGACCTAAGGAACCTCCCATTTCCCGCTGTCGAAGGGGTCTTGGGACACCCTGTATAGTAACGAGAGGATTAAGGTGTTGGTGTTTGAAAGAAAAATTTAGATACATATATCCAGGAGTGCTTATCGCAGAGGCCCGTAGATAGCGAGTCCTTGGACGACCGCATCGACGACTCCTCCCTAAAACTCCGCTATTTAAGCAGGACAGTGCGCTGGTTAACCGCAATTCTCACGGCAGATGCGAGCACCCTACTCCACGATATGGGGCTACCGCTGCTACCACAATGGTGCAACCGCAGCACTGACTAGCTAGGTTAGAATGGGTGGGATCCCCTGATTGCTTGAAGCCTCGCTGCATCCGGACTGTAACTCCCGTGTAGTCCCCGGTAACTAGTCATCCTGGGAGGCGCTTCGCCGATTGTTTCCGCGTGCATGCGTCTTTGGAGGTTTGGCTCCGTTCTTAGAGAGAACTTTGACCAGTTAGGGTATCTTGGGATCTCCGGCGCCCTTTATTAGGTACTGCAGTTCTCCGAACTTCAGGGTTTATAGATGTCGGTGCTGTTCTTGAAAATAGCATCCGTCCATCGTAAGCTCTGACTACAAGTAGCGTTGTTAGTTACAGGTCTGCGCGTTCGAGATCAGACGTAGCAACGTTATTTGCGTTACTACCTAAGAAACACAGATGTTTAACGAATGTAAATGTTCGCCTTCCTGGTGATGATTAGACCGCGGATTTTATTATTATTATTTATTATAAACGGACCGAATCCCTCTTACACGTAAATGTTTACAATAGAAAACAATCAAAGACTACTCGTATAATAACATAGAAGGAACATGCAGAAAAAACTAATGGTACAAACTATATGGTATTATCCTATAATCCTGCGTAATCGTTTTTTAAACGTGTGCAAAGACTCGATGAAAAAATCAATACGATTATAGAGAGTGCCAGAGTCTGCAATAATGCGATTTATTGGATTAATTAATCCATAGGTAGTTTGTTTGTAGGTGGTTTGAAGTTTGAAATTCTGCTCTAGTTATCAATACACGTTCAAGTACGTAGAAATTGATTTGCGTAAGTAGAGAGGGACAATCTCGATATGATTATTAATTAAATTAAATATAAAGCTCTGGACGGATACTCTTCTTCGAGCAGACAATATTGAACAATTCGAACATGACATTGGATTATTTAGCTTATATGAACGAAACCTGAGAAATTTATGCTGAACACTCTCGAGCATGATTTCGTAATTAAAGCTGTTCGGAGACCATATAATTGAAGCATATTCTACGAGGGGACGGACGAGGGTGATATATAGCGATCTAAGTGGATTGAATGAAAATCAGTGGAGAAACAAAGTATGAAACCGAGTGTTCTTGAAGCGGAGTTAACAATATAATAAATATGGTTGGAAAAGTCCAAGGTAGAGGAGAGATTAATTCCAAAGTGCTTTACCTCACTTATTGAGGAGAGAATACCGTCATTGAGACGGTAAGGATATATGAAAGGATTATTATGATTGATATGTATTGATGTTGATATTGATTGATTGATAATAATATGATCAATTATTATGATTGGATAGGATTGCATAATTCTGAGGTCACTAAAATTGTTTAAAAAGGACACGACGTCTGTACGTGTGTGAGAACGGGCTTTTGAACGCACTGTGCGGCACGACGATTGTCAGAGCGGAACGTGAGGATACGGGAGGCTGGTTCGTTCGCCAGTCAGCATATCGCCGGGTCACGTGTCTGTGTAATCGGACAGTTGGGTGGGCCGGGCTCCGGAGGGCCAGGGCCGGCGTTGTTTCGGCCGTTGGTTTCGGGCCGGGGCTAAATTTTCGGTCGTTGCATGAATTTGGCAGGGACAATGTATCACGTTCGAGCGGCGAGCGAGTAATAGGCAAGCCGGAGAGGCCAGAACCGCAACGTATCTGCAGTACAAGCCACATTCGCAGCACCGTGGAACTCTGCGCCGCGCCGCGACCAGTCCCGGCCTGGACCGACACACGGATACCACGGAAACCGTGCCACACACAGGCGAACGCGTTTACGGAGGGCTGGCGCGCGCACAAAGGAACGTCGGACAAGTCCGCGCGACGGGACACGACGACGGGCCACGTGCAAATATCAGCTCGCAAACACGACGATCAACCCTCTGTGACCCTGCCTCGTCCGCGCCCTGACAACTTAGGGCTGGCTAATTCCGGACCCCCAGCACCCATTCGCCCAGCCACCCACGCGGTTATAGTCGCCTTGCTACCCCGAGAAACAGCTGACCGTATGTGACCGTTTTGCTCCCGGGATCTTCGCTTATCCATTTAGCTGAGTAGCTCTCGGTTCCCTGATTCCATGGTGAACCTTTAATCATGCTGATGAATACACCGTTTGCAGGAAAACCGTATACTTATCAGGGACCATAAACCTGTTATAGCTAAAAAGAAAAAAAGTCATAGAATAACAAAGTATTTCATCAACTAAAATCGTATTGGTTACAGATAAGGATTATAAGTAACCGAAAATTTTTTCACTTGTTGGTAAATGTTATCGTTGAGAGGAATTCATTTCGATCACTTATAACAGTTATCAAAGAGAGAGATTTATTTCGATCGTTCATAACAGTTATCGATAAGAGAAATTTATTTCGATCGCTCATAACTGTTATTCGACGAAATAAATTTATTTCGATCACTCATAACAGTTATTGATGAAGGAAATTTGTAATAGTTATTATTGAATAGTACAACTTTCAGATGGTAACAATCGATTATTCCATATATTTCGTATTCGTAAAATTAATTTGCTACAATCAAAATTTAATGTGACAAACAAAAACAGATTTTGTGTTGTTCTTATGGTCTGTTGATTCGTCTTGTTGTTGTACGAAACCTTCTCAATGAATTTCACAGGCTTGCTCCATCCGAAAAAGAGTAACCCAATAACTCAATAATATAATAGTAATAGTAATAGTATATAATTAAATAAGCAAAAAAAAAACCAAAATGAACAAGCGAAAAGATCATCGATAACTGTTACGAGCGATAGAAATAAATTTCTCTCAATAATAACTGTTACGAGTGATCGAAATGAACTTCTCTCATCGATAACTATTATGAGGTGCTCGAAATGAACTTCGTTTGAAATGAACAGTTTTTCTTCATCGATAACAGTTATCGAGGAGGACCCAATTTTTGAACACTAATAACTGTGGTATTTGATTTATTGTACTCAATAAAGGCCAAATTAACGTAAGAAAAACAACAAAATACTTTAACTCGCAAACAACCCACAAACGTCCTTCACTCTCCGCAGTCAACGCAAATCTGTCCATTCTCCCAAAAAATGTCCTTCTTCAGTCCTCACTCACACACCCGTACTCATCCCCATAGCCTATATCTGTATCCATGGAAAATCCCAGCCGACCCTTGGGCCTGGTTTTCGTCAGGGACGCTTTCTCTTTAATGGCTTTCTTCCCTTGGGCCTGGCTTTCGTCAGGCCGTTCTGTTTTATAGCCCTCTTCCTGCCATTAAAGATCTAACGACATCCTGGCTAAAACTACAATACTACATAACTGTTATTTGTAACCAAAAAGTATAAAAATCGATATTTTTTAATCATTATGTTCTTCGAATTTATTTCTTTATATTTTGTATACATCATCTTAAATGTCAATAATAATCAATTTTTTATTAATGATTTTTATCGTACAAAATTTTAGAATAACTGTTATTTTTGGTCCCTGATACTAATTATATGATGAACATCAATAGCGTCACAAGAATCAATTGTTTAAGAACAGGAGTCAAATAACAATGTCCATTTTTAAACAATTTCAATAAGTTAAAATTCGTTTAATGTCTTCATAGCTTCACCTGCCCATTTTTATTATAAATGCCCAAATCATATCTTCTACTGGGAGGTTCTGATAGGAGATTATTCATTCAATTGACACGTGGATAGCACGAGCATTGGTCAGACATTAGTGAGTGCATTGAGGATGAGTGGGATTAGGCTGGTGAAATGTGTGTAGAATTTAGGAGAGCTAGTGGCGTAGGTATATGTTTAGATTGAGCGAATAGGAAGTTTGCCTAGATAAGTGGAGTAGATGTATTTGGTCGGACAAGTAAAATAGGTTCACCATAAGTCAGACAGATGAAACATACTGTTTTATTGCACACAAGTAGTATAGAATACATTTGAAGTAGAGACATATAGATTACGTATAAAATATGCTAGGTGTATAATAACCTACTGAATTTTTCTAAAAATTTATTTTTTCCGTAAAGTGTCGAGTCTCTAAGGTAGTTTATATACTTAAATATATCCAATATGTAAAGCAGCTTCCTATGATAAATCTGCATGAAAATAATGTAATTATAATATGTTAATATTTTCATTGTACTATTCTTTTATAATATGTCTCTGTATTCAAACAAGTGGAGTACAGTAACGTGTTGTACGTAAAAACATGTGCCAACAAATCGCAACAAATAGAAACGTAATTGCGTTACTCGATGTCCCGTGAAGAGTCAAAGAGAATGGTTTTAGCACGAAGGGGTTAATAATGCGATCGCTAACGAACTCAATTTAGCCCGCCATTACGATTCTTACGCCGTAGCTCGGCTTAATCAGCCATTCATCGTGTCACGATGCACGCGTTATCAATTATGCATACGTCCCTCGAATAACTTCCCGATTCGCGGGAAATTCGTTTCTCTCGGCTCGTTGCGAACGATTTTGCAAATTCCTATTCCCCGTTCCGTTCCTCACAGCCCGTAAATAAACCGGCATCCGTACCGTTTTCGTCCGACAGGTGTCTATTTCCGGATGTCTGCGGAAACTCGATTAAATGTGGCGATTTTTGGGAACGCGTGGCTAAAGTAACCTTTGTCAGCCGTCTGTGGAAGACCGGCTGGGTTATTTATAGAAACGGACAGCGTTCGATCCAGTGTCGAAACGGTGGAAACCCATCAACCCCTGCAGCGTTCGCAACTTGTCCGCGAAATTCCACGTCGAAACCTGTTTTTCGAAATGTTTTCATCGAAAAACTTATCGAGAAGCAACGGATTGGAATGTACAAATACAAAATTTTACGGTGACATTAAAACCAGTGCCCATAAGTCCACAAAAAATAATGGTACTTCTATCGTTCTCGGTATTGTCAGAATTTATTTCGCAGTACGCAATAACCACGAAAAATTGGAACGCATTCTCGTCGTTTCACACAGACGGTGCGCAGCCGTAATTAAAAAAAAATTGCACAAGCTCAACCAACGGGAATATCAATGGAAAACTTTTACAGGGACACCGAGCATAGTTCCTTCTAACATCGCAGAAATAAATTGCGCCTCCCAGCAATTCCCAGAAATGATTTTTCAGTGCGCAATAACAAGGAAAAAATTCGAACTCGTGTTTCTCTTTCACTGAAACCGGACACGCTAAAAAGATTCCAGGAAGGCAACGAAATCGAAATATCAATAGAAAACTTTACAGGGACTTCGAGCACAGTTCTACCAAGCTCAAAAAAAAACAAAAAACAATCATACCCCTCAGCATTCTCAGAAACGATTTCTCAACGCACAATGCCGAGAGAACAATCGAAATACTTTTCCCTCGCTCGAAACCAATCTCCCTGCACTTAAAAAAATCCAGAAATCCAACTGATCGGAATGTCAATACGAAGCTGTACAGGCACGTGTAGCACGGTCCTGGGAATCGTTAAAAAAATATTCGTGCCTCTAGCAGTGCCTGGAGCGTCGAAATTCCCCTCGCACCCTCCGAGCGCCTGCAAGACCGTAGCAAGAACTTTTGTTAAATATCGTCGAATCGTCGACACATATTTTCAGTGACACGGATTCCGTGTAGAGCAACGATACTCTAGATCCGGCTTGGAGATAAGATTTTAAGAGCTCCCTGCCGGTTCCCTCGGGGATGGCAGATAGAAAGAGAGAGAGAGAGGGAGGGGAGGGTAGGTTTGAGGGCAGAAAAAGGGGGAAAAAAGGGAAGTAACGGCTCGCCGCGAACGAGCGAGCCGAACAAAGAGAAAATTTCAATCGCGGCCGAAATATCGGTCGTCCCTCTCGGGAGGGCGGTATCGGCAGTGCCGAGTATGCAGGAAACAAAGCGATACACCGGTTCTGAGGGGGGAGGGAAGGGTTAGGTGAATGGCGGCTGATTTCCGAGGCAGCGAATTGAAAATTAATCCGGCCGGGTTGTTTGTCGCCGGGTTTTATCGCGCTCGATTTTCTCATTACCCGGTCTGGGTTACGCGTCCCGAAATCCTGCTGACAAATTCATAGGCTGGCCCGCCAGCAGAAAGAGGAACCGAGAGAGAAAAAGAGCGTGTACGAAAACGGAAGAGAAAGAGAGCCGCATTTATGAACGGGAGCACACATGACGGCACGGTTCTGCAAACCCGGGGACCAGGACGGGGACGAGGCCAGACAACGCGGGACGAGGATTAAAATGACAGAAAACGTCGGAACTCGGAGCCCCCTTTGCCCCATTTCGCCAATAAAACTCCGCGAACACGCGCCAATGGAACCGTTCCCCCTCGTTCACCTCGTCGCGCTACCTTTTTCCCACCCTTCCCGACCTCCCCGCTTAAGATAATGAACGGCTCCTGCCATTGTTGGAAAGTTTTGGCGGCTGGATCCGCGATACGCCAGAGGTGCATTCCCGCGGATCGTTATCACTGCGGATCCCCTGTGCAACGCGCATTCTTGCGCGGGAACTCCGGTTCACCGCTTCGAACTGTTCTGGATGCGATCTACTGCACCGAACTCCACTAAAAACTTTCAAGAAGGCAACAAATTAAGATATCAATACAAAACTTTACAGGGACTTTAAGGACACTTCCATCAAGCTCGCAAAAAATAATCATTCCCCTCAGTATTACCAGAAACGAATTCTCAACGCACAATATCCAAAGAGGAATATGCATAAATACTTTTCCCTCGTTTAGAGCAAACGGACCCACTTCACTAAATAAATTCCCGCAAGACAACAAATCGAAATATTAATACAGAAATTTACAGGGACTTTAAGAACAGTTCCACGAAGCCCGTAAAAAATAATTATCCTAATCAAATACCAAAGTCCTGAATTCAATTGGCCTACAGTGCAAAGGGTTGAATGGACCACGTCAGGCTTACGGTAGAAGAGGAACAACGGGGGTGAGATCTGCGGGCGACGGTGTTGATCGAGTATTTATTATATTTTTCGCTAAACCGAGAAGCTCGAGTAGACTCGTCCGGTGTAGAATTCCGAGGGTGTTTCCGTAGAAGTTGAACGAGAGGGGTGAGTCCAGGCCAGGAGGATGGTAGAATCCAATAAAAGCGGTGTACTCTCGAAACCCTTGGCCGGCTTCGAAATTGGATATTTCGTCGTCCTTGCGGCCCCGATATCGAACCGGCCGAGGAACCACCGGCCTCTCGCCGTTGATTTCCGAACGGTGAAGCCGGAAGTCTGCGTTCCGGCCACTCCTTCTTCATCGATCTCTCTTCGACGGTGGTTTAGTTCTTATCAAACGTCGGACGGGGTTTTTCCTTTTCGACCGAACTAATTCTTTTCGCCGTCGATCAGCCCACCTGCGGACAGTACCGAGAATATCCTTTGGAGGAAATTGCGTCCGAACGGATACCGAATCGACCGCTCCTTCTATTTAACGTTATTCTTAACGATTCAACTCGGTTGTCCGAGCTGATATCCGGCCATTACGTTCCTCCAGCTCGTTCGTCTAGGGCCACTCAGACAGCCACGCAACATTCCAATAAAAAGCCAATAAACGGGGTAATTTCGACGGAGGTGGAAACGTTTATTAATCGGCTGCAGGATGTTGGGCCCGTTTCGATCCGGAGTTGGAAACGCTTAATTTCGGATTTTGTGACGGACAGCATCAATTATTAATTGTTAACCCTTTGGACTCGATTGTCCCCTCTGAGGCACCACTAAAAATTGCTGTACCATTATTCCAAATATCGTTTACATTGTTCATGTAAACTATATCTAAATAATTACTAAACATTTAGATATTGTATGCGGTATTATACCAATTTCATATCATAAAATTTCAAAAATCATAGGCAATGAAATATTCTAGATCGGAAGAAATCTTTAATTTAAAAGGTTTAATACTCTACTCTTAACATTCAACGAGAGATGATCAATAAAAATGATTTTATAAGAATTGATTGTATAAATATCTTTAGTAGAGCACGTATTATAATAGGAGCCGCACAAAGTCTAAATAAAATCAATCTTATCGTTTTTATAAGGGAACATGTACCAATTACTTTTAAGGCTCGGTAGGTTCAGTGTCAATCGTCTTTCTACTTTTTAATTCTAAACTAATAATACATCTCTGAAGTAGTGCTAGTATATAAAAATTTACAAAAATTCATATTGTAAAAATTTCATTAGTTATGAAGTAACAGTGATTCAAGTTGAATTCTTAATTGTAAATTTATTTCACTGAGAAAATATCAAAGTAATATTTACTAAACATAGCACTTCTTCCTTCATTTATTATCGGACCTGTTATCGCCATGTCTGTGTGTAAAGAGGTTCCGAGAAAATCATTCTTCGCTCCATTGCGTTTTCCAAAAAGGTTCTATTTTTTGTATCATCTTCTCGCGCTAATTCTTTTCCAGTCTTCGCCGAGACAAATGAAATAAGGCCAGCCTTTGATCAGACGAAGTAGAATAGGACGGTCTATGGCAAGGCAAGTAGAATAGGGGAGCTTTCAGCCAGTCAAGTAGAATAGAATGGTTTCCGCCAGACGAGCAGAATAGAACGGTTTTCGACCAAGGAGGATAGTATAATCGAATAAGAGATAGGTCTTCCACTGGCAGAATAAAGTAGCTTTAAGTAAGCAAGTGGAACAGCACAGTATTTGGTCAGACTAGTGGAATAAGTTGGAGATATTAGGTTGTGTCCCAAAAGTTTCTTCCGGAATGTGTTCCTTTAATGTCGCTAAATAAATAAAAACAATACGATAATCTTTATGTTAATATTTTACTACTTCTTAATATGAATTTGCATTATATGCATGCATCGAAAACCTACTTTTGGGACAACCTAGTATTTATTTAGCAATATTAAACGATCACATTCCGAAAGAAACGTTTGGGACAACCTAATATAAATGAAATTCTAACAGTGTTTTGGTGGAACGAAAGCAACGAAGAGGCTTCAGCGTGTCTAATGATTCGTGCAATTCACGCTGATAATTTTTATTGTGCATACAGATCCGCGCGCAGTCGAATCATAATCATCTCAACAATTTCGCAACTCTGTTAAGATGCATCATCTGCAAGCGTCCGTCTTTAACCGGAAACGAGAGACCTTCGGGAGGCAACGATGCAGAAGTTGATAGCAATTGTCCATCTACTCGGACCGATGAAACGCGAACCCGTTCAGCCGAGGTGCACGAGAAGACGATACTGCGAGATGGTCCTTGCGAAAATGTAGGTCGACGATTTTGGCAGAGGATCCGCTCGCGAAAGGGTGCACGGAATCGCGCGGAACGGCGGCGCAATACGTAAGCGGCTTTACGACGTTCGTTCCGCGGAGAGTTTCGCAACAAAAGTTCCTCCGCGGCACGCGTATCCGCGAGGATATCTGCCGCGATAGTCGCCGAAACGCAACGGCACTCGAGCTTCTCGTTATTAGACCTCGAAACTGGCTTCGAACGCTCCCGCTTCCAGTTTCGCGAGTTTCACGAGTTTCGCGAGCCTTCCTCACCCTCTCCTCGTTGATCATAGTGTCTTCCCTCGATTCTCGAATCTATAGGAATTCTCCTAGGAGCGTAAAGTGGGGTTAAAAGTCCAGCGGGTAAGAAGTCCTGATTTAATTATCTTTGCTTATGGTCGACTAAAGTTTGTCTTATTGCTCCATCACAAAAGATAGTAATCTTTGTTTTTGCTAAAAAAGATATGTTTCTACTTTATGTTAACGAGAAGCTATTAGGTGTAGAAATTAATTCGGTGCCTTTTTAAAACAAATTTCGTAATCATACATCTGTTATTTTTCGTAATAGTCTCCATTATTTTCGATGACTTTGGTCCATCTCTCAGGTAACGGTTGAATTCCTTGACGGAAAAAGGATGGCGGTTTTGATATCATGAATTCGTCAATATATTCGTCAATATTAAAAAATTCTCTTTTCGCACCTCTTCCAATACGTGGAAATTTGTATCTGCTAACTGATGCTGGAGTGATCGGAATGGATGAACATTCAAGCAGAATTCGATTCATTCATCAAAATCAAAGCAGAACAAATCATTTCAGCTGTACCGGAAGCATTTTTCTTTAATTAAAAGGCAAACACTATACAGTGCCGTATGTGAGTCTTGTCAGACGCCGCCATCTTGCTTACTAACAGTTTTCCTTTTGACTAGATCTCAAATGTTTCGTAACTGTAAGGCTTGGTACTTAAACGTTACAAGATGGCGGGCGATTATTCAAACCAGAGTTATAAATAATTTCATATCAAGGCACCGAATTAATTTCTACAACTAATAATTATTTTGTTTCAAACAAGGCCGCAATATTGAACAATAGGAGCAATTAGTTTAGTAAATATCTGTTAAGCTAAAAGGAATTTCTTGCGTATTTAGTTTCATATTACCAGTAAAATACCATTTGCCAAGTAATAGGCTATTTTGAGTAGACTAATTTGTTGTGCTAGTAGTTAACATTAAGTAACAATATCAATAATAAAAGTGGACTTCTTAAAGTTGGCTGGTCGGGTGTATTTTTGTAGGAAAACATTTCATCCGAACGAAGAGAGCATCCCGACGCTACTGCGTCCTGTGCAGCCGCTTTGCGCCACGCGACACCGTTTCTAATTACCCGAGCCGCTCAATTACCGGGAATCGCGGACCCGGCCACCGTAACCGACGTTACGGAAACCAGCGTCCGATTTCCAGGCATCTCCGTTGACAATTTGTGCGTCCCGGTTCGCACGCGTCACGCAAACGCATCCTTTTCTCTCTTTTTCCTGTCCTCCCTCTGGGAAACATAGCGCGTATCCGCTTTCACCCGACCGAGAATGTATTACGTCGTTGCATACGAAATGTCCGATTTCTCGGAATGCAGGTGTTACGAGGTGATTTAACACTTTGCACTCCGAATTATTTTTCAATTTTGTTGCCAACAACTGCCAACTATTTTAAGTATTTCACTTGAGATGCACTTCATTTTATTAAACATAGCTCTGAAACTTTGTTGTAATTTATATTTGTGGAACTTGTATTTGTTTTTAACGAAAAGATAAGAAATTAAATAAATAAAGGAAGAACCAAATACATAGAAGAAACCCGTTTCATCACGTAATCTAGAGGTTTATTATACAAATCGGCACAAGGTGATTCCTTATTGAAACATTATAAAACAGTATAGAACAAAATTTTTCATTCGGAGCTTCGTTTTCGAGAAAATCCTAATTGTAGCATAAAGTGCAGTAGCCAGTTTCGATACAGAAAAATTCACCGTGGCCGTTGACGTTTATTAATTAATATATTTATATAATTATATAATTATTTAATAAAGAAGTTTCGCTGTGGAGTTTATGAAAAAGGACCTTGCCACGTAAAAGGTTTTGTCGTGGGAGGGTTGCCACGGGGAAAAGTTATCGAGGAAAATTTTCACCCTAAAGAGCTGCTTCCCAAAGTGATAGTTGAACAAGAAAATTCAACAATTTAGAAGTTCTGGTGTGTAAAATTTTGTTCCGTAGAGAGTACATTGTGTTAAATATTTGTGGCGGAGTCGGGTGTCCATGGGAAAAAATCACTGTGTAAAATGTCCACAATGAAGAAGATTTACTTTGCAGAGGGTGGTAAAACCAGATGAACCAATTATTTACAAGTTTGGTATGTGGAAAATCCATTGAGTTGAATATTACAATGAAGGGGGATTTCCAAGGAGAAAAAGTCACTCAGGAAAATGGCCACCATAAAGAATTTTTTGCAGAAGAGTTGTTATCAAATAGGAAAGTCCGATTATTTAGAAGTTTGTTATGCAGAACGCTCATTCTATTAAATAATTCAATGAAGAAGAGGCTGAAATTAAGTCACTCGGGAATATGGCCGCCGTGAAGAAGCCCAGCTTTGCAGAAGTATATTAAAAAAGAAAAGCCCAATTATTTAGAAGTTAGCTACTCGGATAGTCGCTATGGACAAGGTTCGCTTCACAGACGATATTTAAAAAAAAAAAACGCGGAGTCCGACAATATGGAATCTTGCGGGGAAAGAAGAAAGGCGAAGTAAAAATAGTCAGCGATCCACGAGGTAATCGCGAGAAGCCACAGCAGCGGAAAATCGTAGTCCCAATTTACGACGCGAGCTGAGAAGGCGGTCGGTCAAAAACGGCTGGAAAAATATCGTCGTTCGATCATCCGCATCATAAACCGGGTCTCCGAATATTCTCCATCGTTAAGCGCGGGGCTGCACGAAAGCAAAAGCTTCCAGGGTGGAAGAGGAACGGAATGGAATGGAATGGAACGAAATGGGGTGGCTCGGGAGCCGCTGGTGACCTAGAGATGTCACTGGGTTAGCGTGCCCATGGGCCATCCATAACCCTGATACCGTTGATACACACTCGGCTCTGCCCTGTCATAGGCTGGCATGCAGCCCTGCAGATACACCGGGTGCATCTACATACGGACGTTCGCGTTCCACTTAACCGTTCTTCTGCATCCTAGGCCTGCACGCAAAGCTTGAACCGCTTCCAATTGACAACAAGCTCGATGCCACGGACCGTGGACGGAACCATTCCTGAAATTAACGTCTCGGATCGTTGGTCGAGCCAACGCCGGGATGACGAGATGCTTCTCTCGGCTTTCCTCTTCGGATTAATCATCAGGGGCGATTGGACCATCGGACAATCTCTGATGATTACTCCTCGTACAATTACCCTGGTACAGTTCCACTGTGACGTCCGAGTGGACTGCTATTTTCTCTGCAATTTCAGACTCCAGACTGTCCACTGCAGTTCTCAATTTTTAAGATTAAATATTTTTAAAGGTGTAGATCTGGATTTGACCGCGAAATTAGTTTGAGCTCCGTTCGGTAGGGGAGCTGGGTACATTTTCTACAGTCACTGCATCAGTAAATGTGGCCGGTAGACACCAAGGGTCCTTCTCTCGACGAATGTCCTCCCGCTAATGCACATTCTGGGCCCGTACGTAGTCACAATCGCTAGACAAAAGATGAATCTAGCGCGGAAGTACCCTAAGGTCGCCTATTTTTGCTTTTGCGAGGCGTAATTTGCAATGATGAAGTATGTTTCTCGATCGTAATTGATTGTATAAGCGTTGATGATTTCGGCGCAAGGTTCGATCAGTTGTAACACTACAGCAATTGTGCAATTATTTAACCATGTATCTCGACGTTTCGATCCTAATGTGGATCATTTTCATTAAGAAACGTTACGCCTCGAAAACGCGAAAATAGGCCATTTTGAGATACATCCGCGCTAGATTGATCTTTTACCTAGCGATTCTGACTACGTAGAGGCCCCAAATGTGCATTAGCGAGAGGACAAACGTTGCGTGCCGGACTCTTGCAACCTCGTGTACGTATATGTGTCTAGCGGTGTGTGAGTGTGCTACCACACTCTCGCTCTAGACCGAATCCACACTCTTAAGATTTCGTGAATTGGAGGTTTCGATCACAGTGCACTTTTTAGGGTGTCGCAATCCATTTCTCACAATCAGGCACGCGAAGACGCATTCGAGGAAGCTTCCTCGCCGCCGAAATTTCCAGCGTTCTAAAAACACGCATAATCGAATATCCCGGCGAGTCTCCGATACGAAAAGTTTTTCCATCGTCGGGAACAATGCTCTTAAGGAGTGTTTAAACGAAGCAGAGGAGAGAAACAGAGAGGAATAGAAAGGATCGAGCATTGAAAAAACGCGACGAATTCACAGTCCACCGCGCTGCCCGCGAAAAACAATGCTATCCGAGCGACCGGCTTTTAAATAAAACTGCAACTCGTAATGGGAATCATTGTTCTTGTCCCGTTCGAGCGACGGTTATTGTTCCGGTCGGCTCGCCGGAGAAACGCTTTAAACGAAACCTGTTTTTCGTTCGACTATGCACCGCTCTCCACCGCTCTGAATCCCTCTGCACCGGCCTGCTCAACGCATAACTGCGTTTCCTCTCGCATCGGCTCGAATAAATTTTCATCCGGCCGTCCGGCTCACAAAAGCGTTTTTCGATGCCCTCGAGAGGATCGTCCGCGAACAGTTTACTGGCCCGGAATCCCAGAATTTCCCTCCGAAAGCGTTCCCGGATTTTCGGGAACAAGCCGGGCCACGCGGCACGGTGTTCAATTCTACTTTGCATGGTCAAATAATTGTTTACATTCCACTGAAAATGCTCGGAACAATCCGATAACTAGAATCCGCATCTTTGTGGAAAATAAAAGTTGCTCAGGACAATTTCGAGAAATTGAATTTCAATGAAAATTTATTTTATCTTTTAATCTTCTCACGTCCAACATCCACAATGGACCGGTAACAGTCCTATTCGGATGACTACACTGTATTTTCTGCCGGTCTGATCATAACCTGTCCTATTCTACTGATGTGTCGGCCCACACAGTGCTCAATTCTACTGAACCTGGTCAAATAGTTGCCTAAAATGAAAATGCTCCGAACAATCCGGTAACTATACTGTCAATATTTCTAGGAAATAAAAATTGTTCAGGTCAATTGCAAGAAATTCAGATTAAATAAAAATGTATTTTAATCATCTAATGTCATTACAGTTTCGTGTTTGACCTGTTCATTTTTATCATAAAATCCGCAGTGTACTGATAACAGTGCTGTGTGTATCCGCTGTTTGCTGATAACAGTCATGTTCGTATGGTTGTACAGTTTATCCTTTCCTGCTGATCTGACCATGCGACGGCCTGTTCCGCCGATGTGTGTCTGAGCACACGCTGTTGAATACTATTGCGCCCGGTCAAATAGTTGCGTCTATTCCCTTTAGAAATTCCGCGTTATAATTTTATGTATTATACTGATCCGACCCGAAATCCCAGAATTTCCCTCCGTTCCCAGCTTTCCATTTTCTGGAACAAGCCGAGCGGAGCCGCTCGCTAAGCGATTCGTTTATCGATCGGCGTGCCGGCATACACGCTAATATATCATGGCGCATGTGTTCCTTCGAGCGAGGGATTATAATAACGATCGCTTTGTTATGCAGCGTATCGACGGGACAAATAGAATACGGCGATACGGATGAATAGCGCCGCGGAACGGATTTCGGCTTTAGGCGACGATCACGGATGCTGCGGAAAGTTTCGTGTACATCGACGCATTCGACCGATAAATTAAGGGGTTGCACACCTTTGAACCGTTCGAAAAAAAAAAGGAAAACCGGTGTTGCGGCGTGTCGCGCAACAGATAGACACAGCAATCGCGAGAACAAAGCGGTATCGTCGAGTTCGCGCATTCCCGAGCGTGTATAACTGGCCAAAGCTATGTTTTGTCCCCAGCATCCGGAGGTTCGTCGCAAGAAATGACTCTCTCCGCGTCTTTTCTCTCGGCTTTTCACCGGAACGGGCACTCATAGCCCCGAGAATGAATCTCTCCTCGCCCCTGGGAAATCTCTTCGCGCCCCGCTGCACAAGACACGGTTCTTGAACGAAAGCGTCTTTAACGCGTTGAAATCGCCGCGTTCACGCTAGTACGCTCTCTCCACGAGGAGACGATAATTGAAGCAATCAAAATTCCAACGTCGCTCCACGGCGAATGGACAGGCCGCCGAAAAATATGATCCTCTAGCTCCCATAACTGGAGCTGGATATTACCAGTTTACTACTTTATGAAACACTTAATTCATGCGCCTTGATACAATTAGGTTGGGGGATAAGTCGGCATGAACGTTGGTCTAATTCTGAGTGCAGAAAGGGGATTAATTTGGAGTGCAACATCTGTGTTTCATTGTCGAGTCAACCTTACGTGATTTGCAGAGCGATGCAGTTCTAAAAGGGTGAATTTGACCTGTAAAAAGTCGAGTTTTGGAAGGATTAATCTGGAGTGACAAGTTGAATTTTGAAGGGGGTTAACTTCGACTGCATTTTCGAGGATGAATTTGTAAAAGGATGAATTTAATCTGTAAAAACTAGAATTTTCAGAGGGTTGATTTAGAGTGCAACTCAAGTCACCACCAAGTGAATTTGATTTGCAGAGGGATGAATTTGTGAAAGTGCGGACACCTAATCTGTAAAAAGTTGAATTTCGAAGGGGTTAATTTCGAGTACATTTTCGAGGATGAATTTGTAAAAGGATGAATTTAATCTGTAAAAACTAGAATTTTCAAAGGGTTGATTTAGAATGCAACTCAAGTCACCGGCAAGTGAATTTGATTTGCAGAGGGATGAATTTGTGAAAGTGCGGACACCTAATCTGTAAAAAGTTGAATTTCGAAGGGGTTAATTTCGAGTACATTTTCGAGGATGAATTTGTAAAAGGGTGAATTTAATCTGTAAAAAGTAGAATTTGGGTTAATTAAGAGTACAAAACTTATATTCGCAAGAATGCATGAGGCAAAATCGACTAGAACGAGGGAAACGGAAAGAAAGAGAGAGAGAGAGAGAGAGAGAGAGAGAAGACGATATTAAAACAAGTTTCATCCGAGCAGCGTCCTCGGAAGAGAGTAGTTCAGAAAATTGCGAGTTCCAAGAACACGGGTGCACTGCGGAGAATGGTCCGCCTTGAAGGAGGGAGCTGCGAGCGGGGAAAAATTGTTAACAACCATTCCCGGATGGGAGGCCGTTTATTTTTCTTTTCCGCGTGCGCGATGCGAGAGGATGGTCGTCGAGCCGAGGTTTCCGGAAACCGTGGGGCTTAGGGCCATTGTTTCCGCCGGTCAACAGTGTTAATTTCTCCGGGAGCTTGACGAGGGTAGTCGGTCCGGAACGAACGAGTAGAAATTCCCGTGGATCATTGTGTTCACGAGCAAACAGAGCCAGCCCGTAAGCGAATCGCATGGAGAGGCAAATTGGGTGCACCGACCAGTCGATAATTCGCTGCTGCGCGAAATTTTGTTGTTCTTCCTCTCGAATCCACTCGTCCACCCTCTCTCTCTCTCTCTCCACTCTCTTTTTCTCTTTTCCTCTCTTCCGAAGTGGTTCGCGAGACGGTTGGACGATGTTGACGAGCGGATCAAACAGATTTCGAGCCGGTCATTAATATTAATACGCGCTCTCGATCGGGATAGATTGCTCCGGGTAAATCACCGGTAATCTTGCCAAGTTATACTCCCCATGAATATGCAAAGTTACGCGATACACCGCGAATCCAGCGTAAACGAATCCCGAGCTGCGTGCAGTTGCATCGTGATGCGTCCGATGCGGATGCACCGTCCCGTTGTCCCCCCTCCCGCATCTTCCGCGACGGGAACAAAATGGCTGCCTAGAAACCCCCGGATCTCTGTTTGCAGATATTTATCCTGCAAACACTCGCTTCAAATATTTCGTTTACATTTGGAGAAGATAGCAATTCAAAATATAGATACAAGAAACCGTATATAACTATCATTAGCTGTAGTAATTAATGATATTTAATGAAGTTGTGACTGTATTAAGAACCGTTGAATCTTAAAAATTGCATCACTGAAGATATTTATGCACAGACTCGAGAGTTAATTTATAGGAAGCAGGAGCGATAAAATAATTCCTTTCTCCGTCAAGGATCCTCCTAAAGATCTCTTGGCATTTCAATGAAGATAAAGGTAGTCTGAAACTTGCTCATACTTCCGCAAACTTCTTTCACCGTCTCCGAAAGATCAAGAACACCGCGAACGCGTAAAGTCCGCAGTCTGATTAAAATTTTAAACAACAATCCGCACAATGTTCGCCGGTCTTCGCGCAGAATACGGGATCACGGTAATCACAAATGCGTGACTAATTGGCTAATTAACTTTGCACGCTGTGAATTATATAGACGACACACAGGTATACAATATGATTAGTATTTTGAATTCCATTGTGACACCCGCATTTCGAATCATTAAAAATTCCTGCACGTGGCACGCGGCGCATTTCAATTGCAATTGTCTACTCCGCGCTGAATTATTGTTGTAATTAGATCTCGGGGAGGCGTATGGTAATTGTTCGAACAAAATTCATTCGATTAAAAAACCGTGGCGAGTCTGGGTTAAATTCATAGTCCACAGCAATATCAATATTCAGATTTGCTTAAAATGTTCATTGCACTTTGCTTCGATCTCGGGTTGATAACTTTCGAAATATTGTATTATGAATAGACTGCGGATTTTTATGCATTAACTTCAAGATACAGCAGCTGCTCAGACGTGTATTTCTTTCGTGAACAATCTCAATCAGTTGTAAATAATTAGACTGTGGATTTTTAATGCAGAATAAAAATTGTGGGTTTAGTACAAGACACAGGAACTATACAGACATTTATTTCTTTTCTTAATAACGATATTGGGTTGGAAACAATAGAACAGTACTTTAAAATTATGTGAATGTTTTGAACATGTCTCACCCCTCACTCAGAACGATATCGATTAAAATCCCGTGGATCCAGGGGCTCGAGTGGGATCATCAACTCGAAATTTTGCAGGTATATTCGCATAAGATTAAACCACAAAACTTGTGTGAAAGAAGCTAATATTTCTAAACAAAAAGACTAAACTCAGAATAGAAAAACAGCCTGAATCTGTCCATTTCCTCAGCACCCTTGGCAAGGTATGAAATCGATCAAAATCCCGTGGATCCATAGGCTGACGTAGAGTCATTCGAAGTCATCGGGACCAGCGGCCCGTCCCCGGAAGTGACAAGACCTAGATAAAGAAGATCGCAGCAGTGCTCGGCGACAGGTCGCCAGAAGATCCGACGAAATAATTATCGAGCCGCTGTCTGGCTTCCGGGAGAAGAAGCCGAGAACACCGTCACTCTCATCTTCGTCCCCATCCTCGTGGTCGTCGTCGTTGTCGGCAGCCTTCGGTGCTGCGATCCAAATTCATTATCCGCGTTCCCGCGAGGCAAGTCATGTCGAGGCAGCCGCGCGTCGAAATGAATTCCGAAAGTGGGGCGCACGCTTATTAGAAATTCCTGGATTACTGCCGCGTACGTGTGTACCCGGGGCTCCATTTAGCGGGTAGATCCATAGATCCTTCTCCGGCGTGGCCGATGGATCAGCGGGGAAACCGGAAAGGGAGAAGAGAGAGAGAGAGAGCCAGAGGCAACGAGAACCCTCGAACGACTCCAGAAACGAGATCTATGGTTTCATTACCGGCCGAATTTCTGCGTTTCCCGGCTTTACGACCCGTCCACCACCCACACCACCCGACCAACTTCTTGGAATTCGGATCCACCAAGAATTTGAGCTGTTCTCGAACTCAATCCTCCGGATGAATACTCGCTCTTCTTCGGAACTCGCGGAGCAAGCGCGCAACTTACTGTGTGTACACTTCTTGGACCCGTCTGGCCTATTTTTCGGGTAGTTTGTAGTGGTAGTACTGATCCTCATTCAAAATACACGTGTATACGTGTGGTTTATGTATCCATGTTTCAGTTCATGTAGACACCTTTTGAAAACTGATTTTTTTTAATTGGTTCGTCTGAATTTTTGTTGAGATGTTAGAAGGTCTGCTTTACTAGGAAATGTGTAAAGAAAATTTTTTTTTTTAATTGCTGTTGCTAGGCATCTAGGTGTACGGTAGTGCACCAGCCAAGTTCTCACACTATGTATAGGGTAACTGCACCAGTGAATGAACATTTAATAAATTGTTCAGGAAGATATTTTATTTAAAAAAAAAAATATGTGAATTAAAGGAATCTCATATATGCCAAATGGCTCCCTATACCTCATTTGTCAAAAAATAAATGAACACAAATAAAATGAAATTATTATTTTTCTTCTTTATTAAACGTTAAATAAAAAATATAAAAAATACCAGTCAATGAACACTACATTTTAGTAATTGAACAATGATGGTCCAATGAATGAACAAAATAATATTCTCCTATTTATTTAACTCTTTAATCACAAAACATCCCCTAGAATTAATTTTCTTTGGCTCCGTTATCTTTGTTAAAACATCCTGTCTCTTGTACCAAACCGTATCTGGAATCTCTGGCCATTTCCATACCTTTCTTTTTCACATTCTACCATTGTTGTCACTTCATGAACACATTTACTGGGCTATGAGTAATACCGTGGACCAGTGAATAGACGCAACGAATTTTTAATAAAATATTCAATTTATAGCTATTTTTGTGTACATCTATATTGTTAGTAACTTTTATCTCATGTGTAAAAGAAAAGTATAAAAACTCATGTGTAAAAGAAAAGGTCGTGTATACATTATACATACCTTACTAGTTTTAGCTCTGTTGCACACACACAACGCACTTGGTGAAAATAGGCCATCTTAGAAACTAATGGTCAATTGACCAATATAAACCAATAGGAATACAGCTACGAAAAAGAGTCATATATTCCATTGGCCCAAGAGTCATTATCGCTAGTATGCCGTGCGACTTAAAATTTGTTGAAATATACAAAAGCGTTCATTTACTGGTGCCCGTTTATTCACTGGTGCAGTTACCCTATATATAAGTATACGTTTCATTAGCTTCGAAGTCGCAACGAATACTGATGAAAAAAACAATCGCTCTAACGTAAACAAAAGAAACTGCACCGAGCATCGTCTATAGCGGCGGGGGGCAAACGGATCCGAGCGTCACCGGCAGAGTGTTAATCATTTAAAGTTTCAAGTAGGTATAAATAGGTAGTAAAACGAACATGCATTTATTAATTTACTTAATGTCCACCTTAAAGATGAAAAATGTTTAGGATTTAATGAATCAGGGATAAGAGTAATACCTACTTGTGATAATTAATAAAATTTCAACAAAAATTGATGGAATCCCAACAAAATCTGTGCGTACAATAAAGATTTCGATCTGCATGGGAGTACGGGCACATAAAAAATTGCTGTAGCTTACGAATGCAGAAAATGTCTACAGTTCACCAATGAAAGAAACCCAAGATCTGCATGAAAGTATGCTGCGAATTCCGATTTACTCGTGCTCCCAACAAAGAAATACAGCTTCGAAGGGACGGATTTCGACCGGAAGAAGGACTCGCGAAGGAATCGAATCCTGGGACGCGTGTTCGAAGATCCGTGGCTCGACGGAAGGCAAACAAATCCGAGAGAAAGGAGATTTCCGTCCTCGCGGGCCGGAGCCTTTTCACGAGACAAGACTTTTCTATCCAGCGCCTCGTCTTCGAGCCATTAGGAGGAGTTGTTATCCTCGTCCTCGGGAAATCGCTCGTTTCCCGGGGAATATATTTCTCCCCTAGATTCCTTTCTCCCTTTCCCTCTATCTCTCTCTCCCTTTTTCTATCACCCTTTTTCCTCTGGCGAGGTATAGATTCCCGCGCCTCGCAAACGACTCGCTAAGAAATTGAAAGCCTGTTCCCGTTTCGCAGGTACCTCGGATATCGGAACGGGAACGAACAATTATTTCTTATTTGCTGAGAGTCCCGGGGGATAACAACCGCGAGCATAATGGATGACGAGACGCGAATGCTTCTTTCTGGCTACGGAACGCCTGTGCCGAGCGCCATTATCACGATCGAGGAAGATCTTACGCTCGCCTTGCTCTATCTCGATCGTTTAACATATTCGCAGAACATTCGCGTAGCCCATTGAATCCTTCAGGAAATGCTAAACCCCTTCGTTCGGAGAATGCTTTTGGACAATGCGTTTGAAATCGTTGGCGGAGAGTTCTTCGTTTTAATCACGTTCTTGCTTTTAAGATTTATTTTTGTCACTAGACCATTGATATCTGAATTTCTCAGTGAAAATTATGAGAATGTGACAAATATTTCTATAATATTAAGAATCTGAACTTTCGTTAAAAGACATTTAAATTGTATGTTTTATCCATTTATGACAAAAATGAGATGTAATTTGAAACAGTAAAAATATGTAGTAGAAGAATTTAACCAGACTATTATAGTAGTAGTAAATAGATTTATTTTTTGCCTTTCGGCCTCAAAATGGGGTTACATGTGTTTGCGTGTATGTATATCTGGGTTAGCTTGTGGTTTCAACTAGTCTTCCTTCTTCCTCTTGTTCTTCTTCCCTTCTCCTTTTTCCAAGTATCGTACGCATCCATTCGGTTCCTACTTCTTCTCCCTTTAGTATCTCTCTTATCGTTACGTTTTCTCTTGTCAGCTGTTTGCATTCTCTAATCATGTGTTCCAGTGTTTCTCTTTCCCCTTTACATAATCTGCATACTGTCTCATTTTCTTCCTTCCAGTATTTGTTTCCCCGCTCTTCGTTTCCACATCTAAACCTTGCGATCATGCTTTGGTCTCTTCCTTCCAGACTATTATAGTATTTTCAACCTACTAAACCGAACAAGAAAAATAATAAATTTCTACTTCTCTTCAGTTTGTTATAATTCAGGTAGAAAAACGTTTACTTTCTATAAAAACTCGCTAAACGATTAAACTTTTGGACTTTAAAGTACCATGGATAATAAATGTCGCTTTTTGGAATTTTTTAAACGGACAATGTTTATTGGAGATTTGTTGTCCTGCAAACTAGACTCGTTTCGAATTTTCCGGGATAGTAAATTTAGCGTGGAAAGTCGTTGTTCCCGGTGGATGCGTTAGGGCAGGGGCTCGGCTAACCCGCGTGACCTATTCGAATCGAATTTTTCATCGCTGATCCTAGGGAACTCAATTTTCCACTTGACTGTTGCAGCCGAGCGATGATCCGTGAACTGGGAATGTAGACGGAAGGGCGGGAAAGCGGATCTGCCCCTCGCAGCATCGAAGGAAGGGCCTTTCCTCCAGCTCCGCCATCATCTTCGCCGATATCTCACCCTCGGACATCTTTAACCACCGCATCGACTTGGACACTGTGAGTATAGTCCCCTACAAAGTCTAATATCACGCGATCGATGCTAAATCACTTCAGCAAATATGTTTTTTATAATCGCAATTAGGCCCAAATTAATTTAATTTATTCCTGACGAAGCTGAAGAACTGAAACAGGAAGCTCTAGTACCACATTAGAAGGATCTGACTAATTGAAGTTGTTACATGAATACACGCAATACATCTAATCAATTTATTGTGCTTACTAAACATTTATATAACAATCGATGCTAAACCACTTCAGCAAAAATGTTCACAATTTTAATTTGGTCTAAATTAAATTAATTTATTCCTGACGAAGCTGAACCACTGAAACAGGAAACTCTAGTACCACATTAGAAGGATCTGACTAATTGCAGTTGTTACATGAATACACGCAATACTTCTAATCAATTTATTGTGCTTACTAAACATTTATATAACAATCGATGCTAAACCACTTCAGCAAAAATGTTCACAATTTTAATTTGGTCTAAATTAAATTAATTTATTCCTGACGAAGCTGAACAACTGAAACAGGGCACTCTAGTACCACATGAGAAGGATCTGAATAATCGAAATTGTTACAAGAAGAAATACGTGCTCAATTTTCATCATAAAATTTAATGGTTAAATTTTAAAGATTGGTTAAAGATTTGGTTAAAGATAGGTTAAATTAAAATTAAAAAAATATGGTTAAATTTTCTACAATTAAAAAAGAATAGTGATTATATGTATAATTGCTTAATAAAGTTGGGTTTTTTAAAATTTAACCATTGAATTTTATTTTCGAATCGAGCACGAACTTACGCAATCATCTAATATTAGACTATACTGCGAATCTTTATGCAAAATAAAAATTTTCTGCACAAATTTTAGAAAACACTGGCCAAGGAAAAAGTTCTTCCTTCTTTAATAATTGTAGTGGCTTGAAAATAATACAATGGTGTTTCTACATTCTTTTCGCCTCTAATCTTTTTTAAATTGGACTTACCCACTTCTGTATAAATGCATAAAATCCGCAGTCTAATTATAACAATCTGGTTTCGTGTAATCAATTATAAAACACTCGTTGGAGTCAGTACCGTATACCCAAGTCGTCCCTGAACGTCCCTAAAGCTGTCACGAAGATTCCGACGAAAATAATTCTGAAGAATTTTTATAATTCGATCAGAGACATGACTCGGACAGCTTCGAAAGAGATCGTCCAAGTCCACGGGTTTCGTTCTCGAAGAAATCCCAGGGAAGCAACGCGACTGAAACCAGTCGGTCTCCTCGCGTAGCCCTCGAGCACGGCTTCCGGCGGCTCGTCAAAGAGAAGGAAGCGGACAGCAGACGCTTGTTCGTCGACTTGCGAGATTAATTGACTCCCCGCGACGAAGAGAGAGAGGGGGAGAGAGAGAGCTCCAATTAGTCCGACGGCCCGTGGAAGAGGCCGAGCTTTGATTCTGCTCGCCGTTCGATTCGCTTCCCTGCCCCCTGGACCAATTAGTTACTTACCTGGCATGGCTCTATTCCCCCGGTCAATGCTAATTCGTTCCTTGGATTCCATTTTCCTCGGCCGCAACCGAGACGCGCGGACAAGAGCAAAATGGTCTTCTTCCCTCCTCCTCGCGAGGAGGAAGCGAGAACCGGAAAGAGCAATCGCGACGGAATTGAAAGCTGGAGAGCTGGAAGAGAGCTCGAGAGGAACCGTGACCGCGTAATAAACTTTTCGGCACTCGATCTCCTCTCCGCGGCTCCTTCTTTCTCATTTCCTTCTTTCTTTCGGCGTTTTTTCCCCGGTTTGTTTTTCCGCAACTGGGTCGCTGCACACTGGAGCGAGCGAGGGAAATCATTCTGGAGAATTGTCTTCATTGGTTCCGGATCTTCTAAGCAAGATACACTGTTTAAACACGTCGACACATGAGCGTACATCATTAATCCCGAAATGGTACCCCCTCCTTTTATGAAGTAGCAAAAGGTATTGCAACAATTTAGTAACACAATTGTTTTCCTATAGAAATATGCAGGGTGTCTCAGCTGAAGAAGACCACCTAAATATCTCCTCTAACTTTTAATGACATAAAAATATTTGTGGCATAATTTAAATGGTATCATGTTTTATAAAATTCAAAGAAATTGTTCAGTAATAGACAGCGGATCTTTATGCAAAATAAAAATTGACTGCAAGTTATAGAAACTAAATTGAATGTTATTTCTTCCCTTAACACTAAACCTATCGAGCCTCAAAAGTAACTGGGACATATTCCCTTATAAAAATGACAAGATTTATAATTTATAATTACACTATTGTAATACGTGCACTACTACAGATATCTATACAATCGTTTGCTTATGAAATCAGTTTTATTACGTTTCTATGATAATTGTAAAATAAAAAACCTGGAACCGGTCATTTTGGCCGGTGTTGGTAGGTTTAGTGTTAAGGGCGTTTCGAAGATGGTGAAGAATCTTCCAATATTTTTTTTACGAGGTTTTTATTGGGTGGGCCCTGTAGAGGATTCGTTGGACTAGCTAGATAGCCTATAGTGGGATATAGAGAGGACAGTTGAGGACGGTATGTACCGTGACCTTGAATAACTTTGAATAATTATAGTCACTGTTGGGTGTTTAAAAAAAGGTGATTCCATTTTTAAAAAAATGAAGATATCCTTGATATCTCCAAAAAAATGACATAAAAACGAAAATTTGTTGGTATCGTGTGAACCCCATTTTACAACTAACATATTTGAAGTATAAACATTAGGAGACTCAGCCTGTATAGTAGACCGGATCGAAAAAACTTTCGATGCCCCAATGACAGGATCATACTCCCAAAGCTGGGCAATGATGCCCCCAGGTTGCACATTGAGCCCAAAGTTTGAAAATTTTGGAGAAATATCAACACTTTTAAAAATATCAAAATCGAAGTACAAAATGGGTGTACAAAGTATTCGTACACCTTTTAAAAACTAATAACTTTTTTGAAAATTCATCGAAATCGATTGATATACACACGAGCTACAAGCGGTTAAAAATAGTGAAAATTGTAGTTTTCCACGACTTTTGATCAATTTCTGCTTAAAATCGTCGTCGTTTCTTTTTCTGCGTCAACCGATTTCGATGAAATTTTCAGTATGTGTATAACTAACATAAATCCACAAAACATATATTTTAAATTTTTCATGAAGGGCGCAAATAAAAAAGTTTTAGAAAATGCCTTTTTTATTTTTGCATGTAACCTAGTAAATTATAACTTTTGGAAAATCTTTTTCGCATATCATTTCGTAAACTTCTAATTGGTTATAAAAAATCAGGTCGTTTGGTACAATTATAAAAAAGTTATTGGTTTTTAAAGGGTGAACAAATACTTTGTATACACCCACTGTATATTCTGTTATAAACGACGTAAGGGAAACCAAAAAGTATGGCCAGTTTACTTACCTCAGAAACAACGAGCGAAAATGTATAACTTCAGCGTTTCATAATTTTTACGTCTTTTTAACAGCTTTTTCTTCGAGCTAAAAATTTTAGTAGGTAGTCTTTTATTAAATTCTCGTGAATTTCAAGTCCTAGCGAATTCATCCGATTTTATGGATTATTATTGCAGGACTAAAAGCGTCGAACGCGTCCGGTTTCACGCGCAGCGAAAATCGTTGGCACGGTCGCGCTTGCGAAATATCGCGGGACGAGTGACTATTCCCGCGAGCTGGAATTTGCCTGGATGTCGAAGCAGCCAATTAAACCGGCATAATACACCGGTCGATCCCGCTGGAATTTGGCGCGGTGCGAGGTTTCGTTCCGCTTCGTCGCGCGAATCCGCGCCGGCGGACAAAGCGTTCCGCTTCGCGAAATTGCTCGAAATCGCTAGGAACGCTGCGCTGATCGCCAATTCCGCGAGGCTCCCGGCCGATTATACGAGTCTCGCTACACGAATACCGGGCGATAGAATAGATCTGACCGATTTCTATTACCGTAATAGCAAGTATCTGTATAACTGAATATTAATGTAATATAATGAAACTTTCAGCGTGTGTATAACTAACATACAGTTAGGAGCAAAACTGATCACACACACTTTAAATCAGAGTAACTTTTTTATGAATGGACAAAACGACTTCAATTTCTCTGTAAAGCTAGAAGAATTAGTTTAGTAAATGACGTCTAAAAAAATATGCTGGAAAAATGCATTTGGTCGGAATTGTGAAAAACAATTTTTACAACTTTTTTTACCTGGGCCAATAACGAAAATTTGAAAGACGTGTTTGGTCAACTCGTATAAATTATATACGTTCTGAAAACTTCATTGAAATTGGTTAATTAGTTTACGAGTTATAAACGATCAAAAGTGGTAAAAATTGCAATTTTTCAAGATTGTATGTACTTGTATGTACCACTTTTGATCGTTTATAACTCGTAAACCAATTAACCAATTTCAATGAAATTTTCAGAGCGTACATAATTTATACGAGTTGACTAAACACATCTTTCAGATTTTCGTTATTGGCCTACCTAGAAAAGTTGTGAAAATCAGTTTTTACTATTGTTTTTCACAATTCCGACCAAATGCATTTTTTCAACATATTTTTTAGACGTCATTTACTAAAATAATTCTTCTGGCCTTACAGAGAAATTGAAGTCGTTTGTTCCATTCATAAAAAAAGTTATTCTGATCTAAAGTATGTGTGATCAGTTTTGCTCCTAAGTGTAGATCTACAAAATGCATATATTTTAAATTTCCTCACGGGCATAAAAAAGAATATTGAAAAGTTTTTTATTTTCTCATGTAATTCCTACCAATTGCAATTTTTTCAAAAAACGTAATTGCTGGAGAGAAAGTCAGATGGTTTGGTCCTGTTTAGAAAAGATTTCAAAGGGCGTCCGAACACTTCTGTGAGTCATTGTCATAATTAATTCTACAGAGCAAAATCGGTTCAGTTGCAGAATTCTGAGTTGCAGAATTGATAAAAAATATTTGATAAACAGAATCTCTGATTTAGGTGCAGAACCTGTCGACGGTGATCCCGAGAATCGGTTTCGGGAGGGTTGGAGGGATTTTAATGGGGTGCGAAAATCGCGTGGGGGTTGCTGATTGCCGGGGAAGGGAGCGAGCGGGAAATGCAAATAGGTGGAAACGTCGGCGATTATTTAAATTCGCGAGGGTATCAGTAAACGCGCGTCGCTCGCGTGAATAAATCAGCCGGGCCCTCGACGGAGCGAGGATCGTTCGATAATTAATTACGCGCCGCGTGCCGCCGCGTCGACAGCCGACCGAGAAGAAATCTCTCCCGCCTTTCTCGTTCTCCTTCCATGTTAATTTCGGAACGACCACCGCATCGGAATTCCTTTCTTCCTCCGGTAATGCACGAGATTTCCCATCGCGATTGTCGCGAACGCGCCCGGCGGAGCCACTAATCGGAACCCGCACGGAAACCAGTTCCCGAACGTATAATCGCGCTATCCGGATCGTCGTAATGCGTATTTTCCAGCGGGTAAAGCCGCATGGAAGCCGATACGAGCCGGCACTATGATTCGCGAGGCTTTCGGCGCGAACGAACACGAACAGGAAATCCGGCGCAGATTTTCTCTATATTGTACGTACGCTATTGTCGGATTGCGGAACGCGATCTCCGCTTTCGACAGCTGTCTAAATCCTCCTGACTGATTCTGGAAATAAGTACAACAGTAAGTTCATGTGTTTTAATCCTAAAGTGGTATACTGCTTCCTCAGGATACGATCTCTGTCTCATTAGAATCTTCCTATTAAAGGAAGAAGGCAAATGTTACGAAGCCTTTTAACCAGGAACATTCTAATCCAGCGGTTTCCAACTTTTATGCTAGTACGCCTCCCGAAAAAAAATGTTTTTTCCATGCCTCCCTATTTATACACGAATTTGTACTGTTACGTTAAAATGTTATTACAATGATTTTACGTAAAAATGGTTGAATAATTTCTCTTGTCCAAGCATCTATTATATTGAAAATTATAGACAATCTCCATAAATTTAGAGTTGCCATTCTTATAAGGCAATATTTACCAGTACCTTAAATACTTGGTAGATTTAGTGTTAATAACTCTTGCGACACCTTGTATACTGCGACAGAAATCGAATTGCTTCGACAAATACTTTAACAAGCACAGACGAATGCTGGTTTAAATCTCAATATTTTTGAAGTGGGGGCCGAACGAGCGTTTGATATGAACGCGCCATTAGGACTGGTTCTTTGGTCCGTCATGTTAGTTATTGGAAGAACACGCGTCCGTCCACTGCGTTGGATATTCCGCTTGTTTTTCCGGCTGAACCAACTGGTCACTGGACAGGGAGAGAAAATAGAGAGAGAGAGAGAGAGAGGGTTGGGGTTCGATTGGCGCGATCTGCAGCGTCGAGGGTGCTCGAGGAACTTTGAGCGACCGTTTCGCAAACGAAACCGTTGCGAAGCGAATCGCGAGCCGGGGCTCGAGAGGGAGACGCGGAAAGAGGCTGGCAAAGAGCATAAATAAACGAGAGCTATGGCTGTATCGATCAGCCAGGATAAACCGCGGCTCTCTCTCTCTTTCTCCCTCTCTCTCTCTCTCTCTCTCTGGGTGACCGAGTGGTTGCCAGCTTCGATGTCCGGCTGCTGTCCCGAAGGAACGCGTACCTTCAAGAAAATTACAAACTGGCTCACCAACTGGCTGGATGCGTCTACTTTCCTCGGGGCCTCTGAATTTCCTGGCTCTTGTCTGATCAGTGTCGTCTTGCTCCACTGAACCGCGCGTGGGAGAAAGCGGTTTTGTTAATCGTTCTGAAACTACAGTCTTTGTAATTGGGTTGGCAAGGAAGTAATTTCGGTACATTATGATGAAATGAAACCGAATTTCTTTGTTCCAACGATGAACTTTAATCAATAAAATATTTTCTTATTTATTCTTTTTCGCAAAAGATTATCGAACAAAAGGGAAAATATCATATTCATTAAAGTGCATTGCTTGAATAATTAAATTGGGCTCTATTTCACCCCTTAAAATACCGAAATTACTTTTTTGCCAACCCAATATTTATTAGTTATCATTTACAGCAGGACGTCAATAAATAACCTCGACCCACTCTTCCCATCAATGTTTCCTTTACAGTATGTATAAACGCAGAGTTAAGCATTAATTGATTAAAATTTTAATCATAATTGATTGAGTAACGTGCACGATTAGAAAAAGAAATCATCGAAAAATCGACGATTGGATCAATCGATTGATGAAGTTAATCGTCAATCGTTGATTAAAAAAAGAAATCATCGAAAAAACATAAAAGCACCAAATGACAATACAGCTAAACTCAGTTTACATTTTTTCCAGTATTCATACAGTTTTGATTCCGTATTTCATTTCGCAATTTCAGCAGTTAATCATTAATCAATCATCCGATTGACGATTAATAATCGTTAATCGCAATTAACGACTAAACTAGGAGATTAATTGTTAATTGCGATCACTGATTGAAGTAGAAATTTAGTCGTTGATTAAATTTTTGCCCAACTCTGATATAAGCATTCTGAATAACCAGGCTATTATAATGAGCTAGGTTCTAATGTCTGTTAAAAGTTGTCAAAACTACAGTCTTTTGTTAGTCGTTCTAATATTTCGGCATTTAATTGTAGACAATGTTTCATCTTATCGAACGGTATATTTTATTGCATTTTTATTTGTACTTACCATGAATACATTCAAATCCGTACTGCAACGACCACTGGCAATAATCATTGTTTTCAAATGAAACAGTATGGAAAACAGTATTTTTATTATTAGATTGCTGATTTTCATGTATTTGCCAACAAATTCGCGGAGTGAAATATAAAACAGTGAAAGATTACTTCCATTCAGTTGCACACGTTAACTTTATTGTGCAAAAGATTCAAGCTATTATCTTTTAATACTCCAACCAGCACTTTCTCGATTCAGTATCATTTTGCACTCCATCTCTGTCTGCAGTTTATCCCCTTATAAAGACACTCAAGAGATTTATTTCTCATGGAGACACCATGTTATCATCATTCTGTTCCATTACGTGTAATAAAGATACAATAGCCATCGCTTTATAACTGACGCTGTAAACGTATCAAGTCCGCAGCATTAAGATAAAAGGCTCTATCGTCTTCGAGCGAACTCTCCGTTCTATAAAAACTTAATACCGTTAGAAACTACTGTCCGAGGAAGTTCACTGTCCCTCCACAGTTTTCATCGTGATCATTTTAGTTCCGATCATAGAGGACGGTTAAAAAGATTCTGTAAAAGTAATGGAAGAAAAGTTGCAGAGATAAACAACGTGTATTTAAAGAAACTCTGTAAAACTGTATTAATCCTCTCGCGTCTAACCTTCTCTCTGTGTATGGGGTGAAAATGCACCCCAGGCTGACAAAAACGGATATAAAAAGTCGACGAACGAAAAATTTCTAAAAATTTTCTAGGACTACTATTTGTGATATGTTTCACATTTTTTAAGTATTGAACACAGTAAGTCCTCACAAATATTTATGCAGACAAAGTTTTTCTTCCATTTTGCTCGAAAAATGTATGGGGTCCAATTACCCTCCCTTTTTTTCTTTGAAGACGTGGGGAAAAATATATTTACGTACACCCAGAAGGGGTGGTCCCCAATACCCACTAAAAAACCACACATCTAGGACTGAGAGCTCTTTTCTCGCTCTCTAATGTCCTTGAGGACAGTCAGGGCCCCGCTATTTGCATTTCTCCTGGCTGCCTCTTCTCCCCGACTCCCTTCCACTCCTGTTCTTTTCTAAAATGGGGTCCAATCACCCCCCTGTACACGGTAACCATTACAATAGCAGTAAGCAGAGAGAGAAGGTTGAAGGAAACAAATCGCAACAAACAGGAACCGCACTGAGGAAACACGTTGATGTCTCATTTCTTCAAGCAGCCTCCTTTCCCAAAGCGACGCAATTGTTCCAGGGTGTAAAAATCGCCGAAAGAGATGATCGTCTTAAAGGGAAGCCAGACGCGTTTGGAGCAACGTCGGAGTAGTTTTTACGACGCGAAACCCGACGGGGGCCGACCCAAATATGGGCCGGACGGCCGCTCGTTGCACCGACGACTCTGCCGCGTGGTGTGTTTGCACGATGCTGCCACCTCGTCGGCCGAAGTAACTATCGTTTTCCCGACGGGTCCGGGAGCCTGTGTTCGCCTATGCGTCGACGGAAAGGCAGCCGCGTCGCACAGCTCCGACTTCCCCTTTTCGTTTTCGCTAGCCCGGCGAGTGTGACAGTGATCGTTGGATCGGTTCCGTTAGATCGTGAGCAGCCTGAGGATACCAAACACTCGACAAACCCCAACTGGCATCTGGTTGGTTTCGCCGGAAAACGTTTGGTGAGTGACGGCAACTTGCGAGCTTCAGTCCCGAGGAAAACAAACCGCGAAAAATCTCCGCGAGTTTGAAAGAACGGAATCGGGGGTAGGAAAAGAGGAACGATCGCGCTGACGTTTCTCCCGTGGGACCAGTTCCGGTTCGGTTTCCTGTGGTTTTCGATGGCTTCTCTCTCTCTCTCTCTCTTTTTCTCCTCGGGCAGCGGGAACAACGTTGTCAGCGTGCCACCAGCTGATTTCCTCCCACTGCCACCGCGACACGGAGTTAATTAGCGAGCGAACGGTGCTCGCCGGGCAATAAATCGTCATTCCTGATGACACTAATACGCTCTGTTCTCTCTCACGAACGCTTCCGCGTGTAACACCTCGATCTACTGCGTGTAACCGGCGCGCGCGCGTGTGCACGCACCATCACCCGTAACACAGACGGAACACGCAGAAGGAAATGACTAATCAACGCGGACCTTCGTGTAGAACTGGCCGATATATTTCCTTGTGGACGCGTGAGAGACAACGAGTACGGCCCACCGTAACACGGCGGCAAGAAACGCCGTTTTTCCGCGACCGGGAGCAGAATCGACTGAGATTTACACTGGACCGAGGTCTCGATCGAGCGGTGACGCGAGATCTCTTCGAAGATCTACACTGCTGTGCAAAAGAAAGCAGCACCCGGCCATATTTAATAGAAAAGCGTAAAAAATCAAATGAGAACACAGTAAGTTTTGAAAAAGGATTCCGCTGTTTAATTGAATACTTCTGAGAATTATGTGTTATCGAACACTTTAAATGCATAATCATTGTACAATACAATTTCCACATAAAGATATTGTTTGTCATTATATCGTATAATTATACTGGATGCTTCTTTCTTGCGCACAGTAGTGTAGATCCAATTCTTCTTTAAACCTCGATCATCAACAGACACGTTCATCGATGATCTTTTGATCCCCTTGCGAAAATCTTCATTGTTTGATGTACAAAAGAATATCGGTGTCACGATAAGTCATTTTTATTAAGGATATTTATAAGGTCGAATAACTTCTAACACATCTAATACAGATCATTTAGGTCTCATTTTCGTTCGAGCTTTTATTATTTATTACTTCACTCAAACAATTTTTAACACTTCTTCGGCACAATTTATTTGTCAACAGTGATCCGATTGCACTAACTCGGCGTTTGTTTCAAGGTCTATTGAAATTGAAAGCATATTCCCGCCCTTTTCGAGTATCCAAAACGGCGGATGACGTTAGAGAAAGAGGGCAGTGCCACTTCAAGAATTTAAACCTCCCTCTTACTTAAATCTCTACATTCCTGCAAACTTTCTCTCCGAAATATTGAAATACGCTTGTGAACATTTGCATTCAAGTGTATATCATTGGTTCATTAATTCATTGTATCCCTAGTTCCCACAATATCAATTTAATGCTTGGTCGGTTTAGTGTTAATCCGCCGATATCGAACAATATTTGACGATTCTATCTTGGATTATCGAGAACTCGGTTTCGAAATTTCGAGAAGCACCTTTTATCACTGTACTGCATTAAAAACATGTTTTTCATGTACGTCAAAAATATTTTTAACGACGGATCTGACGGTATCGCAACAAATTCTCGTGCTCTCAGAAAACTGAGTACGTGCCCGTCGTTTCTGATAATCTGCCGGTGACTGGGCCTTTTGTACATCCAGGATGAAAAAGCCTTTGACAGAACGCACCTAAAAAGAAGATCCGGGCCGGATACCATTAATCCTAGACAGGTAAGTGTAACAGGTTCGACGGAGCAGCCCGTAGAGTCGTCGATTTCGTCGTGGATTCGTCGAAAGAGCCAGTTAATTGGTACGGAGCAAACGACGGAAGCTCGACAGGGGAAACGCGTCGAGGTGCACGCGGCCGAACAAAGCCCAACACCGCTTCCAATTAGTCGAATGCGAATCGATCGGGCGTCGAGCACGCCGAATCCCATCAGAGCAGCGTTTGAGATCGAGTCTCCGTTCCGCTCGGCTCCGCTTCGGGCTTCGGGCCCGGGCCGGGCTCGCAGACCCGACTCAAGAAAATAACAATCGTTCCCGAGCGATCTGTCGCGCACAAAGGGCTCGTTTCCATCGGAACGAGCAGCCGCCGCCGTCGAGGCTCGGCGTCGTTCGTTTATCATGAGGAGAAGCATTAAACGGTGCTGCACACCGATGACAAGAAAGAGCGTGACGGCCTCTCTCCCTCGCTCTCTCTCTCTCTCTTTTCCTCTCTCACACACTCTCTCTTTCTATTGTGTTCTCTGTTGCTGTGCTACAAAGCAGGGAAAGCACGGGAACCGCTTTCGCGCAGCCAAAGGTACTCGATTGCCAACGAGTGCGTTTCGGTTACGCCTCCGACGACGGAAGCTGCAACACCGGGACCAGGACCGCTTTGTTTCCCCTCGCGGAAACGGAAACAATTACGTTTCGTGACCGAAGATCACGTTTCACGAGCGAAGACTTTCCACAAAAATCTTCCCACCAATTTGCCTCTGCTTCGGCAAGATTGGCCCTTGCCGCTTTGGGTAACGAAGTGTTTGGATAATCGAGGCTCCGCTTAATCGGGGATCAAACACGCAAACACAATCCAAACCGAATCGTGTCTGGTATCGTTTCAATCAGGCGAATGTCGCGAATATGCTGATGGTCGTGTCGTAGAAATATCGTTATGAATGACAAGGTGTTTTACCAAAAACCTGTAAAGGTCTCACCGAAAATAGTGTTCGATACACTGTTGTAGGATTAAGATGACAAGTTTATTAAAGTAGCATGTACGATAGATAACAAGTTTATAAAAGTATATATATAAGATAATAAGATAAGATAACAAAAGTTTATAAAAGTAGCATGTACAATATTTTCTAGAACCCATGTGAATGTGTCGGTTGACAGGCGAGGACACGATGCCAAGAAACCGAAGTTCCTTGACGAAACTGGAGGCCCTGATGGTGCTGTGCTTAACGTTGCTGGTCCAGCTGGACGTGTGCTGGTGTTCGCCGTCACACAAGAGCAGACACCACGCGGACATGTCGCACGAGGACGCGAAGGATTTCAGAACGAGCGAGGAGTTGCCAAGACCGGCCGCCCTCCATTCGAACGACGATCCGCTGGTGGTTCAGACCAGGAAGGGCAAGGTCAGGGGTAAGACCATGACTGCCACCACGGGGAAGGAGGTCGACGCCTGGTTCGGGATCCCTTACGCGCAGAAACCTGTCGGTACGTTCCACCTACTCCGGGATATACACTCTATATCTACACTCGGAAATAGACCGCGGCTGCTTATGCATTTATAACGTACTTCGCTTCACGAAGTACCTGCCGCAGACCCATTCCTCTGCAATTTTTGCAGCCCTCTCAACACCTCAGGTGTACAAATTAATATGTACTTCATTTCCCTAACCACCTCCCGCGGCCCCATTCCTTCTCAATTTCAACGTTCAGTACATTAAGCGTGCAAATTAATTCGTACTTCACTTCTCGAAGTATCTGGCACAGCTCGATTGCTCTTCCAGTTTTGCATCACTTGAATATATTAGGTATACAAATTAATTTGTATTTCATTTTATGAGGTACCTACTGGAATCCCATTCCTCTTCAAGTTTTGCATTCACTTCAATATGTTAGGTATACAAATTAGTTCATTTTACGAGGTATCTGCTGGAGTCTCATTCCTCTTCAAGTTTTTCATTCAGTACAATATATTAGGTATACTAATTAATTCGTATTTCATTCTACGAGGTACCTGCTGGAATCCCATTCCTCTTCAAGTTTTGCATCCAGTACAATATATTAGGTATACTAATTAATTTGTACTTCATTTTACGAGGTACCTGCTGGAATCCTATTCCTCTTCAAGTTTTGAACTTGCATTCACTTCGATATATTCGGTATACAAAGTAATTCGTACTTCATTTTACGAGATACCTGCTGGAATCCCATTCCTCTTCAAGTTTTGCATCCACTTCAATACATTAGGTATACTAATTAATTCATTTTACGAGGTACCTGCTGGAATCCCATTCCTCTTCAAGTTTTGCATCCAGTACAATATGTTAGGTATACAAATTAATTCGCATTTCATTTCACGAGGTACTTACTGGAATCCCATTCCTCTTCAAGTTTTGCATCCACTTCAATACATTAGGTATACACATCAATTCGTACTTTACTTTACGAGGTATCTGCTGGAATCCCATTCCTCTTCAATTTTTGCGATCCTCTCAATACATTAAGTGTACAAATTAACTGGTACTCCTTTTTACGAGGTACTTCCAGTCCATCTGGTGTACACATTAATACACTGCTAATAGTTTAGCATACCTTTCAGTATACATCAGGTGCACAAATTAATTCGCGGTGCTCACAACGAATCAGTAGACCGCAGATCTCGTCGCGTAAAATTATTAAGCGAATAACTAATTAACTTTAATACTTAGACAATTTTGATTATGTACGTGAAGATCCACAGTCTACTAATCACTCATAGCTCGACGGATTAAGACGCATACACTCGAATCGAATGGTGTTCCCATATGCATAGCAGAGCGTAGATGTGTTTTCTATTTTATTTACGGTGTGGCTGATCCAATTGTTTTATAAAAATATAAAAGACGGTTGAACGGTCGATCGAGGTTGCAAGTGGCGGCCATTGTTGCCGGCCATGTTAACCGACGCCGATCAGCTGTATTGCCGAAACAATGTAACACGGTATTATCGGCGCGCATTTAGTCCATTAACCCATTTGCATCGAGCGGTTGAACGCGCTCCGAAGTCCCTACGTAATGGACGGCTATGTAGTCGACGATCGTCTCGTACCACCACCGACCATTTTCTCTTCTTCCAAATCCCATTATACTTGAGCGTTCAGTAAGCTTGCAACCAATCGCCGTAGTAAAAATGATCGAGATAAGTGATCAAATAGCTCCAAGGTAGAATGAAATTGAAGATAAACAATTTAATGAAATTTTGTGAAAAATCCTGAAGGAGGAGGGGGAGGCGAAGAAAGAATTGTAGAGCAAGGAGGGGTAAAATGTCGGAGTAGACGATCGGGACGCGGGTGTTTTGTTGCAGGTCTGCTTCGGTTCCGGCATCCACGGCCCGCGGAACGTTGGCAGGGCATCCTGAACGCGACGACGCTGCCAAACAGCTGCGTGCAGATCCTGGACACGGTGTTCGGCGACTTCGCGGGCGCGACCATGTGGAATCCGAACACGCCGCGCAGCGAGGATTGCCTTTACGTGAACGTGGTCGCGCCGCATCCTAGGCCTACCAATGCCGCTGTTATGGTATGGATATTCGGTGGTGAGTTCCAGCTGACACCTGTTCCGTCCGATCACTAGACCGTTTTCGCAGGGTGGACCGTGCGCGGCGCCGACAACTGTCAATTAGTTAGACATTATTTGAGACAGGCTTAGCAGTTTCCCGATTCGTCAAACATATTCCCGTGTTCTGGACCTTGAAGGCTCGTGTCTTGCGAAACATGATTCTCGCCACTGGCTCTTTGCTAGGTTAGAGAAATTTCTGTGGTTGTACGGAAGAACGCCGCATATATCACATGCTTTCACTGTTTCTGGTAAATACGTAAATCATGTACTCCAAAGCAACAATTAATGCATAAACACAATTTTTTTTTTAAATTGTGACATGCGGCGGTTTTCCTTACAACCACAGACTCAAGATGGGTTTCAGGGAGGGACGAAGCTGCGTTAATTGCATTGGAATATGATTTGAAGCAAGTAATGCCCGATAAACACATCCTTGAACTCGATAGTTATTGTTAACACTAAACGTACCGAGCTATAAAAGTAACAGGCACACGTTGCCTTATAAAAGTGACAAGATTTCATTTATTTAGACTTTGCGCGGTTCTTGTTGTGTAATATGTGTTCCAATAAATATATTTCTTAAACCGTTTCTTATGAAAGCATCCTTATAATTTCAAGAACCGAGCGTGGTAGGTTTAGTGTTAATAAAAGTTATCGATCCGTTGTTTCGGTTAATTTTTTTGTGCCCCATATTTGGACATCCTCGGTGATGTGTCGTGTAGATTTTGAGTTAGGTGGGTTCCGAACAGGTAAATCCTGACTTGGGGCGCCGCGCACCGCTTCTTTCGCACAGGTGGTCGCCTCTTACTCCGGGAAACGATTATTTTCGCCCCCGCAGCCGGCTATTTTCAGCCAGCCGGCTTTTTTAAAACTGTCAACGCCAGACGCTCGTAGATCGGCCAGATCAATTCGAACGGGATCCGAGGCAACGCTGTCTTGGATCCTCTGGCCGCTCGAGGAGGACTTCCGAATCCATATCGATTCCGAATTCGAACGTCCTCGAGCGACCAACTGAGGACCACCTTTCCCAATTTTTTTCCGGACACCTGACTGTGATCCTCTCCGTTTTGTTCGCCGACCCTTTGGCGGTGACTATCACAATCAACTGACAACCTGAAGGAAGTACAGTAGAACCTCGCTTATACGAACGTGTCATAGGAAGAAGCTGTTAAACCTTTGCACTCGAAGGTATTCTCATGTTTGGACGCAAGTGTTAGATTATTTTTTGAACACAGACATCTCATCGTACGTGGAACATCATCAATGTCTAGAAGCGTTTCATTTTAGCCATTCATTCAATGCAAACAAATTGAACCTGTTGCCTTAAAATGGTATCTCAGAAGAAAGTCATAAATCCCCTGAATATTATGCTATGCACTAGACACGACAAAGTCTACGATTAATTAATTAGACCATCTTCTCGAGATTGTGGATGTCAGATGTGTGAAAAGGAAAGGTAAAATATGTTAGCGCAGCCGAAGGGTCGGCACTAGCCAGTGAAGTTCCTGGATGTCGCGTGCGATCGGAACCGGAAGTCCGAAAGCGAGGGAGTACATCTCTAGGCTGAAGGGAAAGAGGAGAAACGAAGGTTTTCCCGGGGCCGAGGGAACGGGAAAGCCCTCGGAAAAACAGGAGAGTGAGAGAAAGAGAGATGGAATCGCGCGACAAATCCTTGTAGGTGGCTTTTACTCCGGATCGGCGACCCTCGACGTTTACGATCACAAAACCCTGGTGTCGGAGGAGAACGTGATTCTGGTCTCGATGCAATATCGAGTCGCCAGCCTGGGTTTCCTCTACTTCGGAACGTCGGACGTACCTGGGAACGCCGGTCTGTTCGATCAGATGATGGCCCTTCAGTGGGTCCGCGACAATATCGCTGCGTTCGGCGGAAATCCTGACAACGTGACCCTGTTCGGAGAGAGCGCGGGCGCCGTTTCCGTTTCTATGCACCTACTCTCGCCTCTGTCAAGGTGCATACCTATTCTCCTTAGTCACTACACACGAGAGCTCAATTGTTTGTCTCTGTTCTCTCTCTGTTTCTCGTATTTGCTCTTTTTCTGTTCGCATTCATTTCTTTTATTCTTTTCGCTTTTATGTTTCTTCTGTCTTCTTGCTTGCCACGTACACATACACGCAACATACACACGTTGTACGCCTGCTGCAACATACACGCTACCGATCATATGTTCAGATCATCGTAAGCTCAAGCTAGGCAGATGCGATCTAGCGTGCCTATGAACGGCAGCAGCTGACGAAACCAGTGGTTCGCAAACTAGCTGGGTCCTGGAGTTCCATTCTCGCGCGAAATTGTAGCTCCCGTGAATGTCTAGAGACTTCTGAATAGCTAGCACACGACCTACGCTTTGAGAACCACTGGTCTGAACCAGGCACGTCCAACCTGGAGCCCTAGGAGGCGTGGTTTCGTTGTAGGCGTGGCTCGACCACGCCTCTATCCCCACTCCTACAGCTATCCGCGTGGCCTGCGAACCTCGGAGCCGCTCTCATCTGCTTCAGAGAGCTCTGGCTCGCTCCAAGGCACGCTGATCCCCATGAAACCAACCTTTCTATCGAAACATCGCTCCAATTGGACATGCCTGGTCCGAACGATGGTCGCTTCGATCCTCTACGATCGATTACGTTCGCTGATCGGTCTGCTGGACGATTTACTACGTTCCAGGAACCTGTTCAACCAAGCCATCATGCAGTCCGGCTCGCCGACTGCTCCCTGGGCGATCATCTCGCGAGAGGAGTCGATAGTCAGGGGGATCCGGCTGGCGGAAGCTGTCGGCTGTCCGCACGACCGTAACAACCTGCAAGAGGTGATCGACTGTCTACTAACTCAGGACGCCCTGGAGCTCGTCAGGAACGAGTGGGGCACCCTGGGTATCTGCGAGTTCCCGTTCGTCCCGGTGATAGACGGCGCATTCCTCGACGAGACGCCGCAACAATCGCTGGCGACCTCCTCCTTCAAGAAAGCGAACATCTTGATGGGCTCGAACAGCGAGGAGGGTTTCTACTTCATCATCTACTATCTGACCGAGCTGTTCCGCATCGACGGCAGCGAGGACGTCAAGGTGTCCAGGGAGCAGTTCGTCAGCGCGATCTCCGAGCTGAACCCCTACGTCAGCCAGCTCGGCAGACAGGCCATCATCTACGAGTACACGGACTGGCTGCACCCTGACGACCCCCACGCGAACAGGAACGCCCTCGACAAAATCGTCGGTGATTATCAGTTCACTTGTAACGTGAACGAGTTCGCCGAACGGTACGCGGAGACAGGGAACACCGTCTACATGTACTACTACAAGCACAGGTGAGCGGGATAGGTGTCTTACAACAGGCCTGGGCAACGCTACTTCTCCTCTTCGCCAGGTCCACTCCGACTCTTCCTTCAGCACAAGCCCCATGACGCTACACCGGCAGGTTACTCAACACTTTCTTTATTTATTCATTAAGAATTAGAAGAAAAATACCTTTATGTACACCCCAGAAGGGGGTAGTGTGGATCTTCGATTCCCCCAATACCCACTAAAGAACCTCTCATGCGGGACCTTTTTAGAACAGGCCCCGTACTCCATTCAATTTTCACGTCAAAATAATAACGGGTCTTCTTTGCATTCTAAATATTGTGATTTCTTCTAACACAGCAGACGATGGAGAAATAATAATTAGAAAAATCAGAGAATTTCCAAGATTTCAAGAATTCAAGATTCGAATATACTTGCAAGTATTATTTCCGTTTACCAAAGTACTTGTAAAAGGTTCGAAACTGTCTGGCATAGGTTCGAGTATGCTTAGGAGTACTATTTCTGTTTTTCGAAGTACTTATAGAGAGTTCGAATTTAATCAATCAAAGTTCGAACCTGTTTGCGAGGTACTTGATCCCATCCCTAGTCTTATGTACAACTACTACTGTGCAAAAAAAGAAGCGCCCAGTATAATTATCAGATACATAATATCTCTATGTAGAAATTGTATTGTACAATGATTGATTTACTGCATTTAAAGATTATCTGAATAATCCGCAATAACACATATAATCTCAGAGCTATCCAATTCAACAGCGGAATCCTTTTTCGAAGCTTACTGTGTTCCTATTTGTTGTTTTACGCTTTTCTATTAAATATGGCCGGGTGCTTCTTTCTTTTGCACAGCAGTGTATATGTACATTGTATATGTATATAATATACGTAGTAGTGGTGAGTAACCTGCCGGTGCAGAGTCGCGGGGCTCGTGCTAAAAGAAAAATCAGAGTGGACATGGTGGCGACTGATTCATCGAGCAGACGGAGAGGAATAGTAGCTACATCTGTTCCACGAGCCAGCGTTGCCCAGGCCTGTCTTAAAGCATGTACTGTCGGAGACCCAGCTGTAGCGAACTCGTAAAATTGCTGCGGATCGTTGAAAGTCTTCCTTGACGCTTCTGATGGAAAGTCGAACGGAGTCTTCAAGTCCAGATCATCTATAATATTAAAAACAAACTCTCAATTCTAGCGTCTGTCTCTGAGATTGCTCTTGAAGAATTGTTCCGGGCTCGACAAAGACATTTAGCAAACAATCCCTCCCAGTCGTACAAACTCGAAAAAGCTAACTATTTTAAGGGAACCGAGATTTAATAACGTTCCCAGCTATCAAAGACGTTTATTCAAGCAGTAAGCTCCCGCCAGCTTCCTGGTTTCATGAATTATTCCCTGGGAACGGTAGATTTGCATAAGGAGCCACAGTCTAGTCACCGGCAGCGCCTCGGAGGGCTAATTTTACGAGATCGCAGCGCGCCAGTGTTCTTGAATTGATAAAGCTGAAGGATCACGGGATCGATATGTTTTCTTTGCTAGATCGGCGAACAATCCTTGGCCGAGGTGGACCGGCGTGATGCACGCGGACGAGATCAGCTACATCTTCGGCGAGCCGTTGGACACGTCGAAGGGCTACACGAGGCAGGAGGTGGCCTTGTCCAAGAAGATGATGAAGTACTGGACGAACTTCGCGAAAACTGGGTAAGCGAAATGCATCATTAATGAACGTGTGGTGTTGACGCTGGAATCATTGAACAGGACAAGGTAAAGTTCAGATATTTATTCGATAAACGGAAAAATTGTAAAAAGTAGTAGAACAGAATGGGAAATAAATGAATAAGTATCTTATAAGTTTGTCTTTGAATTGTAATTGAGAAAGACGAACTTTCGTTCCAACCGAATGCATTTGCCTAGCTAATTATTTCGAAGCTTGCGTTAGAGGAGATCCAGCGAGGTTGGTATTGTAGCAGCAATGACTGAGCGATTTAATTGTGACAGGGATCCGAATCTAGGCGAGGATTCATCATCGTCAACATGGGACGTTCATTGGCCGGTGCACACTGCCGCGTCGAAAGAGTACCTGACTTTGGACACCGAGACGTCGACAATCGGCAACGGGCTTAGGGTGAAGCAGTGCACGTTCTGGAAGAAGTATCTTCCTCATCTTCTCTCAGCTACAGGTGAGTACCCTCTTTCTTTATTCGCCAGAACAAAAAGCCACGGTCCTGACTTATTCAACGCGTTCGCTGCCACTCGACTGGCACGATTCTTACTCAACCAATTCCCTTTTACATTCGAATAGATCAACTTTTATTAAATTCTACGCAAACCACTGCACAAATTAAAAAGACTGTGCAGTAAGTAATCTTCTGAGATCATTTTTTAGTATTAAACATTTGCAAACATTAATTTCGAAACCAGCATACAACAAAATTGAACTAACCTAACTCGAACAACAAAGTGAATGGCCCGGGGGATCCATTTGAAACGCGATTATTTCAATTCTCAAGATTGCCTCGATCGGTAGATCGCAGCACCTGTTGAACGGGAAATTTCCCGAGCCCCGAGGCGGTTCTGAATCGATTACTTTACATTTAAATCACTCTCTCGACGTCTCCCTTTCACGATCAAAACTAGCGAACAGACGAATTTCTGTTCCCTTTAATAAAATAAACATCATTTAGATCGCGATAAAACGAAATCGATTCGAAGGAAGAAGAACCGGAACAACTCGAAAGTTCCGCGATGAAAAATCGGTGGGCAAGGTCGCCAACAGGTTCCCAAATGAACCATGTTAACCCGCGGCCAGCTGGTTGTCGCGACGCTTTTTCCGGACCCTGTTGAACTCGGTCCAACGCGGAAATAAAATCGCTCCGACGCCGGCGTCGCTCGTTCTCCAACTTACTCCTCTAAATCCTGTTTCATGGCCGTTTGCTCGCTGACCCGGAAGAATACGCTTCCAGAAACGTAGACGGACGATCTTATCGTCTTCTTGGGTCCAGCAGCTTCCAGTGTTCTAGGATCTAGCAGCTTTCAGTGTTCCAGTGTCCTGCGTTCGAATCATGGCAGTTTCGAAACGAGTTTCTTGGTTTATGTAGCCATGTGTCGATATTCTTCTCGTTCTCCTTCCTCTGCCGAGGTTTCACCTTTCATATTTTGCACTTCGAACATCCTGAGATCAAATTGCGTTGTTTAACATTGACATTGCTGTCCACTGCGTGATCATTGACGCTTAGGTTCGTTTAGACTTCTAGCTACCAATATCTTTAATCGTATCCTGAATCAATTTCTCGCATACTCAACGAGAACGTTGAGGACTAGGTGCTTTTGCATTTCTTTTTAGGAGACTGTGTAATTGGTTCTTCTTCATACTTTAAGGAGTATGTTCTAATTTTTTCGTCGAAAGTACGTGGTAGAAATGGGTATATTTAAACAACTGTGTGCACATTGAGACTCTAGATAGACAGAATCTTCGGTTCGGACGATAATAATAAGTAACAGGTGTGGACCATGATGGTGTCCATCGAAACACGTGCGGTCTTCCAAAAAGCAAGTGGAAAAACTGGCTGTCTCTCGAGACGAACGACGTCCCGACGTCGATTCCCCCGCAAGTTCTCCATCCATCATCGCCTAGACACGAACAGAAGTTCGATTCCCCGAGGGCAGAGAGATTGAATCGGTCCCGCGATGAGAAAGGAGAGCAAATGGGACATTTACACTGACGTCTGTGGACATCGGGACACGTGCGCAGAAATGATGTTTCGTGGTGTCTTGAATAAATTGTTTTTCTGTTCGTTCGATGTGACAGGAGTTTTTGAAATGCACTGTACGCAAGATTTCTGAGCGAAATACCTGATTGATGAAAATTATAGATTGTCCTATGGAACACTCTTTTAGTTCCATCTAAAATCAAGAGTAGCAAAGCGACGCCCACTCAGGAACCACTCGCCATAGAACATTTATTATTCTACTAAAAGCAGGAGAAATCAAAATAGAGAGTCATTGTAGTCTTTAGAGCTAGGTTTCTGGCAGAAATACAGTCTAAATTGACGAAGAGCATAACTAGATCTTTCTATAATACACTGTCCTTTTTTTTTTTAAGAATGAGGGGAAAAATGACTTTACGCACACCCCAGAAGGGAGTAGTGTGGGACTCAGGCCGCGGATGTTCGGCGTACTCATACCCACTAAAAACCTAACCTCACCCGGGACGGTTGATGAACCGCCCCTCTACTTGCACCTCTTGTACCCGGAAATGCCAGCAAGGACCCGTGTCAACAATTCACTTGCCTGCATTTTGTTTCCCGGATTCGGCCACTCATGTTCTTGGCTATTATAATACACTGTCCTAGCTCCACCTGAAATTCAGAGCAACAAAGCCACGCCCACTAGCAGCGCGCTCAGAGCTCCCCACGCAAAAATGAAGCTATGCAACACAACCTCCCACGAATCCCAAACCCGCAATATCAAGAGTCCTTTCTTCCCGCGTCCTCATTTGCCCCGGTAGCCAATCGAGGCTGGTCCGGAGGGTGCAACACAGTCGTTCGAAAAGACGATGTTCGCGGTCTCCCTAGTCGGGCAGGTTGGCCGGCTTCCAAGGAAGATATATCCTTATTAATATGTCCTCGGTAAGCCTAATATTTGCGAGAAATATTAAAGGTCGCGGGCCGAGGGTGGACCTAACGCGGCGAGCTGGCCCCGCGCCATTCCACTAAGCACCCGGAGAGCTTGGGCCGATGCCGAAGGAGGCTTGATCCGCTTTCCGCGGACTCGATTCGTCCATTATGCAGATCCGATTATTGGCCACGATCGCGTAGCTCGCCCACCGCGATGACAAAAGGGAGGAGAGGCTCGCTTTGAATATCTCGAGCGCCAGCCTCTTTTAACGTAATAGCCTCCGTTCCGGTAAATCCTCCGAGCAGATTCGAAATCCGGCGTATATCTCCCGGGGAAAGGAAGGAGAGGGACTCGCGAGAGCAGAGCAAAGCGGTCTCGGAGAGGAGCGAAGAGAAACGCGAGCTTCTTCGACGAGCGTCAAGTGGAAACGCTTCGCCAGCCACCGACACTTGATACCAGCTCTGAATAAATGATAGACGCGCCAGCTCCGCCTCTGCCTCGTCTTCCCGGCAAACTGGGAACGGTAATCGCTCCACAGAATCGCACGCGTCCCCTCGAAAAACGATTTTTCCTGGTTTTCCGACCCGCGCGTTCCGCGAGACCGGATGGAGGAATTTGTCTGTGGAGCGTAGCGGTTCCGGAATTTCTCGAAGTTTGCGCCTAGGGTAATCTGTTCGAAAGACTATGATCATTTTTGTGCCGGTTATAAGGCAATTTTAAATGTTGAAACACATTCGTTCCCCGAAGACAGCGCGGGACTTGCTGCTCTGCAATATTCAGATAATTATGAAACTTTATGTACAACTCTAGAGCAGTTCGTCTTTATTACAAATTATTTACTCTAAAGCAAAAAGGCGTACATAAGTGTATGTAAAGGAAAATCCTGGTCTTCCTGGAATTTCCGCTGTAATAATCGAACACTAGAGAGATACCGTGCCTGTAGAACTGACGTCAGAAGATGATCACGGGGAGAGATCGTTGGCATAATCGCGTAGACACCGATTCTCCGGCCAGCTCCCCGAACAACCCAGTTATCTATCGATTAATCCCGGTTGATTAAACGATCAAGTGTCAGTAAAGGAGCAGCGCGCGCGAGTTCTGGCAACGATCGAGAAACGAGTCTCTGGCCCTCTTCGGGAAGCAATTTCGCATCCCATTGACTCCGAGGCGGGCTATTAATCGAGGGTGCTCAGCCCTTACGACGGAAGTTGCCTCTCGCGAACGAAGAAATGGCCGCAAGCCAACCGGCGCGACGCGGCGCTGCGGCCAGGCCCGCTTCGAAAACGTCTGTTTCGTCTGTCATCCGATTCTTTATGCTTTCGACTCGGCTCGATGCACTGAATAAAAACCTTCTCTGGAAACGGCTCCGTCAGAGCCAATTTTTATTGGCATCGGAACTAGGAACCATTTCCGCGGAGTTCTCTCTCTCTCTCTCTCTCTGTCTCTCCCTCTCTCTATCTCGTGGAAGCTCGGCGACACGGTGCTCCTGTTTTCTCGTCGAGCTTTCCTAACTTTCCTGGATTACTCAGAGATTACGCTCTTATACCGCTTACTCTTGCAATGGAAACTTTATTTGATCCTAGAAATTGCTGCCGATCGGAAATATTCGGGTGAAATCGATGAATCATTTGAAACTGTGTTACAGTCAGTTTGTGCTCGTTTGGGGGGAAAAGAGGACATTTGTTGGATTTGATATGTGCCTGTATTGTTAGAAACATTCAACTGATTTCAGCGATGTTTAGATTCTACTAGTTGGAAAATCTGCTGTAAGGTTTGAAGCTGTTTGAAAGATTGCTAGTGAATGTTTGAACCTGTTTCTATCTCTTCCTGGTCTGATATAGTGCTATCATTTTGTGCCGATTTAAGAGAGAGAGAGAGAGAGAGAGAGAGAGAGATTCTTTATCTGTTGCCATTGATTTGTGCTAATTTAAAGGAATACCATTTAGCGTAGTCCAGAGGCCTTTTCTTACAGAGATGTTCTTCTCGAACAATTTCTGCGACAGGTTTGTGTTGATTTGAAGATGTGCTGTAAAAGTTTGCGACGATTCGAAGCAACGTAATTTAGGTCTAAACCCGTCACGAATCCTCCGATTACCTCCGCAGATATCTTATGAACAAATCCTTCACTCCAGAAAGTTCCAGTTTGAAACCGTTCGGGCACACGTTTAACCCAATTTGAACCAATCAAATCAAGCTCCGAACCCACTCGAAAGTTTCCTAGCAACCTCCTAGGAGTCCAATGAATAAATCCAGGGTCCCAAAAGAATAGAAACGCATCTTCAGAAGAAACCCGGCCAAGTCGCCACCGTCTGAAGCCGTGGCTACGTTGGTCCATTTCCGGAGCAGCTTATTCCATCGCGGCCGCTAAATACGGAAACCTGTGCATAAAGCTAGGGCCGCGCGGCATGGTTAAATAAAAGGCAGACGGTATCGTCGAAATAGCACAACGACGTCGTGGGCATTGCTTTATAATTACGCTGGTGGGCATCGAAAGGTTAACCGCACGGCGGTTAAGGCAGTCGGCGGAGAGCACGGGGACGCGTCGTTGTCACGAGCACTAATGGCTCGTTTACACGGCAAACCATTGACGTAACCGCAGATGCACTCCGCGACCCTGCATTTCCATCCGATCTATCCGCCGATAAGCCGCCACGGAGATCTCGCTACGTTCGGCTTCCTCCTTTGAAAAAATCATACTGGAGCAGCGTCCTGGACGAAGAAGATGCAACGAGGATGCTGAAAAGTGCAACGAACACTTCAGACATTCGCTTTTTTACTTGGAATTTCGAAGAATCTAACGGTAGACACAAATCGGAAATCATGCAAATTTCATCCCTCTGGCGATTTTCACTAGAATTATTACTTTGCAGTTAGAATATCTTGTGAACTGATAACTTCTAAATATTGACAGGTTGGACTTTCTTAAACAGAATTATGAGCTGGATCGAGTAACCTCATAAAAACAATTTAAGAAAAAATGTATAACCTTCAATCATACAAAAAGACTTTTATCCCAGACATTTTTCACTAAACTTATTATTTATTCAGTAATCGAAGTGATGAGTTTATGAAAACTGCAACGTGTGATCTTCTAAAATTGACAAGATGAAATTTTCTTATTGCAGCACGCCAGGTGAAGAGATTTACTCATTACCAAATTTCAGTTCGTTGAAATTAATAAAATTTAAATTGATGACATTTGTTCTTTCCTGATTTCCTTTGGAAAATTCACATCTTTCGAAACAATGACAATTCTTCTCGCAGTGAGCTCCATAAAGAATCATTTTAATATGAACTTCGCCCATCTCTGCTATCAGTGGTATGATCCACCAGCATACCGAGGCTGACTTCGGAAATTCAAAAAATCGTGAGAGGATATGTATGTATGTATTAAACGATTTTTTCCGAAGCCCAAATTCACTTTATGGGGGCGAGATCGACCCTCGAAAATGCATTTCCCAAATGCAGTTTCCATAAGAGGTGGACAGAAAATTTCCAGACACAAGATAATTCTCCTTAACCCTTTGCACTCCTTTGTCGAGTGTGCCTCGACATCGGAGAAAGGAAAATGTAAATGGAACGTGTTTTTATATGTAGTTGGTACTTCCTTTATTTATTTAAGTCGAATTTTTTCGTTAAGAACAAGTATAGGTTCCATGAATATAAATTACAACGAAGTTTGACAGCTATATTTAATATAATTAGTAAACAAAATTGTTTAAAATAAGTAGGAGTCAAGGAACTGTCCTCCGAAGTAAATGCAAAGTAAGTGCAAAGGTTTAATGAGGATTGCCAATTGTTTAGACTTCAGACGATTTAAGCATTTATCAGCTGTTCATATAATTAGAAAAAATGTCTGCCTGTTAAACGGAATTTGGCGACATGAAATCTCGTAGTGCTTCCCTTGCACTACATAAAGGGTGGGCCATTTAAGATTTGGAATTTGAATCGGCTATAAAAAGAAAACTAATGAATATTTTTTCAAAGTAATGAGTTTATTAGAAAGATTGAACCTTTCCATTTAGGAATGGAAGACAACATCATTCAAATGACTGCCACGGCTAGCCTTACAATACCCCATTCGATCAGTCCAATTTTTCAGTACATTTTCGATTGTTTGGGCCTCTCATTTCCACCTCGGAGGATACGTCAATAAGCAAAATTGTCGTATCTGGAGCTCAGAAAATTCACACGTCATCGTGGAGAAACCAATGCATCCACAACGAGTGACTGTCTGGTGCGGATTTTGGTCTGCGGCATTATTGGGCCATTTTTCTTCGAAAATGAGCAAGGAAACGCCGTTACAGTGAATGGCGATCGATACCGCTCCATGCTAAGCGATTTTTTGTTTCCCAAAATTGAAGAGGATGACATAGACGACATTTGGTTTCAACAGGACGGCGCAACGTGCCACACAGCCAACGTAACAATCGATCTTTTGCGCATTGTTTTCGAAAATCGCCTAATCAGCCGAAATGCTGATGTCAATTGGCCACCTCGAAGCTGCGATTTGACTCCGTTGGACTTTTTTTTGTGGGGAGCCGTTAAGAACAAGTGTTACGCTAACCATCCAGCGACGATTGACGACTTGAAACACGAAATCGAAGTTGCCATTGACGAAATAGAGGCCCAAACAACCGAAAATGTACTGAAAAATTGGACTGATCGAATGGGGTATTGTAAGGCTAGCCGTGGCAGTCATTTGAATGATGTTGCTTCCATTCCTAAATGGAAAGGTTCAATCTTTCTAATAAACTCATAACTTTGGAAAAATATTCATAATTTTTTTTTATAGCCGATTCAAATTCCAAATCTTAAATGGCCCACCCTGTAGGTCTCCCCGAAGTTTCATAATTTTTAGAATTTCCGGGTTCAGAGAGAGAGATGACCCAGTGCAGTTTGAACCTGTCAGCGGACAAAGGTGTCATTCTCATCATCGTTAACGATCCGAATTCGAGGCGCAGCGCTGGCGTGAGACCGGCTCGCGTACCGCTGCACACACCGTGCGCCGTGCATATCGGTGACGTCACCGAGCTAAATGCACCCTTGCGCTCTCGGCGTCGTCGGACGTGTTCCGTGTGCAATCGACGCGATGCGACGATGCAACGGCGGAACAGAACTGCCGTTGACACGGCGCCAGCACGGATTCCGCTGGAAAACGGGCCGCAACGATTACGCCTCGCCGATAGCGCCGTTATCTCCCGTTAACGATCCCGCCACCCGTAAAAGTCTACTTTATGCGAGCGGCCGCTTTGACTCCGGTCCAAAACTCTCGCGACGATCGAACCGTCGAACAGGTACGGGACCAATCGCGAATGCAGACCCACGCTCGTAGATTTCAGCCGGAAGCGACGTTTTCCGGCGACCGCGGCAAGGCCGGAAGCTGATATCGCTTAACGAGCCGTGGCACTTTTAGAGAATCGCTTTTTAAACGGAGGGTGCTGTGCCGGCCCCTGAAACAACGAATCTTTTCAGTCACGCACACCGAAAAATTCCGATTTCACTTTTGGATAGAGATAGGCAACTCTAGACAGGGGGAGTCTGATTAGAGTAATATCATTTTATGTTGTTTCTTTTAACCCTTTCGGTCACGGCTTCCTCATATGAGGACATACGAAATAAATGCTTGATGTACACTGAATTCGGTAAATTTTATTGTTTGTAAACGTTGTCTTCATATTGAAAAAAAATAATTCGTGACCGAAAGGGTTAAACCAAAATGCAATTCTATTTATTTGAAATTGAAGTGTGCAGCTTGCACTATAATTCAGTTCGTTTATAACGACAATCGTTTTCAAGCAATACCGCCGGTCACTAATGACCACCACGGTAGTGAACGTGTTGATGAAAACGTTCCCTACCAAATTTTTGCATCATTCAACGCGCAAGTCTCGCAAGTAACGAAACAGAATCGAGGACGTTGTACGCAGGTAAAAGCCCCGGAATGAATGATTTCAGCAGCACAAGCCTTTTTGCCATCCGTGCCGCAGAAATCGAGTCGGCGATCGAGATGAAGATTCGTTGGTTGGATCGAGGGAGAAAACGGCGGGGGCCCGTTGGCGGGACAGTTCAATTTCACGCGGTCCTGCACACTCCCGACGAGGCCGGTTTCCCAACGGGAGGAAAACGCGAGGAAAGCGAGAGAAACGCGAAAGAGAGGCCGATAAAGAGCCGGGGAGGGCAGCCGGTCACAATCAATCAACCGAAATCCATGTCAAGGGGTGTGCTCGTGTGTGTGAACGCCGCTTGCGCGCGTACACCAAGCCCAGGTAGCCGTGAATCAGCCTTTTCAGGCGAGTCTCGCGACAGGTTTGCGTCGGCCCGATCGAATTCGCTGTTACCGTTTGCTCTAAAGAATACTCCCTGCAAATATACAACAGGGACGTCATATAACGCCCCTGAGATCGTTCGATCATAGAAATTATTAGGACTTGAGTCGAATTTTGGCTGGGAATCAACCACTCACTTCATGATTTATTAATAGACTGCGGACTTATAATGCATTTATGAAGAAATTAGTTCGGTGAAATATAAAACAGTGAAAAATATAGAAAATCTAAGAATATTGTTATGTTGTTTTCAAGGTAAAAAGACTTTTAAGAGTTAACAGTAGTAGTTTAAGAGTAATAGTAGTTAACAGAATTATTTTACTTTGCATAAAGATCCGCTGTCTATTTATTAGTACATGCAAGGTAAATATTGTTGGCATCAATTGCAAGAAACCATATTTCTCTCCTTCTTTGACAGTCCCACTAGACTTAGTTCTTAAGTATTCTTAACCCTATATACTCACAGACGTGTTTGCAAGAGCTTTAACCCTAACAAGGGCATATTCAAGTTACACAAGCCGATCTTGACGAAACTTGTGCGAAGACATAGCTCTTCGAAAAATATTTGCTTTTTTATGGGCAACCATCCAACTTGAAACGGTGAAAACAGCTCTGAAAGTTTGGGGTGAAAACCACATTTCTTGAGATATCTCGATATACAGGGTGAGTCGCTAACGTTATCACCTCAAATATCTTTGTTGTTTTCAAAGATACATTAAATATCTTGAGGACAAAGTTGAATGGTAAAATGGGGCTCACACGACACCAAAAGATTGTTGTTTTTATCTGATTTTTTTTAGAGATATCAAGGTCACCTTCATTTTTTTTAATGGTACCACCCTTTTTTAAACATCTACAATGATAGTCCCTTTCATTACGAATGCAGTGACTATAATTACTCAAGGTCATTCAAGGTCACGGACAGAGAAAACGTATAAAACTAAAATATGGAAGCAGAATACGGTTATCACCAGTGCGACTTGTAGTAAACATGCTAAGGTGCTTCAATGCTATGGAATGTTTTCAAACATCCTCCAGCCGATTACGCTGCGATTTATTTACTAACAGTATATTTCCAAACGCGATTCCGCTATGTCTTACTCAATGATTGAAAGGTGTGACATGATAACGTTTTACTGTGAATGTACCTGTAAGAAAGGTACCCTGAGCGAAACACTTCTTCTAGGATGACTTTTACTAATATCTACGAGTTATTTAGAAATACTGCAAGTGTAGATGTAAGGAAGCGTAAACGAAAGAATCCCATGACTACTGAAAACAATGAAATTAATATTTTAGCAGCTATAGCTGTCAATCCACATATGAGTACGAGAAAAATTGCCCGAGAAGCAAGCATGAGTCAAAGTAACGTAATACGAGTTCTGGCCCGACATAAATTTCATCCGTTTCACATATCGCTATGTCAGAAATTCATCAGGTTTCTTCTGTCCGTGACCTTGAATGACCTTGAGTAATTATAGTCACAGAATTCGTAATGAAAGGGACTGTCATTGTAGATGTTTAAAAAAGGGTGGTACCATTTTAAAAAATGAAGGTGACCTTGATATCTCTAAAAAAAATTAGATAAAAACAACAATCTTTTGGTGTCGTATGAGCCCCATTTTACCATTCAATTTTGTCCTCAAAACATTTAACCTATCTTTGGAAACAACAAAGATATTTGACGTGATAACGTTAGATGACTCACTCTGTATACTTCGAGGACACCTGGTGTGTGAAGGAAACGAACGCAAGACCGCGACGAGGCCGCGCCGCGGAAGCGTGCCCCTGGGAGCGGGATCGATTTCACGATCGATTGGAAAAGTTCGCTGGAAGAGGAGAGCGGTAATCAAACTTGAGCCATCTGGTAGCCTACCCGGCCCCTTTCACCAGGCTTTCCTCGTCCCCTTCCGACGGGTTTTCACTTAATTACTTTCCCGGAGCCGGCTGTCGTCGGGTATCGTCCCGTTCCGGACCAACTTTCCCGGCGAGCGGAAGCCCGAGGCCGCGGATAATCGCGGCGAGGACACTTTTGCGTCTCGTGTGCCAACTCTCCCGAAGTGATCGACGACCCGACACTTCCCACCGGTGTGAACAGGTCACCTGACCCGAATCACCGTTGATTAGCCCCGTCGGACGGGCTATAATTACCAGGGCCCGAGCCGGTCCGACCCGGCCCGAGATGCGTGAACGGCTCTCCCGCCGAGAAAATCATCATTTCTTCATAAGCCGTTGTATTAGGTGTGCAAGAAAGTTCTTTCCCCTTTTCTCAAATTCAAGATTTTATTACATTTTACCACGTTTTTATTAGCTCCACGTTTTTCGTTTTAGATTTTACAAGTATTTTCGTAGCTATTAAAAATTCACAATCGCAAATTTTCAGGACTATCTGTACGGGGTTAGGAATCTGTATGGGGCTAAGAAAAATTATTTTATACTTTTCAGTCCGAATTAAAAACGTGGTATTTTTAAAAAATTTATTTTTATTTAAATAACTATTATGTAATAAAATCTTGTCTGGTGACTCCCAATCTTTTTGCCAATTCTACCTGCGTGTGGTTCGGATTTCCGTTGAGCAATTCCTCTAACTGACCGTCATCAAATTTTCTCGGTACACCTGAACGATCGTCGTCTTCCAAATTAAAATTTCCGGCTTTAAATCTTTGGTAGCACTTTTTGCATGTTCTGTAAGATACAGCGTTCTCTCCCAGTGTCGCACCAACAATTTCAGTAGCTTCAACAGCTGATTTCCTAAGCTGGAACGCAAAGAGTAAACAGTGACGCAAATGATGCATCTCGCACGCCACATTGCTCGAAATTGTTGCATAAGAGTGGAAACTGTCAGAGCGTTCATCACGACTCTTCTTAAAACTAAAACAACGCTCTTTCAGATGGCACCAAAACCGGAGAATAATTCGAATTCAGTCAAAAGTTATAATCGTAGAAAAAAGGCAAAGGAACTTATTTGCACACCTAACATTTGTAGTCGCTAGACTGCGAATCTTTATGAAAATATATTTTTCCATTCCGCGATCAACATAAAGCATCCGCGCAACAGACATAAACGCGAATTAAAAGACGCTTTCAGCTCGTCAAAATGCTCCTCTCTATGCTCGCACAATTTTCGGGACATTCCCGAGCGGGATGAAAAGCTCCGACTTTTTTTGTCTGGGATGGAAGAGACGAGTTCTGATTATTTCCTACGCGCTCCAGATAATGAGGTCTACATTCTGTACGTTTTCGAATGCGCACGAAGTCGCTAAAACGAGAAAGCAGATACAGGGAGATTCCTCGTGAAAAATCGCGACGAAAGTGTGGAAAAAAATTTTTCCGTGAGAGCCTGCGTTTTCGAGAAGAACGGGTTTGAATACTGGACGAGCGTGCGTTGGTGCAATAAGTAGAAACGGTGAGTCATCGACGGGCAAATCAGCTGACCCGATAACGCGCGTGCTTGACGCACTTTCGAGCTCGCTTTTCTCGGTAACGGAGCTTTCTAGAGGAAAAATTCATTCTTTATGTTCGACGTGGCTTTTCTTAGAGAATCGCCCTGGCCATTTACTTCGACCGTAGGAACACCGTATTCGCATAAAAACAAACAGAATATCTCAATTGTGCAATGAAAACTCGCCGAAAGAATTTTCTGATCTAAGGGAGAAGTTTCGGGAAATTTGGTGTAGTTAGATCCGCCTTTGCCACGGGACACCCCGTATATTGGTAGACGGTGTATCGGTGTCCCCGCGGATACAGTAATTGGTCGGCTTTGACTGGATGCCGGTGAATCGTTGGCTCTCGAGCGTCATCTTCAAAGTTGCCCGACCACGAAGGGAAAGGGAATTGGATCTTCCACCTTGTTAACTTGAGGAACGTCATCTAGAGTAGTTCAGCGTTAGCTCTGGAGCTTGAGGATCCTCCTCGGGTCTGCTAGCCCCTCGCTTTCTTCCGTTCGTTACCGAAGATATTTATGCGAACGGATCGCGACAAAGCGAATCGTCTCTTTCTACGTAGGCTCGTAGCTTTCTCCGCGAAGGGAATAAGGGTCAATAAAAGTGAAACGTTAGCGTGACAGATGAAACAACGAATGCGAAAAATATTGTCGCGACACACGCTCTTGACTCTCGCTTCATTGATCGCCCTTCATTCACGATGTTTTATGTGTTGCACGCATACTCGTCGTACACTCAGCGTAATTGCTCGCGACGTTCCCTTGACGAAATTTGTTCGCTCTGCATTGTCCGAAATCTCGACATCATGCTGATCAACACCGAGTAATAATTGCGATTGTTGCATACTTGTAATAATGGCAAGACCGCGTGCAGACATAATCTTTTTCACACAACACACGTGTGCTTCGATAAAGAAATTCAATAATTTCAGTAATTATGGAAGGAGAAAAGTAGAAATCAATCATTTTGACTGACTGTAATGTATATATTTATAATTTTTTAACACACGTGTGCTTCGATAAAGAAATTCAATAATTTCAGTAATTATGGAAGGAGAAAAGTAGGCACCAATCATTTTGACTGGATCTGGTGTGAACCCTCCGTAAAACTCCTCCGTGCAACGATGCAAAAAGATTAATAAGGTGAAAAGATTGGCAATTAAATTTGCACATTCCTCGTCGGAAAATGAGAAACCGTTCATGAATAATAAATCGACGCTGAAGACGCGTACCGCCGTCTCAGAAGCGGCGGGAAATGTGTCAAATTGGATGAGAGTTAATTAAGGTAACACCGTCTTAATTTACGAGAGATCTTTTGAAGACTATGGCCTCTTGAACAACTCGTGCACTGGCCGAGCTGATGTTTAATCGATCGTATCCGTTTGGTAGCTGCGTCATGTTTACATTCGCTTTCTGGCTGACGGTTTAATAAATATAACTCGGTAACAGCTTGCTGATAAAAATGCAATCTACATTTGGTGCTGGTGTTGCATTAGAGATGAAGGAAATAAGAACATAAATATGCAAATATATGAAAACGGAAATAAATTTAAAAGCGGTGGGAGCGAGGGGGTGAGGTAGCCTAACCTAACCATGCGACGTCGGGTAGAGGGTGATCAAATTAAATGCACTGTGAAATAACCTGCGATTAAATGAAAGACTATGTCTACGCTGCAGTTTGAGTAGTTTCAACAATTTAGAACAGTGTGACTGTACAGAAGGGGGTGAATTCTCCCCTCGTTCATTCACTGACAATAAACAATCTACGCTTCAGTCACGCTACTCATTAATACAATTAAATCTAAGATAATCTACAATTTAATACAATAATATACAGGTTCCCCGGAAATCGTAGTACAAACGGGCAGTCTTCATCCCCGTTGATCAATTACCTTTGAACAATCGCAAACCGCCAGAATTCGAGCAGCAATTAAACGCAACAGCCCATCCACGCGCCACCATACCGGTCTTTAAAAAAGAAACCCTCATCTTAAAGAAGAGGGGTGGTTTCGCCTCGGAATCCCATCTGAACGCTACCGAGCAGAAATACGATTTCGCATAAAGATTCGCCAGTCTAATTATCTTCTTCTTCTTCTTCTGCTTCTTCGCCGTCCCTTTATCAGGCGATAATTATCGAATAAAGAACGACGAAGGGGTGGTAGGATGTAATACAAAGAGGAGAGGAGCGAGAGGAAGGGGTTGAAAATAAAGCGAGAAGAGGGGAACGGAACGCCGAGGGGATGGGGGTGCGTTTTCTCCGTGCTCGCGCCTCGGAAACAAAACACTGATAAAGTTAAGGGGCGGGTCGGAGGGGAGGGTTGCCCGGCGGTCGAGGGGTGGGGAAAAAAGAGAAGGAGGTGAGGGAGGTAGGGGGTTGATCGCGGCACCCAGGAATGAAACGAACGGACGAGCAGGGCAAACGCGAGAGGGTGCGGGGCTGAAACTGGCCGCAGGGTGGATCGATGCCGCAGCGGCTCCGCGTCGTGCGCGCAAACTTGTGCACGTGTGCACGTGTTCGCACGCTCCCACGTGTGCACGTGTGCGTGCACCTGTGTACACGTGCGCGGACCCGCGTGGACGCCTCCGCTGCCGCGCGTTAATCGCCGATTCGTCCACCGGGATTTTTTTCTTCGCCGCCCGCAGAAACGCGTGATCGATCGTGTGCCCCGCGGCGCTCTTTTTAAGACCCTCATCCCCTCGGGACCTTTGGACCCCCACTTTTAACACGAATCTGTCGTTGCGTCGTCCTGGTTCGCTTTTTCTTATTCACATAAGTCTGCTGACCAAGCAGTTATAAAAGGAACGCTAATATTTTTGGCCGAACTATAAATGTGCAGTTTCATCGAAGTCTGATTGACGGTCGAGTTCTTTGTAAGCGTGCAAAGAAACGGACCGTTGAAGATCATCGTTCCCACCACTGTCAAATGATTCCTCCATCCACCTCGATTGCTATAGTTGCGCGTACGGCCGCTAAAAGTGAGAGTAACACAGCGTGAGAGGGAATTGTCCTCCGGCGGCCGTGCAATTACGTGTCCGAGACAACAGCTTCCCCTTTGGTCGCGGAACGAAGGAAAGGGAACGGCGAGAGGAGGCGTGCACACCACGTAGAACCGTGCGAAGCTGCCGGGAAGTTTGCAAACAGCAGTTACTCGCAATTAGAATGGCGAGGGAACGGTGTCGTTTCCCTTTGAGCGTCGCCGGCATTCGGAATCGAGCCATTCTGGCGGGCGTTGAATCGCGACGCTCAATTTGCCGGCAACTTTCGCTCTCCAAGCATCGCCGTTCCCGTCCAGAGCGTTTCGCGACCTCGCGAAACTCGCGAGTCGTTGAAACCCTTCTGTAAACACCGACTGGAGACGGTCGACAAGCTGGAATCGCGGGACACGTTAGTTCACGTGATTAATTTTTTTTGGGGGTGGGGGTTGCCCGGTGGACACGTGAAAGTCAGATTTGCGTTTCCAAATAAAATCATGCATTTTCTATCAAGCCAGTCGATCCAGCTCATAATTCTATCTGAGAAAGTATTAACCAGTTAACCGAAAGACGACCTACTTCTACTGTTAAGGAATTGAAAAATTGCCAGAAATGTGGCCGAAAGATTATTGAATCAAATATGACGTATTTCATATAGAAATTGTTAATTGTACTCACGAAAATGTAGCGTCCCTGAACATCAGCACACCCCTCACAAGCAAGCAGAGACGACCAGAGCCCCAAAACGTCGTCTTTCTGCAAATTAAAAAAATTCCTGGAATGTCTGATGATTTGCCCACTTCTTGACGATCCGGGAAACACTCGGACGATATGATGTCGTTCGAAGGACACTTCCAACGTCAAGCATAGTCCCGTGGAAAAGTGAATCGTGTCGGATTCCCGGCAGGCAGAGGTCCGGGCATCTTCGTCGCTTGTTAATTGCTCGGCGATATCAACGAGAGCTATCGTGATCCCCGATTATCCGGCGCATTTTAATTGAATTTTGCGGGGGTTGGTGGGCCGGCGTTTCGCGCAAAGCCAAATTAATTCTTTGTTACCCGTAATCCGCGTCATCGGGGGACTCTGCGCGAATTATTCCTCGATCCTCTCTTCTCACCAATCTCCTGCCAGTAAACAGGATCTGTTTCTCTCTCTCTCTCTCATTCGTTTATTACTTTTATATTCGGCGGATTTATGCGGCCGCTGCGTCGAGGAGCGACGTTGCATCGTCGTCGTTCGTCATTCGTCCGTTCGTCGTCGTTGTTCCTCGTCGTCATCGTTGTCGTCGTCGTTGCCTGCCCGGCTGTTACCATTGTTCCGGAACGCTTTATGAAATGTCCACGGCAAAGCAGCGGCCCGCGGCTATTTGCAGAAGCCCATTAATATTCGCAACAAGAGAGAGCAGCGACAAGGAATTTTTCTCGCTCGCGTGGATCCCGCTGAGACCGGCGAAACGTGTTTCTCTCGCAGAAACGACGGCTCTCTCGCCACTCCACTGAGATCGCAGGACCCTCCGAGAACCCTGGCCGTAATTTCACACGGTTTTCACGAACTGCCTGGCAATTTTCGCTGCTTTTGATACTTTCTCGCACTTGAAATGTTTGGCGCGAGACAGCACTGCATCGTTCTTCCAAACAAGCTAACGCATAACTGTCAGAATTGTTTAATTTGAAAGAATTCCACACTAGAACTACCGAGCACTAAACGCAATTGGCATACATTGCCCTATAATAATGACACAATTGCATTTATTTAGATTTCGTAGCAGTTTTGTTGAAATATGTACTTATTATTAACTATGTACTATTATTAAATATGTACTATATATTAATATCGTAAAGTTCACTAAAAAAATATCTGAGAAAAACATATTTACAATTGTAATATTTCTAAAAGAACAAATCAGGAGTAAGCCATCCGGTAATTCCAGTGTTAAAAGTATTCTTGTATTATTGTTGACTTGAATATCAAAAGCACCCCTTTTCTTCCTGGTAATCCAAAACTTTGACAGACTTCGTCCAGTTTCCGAGGCATATTATTTTAACTGTTTCGAAAATCTTCGTCCACAAAAGGTTAATTGAAATAGTGATGAATAGTTCCAGCATGAGACTTCCTTGAACAGGATATGTATTAATCGTGAGTCCGAATTCGTGGGTACGCGTGACGGTCGAGACCTATTAAAATGTTTCTAAAAGTCAGGCCATAGCGGTGAAAACAACTGGCAATGACAATCCTCTTTCAGCGAAGCTCGCTGGCTAGAGTCCTCGTGATGTATCCTTCAGAGCCGTTGAATAGCTGCTATTCATCCGTCTTCTGCTTCACTTAAAATTCGTTAACGCTACACACGCATGCGCCCGCACACTATGCTCCATGGTCCATTTTCCGAAAGAAGAGACCCGAGAGATACAATGATAGTCACAATAGCTATCCACCTCACTCCAGTAACCCACATAATACGAGTCTAGAGCTCAACTATAGCTGAAGCGTTTGCTGAGAGGTCGACGCTATTCTTTTCAGTTATTCTTATTTCGTTCATCTATTAAAATTCATATTGTGTCAGTACGGATTCAATGTTTAGCAGGTAGCTATTAATACCGCCATCTATTTGATAAATAACTACACGGTCCGAAAATCAATGTTCCATTTTTACCCTTGCTTGAAATTTCAAGATTCATTACGGTGCCCTCCTTTTCCGTGACAATCAATTAAACAATTGTATTCGAGTGTCTAGTTTCTTTCCCTGATCCCTCCACTATGAACCCTAGTCCTTTCTCTACTCAACTATATTTCTTTAAAGACGTGGGAAAAAATACATTTACGTATACAATTACTACAAAATAAATAGACGTTCAAACGGTTCTTCAATATTGACAGAGAATATAATTTTCTATCAATATCAGTCAATATTGATAGGACGCTTCAATACGCTCCTAGACGATTAATATTTCCATCAATATGGTCCTCCGTCAATACTAAAGCGAATATTGACAATATTATTGATCGTTTAGGGTACACTTTAGCCGAGCCAGAAACTTCTGCTCCATGGCTCTCGGGGGAAACTGAAAACGCTCCCGGAGCCAGAGAATTATTGCAAACTCGATCAATTCGTAGAACAGTATCTAACGCTTCCTTCTCCGTTTTTGTTCCAGCGAAACTGGATCGCTCCTCGAAGGAGACGTGCAGCGGCACGAGCGTGAACGGCGGCGCCCATCAGCTTCTGGTGCTGAGTCTGGCGGTTCTAGGCGTGCTGTTGAACCAGAGGATCGGCGTGCCACCGCTCTTCGACACCAGAGGCTTCGTCTAGCTCATGCGTCCGGTAGTCCGGACCGTCCTCGATCGTTGAGCGAGCCAAGGATCGGCAGGAACGCGAGACGAAGCAGCCCGGATCGGGGGACGCGCGCGGAACGGATGAGGACGCGAGAGAGCACGGACAAAGACAAACCACACACAGCAACACGAGGGTTGAGAGAGCGAAATGTGAGAGAGAGCGAGAGAGAGAGAGAGAAGCATAGAGAGAGAGGAAGAGAGTGAGTGAGAGAGAGAATGAGAGAGAGAGTGCTAGGAACAACCGCTCTTCAAGGGTCTCTGGGAACGGTGCAACAACGGCAACGAGTCGACGGTTACCGCTTGGCACGAACAGAGAGACCGAAAACCACGGGGAAGCAAGAGACGAACAAAATACGAAACAAAACACAAAAACCGAAACAGAACAAAAACAGACATATCAACGCGCTCGATCAAAAAAGAAAAAGAAATATATGAATGAGAGTGCGCTCGATCGGTCGCGCGGTCGACGAGTCTCCGCTTCGGTGCTGAAATGAGGATCCGCGCTGCGATCCACGAAACTAGAGATCCGGGATCGATCGGATCCGAGGGTCCGGTGACGCGCTAGAAAACTGTGCTGCTCTAGCCTGGACTCGAGAATCTCCCTGGACCGGCGCGTCGCTACAAGTGCTGACTTACGTTTTTCTTCGCCCCCTTGTTTTACTACATTCCCTTTCGTTTCTATCCGATCACTTTCTTCCGGCTACGTTCCTCCGGTTCCGACAGTGCGGTCCACGTGGCTCTGATCGACGAACGTGCCTCCTCCTCTACTGGATCCCCAAAGGTGACGTGATTTAGAGACACCATGTACAAGCGAATGTTGCCGGATAGGACGGGTATAGTGGTTTCCTGCATGCGGGAGGGACCTGGTGAGTAGACTGTGGGCGTTTATGCGAATTTCTGTCTTCTTCTTTGGCTTGGAGCTGATAAACAGAAATTCGGACGAAATTTTGGCGATAAAGATAAATTCGAAAATCATGTGTCACAATCACGCGATTTTCTGTCGCACAAACTCACTTTAACAGGCTGGAATTTTTCTAATTGTATGAACAATTGATAAATGGAGAAATTCGTAAATTGGAATAAAAGGAATAAAATTGGATAAATGGAGGAATTGATAAATAAAAGGAGAACAACTTTTCTCTAGAAACTTTCTGCCCACCCCTTTTCGGAACATAAAGAAATTTTCAAGGGTCGATTTCAACCCCTTAAAGTGAATTTGGGCTTCGAAAATAATCGCTTCAACCTCGGTATACTGGTAAATCGTGCCACTGATAGCAGGGATGGGCGAAATTCATATTAGAATGATTCTTTGTGAAGTTCACTGCGAGAAGAATTGTTATTGTTTGGAAAGTTGTGAATTTTCCAAAGAAACTCAGGAAAGAGATACAATTTCATCAATTTAAATTTTATTAATTTCAACGAACTGAAATTCGACAAGAAGATAACACGTTGCAGTTTTCATAAACTCATTGCTTTCTGTTGACTCGAGCTCAGACAGTGAACAGTTAAATGTATCAATAAACACACTGTAGCCACTTGAAAACAAATCCACAGAATTTCACTGTTACATTTTTTACTAGAATGTCGCTAAATCTTAGGAACATTGTTCTCTGAATATTCTTTTGAAGTATACAATGCGGCCAAGATAACTATTGGTGCACTTAACGGAAACACATTTATTTTTAACGAAATTGGTAAGCGTTCTTTTCTGTATTATAGAGGAGCTCCTAGATGTTACATATTTTATTTATTATGTTAATCGAGATTGATTGGTGCCCAACTCTGCTCGGTAGGCGGTGGTACAAAAATTATTAAATTTGGATCAGACAACTCGACAATGTCCTCTAGTGGTTAATCAACAGTGTCCCAGATCTGAACGTTAGGGCCCGAGAAGAATCGCTACAGGTCGAAAGAAATGATTATACTTGTTCCCAGCGAGGATAGTCGAAAGTTCCTCTGATCGATGTCGGTTCGAGAACACGGTCTTCCTGCTTGAGAAGCTTAATAGTTCGTAAGTCGCCGGGCACGTGATCCTTTTTAGGAAAACTCTGATTACACTGTGGAATTGAATACGCGTAAAAAATTCGATCAGACCGATACTTTCTATTGAATCTTGCATTCTTGAATTTTTCCGAGACTTTTATATACAAAATTCTACAGTTTAATCATGACAGAAACAATTTCATTTGTTCCACCTTGATGTAGATCGAGAAATGTCAGTCTCAAAGGCTCAAGAAAATAATTATTAACTGATTACACATCAGAGACGCATTTTTCCTAAAGCAAATATTCAGATTTCAATATTCATATCAAGATTGGATAAAAAGAAGTTCGAATAAAAAATATATATACGTTGAAACAAGACAAGCAAATAATTATCAATCGTCTAAAAATCTGAGAAGGATTTTTCCTGACTTCCAATCAGCAATTGGACACAAGATTAATTGAAAAGACAGTATTCAAATAAAATGAGCAACCTAACAAACGAAAGATTCTATAGGCCACATGATGGGTTTATTTTGTAAAATGAGCAGAATTAATCAGAGCTACTTCCACAATTTGGAAAACTTGATTTGCTAATTTTTGTGTTGGAGATAGGCGACTATCCGAAATGTTATGGTCGCCAGTATACACGAGAAAACCATCGTCGCTTCGTAATTTCGCTTATCTCTCATCTCCCCGACTTTTCCTATGGTATGCCGGCGCAAACTGCAATCTCCGAATCTTATCGCGATTTTTATAGTTTCTTCTTGGCCTCGTGTTACCCTCGAAATCGAATTTCAACGGCCGGTCGCTGCCGATAATGGATTAAATTTAATCGAAGCTTAATTCATCTCACGTGCACGCTACACTTTTACTCGGTGAAGGAAAACCGTTGGTTCGATGAGCGAATTCTCTTTCCTCGAATTAAGAACGAGTTATCATTCAATTCAATATTTTGCGGGTGATAAAAAACCTATGCCTCGACAATGCTTTTGCTCGTTGTTCTCTTCGTACAATTGCAAACGACGAGCAACGTATTTCGAGCGATCCGCGCGGTGTTACCGGATTATTCAAGCAAATAGTGGATTACTTATCTGGGATGCTTGAACCTCTAATCAGAATCGAATTAAAGCTTCCCCGACCTCGAGTGCGTTTGCTATTCTGACTGCCTCGCGTCAGCTATAGCTCGCGATCATTCGATTAACATTATACGTTCAAGCTGTGCTATTTGGATAATCAAATTCTTCCGTGCGGATTTTCAAAAAGATTAATAACTAGACTGCGGATTTTATATCTCTACGAGAAGAACGATGAAACGCAAAACAGAAAAATCGTCAGAAGAATATAAGGACGTAGACGTGTTAATTTTGAACAATTAAAATGATTAATAGTAGCCATACATTTTTATTCAACATTTACTTCGCATAAAGATTCGCAGTCTATGAACACCCTAACCTTACACACGTGTCTCTTCCGAATGTAATTTTAGAGCGCGTAACAAATTCTATAGAACTTGATCGAAACACGTTCGGGTACGCAGCTTATGACAATAAAATCGAAATGGTCGAACAGAGCAAACGAACTCTCAGAATTGCCAATTTTTAGACTTCCGGCAGCTTACCAAGAGAAGAATCTCGATTTTTCAAATGAATTGAAAGATGTCCGAGGAGGTTGTATTGAAGGTGTCTCTCTTCGAACTGTTGTTTAAAATTGTTTAAATATTCATAATTCTGTAGAAGACTATACGGTTATGCCCAGAACTGGGGAAAATAGTATTTTAAATAGTAAATAGTAAATAATCCTATTTATTTTTTTTAAAGTATGTGTACAACTTTGAAAAGAAAATATTTTATTTAATGCAGTAATTTTTGAAAATAAAATATTTTATTTGATGCAGTAATCTTTGAAAATAAAATAATTTATTTGAGGCAGTCATTTTTTTGAAAATAGTATTTTATTTGAAGAATATTGGAAATATTTGTATTTTGTCTTTATTTTCAATTTCAATTTTAAATATTATTGCTGAAAATAATGGTTCGAATTCAATACATTTATGGGTGTAAACCGCTTTTTAACAATAATATAGACTGTATATGGTTATGTTTATCTCAGAGTATTATAACAATGCAAAAAGTAAGATATTTTGTTTCGTGTTTCTGATTATTAAAATAGAAATATTTTATTTTGAGGATCAAATCGTTGAAATAGAAATATTTTATTTTGAGGTTCAGATTGTTAAAATAGAAATATTTTATTTTCGAAATTGTATATCTCATTTAAAATACTATTTTCTTTAAGCAAAATAAAATCCAAAATATTAAATAGTATTTGAAATATTTGTTTCGCCAAATAATGTCCACCTCTGTCGTTATGTTTGGGATAGTCTACGAAATCGTTCTTATAGCTTCCACTTTGACGTCATTGGAACGGTCGTTGAAATTTATGGCCCACTGAGGTGACACCAGCTCGGCCATACCCTAAAAAGGAGAAAAGGAAAATACAGAATTAGTACAGAATCTTCGAGACGTTTTTATGACAATGACGGTATTCGAAAGTTTCCCTTAATTTCGTTCTGTTGCAAAGCAAATCGACAAAAATCATTTTTGCAGAATTTCGAGACGGACATTTTCCGAAGCAAAGCCGGCTCGAGATCTCGTCGGACGCAAACGCGCGAGCATCCGCAGTCTAGGAGCATGCACTAGGCGAGTGCATGCAACTCTGCAGTCTAATTGCGGGGGTGCATCGCGGAGGGAGAGGGATCGAGGGGGTGTGGAAAGTTGCGCAGGCCAGTCGACGACCGGGAACGGGGTGATTAAATTATTGCGTTCCTCGTACCGAGGATCCTGCGGCATTTTTCCGTTTCAGAAGAGACGGCTAGCAGTTCGGGGGCGCACGTGGAATGTTTCAGGCTTGTAGCTATAGGAGGGGGAGGCTGGTGGTTTGCGGGGGGGGGGGTGGAGACCGATGTGGGTCACCGGATCGGGGGCTTTTATTTTATGGGCGGGATCGCCGCCGACCTGGACGTTATCGCGGGACGCACTCGTCCCCTGGATATATACCCAGGATAATTCGAGCCGGCCGGGCCGTTGGAAAATTTAATAAAACGACCGGCCATTATCCGCGCGCGTGTTCGTTATCCTCTATTTCCTAGACGTAGCCTCCGTTCCGGACTATCCGACGCGCCGGTGGTGGTCCTAAATCAGGATTTGTCACTTCAAAATCGACGTACAATCACTGGCAATAATATTGGCTGTTAACAAGACGATTATTTTTTTCAAATTGGACCACACATATTGGATTTTTTTTTAAAAGTTAGTTAGGATAATTAAGGTAGGAACATGATACAGGTTTGGCACTCCATATTCACCATTTTGCAGACCAAGTGCATTCTCTTGCAAATCAAATCCACCCTCTCGAAATTCAAAGTTTTATTGCGTGTAGGGTAATTTCGGGAGAGATGCAGCACATTTTGTTTTCTGCTTATAACAATGTTATTAAAATGAATTGAAAGTGTAGACAGGCATAGTTAAATTCTTTATTTAAATCTGTTTGATAAAATATAACGTTACATGAGTAAAACTTTTATGTTAATATATTAATATACTGTTTAAAAAAAGGTCGAAAAAGTGCATCTCTCCCTAGGGCCTGGGGTGAGATGCACTCCTAATTGGGGATAGATGCATTCCTTTATTTATAGCCTCTTCTCCCTACTTTTATCCTTTTTTTTCCTCTACCACACATGTTACATAAAGTAGTATACATTGTACATGTTTCATGGAGCGTGCACGAATACGGATTCAGTACTAGCAATAGTTTTTTGCGAGTATCTCGAAAACTAAAAGAGATCCCGCCTCATATATGAACAGAAAAAAGTTGTTCGAAATCTATAACAAATTTAAATTTCATCAAAATCGGAGAGGAGTACCTCTTTCGAAATAATTACCAGTACTAATTAAGTAATGTGTGCTGTTAACAAATAGTTTGTGAAACAACAAGTCTCAGTTCTAATTTATTGCTTTGTAATTAATTGAAACAGGGATGCTCCTAACGAAAACGACTGCCTAGTATACTTCCATAAATTACTGGTGCGTCTATCCCTAAATTGACGAAGAGACGCACCTATACAAAAACAAGAACCAGTACAAAAAATTTTGTCATAAACAAGATGAAAAATCGTAAAGGAGAAACCATTGTCACTACTCAAGTCGATACTGATAGTTAAAACCATACAAGAAGAACGTAATAATTTCGTCAGGAGTTTGGAGCACTAAGAAGTTTTTATGCTTCTGTTACACGTAAATGATGTGGTACACGTGTTCTTCGAAACGAGGTTATTTCCATAGGTTAATATGTACGATGTAAATGTCACGCAAAAAACAGGTAAAAATCGTCCAGTATCGCCACAATATAAACTGGTGCATCTCTCCCGAAATTACCCTAACAATGAGCAAATGTAAAATTCTTATTGAACAGTATACTGTAGACATAAAGTCATCTGTGATGGGTCTTCTATCGCTGCTTGAGGTAATTTCATGATGTACATCGTTATGACAATCTTAAATGAATAGCGTCCGCCAAATGTTCATAGTTTGAAGAATCAGGAGAAACTTCTTCAATAGTGTTCGTCAATGTTTGCACGTCGAGTGCGAAGTCAATAAGATTCGCGGAATTTCAAATCACGACAAAATGGTGTTGTGTTATTTCATTCTCGAGTCACCCTCGATAGAAAGGGCGAGTCTGGTCTGTGTAAGGGTTAATTTCTAGTGTAAAACCTGTAAAAGCCTGAGGAATTAGTTCTGCGCAAACTGCACCGGATGGAAGCCGTGTCGGCCGAAAACCAGGGCGGAAAATATTTAGTCGGCGATCAGTATCATCGGAGCATGGTCGAGAGGATCGGTCCGGTCGTCTGGTCGGCTTAAAACGCGGCGATCCGGTCGAATAGTCGATTCTTTTCGCGTTGCTCGCGAGAGGAGGATCCTGGCGGCGTTTAATCTGGCCTCGGTGATCGGTGGAGCGACTATCTGTACATACATAGAGAGCGAGAGAGAGGGAAAGGGAGTGAGAGAGGGAGGAAGGGGGGAGAAGGAGAGCGAGATAGATGCAGGGTAATGCGAGCCGCAATTCGATCTATATGCTCTGCGGCCGTCTATACGTGCGCATGTTTGTAATGCGGTGCAGCCACTGCAGAGTCGATTGCATTCGTCCAAATTGCGGAGACTTAAACGCCGTGGAGCCGAGCGAGACACGCGGCCCGGTCCGGCCGCGATATTATCGCCGCGAGGAAAACGATTATTCCATGGATCGACCATGGCTGCGACAGCCTCCGTCGAAACGATCCCAATGAAACCTGACAGCCGAAGCGAGTCTCGTCGAAACAGTCAAGATCGCGATCCACAAAGAAAACCCTATTCTAACAACTGTACTGGCATACGATCCTCTCTGTTCCTTGAACTCGACAATGCAACGATAGACTCTGGAGTTTCGCAGAATTCTGTCTGAATTTGCGGAGACCCGAGTTGATTGTATATTTCATCCCGGGCCCACAAATTCTTAGGACTTTCGAAGACTATTTTGCGAAAGCTCAACTAATGCATTTCTCTATTCTTGATTATTGAATTTCGTCTACCGAAAATTTTGGAAATCTTTCAAATGAAAAGGCAGTCTCTAGAGTCTCGCAGACTCCTATCAAAAACTACAAAGTACCATTTTTTGAAAGCTGATCCAAAGCATTTCTCTGTTCTCGATCCTTGAGTTTCGTTCTCAGTAATTTTAGGGGATGTTAGACTAGTAAAACAGACTGTACAATTTCACAGAATCCTGTCTGAACCCTGAATCCGTCGTTCCTGGAAAAATGACGAGGTGGCATATTCCAGCAGCTCGTCGAAAGCGATCGGGGCACTCGAATTTCGCGCGACCATATTGGCTACGGGGGCATCGATACGCGCGGCCCGTCCACGCTCGCCGATTAATTTTCGCTTGCACGCGTCGCTCCGTTCGGTAAATTGACGTAAATCAAGCCGGCCTCCTCGAGCCAATCCCGATAGAATTGCAAATCGCGTTCGCCGCGGCTGATTTGCTCCCGCTGATCGACCGGGCCTACGCAGCCTGAATACTCGATCACCTGTCCGTCGTCGATGGCTCGTCATAAAGGCGGTCGCGGGATCGAAAAGTTGCTTGGGGCTGCTCGAAACGGCCGACCGATCGATAGGCAAGGTGTCCCTCGATTCCTTCTGCCACACAAATCGAGCCTCCTCGATCGGAGCTTGCGAGGATGCAGTTTGTTCTCCTTATTCAACGTCAATCGATTGATTTACACGATCTTCATAACCTCAGGCAACCCCTATATTATCCTTTTAGCAATATGACCACTGAACACTGAACGTAATCAAGATGTATATTGCTGTGTAATAACAACAGGATTGGCTTTACTTACACTTCGTACGATTTACAAATCTAAACAGGTTATAATTTTCACTTCCAACAGCTTCGCTTTAACAATTGAGGTTGCTCATGGCATTACAGGAATCGCTAACGGTTAATTGCGAGGGCCACGAATTGATTTGTACAGTGAATAGTAGCTTGATTCGAATTTCATTAGGATTTGCAGGAATCGAGAAGTTCTTTTCTCACAATGACTAAATTGCATTGATCTTGGAGGACATTCTGGGGATAGTTCGATATTAAAGGTGTTAGAAAAACGGCGGCTATTCGAGATTTATCGGTAATGGGGTTCGCGGGTGTTGTGACTGCAGGCGACACGGATCGATTCGCTCTAAGCTTGCCCGCCGAATTCGGAGCGCGGACGTCATAAAGTTTTACGGCGACTGCAGGTGGCGACGCTGCGGGGGTGGTTTTTCCGCGTTGAAAACGGGACCGGTCTGCAGCACCGTGGCCGATCGAAACCAACACCGAAACGAGAGGAGACGGACCGGCATGGCAGAGCAGGACTCGTTCTCTCAAACGACGTTCTCCTACGTGAACTCCCCGTGCGCTCTATTTTCCTCGCGCGAGGCGGCTGCCGCATCGATTTTACGCCAGAATACGCTTCTATTCTTCCAGCCTGGCTGTGGACGAAGGTCGCGCCTTAATGTTTCAAGCCGCGGGTCGTCTTCCTTTAGGAACCCGCCTCGTCTCGGGGCTGTTGCCGCGTCAACACGACCCGGCCTGGTCACGTTCGCCGTCGCCCATTCCGCGAAATACTCCCGTTAAACGATCCTGCACTCTGCCAAAGCGGCCGATCAACTCTTCGCCTTGTAATTCAAACCAGCTATGGCCGATTGATAGACTTTTCATTTTCTAATTACAGCAGATCCTCGTACAACGCGGTTAAGAAACTATTCTGGCTCTCGAAGCCGTTTTTGCGCGAATTTTTGGGAATTTTTCATTTGGAAAAACTATCGAACCAATTCCATTGGGAACTTACATAGTATTTAACGATATTTGAAGCGCATGTACGATTTCTTCAAGAGAATTATCAAAATTACATGAGTTATACATATACTGGAAAATCAGAATACCTCTCAAGGGTCTACTCCTGCTCGATTATCTAAGAATGTGCTGTCTCCAAGAATCTTTTTGAAGATCGATGAATCAGTGCAAAATAACGTAACCCGTAACTACATTCTCCATTTTTTTCAGAACAAAATATTAAAAAATGACGTATTTATACGCTGTTTTTGTCCGATACTCCAAGTTCGCATCGATGCAGAATAAAATAATTTGTATAGCTCTGAAATCAATGTTGAATAGTTGTTATTACAGTTTATTATGACGAAAAATTATTCATTCACCGTGACGAAGGGAGAAACGTCTGCGGACATAGCCGGCGGCCATCTTTATCACGAATGTCTCTTCCACGAACGAAAGCTTCCAAAACAATTGAAGAGCCGCTTGGTCAGTGGAACTAATCGAGATCTCTCGCTTGACGAAAGAATTGCATTACTGGGAGACCGTTACACCCGCCATTTTGTTAATCGTCGCCTGCCACGTCGCGCGTCGGTCACACACTGTTAACCATCTATCTGTAAAAATTAATTTGGTTCATAATACAGTTGCTTGAACCGAACGTCGTTGGGATTTGTACGATCTAAAGGAGTTTAAGAAATGAGCCTTGTGATAAGCTTTAACTTTGCAATTTTGATTGCTATGTTTAAATTGCTTTGATTTCGTAGTACTTTTGTCGGCAACGTTTTAATCGTTGACGCGCGACGAGAATCGATAATAAAACGAGATCCGAACGCGATCAGAGCCGCGACGTCGTGCGCTGTTGACCGGAACGGGACAGCGTAGTTCGAGATCCGTAGATCAGTGATCCAGCGGGACGAACGATCCACGACGCGGGTGGGGGAAGACGGGATCGAAGGAAGGAAACGGGACGAGCCGGGATGATCGCCGCGCGATCGTCCGTTCCGACTTTCTTCCCATTTTTCTCAGGCTATGTTAGATTAAGATTAATCACTAACAATATCATAGTAACTATTACTGTAAGTAGAATGACAGCGCGAGCGCGCGGCCGCGAGCACGCGCCGAACGATCCGCGGCTAGATCTTCGTCGCGATCGAACGCTCTCTCTCGGACAAGCGAAACTTGTTCTTGTTCATTTAGCTTTGGACCTGCACAACAAAATTCCCCTGTCGAGAAAAATGACGTCTCGGAGACGTCGCGTGATACTCGAAGCTATTCGTCGCGCTTTTACAGCAAATTTCTTTCATCATTACTATTCCTCCGTATATCATTCGAACGCTTTTACCAAGCGAGAAACGACGCTCGGAGAAATCGATCGAGGAACTTCGGAATGAAATTCCAAGGCAAGGGGAACTGTAAATTAACAAATTGGACGAGTATCAGCTTCCATCGGGATTGAACATTTTCTTCGATTCTTCGGCTTTTCTTTCGTATACACGGATTTTGCAAATTAATCCTTTTTGTAGATCGTATTCACCTTCGTGCACTCGAAATTAACTCTTCAGCAGGTCTTATTCACCTGTTTGCAAATGAAATTCACGCTTTTCTGCAAGTCAAATTCACCTTTTTGTGAATGAAATTCTCATCATGCGGATGGCTCAGAAGTGAAGTAATACAGCGACATTCTGTCGTTTGTAAAAGTTAACACTTCAGCTCGTGTGACCGTGTTAACAGTCAGAGAAAAGGGTGAGTATTATCTACGAAAGGATTAATTTCGTCTGTGGAACGTTGTAATAGGTCGGTCGTGGCACTGTGCGACGTCGTGAAGGAAATGTCGCGCTCGTGCTCGTGCCCGTGCCGCGTTCAACTCACTGCGATGATTTCAATGCATTATGTATGATAATATTATACATACTATACATATAAACATATATAAATATATACATATTGTAGCGTGTATAGAGATATATACTATAGAGACGGTACCGTCGTACGTTTGTACATACTTTGTCACGTGCAACAATTGCGGCTCGCGAGAGAGGGTCGCGAAACGAAACGAAACGAAACGAGAAAGAAATGTTCCGCGAGCCCGTCGCCTCGGTTCGAATCGAATATAGCAAAACTTGCTATGTCAATATTATATTGAAAACTGCATCAGTTTCGTATGCGTAAAGTGAGAAAATATCATATAATATGGAAATATTTTAGGGCGAAGGAAATATTTTGTTTTCGAGTTCAAATAGTTCCGCGTGCAAAGAGTTAAAACAATTTACTAGAAGAGAGTCCCGAAGTCTCCGAATCTTACATTGTGTGCTACAACTTTAGATAGCAAAGTGTATAAAATCAATTGGACTATCTTGGAGTGAATTGCAAGATTGTGAGCGTCACGTATTATAGTAGCGAACGTGTTAATCGGAAACGAAACGAACTCTCGACACAACCCAACGAAAGAAAGGGCTCCGGAGTTATAGATTTGACGAGGAAAGATCACAGAACCGAATCAAGTCGATTGACGAACAGACGGGCTCGCGGGAGAAAGTCTTTCAAGCCATCAAGAGTCGGCTCGCTGTTTGTCTCTTCCTATCGGGGACGTCGTCGACTCGATCGCCAGAATATTAAGCGAAGAGTTCCCGACTGATACGATCCACCGTCAATCCGACTACCATCCGCGGACTTTCGCTGACAAACGCTGGGATCGGCAAAATTGGGTTCTGGAAAGGTAATGCTTCGATCTACGTTCTGGATCGGCCGGAAAAAAGTTCGTTCTCGCATCGTCCGCAGTTGATCTACCAACGATTCAGTTACTATGCGCGTTCCTTTGCTGACAAGTGCTGCGATCGGCAAAGTTGGGTTCCCAAAAGCTATCCCTTCCTCTTGTATCGGTCCTCCATCGCGATTTTATTTGAGCATGAAGAAATTTGCAAAGTTAGACTGTCGAAAACTAACCCTTCCTCTTGCTTCTTTTTGCGCTTCCTCCTTGATCGAACGTCTGCTCATACGTTGATTAATTTTCATCCGGTTCAGACTCGATCCAGTTCCCCGACGCCGCGCCACGCCGTCGATCTCGCGATCAGCACGTTGCTCGCACGGTACTTCGATGGCCGGGGAAAACTGGAAGAATGACGTCGGCTGGAACGTTTCCAGGAGGTCTGTCTGACTCTATTGATTTTTATTTCGTATCCTTTCGGCGTATGCAATGGGTATCGCCGCGGGCGGCCATCTTTTGTCGATACAGGCAGCCATCTTCGACTCTTCCGATCCCTTTGTTCGTTTAACTTTGACGTTTCCTCTTCTTTCGTGATCTCTGGTATTGTATAGATATAATACTGCAGCTTAATCCTCGAACATATCGTTTCGGAACAGAATTTGTTCTGGACGGTTCGCTTGAAAAAGAATACCAGGAATTCTGCAGCATCCCTTAAATTAAGTTACTTCAATTGATTTCATAATATTGTTGCCAACTTCTATCTCCTTGTTCCATTCGAGCCTTCGATGTAAAGACTAAGGACTGCGGTGATCTGGTACAGTCAATTTAAAATTTCGCTAAATTCAGTCCGTATATGTTTCGTGGCCTTTGAATGGATAAAATGCAAAAAAACGTGTGCTTCATTAATCGGAAGTCTATTAGAAGATTTCTGGTTAATTGAACTCGCGTTCAAAACACTTCCACTTTCCTCTGTGCAGTCTTCAACCTGATCAGCAATCTTGGGAACCCTTGAGAATTCGTCGATTTCACATTTTCCGGTCGCTGTAGCTTTCAAACAAAGAAGCCTATTCTTCCATGAAACTTTAACTTTGCGAAAAGTATAGTTTTTCCTCGTTGGCGAATCGGTATCGAGTAATGGATACTGTTTCCTATTAGTCGAAGACTCGGTGACGCCTCGCGGGCGGAGGCAGAAAGGAGGCGAGGTTGAAATCGGGATGCTAACGAGGGAAAACCGCGTCGGGAGCGAGAGCGTTCGGTGGATCGCGCGGCTGCCAACGAAATTCACGTATCCGGGACTTTGAGAACAGTCTCGGGACACATCAAATCAGCGAATCAAAAGTAGAAGTAGACGCGAACCCCTCGGGATCGACACAGAGTAGCCGGCAGAGGTTTCAGAACGATTTCCTAGAAGTCTGTACAAAGGACTCTAAACGATCCTCCACCGCGGCGCCAGGCGTCGCGGTGTATTCGAGCGAACGAACAAAACGCTACGCGAAATAGCAGAACGAAAACGGTGAAAAAAAACGACAAGAAAAAAAAACATGCGCACGTGCGGAAAACAAGGGCGAAAAAAAAATATGTAAGACACAGGAAGCGGAAGAAGCCTGCCATCGCATCGGTAGACAGGGCTTGAACACTGATTGCAATCGCGATTTCGGTTCTCGAAACGATTACGAACTACTTTCGTTCGGATCAACGGTTCTGTGAAGTACGATGCACACATTCCGTGATCGCTGCATTCTCGGTTTCATGCCGGTTCCAAAAAGGTTCCAGTGATCGATAGCATTCATTATCGCAGCTGCGGGTTGCTACAACGGTGCATATTTTGTACAAAATCATTCTCGAAAAGGGAGACACATTTATACATATCACTGATGTCTAACAAAACGTCGAACCAAATAATACAGCCACGTACTTTTCACACTCCCGCAAGCTACATTATTCAGGACAGTATGTTCAATAAATAGAACTTTGGGTTTCCTGTTTACAATTTTTGTTTCATTGTACATTACATTCGGTTGTTGCATACGAAATGTCGAATTTTAAACAGTAAACTTAAGCAAACATGAGTTTTCCTAAATAAATCGCATTCGTTAAAGTAAACACTGGATTAAGCCAGCGCGGGGCCCGTAGCAAATGTTATGACGAAAACCCTAGGCTTTGTCATAAGGCGCTCATTTATCGGCGCCTCTTCGATGAAGCGCCCGTGTGGGGCCCCTATTTGTATGGCGCGGGGCCCGTAGTATTTGCTACTTCTGCTACGGGGCTTAATCCGGCCCTGCTTGATTGTATTATGATAGAGATTGTGAATGTTCTAGCTTTTTCTACCATTACGGAATAGTGCGTTCATTTGCCATCACACTTCGATCAAAGATCGCGTAATGCTATCGTCAATGTGTTTATTGTTTCGCCCGTATAAAAAGCATACTCGACAATCAGATCGATTAACATTGAAATAAACTTCGTTCAAAAGTAAAACTGGACTATAAATAAACTAGTATATAATAAACCTGCAGGCTATAATAGTATTTCTCAATCAAAACGCTTCATTTTGGACATTTCATATGCAACAACCTAATGGTTACTATGAATTTAGGGTATAATAAGGTGATATATGTATACATGTACACGCTAAAGCCATAGGAACACAAGTCGGAATGGATGATAAGTGGAAACTTCGGTCTTTCGGAGTTGTTGCTCGGAACAGAGGTTCTTCTTAACTGTTTCGGTCGGAACCTTTGTATGACAGTTTTCAGTAGTCACGTTCGGAACCGTTTCAAGCCCTGTCGACAGGTTGCTTCTCGTTCGTCGAACCGCGAGCACAAAAATCGGACGCAACGAGAAAGAAAGAGGTCGTAAGAGAGAGAGAGAGAGAGAGAGAGAGAGAGAGAGAGAGAGAGAGAGAGAGAGAGAGAGAGAGAGAGTTCCGCGATTCTCACGGTACGACTATAACTGTGGCTCTATGTATGTAATTTAATGTACAATAATCGCAAACCGTCGGGACGTCGGTCCTCCGCGACCCATTGTTTAAGGTCGCCTCAAGGTCGTCACCCGAAAGAAAATGAACCCGCGAGACACGAGATTTCCAATCGTTAATCGCTCGACAGGACAATTGTAACGCGTGCAGATCCAAGAGAACGAAAACGAACAGTTTGGCCATCCTTCCGTTGCGAATGAGAAAATCGTTATTACACAATATCACTTCTATCCCTGGTAGAAAATATTCGATCGAAATCACGAATAAGACTGTCGAAAGGATTACACATGGCCGTATATCCAAAAAGAGAAATTATAATACTGTACATAGTACATAGGGGAAAGTTGCCAATATCGTACCACTTAAGAAATTCACGATTTCTTGAAAAAAAGTCTATATAGATCGAACGACAGGATGACACCTAGCTCCAATGTTCCAAGAAAACAATCGGTTTACAGTGACTTATTATTTGCTGGAAACAAAACAAATTCTTCTTCGGGGAGGACAAAATTAGCTTTTAACGGTAACTCTATGATGTTAAATGTAGGCTTATGTAGGTATTCGAAATCTTGTGCAGTATTCGTCGAAGCCGTACTTTGAACCCGTGTAAATATCGTGCACATACCCGCGTATACGTGTACATATCTCGTTTCAAGAAATCGCGAAAGCGCGTAGACGATTGGAAGACGTTTCGAATGAAGGTCCGCAGTGTACTGATCGCGAGACTAATGGGAAAAATTAATTATTGAACGTGACCGTCGAGGGGATCGCCGAAACGCGACGTTATGGAGATAATACCGTGCAGCGATCGTTCCTTAACCGTGGCCCGACTCACGAGACGCTCGGGAGCAGTGCGAAGCCGGTTTTTCTTCGTCGAACAGCGAAACACGACGTTGAGGGACGATTATTGCACACGGAGCGAATTCCAAGAAAAACGGATCGCGGCGACAATGGGGATAGAAGCGCAGGAGGGCCGACGGGTGCCGAGACTGGTAACAGAAACGATTTTAGCGAAAAGATCGTTGTTTTCTTTTCCTTTTCTCCTTCGTCGAGGACGAGAGAGATTATCTCGCCTTCTGTCAATGGGATTCACAGCGAGTCGCTGGAAAAGTAGCCCGCAGGCCTAAATACGCTCTAATTAACTCCGAAGAGAAAGAATGAAGTGCAGAGAGAGAGAGTACTAATTAATTAATTATCATAGCCGAATAGCTGATCGAGCTGTTCGATACGACCACATCTTCTACGCGGGGGGAGGGGGGCATCGATCGCGTTTCCCAGTTCCCTGTCGTATCGACCAGCGATTCTCGGTTCGAGTCAGCCGTTGAACGATCGCCCAACATCGTCCCCCTTGTTCTCTATCCGCGGAATCGTTTCGTGCGACACCATCTTGCTGAAAGACACGCCAACAACACCTTCCCCGAAACGGCAACCCAGCTTTCCCTCGTTAGTGTCGGGCTAGCCAAATACACCACGACACTCTATCGAGTAGTGGACACTATTTCCCAATTCCCATTGGCTGGCGATCCAACGACGTACTGCTCCCAAAAATCCACCGTTGACTGTCCCATGTGACGGTGGAGACGAAAATGGCACGCTAAGGTCAAACACGCTGTCCAGAGAGAAATATTGTTAGATAAACCATGCGATAGTGTGTGTAAAATTGATGCACTCTCTCTAACGAGGGAAAACACGAGCTCGCATGATTTCGAATCTACTACGAGTCCACGAAAAATCGTCTGGCCCTTTTCTCTTTAAATTAAAACATCAGAAATTCAGATCCATGCCGCGGACAGAGATTCCGGGGGACAGGGGAGTTCAAACTGCGGCGGCCGAAATAAAGACACATAACTACTTTCCAAACGGCAAATCGATTACCTTAATATTACCTACATAAATAAATAAATATATATATATAAATATATAAATATAAAATATAATGATTATTTATTAAATACCAATACTGAATACTATTAATAATCGGTAGCTACGTACATATTATACGAACAAAAAAATTTACTGCTTGTATATATTGAGATTATCGTAATAAAAATAATGTACGAATGACACATCCAACGAGTCTTCTTTATTTCTCCTTCTATCGAATGTCTTGTACCGTATAGGTATACGGACAACTTACGTACTAATGTGTTTTGTGAAGACATGGAATCTGTTGCGATATGGTAACGGTAGCATTCCACGAGTATCGCAACATCTTCAAATTCAGCTCTTGAAAGTCCCTTCATCTACAACTTCAATTATGAAGTCTCTCATTGTCTCTTTGGTTAGCTCAGAGAAACTCGTGGATTTACTAATTTCTGCCATGTGTTTCACGGCGAATCTGATGCAGCGGCTCTTTAACACCTAAGAACGTACAATGCTGTTGATATTCAATTGTATGCAAAGCAACGGATGTAACGCTGAAAATTCTCATATACCGGAATGTTGCATTGCACGCCTAAGCTGTAGAATAATGCCGTGTTGTCCGTTGAAATTCTGTGCATTAGTACGCCTGTGTAACTTGCTTTTAAATTATCTTCATCGCAAAAGTCCGCCAATTGTAACAACTCTAAAAAATAAAAAACAGAATATACAAATCGTGATAAACATTCTAAAGAGATGTTGACACCTGACCTAAAACGTTCTCTGTTGGCATTCTTGCATCAATTTCGTTGGTGTACAGAAACTTCAAGAATGCTCTGTATGCCACGTACGAGAACTCGCATATGCTTAAGACACTGGAAAGGAAACAATCATCAATGAAATTGAGTGTTGGCGTAGGCGTTTCCTCTGTTACACCCCTTCACACGATAGTTAAAATTACAGAAAAGAAAAGTAGAAATCATGATGTAAGTGGAAAACACTAAGTTGTGTGGTTCACCTGGTTTTGTTCTCCTTCCAATCTCCTTGAAACATTACATTAAAGTACTTGGAACTTGACTTTAATATAGGTTTGTGAACGTAAATTGGTTTTCCCTGCACTTCTATAGTGAGGTCACTAGTACTCTTCAACATACAGAAAAATTCTTACAATTATTCGATACTAAAATGATACTACATAGTTCTAAATCGGTGCTTAAAAAGTATTTTGGTAATTATAATAAAATAAGGAAACTGAAAAAATTGTCGATAAATATTGGGGCTACCTCCTATGCTCGCCAGAATATGGACAAATAGTCAAGACTATGTATTTTTCGCTCAGCTACACGATGCAATAAAAAACATGCATTTATCTATCAGAAAACACTGATAACCTTAATAACTCCGAAAAAAATGACCTTGGAGCACAAAATATTCTAGCCAGATATTGGTCGATTGCATGGTCCATTACATGAACATTACATAAGAAATTGTTTTTGCATCACAATAACCTGAAGAGATATTTAGGCGGCCTTACTAGAATGGACCACCCTGTATACTGTTCTCAGCTGCCTTAAGATATTTTCGTATACCGGTATGATACCGATATTTTACATTTTGGTAGAGGCCCCTGTTTACAGGGGGAGAGCAGATACCTTATCATCAAATGCTGCCCCTATATGATCCATTATATTCATTATTTCCACGTCACCCTCTTCCTTCTTTTCCTCATCGCCAACAACAAATGGCTGATGCATAGCTCTTGGTGATGCATATAATGCGAAAGCATCATGTATGCTATCTACTGGGATTAATGTTGGAATTGTGATGCTTTGTTCTAAACACTTTCCCCAGATAAAAATCTGATGATCCATTCCCATAGCTACACTTATATTAGCACAATTGGAGGCTCCCATGTCCAATACCTTCAGCAACCGTGGTAGCGCTATCTAAAAAAGATTTGTTAATTGAAACTCGTTAAGTCAATTGCATTGCATTGCATTGCTTTACCGGTGTCGAACTATTTTTTTTGTTGTCCAAGATAACGCCTAATTGCCCGAACGTGTTGTCACCCCAACTATAGAGAGTTCCTTTGTCGCTTAATGCCAAAGTATGATTGCAACCACAAACCACCTTCTCTACAAATACGTATATACTTTGTTAATAATCCATACAACTCGCGTTTGTTTCAAGAAATGCTTAAGAGACGCTTTGTCTTCATTTATCCTGACAATAAGTTGATACTACCTATTACAATTCCACTGAGGTATGTGACTTCACAAGCCGTGGTACGAATTTTAATGTCACCTAATCCTAACTGGCCTTCTGAATTAGAACCCCAACTGTACACATGTCCATTGCATGCAACTGCCATGCAGTGGTTGGCACCACAACTAATGCTACGAAACGGTACGTCAAGTCCACCTGTATTCACCCTAGAAGGTCCGGAAGATTGCATCCACGTTACTTGACCACTCTCAGTATCTCCCCAAACATATACCTGGATATAAGTAGACTCAATTTATTATTAAGAATAATGCTATTCTGTTATATTACTATTTTTTTACTGTAACTTATACATTTCCAGCATTTGTTAGTGCCATAGAATGATAATTTCCACAAGCGATGTCCACAGCAAAATTATCCTCTACGTTTAGCTCTATACCTTTTGGTATAGTATAGTGACAAGAACAATTCGATCTACTAGTGCATCTCCATGAACCCCATGAATACACCTACCAAATAAATTACCAGTAATCGTGCATAAAAGGTTACACCTCACCGATTTCGATGATCTATTAATATGTCATCAGGGTGAAGATTCTGAACAAATTTTTCCTGTATATGTAACCGCTACTCAATCTTTTTGAGATAGTTTTTGAGATATTCGCGAAAAACTGCAGGTACTACTATTTACATTGAATTTTGCCTATACGTGCACATCCATGGCATGCGTATGCGTCAGCATGGTACGACTGTTTGTCAACTGTATTTGCAAATATATCATGACTATTGTCGAAAATGATGATGAAGGATGGGTACATATTACGACATACGACTAAAATATCTTGAATACTATGGCTGAATGGCGGTTACATGTGTATGTAGGAAAAATTTGTTCAGAATGTTTAGTTTTACAACATATTTAAATTTTATCAAAATCGGTGAAGTGTAACCTTCTATGAACAATTACCAAATTATCTCATAAATATGTATACATATTTCTGCAAACAAACAGTACATACCTTTCCATTTTCTGTTAATACTAACATATAGGACCCCTTGGCATATGCCATCGTTTTAATTTTTTGTCCACATAGTGGTTCAATTCTTCTTGGACAAATAATACTTTGACCATTGCTCCAATCTATTTTATAACAATTACAATGATCACAATTATATCCTAAGGCATATATCATTTGATCCTTTGTAACAATTAGACAAGAGTTGCCCAAATCACCTGTTTAAATAGATTTAAGTAGTATCAAACTGTAAACATTTTCCACAGTATTGTAAAGTAAATTAAGAATAGCAATATATGTATAATACTTACCATATACTAGAACCATATAAATGTTCGATATAAACTTCGGCTCTAAAAAACTGAATATTGGCCAGTTCTTTAATTTTGGAGTCATGCTTATATCGTCGTTTATGTATTCCTAAAGTAAATAAATACGTCTTCCGAATTTCCGATTCCGAGCAGTGAATACTGGTGAATACTGAATAGTGATGCCAGCGTGTGCAACTTTTCTCGCGCATGCGCGGCGATTTCAGCCTGAGTAAAGTACGATTCTCGAGAAAATGTGGCACCTTGAGCGCCCCGCAGAATTTTAAGAAATTGATATGATTTGATTATGAAAAACGAATGTATGACAAGTGTACTTCTGTATATTGTGTGTGTTGTATTAAAATTTAATATGTATACACATATAACATATGGTCTACTGAACTCTTCCGAGATACTTTCTTAGCAGTACTAATTTCCCATTACATTCCCGACAAACATAGGACGTAAATATACGTTCCTAGCGAAACTCGCGCATGCGCGAAAAGAAGCGCCAAATATCTCATCACTGCTTTCAACCAATGATGGTATTACAGCAAAATTTCACGCGCATGCGCGGCGATTTCAGCCTGAGTAAAGTAAGAGTCTCGATAAAATGGGGTACCTCGAGCACCCCGCAGAATTTTAGAAAATTGGTATTATTTGAATCTGAAAAATGAATGTATGTATAACATCTGTATTTGTGTATGTTCTGATTCTGTAACTTGTAACGTTGCTATTTTGGGCGCGCATGCGCGAGAAAACGGCCAATATCTCTTCACTGGTTTCAAATTGAAACTTTCAATATCAATGCACATGCACGAATGTACTTACATACTTACACATGATTCGGATGCAATGAATCTGCAGGGCGCGCGCATTTACATGATGGAAAATGTGTTTCTGTCTTCTTTCTCTCTCTGAAATAAAATCCTGCAAAGACACAGTGTAAGCTGGATTTACTTATTTACTTTATGAGAGTATGTTACAAAATTTCAGCGTTTTTTTATCAAGAAATATGTAGTTTATTTTCTGAAGTCTCATCTGTTAACAATGTTATGTTCGAAATACACCTGCTTCAGCGGCCTGAATTACACAATTTTTAAACCCTGATCCATCCAATTCATCAAAACTTGGAGTTTGTAATACCGATGCAGTCATGTTTCTTAAAATAAATTTAAAACAACTGTCTTCTAATTTCTAAAATATAATACAATAAATATTATACATTGCTATAAAATAGATATTTTAACAGTATTCAAGAAATACATTGTATACCTTAAAATTGTATGCAATGGCCATGTTATACAAAACTATTGCATTTTTTACCGTAATGCGGTTGCATATGTATTGCACACAGTATATTTTTAATTGATTTACAGAGTAATGATGAGCTAATATCAAGAGTTCTGTTGAAAAAAAGTGTAATGGATAAAACATCATAGTAAAAAATATTACAAACGTATATATTTACCGAAAGTATCTTCTGGAGACAGATCAATTTTATCAGTGTACAAATATTGCAGGAAAGCTTTGAAGAGATTGTGTGGAAACATATTCTCCTCTATAACACTGAAATAAATGTTTGGTGAAGAATCGCAAAAAAACATGCACTGCTAATATGCATTTACCTTTGATCTTTCGTCACACAATCTTCTTGGAACCTCGTTCTAAAGTACTGGCAACGAATCATGAGTATAGATTTGTGTACGTGTATAGGATTCCCGTGAACTTGAATAATAAGATCACTAGTCGTCTAGAATAAACAAAAAATTCAGTCAATAGTGTCAAAATAGGAAAATGGACGTATCATACACAAATACATACTGGATCGTTAAATAAACACTTTAGTGAATCAAGTGTAGAATTCTTATTATTATTATAAAAAATAAGCGGTTTATGCATAACTTTCGGCGACGCATAAAATGCAAAAGCGTCGTGGATGGAGCTCACTGATGTTAGAGTTGGAACTATGAGGTTCCGTCCTAAGCACTGACCCCACATAAATACACGATTGTTCGTGTCCATAGCGAAACTTATGTGATGATGACAACTAGTTGCTATATCCACTACTTCTTTGATGTTTTGTGTATCCAACTGAAAAGATTTTCAACAGTCTAGATGAAAAGTTCAAACATCTATTAACAGTTCTGTAACAGTTAAGAACAGTCTACCTTCTTCGGAGTATGCATACTTCCATTTGTGCAAAGACCCAATTGTCCATAAGTGTTTGCACCCCAAACATAAACATCACCCTCATTGCTTAGTGCCAGAACATGCGTGTAACCACAAGCTACTTTACCTGTAAGTAAAAATGACTGTTATTAGCAATTATTTCTAATGTATTTCCAAGTGCAAAGAAATTATTTATACTTATTATAACTCCATCAAGCCCTTTGACTTTGGAAGGTTCTTCTTTAGTCTTTGAGAAATTACTAATTCCTAATTGGCCATGGTCATTGTTACCCCAACTATAAACCTTCCCATCTTCTGTGACTATTACATTAAAGAAATGTCCACAACTAATAAAAGTTATTCTTTTATTTACATTAATTCTTGCTCTTGAATCACCATTATAAATACTGTCCGAATAGTAAACCTAAATGAAATAAAACAATTTGTAGATCCTTTTCCTAATTACATTGACTTGAAAAGGAATATTTGATTTACCTTTCCAGAAGATGTCAATACCAAAAATTGATGCTTTCCACAAGCTATATCCTCCACGATTTCATTGTCAAAGCTTTCATTTATTATATTTGGTTTTGAACCTTCAGCAATAAACTGATTTTCATTAAAGAACCCTTTCGGCATGGAATATACCTATTAATTATCATAATAATCAATAAAACATCATAAAATAAAATTTTATATATATATATATATATATATATATATATTATAGTTGTAAGAAAATACCATTCCTCCATTTGTGAGTATTAAAATATTTAGCCCCTCGAAAAATGCGAATGTTTTAATATCCAGTTCGCATAATGATTGAATTATTTTTGGACTGAAGGCATTATGATAGTCATTAATTTCAAGGTGCTTCTGATGTGTATTATATTGAATTTGGTACACCTGATTAGTATATGTTACAATTAAAGTATTGCAAACATCAACACCTGCTTGATAAACAATATGTTTGATTATGTTTTAAAATCATTGCAAGCAACAAAGTTTACATTACCATATACAAAAGCCACTCGAATACTTGATAGAAACTTTGGTGGCACCAAATTAAAAATTGGCCATTTCTTTATATCCCCCATTTTCTTTGAAATTCAAAATTATTTCCTTATATCAATAAGGTATACAGATTGACACAAAAAATACTGGACAATACCCTCAATAATAATGCAATGAATTAATTAATAAACTAATGACAGGAAGGAAACTTCTTCTCTTCTCTAATCCAGTGCTTCGATTGTGCACACCTTTTCTCGCGCATGCGCGAGAAAACAGTAACGTATCTATTATTGGGTAGCAGAGCGGCCAGAGCTCTGCTATATTGGCGGGAATGTACTGAAATAATCTTACCGGACAAACAGACTCCAGGATGTGTCCTACGAGTTACAAAATATACACAAATACACTTGTTATACATTCATTTTTCAGAATCAAATCACATAAATTTTTAAAAATTCTGCGGGTTGCTCAAGGAACCCCATTTTATCTAGAAGCTTACGTTACTGAGGCTGAAATCGCCGCGCATGCGCGAGAAAAGGTGTGCACAATCGAAGCACTGCTCTAATCAGGTGAAACAGGTGAAACTGATAAACTCAGTTATAGGTATTTATATACAGAGAAGATATTCTCTGGTATTTACAAACAGAGGTTACAAAGAAGTTGTGATCACGTTGCGATATCGACGATTCATTTACAAAACGGTATTATAGTTTGCATAGTTACCGACTATTCCGTCAATAGTTTCAATGTTTGTTGAACAGAGTACACTATTGTAGATTGTAGCAGACTTCTTTTGAGGTTAGTATTTTAAGAAACAAAGTCTTGTACAGTGTTGTACAGTGGTTGTACAGTCTTGTACCCATGTACAATAATGAAGTTTGTGTAATAACATGTAAGACCGAAATTACAAAGTTTACATCTTTAAAGTGTATCATATGGACTGCAATGACCAGAATACTCTAAAAATGAGTGAAAGTGAGTCTGTTTATGGGACTACATTGTCCCAAGAATCGATAAAGGTAATTGCAGAAAGCATAGGTGTTGGAAACTTTCCTGATGAAGCTGCCAAAGATCTCGCAGAGGATGTGAGCTATAGACTTAAGGAAATAATTCAGGTTAGTGTATTTTTTAAGAATCTATTTAAACCGAAATATTTGACGTTAAACAATATTATTTTCTGTTTAGGATGCAGCCAAATTTATGAGACATGGCAAACGTCAACGAATGACTACACACGACATAGACAGTGCTTTAAAAATTAAGAATATTGAACCAACATATGGATTTTTTGCCAAAGACCATGTACCATTCCGGTTTGCTTCTGGTGGTGGTAGAGAATTACATTTCGTGGAAGAAAAGGAAATCGATCTAAATGAAGTTATATCGATGTCTGGTGGACAATCATGGCCAAAGTTACCATTGGAAATTACACTGCGTACCCACTGGCTATGCATAGATGGTGTCCAACCCACAATACCAGAGAATCCGCCTCCAGTCTCCAAAGGTAATGAATTCAAATTGTAATATAGCTTTTCGTTAATTTCATTATTTTTATCAATTCCATTGTAGACGTCCAAAAATTGGAAAGCGTCGATCCGACGAGTAAACTCTCGAACAAGAACCAAAACATTGGTGTCGGGAAACCAGGTGGTGGGGGCAAGAGTCAGAAATTACGTAATGTGGAGACTGTTCACGTTAAACAATTAGCGACCCACGAATTGAGCGTCGAACAGCAATTATATTATAAAGAAATCACGGAAGCCTGCGTCGGATCGGATGAAGCGCGCAGAGCAGAAGCACTTCAATCTCTTTCCGCCGATCCTGGTTTACACGAAATGCTGGCACGCATGTGTACCTTTATTGCCGAAGGAGTTCGCGTGAATGTTGTACAAAATCATCTTGCACTCCTAATTTACCTAATGCGAATGGTTAAAGCCCTTTTGGACAATCCGAGCCTCTATTTAGAGAAATATGTAAATACTACAGTCTCTGTCCCGTACAATCCTTAACAAACTCTTCAATTTACACGGATTAACGTGTACTTTTAATTTGCAGTTACACGAACTGATACCGTCTATCGCGACTTGTATAGTATCACGGCAATTATGCATGAGACCGGAAGTAGATAATCACTGGGCCTTGCGCGACTTCGCTTCGCGCCTTATGGCTCAAATATGTAAAAATTTTAATACGTCCACGAACAATGTACAGACCCGTGTAACGAGAATGTTCAGTCAAGCACTGGCCAAGAATAATCAGGTGCGACAATCGAATTAAAAACCATCGTGTAACCATAGAAGATAATGATAATAATTGTCGATTTATTCATCTCTAGACTCCATTAGCATCTCTTTACGGTGCGATAGAGGGATTGTGCGAGTTGGGTCCGGAGGTGATAAAGGCGTTGGTTATTCCGAAAATTAAGTCTATCTCTGAGCGGATAGAGTCGTGTATCGAAGGGCCAGGTTTGTCGAGCGTAGATAAGAATGGAGCAGGTCACATAAAAAGCCTACTTGTGGTAAGTGGAACTTCAATTAATTAAAATATTCCAGCGTGTACATCGACGTTAAGTTTTAACACAATTTCCAGAAATCCGTCGGCCCTGTTTTAAAGACTATACGGTCGCCGCCCGATTACGTAGAAGATTATAAGCAAGATTACGGTTACATAGGGCCTGCATTATGCGCAGCGGTTGTAAAGGCTCGCACTCAACCGACAACATTAGCAACAACCGCGTCTACAACAGCGGCTTTGACAACTAGTCAACAGGGGCCAGCTTGTACCGGAAAGACCATTATGCAGGCCGGTAATTTGATTCTTTATGCAGCATCGCCGTTTTCGTCGCAAAATTGAATATCTACATTGTCTTCTTCCTCTTCTCCTTTGTTTTTAACCGACTTCGAAAAAGGAGGAGGTTACTCAATTCGATCTGTATGTGTCTCTTTTTTTTCGCTTTTTTTTCTATGTATGTTCACCGATTACGCCGAGATGGATGGACCAATCGGAACGAAACCTTTTGCATCTTGTAGAGCATGTCCCGGAGGTGGTCCTGTGAAAAAAATTTTGCATTTTTTTATTCCCTACGATTTTATTTGCGAAAGTGTAGGATGGTGATGCCGTTGTGAACTCTGCTGAATGTTAGACATTAGAAACAGATTGATTGCGGCTTTCAGATATTTATAAATTACGATTTGGAATGTGACGATTGACAGAGAAAGACGTTTTTGTAAATCTGAGACGGAGATTTGTGAATATTCGGACGAAAGATATTTTTGATCCTACATTTCATGTATGTTCACCGATTACTTCGAGATGGATGGACCAATCAGTGTAGGGTATATCTCCCGATTGGTCTCTTGATAAAAAGTGTGAAATAAAAAAATTTTATAAAAAAAAATTAAACCGACTTCGAAAAAACGCACTAAAAAGTATAAAATAATTTTCATTTAATTTATGTGAATACACGCGAACTTAAATACAATACAATCTTTTCGGAGGCGGCGCAAAATTGAAAATTTTCGACACTGGAAATTACGAAAATCCTTAAACTCTTCTACATGCTTTCACATATTAATGTATCTACTCTTCCCACCTACTGATTTCCAAGTCCACCATATTCCAATGAAATCATAATCGGCAACATCTGTAATTTGGAAAATTTTCAATTTTGCACCGTCTCCGAAAAGATTGTATTGTATTTAAGTTCGTGTGTATTCACATAAATTAAATGCAAATTATTTTATACTTTTTAGTGCGTTTTTTCGAAGTCGGTTTAATTTTTTTTTATAATAATTTTTCATGCAAGTGACGAGTTCCAGTCCCGGCCAACAAACTGGAAGGACAATAATGCTAGGCACAAGTAGAACCTCCGGAGGAACTACCACAGGAGGTGGACAAAAATTTGTAATCCTGCAATCGCGATCGCAAACGCCGACCGCAACTTGTGCAATACAAGCACCGCAACAACAGCAACAACAACCGTCTCAGACGCAACAGCAATCGCAGCAGCAACAAGTTATAATTTCTCAGACAAATGTTGTTCAACAAAAGGCCCATATACCAGGTGGTGGCGCTAAGCTGGTAGTGGTTTGCATGTCGAATACCAGCCACACTTCTACTACTACGATAGCGCAGGCATGTATTGTTATAAAATGTATCCTTATTAAAATGGAGAGTCCGTTAAAAGTGTCACCATTCGATAGAGCACACTCTATGTATTAGTTAATTATATCGATTGTACTTTTACAGGGAAATCTGACGTCGAAAACACAAAACGTTTTCGTCACGCAACAGGGCATCGAGTGTGCCTTAGGTCAAGAAGAAGAAAAGAATACTTTTCAGTGATCACAAGTGCAATTATCACCGAACGATGACATACCAACGTGTAATACTTTGTACTTGCTCTAAACAAGCCGGACTATTACTTTTCTTACGCACTGTACTGCAGTGGACTCCTAAGATTAATGTGTATTTAATATAAAGAAAAAAATTAAACCATTTTTTTACAAACTACATATGCTTATAAGGAAGGGGAAAGATTAAGAAAGGGGGTGGAAAATGGATAACGAAGCTCGGAGGGGTAGGTCATTTTCAGACAAGAAGAACCCGTGAGATATATGGTAGGTCTATTCTGTAATATTTGGTCTGCTACGAAACTCCATAATAGTGACTGGTTTACATATTCTGATAAATTGTCTGTGGGCTGGCCTGGAAGAAATTGTATCAACGCAAGTAAAGAACGGTTTCTATATTACCTGTAAGATGGATATACTTGTTGATACAGAGGATAACATATGATAGCATGTTCAATGCATTCGTTCGTCAACTGGTAACTAGTTGTCTTTGTTACCTCACTAAGGGCATACTCCCTTAGAAGCTAGCGGAACATCATTGCGGTGCAGGTTCCTCAAATTTCATCGATCAATCGGAGAGGAATCGGGGAACAGCTGTATTGTTCCCCGATCTCCCTTCTACACTGATCAATACTATCGAGCAGACCATATGATTCCAAAGTACAGGAAACACCCAACCGAACGGCCATATGACGCGCAGCTGGGATAACTGCACGATGAGTCATTCGAGCTGAACGTCCACCCCTGAACGTCCTTCAGCCCTGCCCTCTCCCTGTTCCTATTCCGTCCAAAATAGCTACAGAAGTATTTCCATCGGGACTGATCGGAGGCTGTAAAAAAACGGTGGCTCTCTCCGAGAGAGATTTTAGATACATGGGACACATCCAGCAGATACGTAAATATAGTTCAATAACCGCGGAGAGATTCCGTAAAAAGCAAGTTCACGCGGGGACCGTCTTATTTCGTGCGTCGAATGTGAAATCGTGTTCCGTCGCGAAGGGTGAGTCAGCCACCCTCCGATGACGGTCAAGGAGACGATTGGGGGAAGCATTCGCGGGATGGTGGGGGTGATTCGTCGATGGGGGAGGGACGAACGGCGGATCGCGATTGGCCAGACGGTCGGGCACGGAATTCGGGGTGGGGGTCGGGCACAGTGCGAGCGTAGGATCGACGGAGGCGAGAGTGGTAGAGTGGCTCGCCGGTGTTACCTGGTGTTACGTGCCACAGAATCACTAGCCGGTCAGTCAGTGTACTGTCTCCTTCCTGCCCTTGAACGCTCGGCTGGACGGTGTTCTTTGCGCTCTCGCCTACCTATCGTAGTGTCAACTGACAGGTCAGTGCTCCTCTCACGCCGCGACACATTCCGATCCCGTTTGCTAGAAATTGCATGCGACAGACGATGCTTTCCACAAGCGAGAAACGATTCGCGAAAGCCCGGCTTTACTCGGTTAAGGGATTAGCGTAGCAGAGGCTACGCTCGGTGCGTGCATTTGTGCGTATGTGTTTTCGTCCGGTCGTTATCGATTCGTTGCTCGTCCTACGTTCCTCCGTCGACCGAGGAATCGACCGGTGCCGCGGCATGCTCTCGACTCGATATTGATCGACTTCGGCACTCAATGATCGAAAATGGTGGGGTGTGGTCGTGAACCGTCGCACCCGTTCGCTGTTGTGTACCACGAATATCGCGTCTCGGCACGAACCGATTTCGCGCGAGCTTTACGCTGTTAGAAACGAATACCTTCGAAGCCGGAACAGAGTAGGACCACCTCATTCATTCAACGCCGTTATCCTGAGAACGATAAACCTTTGTCTCTTTGCTCAATGTTCGACGAAGCTGTCGATAATCGATCGGCACAATCCTTCGGAAATAGAAACGGAAATCGAATCTCTCGGGGAAATTCACGAGCAGTGCGGCTCGGCTTGTTGCTACTCCGAAACGAGTTTAGCGCGTAGTCGCCGCGCCGGACGAAACCGGAAGTCACCAGTGACAGATTCGTTCTAAACAATCGACCAAGAGCTCGGATTTCGGCGAACTTGATACAACCGACGTAATTTGGTCTGCGAAGGATCTGCCCGAGGTCTGTACAATTTCGGGAGCCTCGTCCTTACCGACCGGGCTCCTGTGTCCACTTTGTTAGGGTGATAGGATGGGACAAGGGCGTGGTTTTGACAGATGCACACCGTTGCGCATCGGCAGCGCAAATGCGCTTCTCGTTGCCGAGCGGCGAGCGCAATCCCATCCATTAGGATCTCACGATTCTTTTCCATACCTCCGTGGTTGGAAATAAACGCCGAGCCGGAACACGTTCCATTTAACATTTCCCGAAGCTCTCTTACAGTTGCTACGCAACCTCGCGGTCCTCGGGAGCCATTTGTGAAAGCAGGAATCGTGTAAAACCCGATCCAGGAAAGTATTAACGCTTCGGCTACCGGAAGTGTGCAGCGCTCAGTAAAATAGTTGTACGAATGATCTTCCCGATATCCTTCACTCATTTTCGTTTCGCTACTGTGTTTAATACAAAAACAAAAATGGGCGAATTTTCATACAAGGAACTTACGAATATTATCTCTTTGAGGAGAGATGTCGGCATCCTGGCAACATCGGGTTTGTGTATCCAGTCCCCCAAGCTGTAGACGAATTATAAAATCGTTTAAATAATAAATCAGTGGACAGTTTCCTTTTTTCCTAGTATCTTGGAGTTCTATATACAATCTGGTACTTTAAGGAAAGTGTTTCTAATATTTTGAAAAATCCTCGTTCGCAAAGGGTTAATGTCTGCTAGTGATTATTTCGTGGTGTCATTGATAAGTCGACCAAGAAGTTCTCAATTGTCGATCTTCAGCTTTTAAGGCATTACACTGTTAATGGCAGGTGAACCGTTAACCGTGGTTCGGCGACGGCATCGCGTGCAATTTTTCAAACGCAATTCCGCTTGCCTAAGTGCGCGTATTCTCTCTATGTTTTTCTCCTATGTTGTGTCGCGGTTCGAGGGAGAGTATTTGCATGTTATCATGTCCCGAACGAGTTGGCTCGCTTCAAGGCGAGCGAGAGGAGGACTTTTCGAATAAGTACTCTACGAATTTGATTTGCCCGATTCGTACTGCGTCGCGTATCAACGAGAAAAGATGGCGGACCAGTCCCACGCGGAATATTGAAAATCTCTCGGGGCTTTTTTCCTTTACCCGTGACCATGAAATCTCTGGGTCGTCGATACACGCTGCGAAGTAGCGTGCGCTATACGCGTATATACATGTTGCAGGCGGCACTATATATAGCGGTGTGTCTTTATATATACGTGTACATATTTACAGATAGCCGTGGAGTTCACGAACCCCACTCTTCTACCCCCGCATTGCCAATCGATGAAACCGTCTGCCACCCGTCGACCGCTCCCCCAGTGCAACCCCTCATATATACACGCACACACGCGCAGATTTCATTCACTTTTGCTCTTCAAAAAAATATCGCGCGCACTTAGAATCACGGACCACTAACATTCTTCGCGGTGAACCATATCTGAGGGGTACGTTAGGGCCTTATTTCGGCCCGTATCCAGTATAGTCAGTCTTTCTGAAAATCAATCGTGTATAAATAAGAGATATTCACTTACACCTACACGTCTGAATGATCTAAATGGTCAGCCTATTCATCCTCACTTTCAATGTATAGTTTCATGTCTTCGTGCAAAAAATTTTCGAAATAACTCCTGTACATTTGAACGAGTAGCGCGGTCAGGCTATTCCTCAACGCGTACCTTTCCAAAATGGTGTAGGCTTCACTTTAGATGTTCTTTTTGTGGGCTAGGTTATAGCGGAGTAGAGACATGAGAAGATAAAATGGTGGAGGGTTCATTTTACATGTCCTTGTTGTGGGCTAGGTTCGCCATGATCTTTGAAGTATTTTTGAAGACTAGAAGCATGATGTACATCGTTCTGCGGATTCCTACTGCAGAACGATTTGTTCTGCATGCAGAATCCTGCGGATTCGCGAGTCCACGGAACAAGGATTCGCGAACTGTTGCGCAGGACTGTACCGCACCCTTTTGCGTTCTCGTCGTCAAGTGCCACAGCCAGGATGTTGCTCGTCGCCCGGGAGCCTTAATGGCGAAAGCAATCTGCAATCTACGAGATTGGGTCAAAGGGTTCCCTTCAGCGCTTCATTCACCGTTTGTGTGCCTAGCGGCGGTGGTTCGCGAAAACTTGACCGCTGGAGTGGTTGCCCATAGTTCGCATAATTCATCGCGTCGATCACCTGATAACGGATCTATGCTTTGGGCGTGGAGGATTTCAATATCCAAACGACTTCATGTCGATCTTCGACGTGCTAATTCTCCGCGAAACCAGCTTAAAATCGGGCGGGACTGCGTCTTGAACTGTCTTCAGGTCAATTGGAGTTCACAAAAGGTGTATCGCTTGCGAAATCGGAGTAATGATAACTAAACCGTTACCAGGAAGAAAAGCTCTGAGTTGAGATGAGGTAATAGAAGCCTGGGTTCTGTTGGGTAACCGATTATCCGAACTCTACATCATATTGTACATGCATCGCATTAGATTGATCACACGTAAGCAGACAATGGAGAATTCATCGACACGGATAATCGAGGTTCTACCGTACCGTGACCGAAACAAGCGAATGTGCTCCGAATTGTTTGGACTCATTTTAATCAGAAAAATGCTCCGAATATGCCGGTCAGAGTATCATAAAAAGATGATCAAAAACAAACGTTTCGTCACTGGATTATTATCGTGTTACAGCGGACTGAATAACATTCCTGTAATTCCTAAAGGAGGATGCGTACACTCGAAAACCTCGACAACGAGACTTGCACTTATCATCTGTGAAGTTGCTATCTTGTACTACTATGATGCGACACGAGGTATCAGACGGTCGTGTCCAAGGGAATTCGGTAAAACCAGGTCCACGGCTCGGATGAGCCGCTTGGTAACACATAATACGCTCCTGAACGTTCTCGCCACCGCACCGCTCGATACGATACGCGCGGCGTCCAGGGTTCGTTAGCCGTCACGGTCGCATCGAACAGAGAAAGAGAGGAAGAGGGAGTCAGCGAGATGTGAGAGAGAAAGAGAGAGAAGGAAGGAGAAAGGGAAAGAGAGAGAGTGCGACGATATCGCATTCGCCTAGGGCAGGAGTGCGACATGAAATGATCGCAACGCATTTTCTAGGCGCACGCTGTGCATGGTTTTACGTGGGTATTAGGTGCACGTAGGTGGCCGACTGCAGCCCACCGGTCGATATACGCTCCGAAACGCCTGCTGCATCGAGCCTCCGCCTCGGCTCTCCGTTAAACGCGATTACCCCAAGTTAATTGGCAGCCCGCGCGAACTCGTTAGCCGTCATCCATAAGATATCTCTCTCGCTCTCGCTCTCTGCTCGACTGCGATGTCCCGACACAATGTCCGAAACCCGTCGCACAGTGGGCCGTTCCTACAAAATAGGTGGAATTAATTTCAACATGTTCATGCTATGAAATATGTTAAAACTAGGACTTTTTGTAAGCTAATGCTTGATTGAGTAAATCTGAAAAAAGTGATCTCTTTCGTTAAATAAACAATAATACGTCACTCAGTCTTCTTCGCGTCTCGACTGTTGATGCCACGTTGAGTTTCTAAACGAATATCTCCTTGCCGATTAAAATTGGATTTCTATAGTTTTTATATTTTTACCTGTCACATAAAATTATATTCGATATTCTTCATATTTCTCTGAGGATAGTAATGTTGTAACTTTTTTGGTATAGTTCGGTATATCGGAATCGTTCCATCATCGCATTTAGGCAACCCTACTGTTGACACGAATTCGAAATTTATCTGCAGCAACCTGCAGTGTCGAAATCTATGTTCGCACGTTGACTGTGTAGTCGGATGAAGCAGAATCGCGAATAGCATGTGCTCGATAATCCAGTTATGCGTCTGTGCCCTAGTCAGCGAAGAGATCCAATGCCGCGACCCTCACACCGCGATGCACTGATCGATCTCGACCTGAGCTTCCAAGAGCTTTATCGGAACTCGTCAACCTGTGATGGATTAACCGAGGTTGTCGCTTGTAGTAACTCGTCTCGTTGAATAAAGTATGATGAATAGACCGCGGATTGTGTGCATTTACGGAAAGAATGGGTAGATAGTATCAGAACAATTAACGAGTAGTGTTATGTCGTTTTCCACCTATTAAGACGATTAAGGGAGGAAACACGTGTTTATTGGATCCCTGTTTCTCATGATTGAGAAAGACAATTTTTTATTTTGCACGAAGATCTATATGGGTTCCAATGATCGTGAAAATTTTGCGGGAAGTTACAAACGCGAAGGAATGAAACTTGTCAGGGAAGAAAAGGGAACCGAAACGATCCTCGTTGGACGGAATCCGTGGTTCCTCGACGATCGATCTCCGCGTCGATCCTACGCAAATCCTCGGCTGATCGTCGCGGAGGCACACGACATTGAAATTCCGCGCGCGTTGAGTCCGTTTTATGGATGACTCTCGCGGATTCCAAGGCGACCAGTCGAACGCGAATCTGCCTTGTTGTACGTCGACGTTGTTGCAGACGAGTATGACTCTCGTTCGTTTGTACATACCGCGTACTTACACCGACGCGCGTCCTGCAAACCGGCTAGCGCGAGTCGACGCGGCCAACCTAGTTTCCTTATTAACTCTCGGCCCTCGTTTCTCCTCGCGAGATCAAGTAGAATCCATCGTGATTTCTCCAGACAACCGTGTTCACTGTGCCGAGCATGTTCATTTCTCCTCCGTCGCGATAATCCCGCCGAGATACGCTACAGGTTTCCTGGCTCCTGTGAAATCGACCGACTTTACTCTGTTCCAGGACTCTGTTCGATTCTCTGTCGCCAGAGTGCAGATCTTTACGCAAAATAGTATTAGGCAAATGTTAGGAAGTGTTTCGATCTAGAAATATTATCACTATATAGGACTTTATGCATAATAAAAATTCTCTCTGTCAATGGTGAGGCACAGGAGCTAAATACAAACTTCTTCTCTTGTTTAAAAATTGTACAAAGTTGGAAATAACGTATCAACATCCTTGAATTGTTTTGATCACTCCAGTAATGTGTCCATTTTTGTTCGATCCTCCATAAATGCATAAAATCCGCATTCTAGTTATTATCCATCCCATTTGGGATCATTCACGTGGATTGCACTAAGGAGTGGCATATCAAGAACTAAATATACACTCCAACCGCCGCGTCGCTATCGCCGAATGGGGATATTTGTTCAACTGATCATAACATGACCAATTTTTCAAATTCAATTTATTTCTTCGCGTAAATCGTCTTAAATATATTTGGATGGCTCTCGTTATTTTTACAAAGAAATGTAACATGGTCACGTTTAGTGCTCCGCGATACTAGTGTTAACGGGAAAAAATAAATATTGGAGCGGAAGAAATTCAAGAGTGAAATTTCGCTCCGTACATAAACGACCCAGGTTCGCGGAGGGTTAATGGGTTAACGAGGGTTGATAGTCGAATAGATCCGAAGACAGAGCAGAAGTTCGCGTTTCTCTCGGCGTCGAACGATTAAGGACGCGTTCGATGGTGGAAATATCGATGGAGGTCGGGTCCACGCGCGCCAGCCTTAAAGGAGACTAATCGTCGAGGCATCTCCTCTTCGTTTTGTTACCGTTACGCGATGTTTGTGTTCCTGTGTATGGGTGCGCGCACTCGATGCAAGACTCCCACACGCCGTGGATAGGGACAAGAAGAGAGGAGAGAAGAAATATTCACCGAGCGGGATACGTAAAGGACGCGAGAGCGTGCTCCACGGTTGCGTATTCGGCCTGTTTCGAGCTCTCGCTATATACAGCCATACGACCGGCTACCATATAAGGTCCTATACACAGCCTTGTCGATGCTGACCCACCGTTGGAACATGTATCCCTCGAAACGCTCTCCCAGAGCCACTGGCGTACACTCATTTGCCCGGTTCTGGACTGACTTACCCGTTCGACTCGTTTCCTTCTTCCCCGTCGCAAAACGTTGCTAAAACGAAAATGAAAAAATTGTTGTCGTCCAAAAACGAAAAGCTAAGCTATAGTAAGATCCGAACGGCTTCACTAAATTGCGATTAATCCTTTCGGTGCAAACGAGTCCTCCGAAATTCCTTCCCTGAAATAATCCCGACACACTTCGCAGATTTTGAGGGCAATCGATGATGCAGGCAAACTTCAAATATTTAATAGCATCGATGAGTCTTCTAACTGCAAAGGAATCCTCTAAAAATCTTTGTTCAGGCTGAAGGCGATAGACTTGCCAGATTTTGAGGACAATCTTCTAGGTGCAAATGATCCTTCAGAAACAATTTCTCCGTGCTCACGCCTTTCATTCCGCGATCGTTTTCCACGCGTTTTTCAAGCTTGTGTCAGTCGAACGCTGACTGGAATTCTTTTGTACAACGATCCCTAATTGCAAACGTCGCGCATTTAATCGTGTTCGCGAAGAAATTCGACGCTGGCTGGAGTCTCGATTCGTTTCACTATGCACTAATCCATCATCTTGCCTTATCAGCAGACTGCGCAAGAATGCTCTTGGTCAATCGTGTCAACATCAGAAGTGTGTGAAATAAAGGTGTATTTCGTTTCATTTCTGAATAATAGAAATGATAAAATTAACATTACAGAGTAAAGATCGTCTGCATTGATTGGAAGAGAGACAGTAGCTTTAACAGTGTTTTTCTTTCTTTAATAACAAATTCAGAAGAGTACACCGACAGTCGTAACTTACATTTGTAACTTACATCAACTTGCTCCTGTCGTAAATGAAAAATTTCTTAAAATGATCGAGAGCTGCAATAAATATCCGATAGCAAATGACGCAGAAAACGATTGTTTTTTTTGCTGACAGATGTGTGCATTGAGAAAATTACTCATCGTCTCTCAACCGCTGAATTAGTTTCGGAGAATGCTAATTCGCGTGGCCAGTGCTTTCGAAATCGAAGCTGGTGATTCAATCATGCGATAACGAGCCGCGGGGGAGCATGATCGCTTTGATAACGTTTGATAAATCTCTCGTGGGTGACTTAAGCCGCGCGGAATGCAGATGAGTCTCTTCCCAGCGGTATATCATCTGATAAAAATAGTCATCTAGATGCTAAAAGTAACGAACGCGAATGGCAAAAATGAAGCAAAAACGGCGAAAGAAACGGAGAAGGGGGAGCGTGAGTCACCGTGGGTTCCAGTGGTGCACAATCTTGCTTAATTACGTGTCAGTGTAAACTACGACGACGCTTATCTGTGACACACTTATGTTTACTCTTTCTCGTTTTCATTTTACGTGCGCTATCAATTTTTCGCGCCTAGGACAGGGAACGGTCGAAATCACTTTTGCTCCTACAGTACCTGAACTATCAATTACCATTCTGTAGACTAGTAGAGTAGAATTCTGTAGAATAATTATTAGACTACGGGTTTCGCTAATTTAAGGAAAAAATGAGTGATCGCAATCGGTAGAGACATTAAAAGAAGCAAGAGGTATCGATGTGCATGTTATGCGGTCTACTAAAATGATTAAAGAAAGTAAGAAAGTGGCTCTTACTAATTGTAACAAATGCAGAACATTATTATTTTGCTTAAAGACACGCAGATTAGTAATCATTTATCCGCCGTACGATGAGAAAGCTCTAAGAAGAACAGACGAAGCGAGACCTGCTCCCTTGGCGTAATATATATTTTCAATCGTTGACTTCAAACGACCGATTAGATGCAACTTGATAGAGCCAATAAAAAGAGTAATAAATCAACTGCGGATCTTCGTGCGAAGTAAAAACGTTCAACCTCGATTGCAACGAGCTAGAGTAAAATAACAGTTGATGTCGCTTCTGAACAGGTCTTTTGGGTTGAAAATTGTATAAAATCACTAAAATATTCGCCAAATCTTTTTACTGTTTTGTGTTTCTCCTACTCGTTTGTAACATAAATGCATAAAATCCGCAGTCTAGTAACAAATTCTTATGATTCGCAATTAACTGAAACTATTTTTATTCCGCATAAATTAAGAGAAACAAGTCCGGCAGATACAGCGTTAATTAATAACTACAGGATGCATCGAATTAAAGTATATTTCTGTATCACATTATAACCGATTTGTTTAACAAAATGTAGTCCGTTTAGCTTCTGAAACGGTGCCGACGGTTGCGTGTCACTGGTCTAACAACCGTAAATCGTAAAAGCAGTACCGGATTCGACGTAGGAACGACGAGTCTCCTCCAGTCATCGGACGTGCGAGGACTATCAATTATCTTCTTCTTTTTTTTCATTTTTTTTCAGTTCGTGCGCGGGAAAAATTTTGTTTCGCGTCGCGGTTTTTTGTGAACGCCGTTGCGTTACTGGACGTGGCAGATCCTTACCACGAAAACGATTATGAGATAGCGATGTTAAAAACGCGCGATAAGGATTCTTGGAGTAAAAGTGGTTTTGAAGAAATAACCGTTACGAGTCGCAGCTCGGAAAGCCAATATTTATGTTCGTATTCTACGACACTGGTATTTACTTCAAGAGGCTGAGGAAAGAATCGATTTTTTGAAAATGAAAAACCAGGAGAGATACTTGGACGGCTTCTTTTCCGAGTGGAACGTGGTTTGGCTAGGATCGCGACCGATAAAAAATGGAACCGTTTCGGTAGGAGATTACGGGCGGCGAAGGATGTGTGACAAGAAACGAAATGGAAGGAAGAGGGGACCGGAAGTGTTGAGCTTCTGCTGCTTCCGGTTCGTAACGCGTTAGTTGGCAGCGTGCAACGGTGGCAAAAGATCCGCAGATAAAGAAAAGCCTCCTCGGCCGTTGATTCGTTCCCGGCCGAATTTTAACGAGAGAACACGAGCCTGTTTCGTGTTCTCACACGAACATGTTCGCTTCTTTCGTTCTTTTTTTTCGCCTTGTCCAGTGATTAAGTATGAAACCTCGGGTGTCCGTCGAAGCTTGAAGCGAGGAGCACGGCGTTAATTAGCGATCAAGAGGAAAAAAGCTCCGCGTCTGCCCAGAGGAGTCCCGAAAATCCGTTATTTTCTGCAAACCGAGTAACACCGGAAATGCTAGGCGAGCAACAGCTGCCTTCGGCTTTGCATTCGGTAGAACCGCGGTGCCGTTACTCGCCCGGAATTTATGGCACTCGCCTTTCCTCGGCTCTCCCGCATCTTCAGGATCCTGCAGGATTCGTGTCCTGCGTAAATCAACGCTCGTCTCGTTCTCCGGACGTTCGTGAATATTACTCTCTGCCATGCTGTCAGCTCCGGCTAGCTTTAATTAATAACTAATAAAAAATTAAATGGTTTCAAGAGGCAACTGTGCTTTCTGAAACGAAATATCGTACAGTTTTCAACACGCTCACTGCCATATCGTACTGAAAACGAAGACAAACTTCTATATATTTTGAGATAGGAAGAAAATCATTATTAATATATTTTAAATGGAACCATAAACATCTGCGATTGTGCAGTCTTTCTAAAAAGATATTCTATTTTTCATCCTTTTTTTGTGGTTATGACCTTGAATGACCTTGAACGAAATGAATGGTCACTGAAATAATCAACTTAAATGTGCTTTGACGTCATTCGACGTTCGTACGTAACATTTTCGAGTTTCGTCGGTGATAAAACAGTAATTCATATTTTTTAAATTGATAGAAGTAGACAGACTGATGCAACACTCTCTTTTTGCCTAGATTCCGTAGCTTTTAAGTATAGAAATCGCTATAATTTAGAAAGCAGACAGCATTTTCCGGTGGAGGCACTATCGATTCGAGTCTGGAAACGATCGAAAGCGCGTCGAACCGCATTTAACGCATTCGTCGACATACTCTGACGTTTCTGCCAATAATTTGCTTTGGAAAGCGCCGCGTCGAAGACATCGTCCTATCGATACGTGTCTATAGTCTCGCACATAAACAGTTCACGTTGTCACACAACCTTGTTCCATTCCCGGTAACACGATAACAATGAAACGACGCGTTCGCCGACACCCGGGATCTGCGCGTTCTTCTTCGTTCTGATTACATTCTATGCAACTCGTTGTTGTTATTGTTCCGTGCAGTTATATTAGACCGTGGACCTCTATACAATGACCCGTTAAATTCCCCTAAAGTCAAGAGTCTCAAGAAAGTCGTACAGTCTCTGAATATTTTACTCCGCTTATTATATAACTTTAAATAGGAATGGAACTATAGTTATTGTCATTGAATAAAATAATTGTAATATCATTTCAGCGCGACTTGCATAAGACAAACGTAACTTATGATTAACTGTTTCGACTTGTACTATTTTTCCAATAAACGACTCAACAATCGCGTTTAGGAATCGCAATTATTTTCCTTCGGCCAAAGTAATCGGGTTTCTTTTTTATCAGTGTGACCCGCACTTATCAAATTTGCGGTCGATTCGTCATGCAGGACGCGGTAAACAGAAACGTATCGCTTCGGCTGTTCGGCAGAGGGAAAAACGGAACGGTTAATCTCAGATGGTACTGTTGTTGATGTCACTTCTGTAGTTAGAAATTGCTTTCGCCCGCTGTAATCTCGCTTAGGGGAGGGGTTTCTGTTGGTCCGAAGCCGCTTACGTGTCGCCGAAGTATCGACAGTAAACATTCGTTGCTCGATCGCGATTAAAAATATCAGAAAGACGCGTAATGCTGTTAAGGAATGCCGTAACTTCTCTATATCCGAGCGAACGGTCTCGCCGAGGTTATGCGAATGAGATGTTCCCTTGGCGGATCGATTCTCTGACAACGATCGTCTCTTGTTGCAGATTAAGGAGTACAACAGAGTCACCATGTCGAGTCCATCGCTGAAGGATCTGCCGAAAGTAGCCTTTGACTTGAAAAGTGAGCTGGAAGGCTTCAACCACGGCTGCATGAAGAAGGCCGCCACCGCTGAAAAAAATGTCCTGCCTTCCGCCGAAGGTACATGTCCCCCTGGACTCGCATCATGCAGGGTGTTCTCGAATTCACGCTCCAAAACCGACAAAAACCTAAATGTTAGCCCTAGAGCCATTTCCCCTCGAGATGAACCATCGTTCGTTAGAAATGTTCAGTGCAGAAACATTTCTTTTAATTCTTTACCGTGTCCTCGAGAGAAATGGTCGTGGGACCTGCAATCGGTCACAAAAATGTAATACCTTTCCTTTCAAGTACACCTCTGTACGTAAGCATTTGGTCCAATTTTGAAAAACATATTCGTTTCCAAAGAGTGTCCTACTACTTACGAACAGGGGTGTATAAAAAAAAGACGCAGAATCAAAGGGTTTCCATAAATTAATGCGTTCACATCTTTGTCATCTCTTAAGTAGATTACGGTGTTGTTCTACATACTTCAAAGAGGCTTTAAAGTTAATTTTATTTGTAGAGTTTGTTGTCTTCCATTCTGTATGATCTTGTAATCCATACATGTGCTGGTGATTATAACAGTGAAATAAGTCATGGTTTATTTTTTCAAGATATTTAGACTTTTACGTTTGATTTGACGGAAAAGTATTTTACCATGGTTTGCAGCACCAGCACTAGCACCGATGAAAAACAGGACTGTGAACGTGTTAGTCTATTAGTTGAAACTAAACTAAACAGACCCCCTCCCCCTGAAGAGTTACTAAAAATTTGAAATATGTACATTTTTCTGGCCGATTGTATTGTTATATATTATATACGTTTGAGAATTTAATGACAGTGCTACAGAGACACCCTGTATCACACAGAGTCTTGTTCTCTAACGCAAGTGTGTCTCTCATAATTAACGGGAAGACCCGACACAGCGGCGAAAGTAAATCCGATTTGTTGAAAGAGATTGTAACAGAAGTATTGTATGTAGACGTGCGACAAGAACGACAGCATTCGGAATTGATCCACGGCGTGGAGTCGTTTAAGCCAGCTCAATTGAAACACGCCGACACGAAAGAGAAGATTATTTTACCCAACGCCAAAGGTACCGCAGACAGGTTTCATCAGCCGGTAACAGAGGGGCCTGTTGCTTTTGGTGCTTTGAGGTGGCGCGAGCAAACACGCACACGCGACTACCTGAATTATTTATGTACACTAGATACGCTTTCGCTTTCGGAGAGCTTAAGAATTATGTATTGTACTGTGCAGAGGCGAGAAGATTGGTAGAGGACTTCCCACTACCTCTGCTTGCCCTACTCTATTGCATATTAATAATTCAGCCAATCGTGTATGCATCTTCTTATCTCTACGCAGTACCTCTCATGGGAAATTGTTGGTCTCTTGCTCTCTACTGTCGACGAAGTTAACGCTTTAGCTACCGGCAATTGCCTAATTGATAAATTGTTCTGTAACCATGGCAGTCTCATTCTTGATCAAAGTGTCTTGAGTAAAATGACGTAATCAATGAGATCACCAACCCAAAAGAAAATTGTTGAGGATCTTTTCAGTAGAGTACGATGATTGAAAAACTAAAGTATATATGGTGGCTAAAGTGTCAATAGACATTGCAGAGCTATCATAATAACATTGTATAACTTTTCATAGCTCATCAAATCACATTGGTCGCTTAGGTACATAGTATAAGTCCCTTCGGATAACATGGACATAATTTTAACTGAATTTATATTTCTTTAATCATGTGTAACATGAGCCTACCAAATTTAATTATGAAGTTATGTACATGTTCAATGAAACAATCCTTGTATTTGACTTACACGTACGTTGAATACAGGCAACATACATCTCTGCTATTTTCTTCAGAACTGTGGTGTACTTCAGGGGAACAAGGTTGCCATGTCTTTTGATTATCATCGTGTATATTATCTTTCAAACAATGATTTCTTGTTTCGTAGACGTAGCCGCGGAGAAAACTCAACAAACGCTGATCGCCGGCATCGAAAAATTCGACCCGGCCAGTCTAAAACACACCGAGACCCAAGAAAAGAATCCTCTACCTGACAAGGATGGTACAGTATCCTTTTATTTCCTCTTACAAAGAAATTTGAGAAAAGATAATTTAATAGTGTATGTATTTCTGTTGTACAGTGATCCAACAGGAGAAGGGTAAGCAACAGCTAATCTCTGGAATTGAAAATTTCGATCAGGGGAAACTGAAACACGCGGAAACGCTGGAGAAAAATCCCTTGCCAACCAAAGAAGGTAGATCTTGAACTCGAATCATCCTATAAAATCTTGAGTGAGTGTTTCTAAAGAGAAGAAAATTAAATGACGTCATGTTTCCTGTTTCAGCGATCGACGCCGAGAAAATAGCTGCTTAAGGGGAGCCTTTTGTGATTCAAAGGAAAAGAAAAAGAAAAAAAAGCAGAAAAGAAAGGGAGCAGCGACTCATTTCTTCCATTTTCTATATCACGACATTTTATAACAATTACTCATACATTGCCGACAGGAAAAAAGGAAAATGCGAGACACTGTGTTAATGTAATCTTATGATTATACTTATCCTACCGCCACGAGCGTTCCTTTCGGCGAGACACGTACAAGTCGATTTTTTACACGGACCTATTTGTATTAACAACGGTTAGGCGGTGTGAGGGTTCGGGCCCAAACATAAACGAAAAATAACGATAACGAAGTTTTTTGATAAAGCGCAACCGGTTCGATTCCTAACGTTACCAACGATCTAAGCATTTTTGGGCTTGTATCAGCATCCGTCTTTATATACTAACTCGCCAAAGGATGTACTTTTTATACTAAGAAAAGCTCTGCACGCCAGACGAACGTTATTTTCGATAGCAACAAAATTGGGTAGCATTGCATGCGTTACAGATATATCGCAATGGTACAGCGGTTGACCTTATATTTGTGTAAAAATCATATTTTATATAAACGGGCTATTGTACTTTTTTAATATTTCGTACACATCGCATTGTCATTCCGATAAAAATTATGACGAATAAAAAAGTAATTTGTAAAAAAAAATAATGAAATATGTTGCTGAATTCTCTCTGATGCCTGTATCTATAGAATAATCCTTTTATTAATTAATTTTCATAGTCATAGCTGAGAGTCGATATATTTCACGCAACAAATGACAGAATTTTATTTTAAAAATAAAACAGGTGCCTGCAATAAAAACGTACTGAACTGCCCACAAAAGGATTATTTAGGTGTCAAATCTCACCGTAAATTTTGTATCAGCCTGTACAAATATTTCTTATTGAAAGATATACTTCTTTTCCGTGTACTTCTAATCTCGTGCGATTTTCCGATCGTTTGAACTGACGCGCGTAACTCCAAACAAAGGGAGCGTGTCGTCTGTCAGCTTATGGTGGTAATCTCTTTTCCCGACAAAAACCAATTCGGAAAGTGATGGAACAACGGGTCACGATTGGTCGACGATCCGTTTCTGTCCAATAGTCTCGTGGAAATCGATTCTAAATATATAATAACTATACCTCGTGAGAAAGGGAAAGGACCTGTTGCTCACTGTTGCTGTAGCTTTGCTATAGTCCTTTGGTAGCCATGCTGCCTGCCGCAAGTAGGAAGTAAATAGTTTACAATAGTTTAACTGTTCGTCTTGGAAACTTTACGATCGACAATCTTTTTTGGTCGAACGAGCTCCGAACAACTCATTGTTACTTTTCCACTGAACAGGTACAAATATATGCATATTTTCTTATCAATTTAGATCTCGCGTTTTTTCTTCTTTTGTTTATTTCCAAATTAGCGACTCAAGACGACGAGCAATGTCCTTTCGTGTTTTTCGAATGTCCTAGGCTGTTATCGGAACTATATGTAGAATGTTAATTTCGATGTTCTCATATTTCGATGTTTACAAGACGTTGCGACACATTTACCGAAAGTCGAGTTATTTAGACATTGATTAATGGAAATTTATTTATATTATTTGAAAACCATTATATTGATTGCTCGATCATGTGATGCCTACGACTAAAATGAACTACATAATAGTGAAAGATCGCGACTGATCTTAAATAGTTGATTAACATAGTTAGTCGTTAGTTAGTAATTACAATTAGTAATTGATAATCATTGATTAAATGTATGTTAGTTTACTTTAGCAATAAGATGGAAATATCGCCCAGAAAACCGTCGAAACGCGCACAAGAACCAGTTGACGAATGGCTGCAAGCTAAAGGATATTTTAGGAAACATGCGCCTAGAGATCCGACTTGTTTATTCAGAGCAGTCAGTGAACAAGTTTATATGACACAACACTACCATCTTAGGGTGAGGAAGGAGTGTGTGGAATTTATGAGAACGATGAAACAATCATTTTTTGAGGTACACTAGTAAACTTGAAACTGCATTCTCCTGTTGATAGTTGTTGTATTAAAGCTATCATTCCCCCCAGAACGTAGCAATTCCATTTGATGATTACCTGGACCAAATGGCGTGTTTCACTGAATGGGGTGGTATAAATGAAATCCAAGCTATGTCATTGTTGTACAAAAGAGAATTTGTGATATTCAATGGACAAAAACAGGTGCAACGTAATGTTACTAACAATGGTTTCAAAAATGTAATATATTTGTGCCACACGCCACAGAAACAATACGAAAGTATTTACACGCAGGATTTTGTTGCATCAGCTGCATACTGTCAATGTAGGATCGCATTGCTCAGGCATTCCGCTAACATATTCGCTACCAGCATCATAAATATATTACATACTTATATATTCATTATTTTACAGCTATTGCCTATCAAGTACTTTATAAAGGTGTCTTCAATATGGCTAACTTAGAGACTACTGTTCATAAAATGTTACATGACCGAACTGCTACTTTTAGACATGACAAATTTTTCCTTAAAGGAAACTTAGAGATACGAGAGTAAGTCTTTTAACGCTTGTATTGTTAACGATCAATTAAAAATGTATACATGAATTTACTTTGTGTCCGTTTAGTCAGTTGACCGCAGAAATATACAATAAAGTGGAGAGCGGAAACGACGAGGTGGACGATGGGCAAAGTATAACGAAGAATATACCACCATTTCCTTACAGAGTTGCGAAAGCTCTGGATCCGAATATTTATCGTAATACTGACTTCGATATATGGCATGAGATTAGGAAAGGTAAAGCTACTTCGTTCGTATTATAATAATATAATTCTGTTTCTAATTAAAACAATGATAATTTCGATCGTTCAGAAGTAAAGAATGCAGGCTGGACCCGACACAATAGTCATGAATTACAAGTTGGTGGTAAATGTTTGATTCAAATGGATTTTAACGAAGATGATTTTGACAGAGCTAACAATAATAATGTCTATGTGTCTTCGCTTGAGAAAGATGCTAATTGCAACGATACAACAGCATCGCAGAAAACTGACAAACCCACTTTCCTTTATGGTCATATACAAGAGATGAGTAAAAATGAGGGTCCTGTGTTAGTTTACATTGTAGAACTGGGAGAGAAAAAGATTGTACCATATTGTGCTCTCAAGCCGTGGCCTTTAAGAAAAGGCAAACAAAATAATTGGGCGCCAGTGTGCAAAAGAAATGTACTTGTAGACTCGAGTTAGTAATTGAGAAAATGCACGTACACCACACAAAAATATCTATATCTCTCACTAAAATATTTGTATCAAATGTTATTAGATCAGAAATGGAGAAAACCATACGGAGCTTCGCGCAAGGTTAAACAGTCAATTTCCAGTATGACTATTTCTTCAGGTAGCATTGATAAAAATGGAAATAATGACAATTGCACCGATGTTATTAGCAAAAATAATATTCAGTGGAAAAAAGAAAGTTTGTAAGTGTTTCTTTTATGTTACTTGAAAAGCACTTTGTGCTATAAGATTCTTTTTATATCAATCTGCCTTTTATTCTAGAAAAGGGGAACATACACAAGCATACGAAAACTATGAATTGGAGAAGTATGCTAATTACCCGGTTGATAATGTACGTTGAATTATTACCGATACATGTTAAATCCATAATTGTAAAAGACATTAAAAATAGTCTTTGTTCGTAGGCTACTTCTGAAATGTTTCCCGCAAGACCGAATCTTGATAATAATAATCAGTCTTTAGCTTTGGATATTAGGCAAGAGAATAGCAAAGGACATAAAGAAAAAAGCTCATTTGGGGTCAAGAATACCGAGAAGCATTCAGCAAAAAATCCGAAATCGGATAACACGGTGAATACCGATAATAATGCTGAATTCGATTCGTATCCAAACCAAAGAACACAAAACGAAAATTTCTATTCCCCCTATTCTGGTATGTAAGCTCATTGCATCGTTGATCGAACAGTTTCTCTAGCTATGGATCGTTTCGTAGGGGAGCCGATTTCTGCAGCTCAGGTGGACAATATGCTGCGTTCCATTAATTGTTCGGTACAGAAAAGTGTCGATGTGAACGGTAGTGATTTACCGTTATCAGGTATAAGTAAAAATCATTTCGTACATGCATACGCTTAATTGTTCTCCGATTACACATATTATATTTTTTCCTTGTAGATCCATTTACTTTGAGATTTTTTTATAACTTAGGATTAGAATATTTTCGCGAGAGCAACAACTGGAATTATTTGACAAATGAACAATCCGATGTAGGACAATGGTACCAAGGTGCATTCATTTCTACATTTATAAAAATATGTCTATGCATTATTGGTAGAATTAGTTATTCGGGATCGGGACGGGTTCTCACACACCTCTTATTATTGCACCCTGTAAATGTACATGTGTCTGTTGCGAAGGTATGCCGCAAAACGAAGCTGATATTACGGCCATTACGAACGGTATGACGCAGCATTGCACAGTGTCGCAACAGAAACCGGAGCACAATACCGATCAAAAAGAAAACGGCAGTCAATCGCTCAGCCAAGAAAACGGGCATAAATGCGTGAACGGTAAGAAGGATGCGCAGATTCAAAAACCGGAAGCACCGAGGGTGGATGAAGGGAAAGATTTGTCGCAATCACCGCGCGAGAAAATAAAGGATCAAGAGCCTGTTAACAGAGACACTCCTCGTCCAAGTAGGAACGGCTTGGGTTCCCGATTTAAGAAGAATTCAGACAGTACGTTTCGAAAAAACAAATTTAACAAATGTATTAACGGTGACCTAAAAAACAGGGAATTTATTCTTTAGATCGACACCGTACAGCTTCGCAATTTGCGCAACAGGGTAATCAGTACTTGCATTGCGGAGGAAACTCAAAGTCCACTAAATCGCAAGAAACGAATAGCGATCATTTTCAACAATCGAGGGCGGTATCTCAGCAGGCACATGGTTCTCCAACTGCACCGGTGAATTCTTATCAAACACCCTACATGCAACAGGGCATGTATTCCGGAATACCGTATTATGCAAATGAGGCAGAAGCATTCGCAAATCCTTATTATCCTCCTAATCCAGGATTCTTCCCTATGCCTTGTCTACCGCATTCAGATATGCCTGATAATGGTAACATGCAACCATTCTCACCGCACTTATACCCTGGGATGGACTATGCACAGGCTTATCCTGGCGTATGTCCTCCATACATGTGTCCTCAACCTGCCCCATACAACGTGCCGCCTCAGAACATGCAAGAACACTGGTATGCTGTTACTGGACAACCGCATTACATGCCGTATGCACCGGTATTGCCCGTCGCTGCAGATGGAGTTTGTAACGGGCTCTCGCAAAACATCAATCAGAACAGCCCCACCCCAGAATGCATAACTATGCAACTATGTTCCAACCTGTGAGTGTATCTTGCACAAAGATACAACTAAAACAGTATTTTCATTACTTGCTCATAGTCTACGTAAGATACCGTCAAGAAGAGATCTAGACGTCTTGAAGACTTATCTAGCCGTACTGCCGAACAGTATTAATACTGAACAATGTAAATATGTGAAACACACATATGGTTCCTTTGTAACGGTAATTTAGATACGTAATGTTAGTTAGAATATTTGTATTTTTGCAATAATAATATCATAAAAATTTGTAAGAATTTAAGCAACAACAGTACAAACCAGCATACTCAAGTAGAATTAGTGAACTAATAGGTAGAAGTAATAGGAAAATGCCTGTATAATCTCAACTCAGTAGATTGTTCCATTCCAATGGTACTGTACCGCCAAACATAGGCAACTCGAAACGAAAAACAAGTCTTTCTGAAATTTTATGCAGGTGACTTTAGTTCCTAAATATATCTTGCTGTTATCGTTTACCTATATTGTTTATGGAGACCTCTTTTTGAAAATAAAATATTCTGCATTCGCTGATACAACTTGTCAATCATTCCGTAAACCATTTTGTTTTCATTCAATCGATTGAAATGTTTAATATTTGGCTGCCTATGGATTTTATGCATTTCTGATCTTGCAATCAATGCATAATAAAGATCCGTTCTAATGTTGAAATCAAATTAAATTTCGCTCTCTTTCGGGGCTACCAACTGTCAGAAACGTCGAAGAAATGTCACTAGACAGAGCCTCGCAGAAATGAACAGACCCTCGGCTTTTATTCTTCGCGTAAAAAGAAATGCATAGAAATGCAGCAAATATACGGATATATAAACGTGTAAAACGTTGCAATATGCCCTGCTGCACGGAGATTTCAACGATACGATGAATCGTTAGGTCGTGCAGCGTTTGAACCGGCCCTAAAATCTCCGCCATTGAACGGCCGCGGCTATAAACCGGCGAGGAAGGTGCGCGCTCTCGAGATCCTTCAATATACAAACACCGTGGTTCTGTTTGCTGTATTCCACGCCATGACTAAAATTTGTCGGAAGAGTAGGAGTGCAGTAGCAGTGACAGGTCAAACGGCTAACAGCGAGATTACTTAATATTCGCTCGATACGAGACGAGGATTTCCCGCATCGCGAAAACGCCTCGAGTTCTCTCCACGGAACTTGGTTTCTCTATTTCGGGAATTATCGTTTCACCGTGGAAATTCGGTGTTTTCGTTTGAATAGCAGAACTTGCGGAGCAACGGGAGAGCAAGCGCAGGGGAACTGAATAGAATGGAGGTTGGTCGTAATTAATTATTTCGAAATAACGTGATTGCATGATCGATAACACTGTATACGATGGAAACGCGCGGAGCATACTTACCCCGTGTCACCTTACTCCCAAATCCGACGGCTCGTCTTTTTCACTGACGCTCGTAATTTCGATCGTTACGGTTCGGACAATTGATTAATTGGTTAATTACTCCTGACACGTTCCACGCTCGTTCATCGACTATTCGCGTCCCGTTTTATTGCTCGCATCATTTTGTAATTGGCTGTGCGTGTAGGTTGACGAATGTTCGGCTGGTGGAGACAGTGGAGCAGAAGAAGATGAGGATGACGCATCCTCTCATGGATCCAGAAGCAATAGCAGTAGCAGCAGCATCAGTGGAAGCAGCACAACGAGCGACAGCGGGGACGAGAGCGGAGAGGAGCATGGTTCCAGTGGTAGTGAGAGTCACAGCTCTGGGGAGGATGAGGATGACGAGAACGAAAACACAGAGTACTCTGTTAAAGCAGATAGTCCAGACACCTTGGTAGAATCCATCGCTTTTCCATTCACGTTTAAACGCGCAGTCGTTCTCAAAAGCTTTTACTTCTAGAAGTGGGAGACATGCGTTGTTGCGAATACCAAAGTGAAACTACCACAAGATCTCTGCGAACACGCTGTAATTTTTAAAGAGTTTTTGGATTACCCTTATATATGGAACGAATGCCTAACTGAGAATCAAAGGGAGACTCTCTGTAACCTGTTACCTACGTTTCCCAAGGATTGTGATGTAGAATTAGAAACAGAGAAGACTTTGCGCATGTTGTTCGATAATGAGAATCCGAGGTGAGGATCAGGGAGCTTAAGTCTCGTTTCCAGGATTGCAAACATTTCCAGCATTAATCCTTATGTAGTCAACCAAAATGTACAGATTATTTAAAACCTTTTGTATTCAACATGTTTGCACAAACACTCATTATAAGACGATAAATTAATATATTAGCGAGTAAAGAATGGACATTCAGAGAAATTTTGTAATATTTTTTAGAGGAACATTAACAAATTGTTGAAATAAATACCATAAATGGGTACCTGGGTATCCGGTTGACTACACAAGGGTTAACTGGTACTTCTGAGTGAAATAAATGAAATGTTTAATCGCTAAATATGTGGATGCGTTTATTCCAGATTTGGCGTGGCGCCGCTGGAAGCGTTCCACAGTCACTTGTCTGCCGGCCATTACCGTCCAGACATCAGAAGGATGTGCAGCTTGGTTCGCAAAGCCCAGCAGAGGAGGTTGCTGTTCGAAGAACGTAAACGGTCCTACGAGCTTGCAAGCCAGCTGCTAAAATCCCGGGAGAGTTTATTGTCGAACGCGTACAAGCAAGGCTTCTGTCAGCCGGCGCAGAGGACCATGTCGAAGATCCACTGGAGGAAGCCGAAGCCTGCAATGGGTAAGTCAGGCTACCGTCGCGAACGATTGTCGAAAGTTTTCTGGCTGTTTATACGTACCCCACGCTCCAGCCGTTTGGCAGAGGAGTATGTAGTAACTTCCGAGGGACAATACTAACAAGCAATGCACCGACAGTTGAAGAGAAAACGCAACTGCGCTATTTGGAGGAACTGAATGCGCTGAGGACCGAGCTTGGGGTGAGCGCGAAGCTTGCGGCTGACACCACATCCGAGAACGAGGAGAACTATCCGTACTATCAACTCTCCGGAGCCAAACAGAAGAAGAAGAGGCGCTCGCTCATGGGCGCGCAGGGCCTTTCCATCAGGGGCTTGCAAATGAATCACGATGACGAGACGATCCGGCCTGTCTTCTCCACGCTGCAGCGAGCCGATTTCCCCATGAATAGGTCGTTCTTCATTCGAGAACAAACGGAGGAAATGTACCGTGAAATGCTGCTCGAGCATAAGAAGCGACGAGCACGACGCGATGTGCGTAGCATGTCCTTTGCCGTAGGCACTACTGTAGAGTTAGGCATTATTCGAATAACGAACGAAAAATATCTTTAAGTGGGTAGACTCGTTTCCAGGATTGCAAGGATGCGGGATGCACTTCCTCATTTCTCGATAATGCAAAGATGGGGCTTTTCAGTAGTCTAAAGCGATAAATGAAAGATCAATCTACGCCGCGATTGCCCTTAAAAGTCCTACTTTTATGTTTACGAGACGTAATTTCCTATTTTCATAAAGCTGCGACAGCTACATGCTGCCGAATAATGCAAAGTACGCCTCGTAAACGTAAAAATAGTACGTTTGAGGGCAATTGCGGCCTAGATTAATCTTTTATCTAGCGCTTTTGATTGCTGAAACCCTATCTTCGCATTATCAAGAAATGAGAAGTCGCATCCCGCATCCTTACAATCCTGGAAACGAGAGTCTATCCCCTTAAAATCCAAATACATTGGAGTAAACTTTTAAAGTTTTTGTGCTGCCGGCATTAAATGGGCTTATTCGTTACTCGAAATAAATTTCGCCCAACTCTGCGCTACTGTAAACTGTTCGCTTTATTCATTATATTGGGTAATACTATCTCAGGTTCATCCGGAGCTGAACACCCAGGGTATCGCCCTAGCGGACCTAACTCAAAGAGCACAAATCGGCCAGAAGCACAAATTAACCATCGGGCCATCCATGCGAATGACACCCGCGAAGAAACGAATAAAATTGGAACAATCGCCGCTTTGTCCACCTGCGCCAAGATTAATCAACTCGAACAACATAAAACACGAGAGCGACAATAGTGATTATTCTCACACGACCGACGACAATAGGCACCCCGGTGCATTGGACATGGACCACAGAATGCTGACACCGATTAAATCGGAGCCTGTGGATCCGTACGAAGTGCATCAGATGTCGAGAAAGAAATTGTATGTTCGTTATGGTTATGTACATTTTAACCTTCGATTACTCGCACTCCACTTTCTTATAACTGGTTACATGGAACTCTACATATCACGCCAACATAAATCAATTTTTATTCAATGATATAACTATTTTAATGCACATACACATTTGCTGGTGTGGTCGACACCTTTGTTTATGCTTGAAACATTAAATTTAAAGTTTTGAGATTGTAAATACTGTATGCAAATAATTAAAAGTTAACTTTTCAATCTTAATTTCAAATTTATGGAGTTTTTGAGGTTCTCGCTTCGGCAGTCAGTTAATCACGAAGGTAATTATGTTCTACATATCGTTTTTGCAGTAGTCCACCTACACCGAAGGGTAGCAAGTCGTCCATACTGTCGACACCGGAAATTAAGAAAGAAGTGGAGGACATGGAGTACGAGGAAATTAAAACGGAGCTGAATAGTGGAATGCACGAGGAGATGCCGCCCGAGACGGAGGAAGACGAAGAAAACGATAAAAAGGAGCTTGACTTAGACAGCATCGACATGATGCAGATACCTATCCAACTCGACGACGGGATCGACATATTGGACGACGTAAAGTATGTATTCTTTTTCCAGGGTGTGATTAAAATTGGTATCTTTATTTGTAATTTTGCTTCAGATGCGAGGACGAAGGTGTTATATCGATACCAGACAAGGAATTGAACGTTCCGACCAACGACGAGACTATCGACATCAACAGCGGAGCGGAATTGATGCAGGAAACCCATGCTTGTTTTTTCTCGCTCCTGAGGGACGCCTTCACCTCGAAAGGCGAGTACAGAATGAGCGCCGCCGAGATGAAGGATGCTGTGATGTTGTGGCAAGGGAATCCTATCTCACCGTTGAACGATTGGTTAGTATAATTAACTGACAACATCAGTTTCTGCGTAATACTTTGAGTGCTAGATCAGCAGTCTTGAAAATTCTATAAAATAAAAGTCATTTATTTAACGAAATAAAAGTTTGGTGATTGAAATGTGCGATATTGAAAGTACTCCCTCAAACGTTTTACAAATCCTTGTTAACACAGGTATTCTATGGCGCCATCTTGGACCGCATTGGTCCCATTGGCCTTAGGCTTCCTCGCCGGAGAGTACACATACTCTCAAGACGTGAGTGACCGCCAGGAACGCGAACCAGAGCTCGTACCGTATTTAGAAAACAAAGGAAACGGTGTCTACGCGTGGATTGGCGCTGGCCGAGACTCGGATTCGCGACTGTCGGATCTATGTGCTAAATTCTTGATGTACAAGTAAGTACGCGCAACAAGAAGTACGATCCTTATAATGTCTAGTATTATTCTACGGGTGAGATGTTCTCAAAGAAGATCGCTTGTGTTTAGAGATTCATTGGGTCCGCCAACGTCCGCTGCTACTACTTGCTCCGTGGTACCTGTGAAACAGCAGTCTCAAGCGGCTCAGCTTAATTGCAATAATATAAACAGTAGTTCCGGGAATGGGAATACAACGGTGACTGTTAGAGCTAGCAGTCCACCGATAGAGTCGCTCAACGTTGACGGAGGATCCATCAACACGGTAGCTGAATGGGAGCCACCACGGGCTTTATGGCCCACGGAATGGAAGGTTCGACCTTCCACGGTGGACGAGCGTGAAGAGTTCAGGAGACAAGAGCGTATGCGTTATGCTGCGCCCCATAAAGCGTTTACGTATAGAATGCATGGGTATGCGTCCGTTGTCGGGCCCGTGAAAGGCATTTATCAGCACAACGTCGGTATGTTCGCCTAGATCCTAGATCAGGGAGTTTCAATTTGTTCTTCTTCGAGAACCGCAAGGCTCCCACCATTAGTCAAATCTCTTCCCACTGCGCTGGGCACGGTTGGGGCCCCTCAAATGCTTGCTTCCCCCACCAACGTTTCTTCCGTGCAGAGTGCACCTTTGTGGCGTTCGCTAGCGCACTGTTCTACGGCAACGATGAAGTCTAAGAGTGGGGGTAGAACCTAAGCGGGGAATGTGCCGCGTATGACTCGCGACCTACAAGTTGAAACTCACTGGCCTAGATCATTATGCTCACGAAAATTCTTGAAAATTTCAGGATTATTCTTGGGAATCCGATCATCGGATTCTTTTCGGGCACACCTCTAATTTACTTGAATTCGTTCATAGCTTCAGGATTGACCAAGGCTCGTGGACACTCATTGCTAGTAGCCGATCGTCCAAACTTCGTGACGATCCTAGCTCTGGTCCGAGACGCCACAGCCAGGTTACCGAACGGCGAAGGAACGCGAGCCGATATTTGTCAGCTACTGAAGGACTCGCAGTATATCAGAGAACAAACTGACAGTGACGACAAGGAAGGATATTTGCACTCGGTAGTGTCCGGTGCTTTGGACAGATTGCACTATGAAACAGATCCTTGCGTGCGATACTACCCTCGGCGCAAGGAGTGGTTGTACCTTCATCGAGCACGATCGGAATCTGAATTTGGTTTGTATTCCCTACCACTGGTTTCATACGGTTTTGGATAAAATACATCATGCTGTCGTTTTTTGTAGAAATGTACCATCAGCAACTGCAAGGCGTCGCGAAGAACAAGAAGAACATGGGCAGCATGTCGCGGAACAAAGCGCTGCCACCCGTTATGAAGCCTACGAACATCAACAAAGAACAATCTCCGAGCAACAGCAAGGAGTCTACGCCCAAAAAAGAAAGGAAAACCACAATCGCCTCACAGCCAGTCATTTCCAGGCGAGTTCCAAAATCCGCAGTCTAACTATTAGTTTGTTGCATAATTAAAAGGGGGTAAACTCGTTTTTTTTCAGGATTGCAAGGGTGCGGGATGAGCCTTCTCATTTTTCGATATTGCAAAGATGAGGTTTTTCAGTAGTCAAAAGCGATAGGTAAAAGATTAATCCAGGTCGCGATCGCCCTCAAATGTTCTATTATTACGTTTACGAGGCGTAATTTGCATTATTCGGTTGCGACAACTACATGCTGCCGAATAATGCAAATTACGCATCGTAATAGGTTTATCTAGCGCTTTTGACTACTGAAAAAACCCATCTTTGTATTATCGAGAAATGAGAAGGCGTACCCCGCAGCTTTGCAATCCTGGAAACGAGTCTACCTCCTTAACAATTGCGTATATCATTGCTGTATTATCTTACAGGAAGGAGCAAAAGAAAATCGACGAGAAGGCGGCGAACGAGCATTGCGTGTCCACCGAACAGTCTGTTGTTACGAACGTGACGACGACCATGAGCGCGACCACGTCTCCCATGATCAGTGCCGCAGGCTCTTCTATCCCCGTTACATCTCTACCCAGTTCTTCTGCTTCAATCAGTACCGTTAGCGTTGAAAAGGAGATTGCAACGAGCGACGTGAAACCGCTGATCACCACGACAGCGCCAGCTAAGAAAGTGACCAATATCGGAGGGAAACCGGTCGCTGTGGTCAAGACTAGCGCCCAGAGTTTGTTGCAGTCGAACCAGCAACACTTTCCGCATCATCAGATCCAAGTGTCCACTTCTGCTGGCCTGCAGACTATCAGGCTATCTGGACACTCTGTGCTGCACTCTGCTCAGTCCGTCGCAGCCAGCAGCACCTCCAGTAATTCCACCAACGTGAACTCCAACCTGACGACCATATTCCCACCTTCCAAGGTGCAGAACCAGCAACAGCAGCAACAACAACCGCAGCAGCAACAACAGTCGCAGACCATCGTGACGAACCAAGGCGGAAAGAGCATCTTACAGACCGCGAATATAAAGCAACAACAGTCTCAACAGCAGCACGTACTGCCCGGGAAGACTCTGCTGGCTTCTCAGATCAAACTGGTTAGTTCGGGACAGATTAAATCGCTCCTCACGGGTCACGGTCTTCAGGGTCAAACGATATTCATCAAACAATCGTCACCATCTGGGAGCCAACCGCAGCAACTGCAGCAACAACAATTGAAGGTATCGAAATCGCGTGAAATCATTTTATATGATACAATTTGTTACGAAATTTTCATCGTGTTTTAGCAACAGCAACAACAGCAACAGCAACCGCAGATTCAGCAACGGGTCGTGACCAGTCAACAACAATCGTTGCAAACATCCGGTATGCAGCGCATCATTGCTCAGATAGGTGGGAAGCCAATTGCTGTTCAGATCCAACAGTCGCCGCATCAACAGCAGCAACAACAACAACAAAAGATATTGGCCAAAGTTCTGACGAGTTCCGGTGGTGGTCAATTAATTTCCGTGGAAAGTCTACTTGCTCAGAAAGGGCTGAAATTGGCAACCACTGCCGGTCATGCGAATCAACTTAACAGGCAGGGGAAGCAAGTGATGACGCAGTATCAGGTGGGAACTTCCTTTTCTTTTTTCGATGTACAAAATGTTTATTCTGCATAGAAATCTGATTTAATAATCACAATGAAATCCCTAGGTTGTGTCGCAGGCGCAAACGTCTTCGGGACAGTCGAAAATTATAGTGAGTACCCAGCAGTCCCAGCCACAACAGGGCCAGACGGTGCGAATGGTCACGGCCCAGTTAGCTGGCAAGCCGATTGTCTTAGCCAGTGGCAATAAAAACGTCGGAGTCGGTATGAGCAGCAGCGGGAGCGTGGTGCTCGGCAAGCAACAGTCGTCGCAACAGCAATCGCAGCAGCAACCGATCATCCTACCGAGTCAGCTGCTCAACATCAAGACCCTGCATGGCTTGAAGGTGATACCGACGCCGGCGGGCCTGAAAACCACCGGCGCTGCGGTTTACGCACGAGTGATAGCGCCGACGACGATAACCTCGACCCAGTCAACGGGGAGCCAACAGCAGCAAACGATACAGGCACAACAGCAGCAGAGGAACAGTCCTTACAACACACCCTGACAAAATTGATACTCATTTTTTCTTGTTTCATTACGTATTCTTTGTTCAGTTGAATTACGCGGGCTAGTTTCGGTGTTTGAGGAGAAGCTGGGGCACGACACCCATGTAAAAAGCAGTGTAAACGCGTAAGCGATGCTCGTGCGTAGAATTTTCAAGAAACGAGAGATATATCTTCTCGGTGTCGTGGCACACGACGGTAGCGGTGAAATAAGTATACACGCGAGTCATTGACCTTGTTTTCTATTAAGTGTCGGGTTATTTACAAATGCATGATACGATTTTTAAATACAAAAACACCTTTCGTTTTTTCTCTCTATCACGTACACGTACACACACAACAGACACTCTCATTCACGCAAACGTACACTTTCTCTCTTGTATCAAGAAGATTCAGCGGCGTCGTATTGTAACGTATAAATAAACCTTACATAATTACCGTAGAAGATTAAATTATTTTTACAAAGGCTTTCTCTGCGGTCTATGTTATTGTGAAATACCTAGGCGGCGAGTGGCCGCCGCGTCTTTGGTCCGTTTTCTCGCGCGAGGATTACCGGTGAACGTGTTCTAGAAATGCGAAATCTATCTATGTATGTACAAAACTTCAGGGAGGTGAAGCGACGCACAAGTACCGCGATTGTTTCACTGTGCGTTTGTCGAGCACGGTTGGACAACAACTATGTCTGTTCGGTGTTCCGTATGTCTTGGAATATGTCTATCAGATTGTTCACGCCTATCAGGTAGCCGTCCTCGTGGTTCCCCACCTGCCACTCCGCGTCGTGGCGGATACGCGGCAGGTGTTGAGGAAGAGGCAATGTCTTCGCGAAGTCGATCATCCAGATCCCAGCGTTCTTAGCGTCGTGGACGAACAACAGACTCGAGCCGACGACCTCGTGCGACGCGAAGAACGGAGACGCTTTTAGCGTCGCCTTGATCGCCTGCAGCCGCAGGATGTACTTGGCTACGGCGTGAGGGTAGCCCTCGACAAATCGTCTCAACGCCTCCGTTACCTGCAATTGTAATGAATTCATACAATGGGTGTACGAAGTTTTCGTACACATTTTAGAAACGAATAACTTTTTCAAGGTTGGATCCAACAGGGTGAGTTTTTTCAGACTGAAAAAAGGTATTCGCTTTTAAAACGTGTACGAATACTTTGTACACCGACTGTACATTCATCTTGTTAATAAAATCGGCCAAAAATTAACAAACATGTTCGTAAAATTCCCAATTGTATTCCTCGCCACCCCGGCCCTCTCAATATTAATTGGATATTGTAACAATGATCGTTTTCACTGAAATAAATGCTCTTAGCGAATGTGTTAATTTTCATTGAAAAAGAGACAAGGATTGTTTCTGTTGAACCCTGTGAAATCTCTTTCCTGTTTTACAGACGGAATTCTTTATGTCATTTTTCTTGCTTCAAGTGTAATCTCATTTGTTCCGTATTTACAACGAGTCAGAGTCAATTAGCGAGGTAATTAACAAACCTGTTCCCGCGTCCTGGTCGTTTTGAAGTCCTTGGATGAGCCACCGTGGGCAAGCTTGATGCCTTCCACGCGAAAGCCGAGCGTTGCCGTGCTCGATATAGTCTCTCGCCACACCATGTACCTCGGTTTAGTGACACCTTGCACGCGGCGTTCCTCGGCGCTAGGTGCGGTCGGGTCCACTTGTACCATCTTCTCGTACATGTCTTTCCTTAACTGGGGATAAGCTGCTATTAGACTCTCATGAACCTCGCCTGCCTTATCCATCCGGTTTAACACTTTGACCGCCACCTCACTCATCATACTTCGAATTGGCCCATGTTTTTTTTCTAGATGTTTACAATCTTGTTCAATCTGCTACTACACAAACAACTCCATGATCTTTTCAAAAATGTTATACACTCTATACAGGGTGATCCAGTCAAAGTGTTAATTCCCGAACTCATTTCTTGATAATGCAAAGATGGGGGTTTTCGGTAGTCAAAAGCGCTACATAAAAGATCGTAATCGTCCTCAAAAGTCCTATTTTTACGTTTACAAGGCGTAATTTGCAATATTCGGCAGCATGTACTGTGTGGAGCACCGAAGAATTGTAGAGGGAAGGGAACGGGGCAAGAAGTCTGACTACTCAGATGTCCTTTCCGTTCCTCTCGCCCCGTTCCCTTCCTGCTACAATTCTTTCGTGCTCCGTACAGTAACTTTATGCTTCCGAATAATGTAAATTACGCTGTCGAACAATGCAAATTACGCCTCGTAAACGTAAAAATAGGACTTGCGAGGGCGATTACGACCTAGATTGATCTAGATTGAAAAACCCCATCTTGGCATTATTGAGAAATGAGATGGTGCATCCCGCACCTTTGCAATCCTGTAAACGAGAATCTATCTCCGCAACCCCGCATTAGACTCTGTACCTTGGGTCTTTCCTTGGCTTTGGCGAGCTCAGACTCCAGATAGGTCCTAACGCCGACCTTGCAGTCCATCACGCAAGGATGCTCGAAGTCTCCAAGAAGATCCTGAAGCTGCAGGTAAGAGCACAGCACTGTCCTCTTGTTGACGCCGTCCTTCTGACCAGCTTCCCCTGTTTCAGGCTCGTCCACGCTCCCTTCCTCCGTCTCTTTCATGTCCAAAACACCTTGGAAATCCGGCACGTACGGCTTCAACACGTCGTTCATCAACAACCGGAAACAAGCCTCCTCCTGGGGACAGAGTTTCTTTAGAATCGTCCCTGGGGTTGGTCCTGCTCGGAAGTTCCCTTGGTGTCCTGTCAACTGCACCTGCATTCAGAAACAGGCACATTCAGTTCAGAAATCAGATTCCTTCCATTCATACGTAGACAGCGAATTTTAAGCATTTAAAACGGCAAAAATCTTGGAAGAATTTATTTTTATATTTAACTTTTTCAAAGCATGTATTTTTTAATGCATCCTCTGATGGAGCATTTCAAGATGAATACAATGAGTTATATGGTGGAGGTCGATCAAGGTCAACATCAATGAGTCATAAAAAATCAACCGGTATTATTACTGGTGATTTGATGATATTAATAGAGGATATTCAAGTAATTCCACTCACCCACGGATATCTCTGTTTCTTGTAGGTCTGGAAGAACGGTGTCCAGTGCACGATATTCCTAAGCTTCCTCCAGCCGGACGACTGAAACCAAACAGAAACCCGATATTACTGTAGAGTCTCGACTATCCAATCTCCAAGGATCATCCGGGAACCGGATACTCGAACGATCATCGTGGATCAAACGTGAGTTTTCTCGGAGCAAGGATTACCATTCACCGCGGTTGATGGGGAGGGATGTATCAGGGGTTGTTTAGGGGCGGATGACCGGTGCCGATGTCCCAAGTAGCAAAGGTAATTGCAGGGGGAGCATTTCTGGCGTTTAGGGTAGGTCATCGGGGTGGAATTGGTGGGTATACTTGGCCGTGTCTCTTATGGGGCGTCTCCCCGGGGGAGCCACATATCCTCGTCCTCACCTGGGGGAGGCGGGAAATCCGTCAACAGGATTACCACTTCGTCAAAAATAAAAAAAAGGCTATTCAGGGGTAGCGAGGGAGGTCCAGATGTGTATCGGGATTCCTGACCTCCTCTCATTAGCTTAGGTGGGTCACCGGGGTGGAATTATAGTGGGTATATTTCTCCCCCAGGGGAGGCGGGGATCCGTAAAGAAGATTACCACCTCGTAAAAAAAAGGTATTCAGGGGTTGTTTGTTAAACAGTCAGCAACCTGTTTCGAGGCTGTTCCTGGTTACCTTGGCAATCGTTTGCTCGTTGGACCGTTCCGTGTGATCGGAGTCCCATTCGGAGCTGAGATCGTCGCCACTACCCTCTCCCCATTCCAGGTTTGTGTGCGGCACAACAAGCAACCTCAGGTACTGCTGGTACCCTGAGCACCTGTTTAGGCAAGCTTCATCCTTGTGACTCCGTCCTCTGATACATTTATCGTTCCTCTGTCTGTTCTTGCAATCTTCAGTCTCGTTCTCCGGCGCGACGCAGTCTACAACCACTTTCGGACAGGATCCGACCTCCTTTCGATCCTTATTGCTCGAGAAACCGTTCTGCAGCCTGTCCAAAGCGGATTCCTTCATTTCAGACTCGGTCTTCCCGTCCAGGTGGATTCCTGTTTCATCGGGTTCAACGGTACCATCAATTTTCACATCTTCGTTCCCTTCTGTCTCTGATTTCTGGTCCCATTCCTGCGGCTGCGTTCTCAGAAACGAGGGAGAAGGACTCCTAGAAGAGGACGGCGAACGTCGATCCATGATCGACGTCGAAAATCGCCTGGACACCCTCTTACTCCGCGATCGGATCATTTTTCGCAACCCCGGCGACAGCTTCTCGCAATCCTCCACTTCCGCGCAATCCTCCAACACCGATTTCGAGCACACTATTATCTTCGGCACTGTCATACACTCGTACGCCTTCTGCATCTTCAGTTCAGATGATCTACTGGGTAATGGATTATTAGGAATTCTCTGGTGTCCTTGGTCCTGGAGAATTCACAGTCTCTATCGCGCGATCCTTTTTCTAGGATTCTATGAAGATTCAGGAAGAGTCCCGTACAGTACCACGTCTAAAGATCACCATCAACCGTGATCTTCGAACTTTTAGTCCACGTAATATTTTTTGTAATCAAACTGTCCTGATTCTTACTCCTTTTTCCAGGATTCTACAAAGCTGCACGAAGTCTACAACCGACACACAAGTACTAATCGATACTTATCCAACTCTAGGTCCACTTCAGCTTCGGTACACACTTTCGAAGATCACAGTCTCGTACTCTATCCTATCGCCGAACCGTTTCCCAGGACTCCGGGCCGCACTATCATCGAAGCAGGTACAACGAATTCGACGCAGGACAGGTGGCCGCGTGCCACTTTTATCGATGAGTCCTGCCCGAATGCCAACAGCCTAACCGAGACCGAACTTTCACGTTTTTCCGTCTACGAACGTAAACTACGTCCGTCGTTCGCGGATCTATTTCCGGCGATGGCTGGATCGTTTCTGCGCGATGATCTCCGCGAAAACGATCGACCTCGTCCAGGTCACTCGTTGTCACCGGCTACCTGTACTTTCTTCGTCAACCAGCCTCGAATCTCGACTCGGCGGTCGGCGACTCGTTCATTTCACGAACCGGACCGTTCCCAGCAGGTGTTGGCGCGGCTTGTAATTGCCGTAATTGCTGTAATCACGAGGTGCGACCGAATCGAGACACCTGAGTCGACTGGACACCTTCCACCCACGTCGCGCGTCCTCTCCGGGCCCCGTCCCGCCGTGGAAAGCGAGTTGCGTGTGCCACTTTTTATTCGATGGCCGAGCTCGAGCGGACTCGCGACACGCAAAATTCCGTTGGCTCTGCAAATACGACTCGAGCCTCCCGCAGGTGGCTTCCGACTATGATCGCGCCGATAACGAGCCTATCTGTTACGCTCTTTCGATGCACGAGAAGAATCCTCGACGCTCCTGCGATTTCTGGCTTCAAGTCGCTTCACGTTTTCTCTGCAATCTTAGATTACTTCTTTATTCATTCTTTTTTACTTTCGGTGAAGTTTAAAATGTGATCTTTAGACCCATTAAGTTCCTCTCAATTTTCTGTTTATTCAGTTATTTCCCCACTCCAACGAATATGATCATTCGATAGATCGAGAAGAGGATTCCAAGAAACTGGAATACTGTCCAATCTGATTCCCCTTTTATCTTATCGTCCGTGGAATATTTACACCGCTCCTCCTCCGTTGAAATTAACGCGCGACTTGTTAATTCGCCGAGCCAATCAGGAAAATTGTAGAAATGTTCGATTCAATCTCAATAGTTTAATCGTCTTTTTCCGCTGTTTTTTATACAGCATTTGCATCGACCAGTTAAAGCACCGTGTTTATGTCCCGTTCGATTTTTCCAAACATTTTCATGTAGACGATAATCAGGCTTGTTCGCTAGCTGGATCAACGAGTGGAATTTAGGGAACGCTTTGGTTTAACAGTGCAACCTTCTTCTCGTTAAATCGTTCGCGCAATGTTCGAGAAGAAAATAGAACGAAGCTCGTTTCAGTACCTTGATCTTGTTTTTACCGAATATCTTGTGCAACATTGGCATCGGCCAATTCAACAAGTGGGTCTCGAGAAAATGTGAACGAAGTTCAACAGCTTAATCTTCTTTTTGCTGAATTACTCGCGCAACATTTACGTCGACTTGTTTCTCTGCCGTGTTTGCGACTCATTCAAGAAAATGAGACAACGTCCGATAACCCAATTTCCTTTTTTCCCCTGTTCTTTATGCAACGTTAGGCTAATTAATATACACGGCGGACAACGCGATTCATCTTCCGCTGGATCGAGAAAATAATATTCCGTATTCGCCGTAAAATACTCGGCGCAGTATCTCAATCTTCCTTCTACTACGTTCGTCTTGCATCACACTTATTATTTACGTAATATCGGTTGTAAATGTCGTCGAGATTACACAAATACCGAAATTGCGTACTTCTAAACTACAGTTCGATTAATTGGCTCGTGATTCTGGCCGCTGGCGACCTTCGCAATTGCTCGCCACTTGTTCGTCCACTGGAATAAACACGCGGAAAATGCATCTGGAACAGTTTCGAGTCGAGAACACCTTCGATATTCTTCTTCTCGTGCGACGCTAGTGTTTCTGTCTTATTCTCACAACAGAACGATCTAGCATAAACGTCGACATGAATGTACAGACTGTTCTAGCAGACGCTTCAGCTGAAACTCGAGCAGTTCGACTACCAGTACACTGTGTTCACCGATTGTTCGCTCGTTCATTCGCAACTGAACACACAGAAATGCAACTTGAACAGTTTCTCATCGAACACCTCAATTTCCTTCTTCTTATACAACACTGTGGATACTGTCTTAATTATACCAGCACAACGGTGCAACATAAACGTATTAACACTTCGATTCCCTCGGTTTTCTGCAACATTTGTTCCCGTTTAGCTGTCGCGACACAATGATGCAACGGAATCGTGCAGACCGTCGAGATTCTCAAAAGCTCGTTAAGTCTTAATAGTAGTCGGTGACTCGACAAAACATTCGAAAATTTCGAGTCGAATCGGATAAGTGAAACAGTCTCTTTTTCCAGAGACACCCTGTGTATTCGCGGAATGTAATTAGTGGCGATCCACGTGAGTCTCGGCTGTGCACTAATCAGGATCGCGGCAGGACCTGCTGCTCGATCGACGATCGCTGGATCAGCAAGAAGCGGCCGTTGGACTGGCTCGGCTGTTTATCGGTGCACATTCCAAATAACTGGCGCCTTTGGCCTCCCGGACGCTTGCGTTACATAATTGGTGACGCTCTCGCATCGACGGCACCGCATTTATTTCCATTTAAATGGTTTACGTCAACGCGATCGGGCCGAGCCTCGTGCGACAAGAATCCGCTTCGTAGTTGACGCTCGGACGCGCACGGAAACGCCGCTGCTTCTTAGATCCTCGATCTCGATTCTCACGCGGAGTCCACGCGCGCGCCCGTGTCATCGATCCGAAGAAATCGTCGCTGGAAAATCGGGAAAAACTGCACAGACTGTGAGACTGCGAATCGCTGAGGAAATTTCACGGAATCCCGGTGAATCTGCGACTCGCTGGGAAAATTGCACAGGATCTCGGCGAGGCTGCGGATGACTGGGAAAAATTCCACGGAATCCCGGTGACGCTGCCGGTCGCTGGAGAAAATTGTGCTGAACCTCGGAGACGCCACGAGTCGCTGATTAAAATTGCACGAAGTCTCATCGGTGCTGTGAATCGCTGGGGAAATTTCACGGAATCCCGGTGAAGCAGCGACTCGCTGGGAAAATTGCAGAGGATCTCGGAAAATTGTACAGAGTCTCGGTGGTGCTGTGAATCGCTGGGAAAAACTGTACAGAATCTCAGTGGTGCTGTGAATCGCTGGAGAAAATTGCACAGGGGAATCTTGGAAGTCTCCACTGCGAATCGCTGGGAAAAATTGATCAGGGGAATGGCTTTATCGGTTGAAGACCGATCTCTGTTAATCACTGGACGGCGCCAGGACTTCCGGTCTGGGTTAGCTGATGGAGGAAGTTGACCAAGTACCAGTCAAGCGGATCGGTTCCAGCTTTTCTTGATTGCTTGCGAGGATCGATGCGATGGAAGGATTTTTTGGTCCTCGCCACTTGTATCTTGGTTCGTACGATCGAAATGTGCAGTCTTTCTTGGAAGGATCAGGTAAAAGCTGATTGTTGACGTTTGATAGTAACCTTGCTGTATATATGTATGTGTGTGAAAGAGTTGTTTAGGATTTGACAGAGTCTCATTCTAGAATTAGTCCTGTCTTCTTTAATCCTGCCGTGTTTTGTGGGATTTATAAAAATCATTCGACGGTGTTCTTTTTAACAGAGAACGGCCACCGATGGGACGCGGTATGATGTTCGCGGATGGCATCGATTCCGAGTCGCAGATCGCGAACATCGAGATGCGTCATCGACTAATTAACCGGCGGTCGCAGTCGTCATTAGCGGAGTTATCAGGAGCGGACGAAGCACACTGTGGCGAACGTCACCGTGGCTAACCGACGCGGAAATTATTGTTTATCGTTATCGGTGATGCTAAAGTCATTATCGCAACCGAAAAACGGAGGAGAGAGAGAGCAAAAGAATATCGCAAACATGGAAAAAGAACAAAGACGAGAAGAAGAATTGCATTGTAAAAATATGGTAATTGGGCCTCGTTGATACTATGATCTTTGCGTCACGATTTTTTTTGCAAGATACATAAATTGTAGCTTGTCTTATGCAAATAGCTAAACCGCGATTGTTATGTGTGATGTCCGCTAGGAGAAAAGAGCGACGTGTGGGCCAGTGACCCGGGACTTTTGACCCGTATCAGGCTCATCAGGCTCATTATGCATGCTTCTCGATAGAAAAACGGCTTGCAACGCAGACAATAGAGGAATGTCTACAGCAGAGGTTCTTAAACTGTGGTCCGCGGACACCTGAGGGTCCGCGAAACAATTTTGACATTAACTTTACATCCCCGAACTTTCCGCTTTTATTCAAATGACTAATTTAATAAAAATCCTACATGAAGAAGAAAAATGCCTAGGGTTGGGATGGGGTCCGCAAAAAAAAATGTTGTTCGAAAGGGGGACTCGGACTACATAAGTTTAAGAACCCCTGGTCTACAGGATAAAATGACTCTGTTCTCCCTATTTTCAATTTGATGTTCTGAGATTTAGAATGCAGAACACAGACACTCAGACTGTTTCCACGGTCCCGTCGCGACTCGCGCAATTTCTTCGTGATTTTCCGCTGGGGTCGCCGGCGAGGTGTCTGTTTGAGCAAAACATTTGCTGTCTTCGGACGCATGAATTTCTCTGTAAACAGTGTCTCTCTCTCAGCGCGGTGACGCTCTGTGTCCACACACGGTAGCGACTCGCTAACTCTCAGTCTGTCTATCAGACTCTGAACTTTTCAGATACATTCCTTTCGCTCGGAATTCCAGAATACATCGAAGCCGCGGCGAGTAAAAGATCGGCTCGAGAACGATTGTAACGTCAAATGAACAAGGTAGCCAGCCCCTCGGGGCAGGCGATCGGGAACTCCAAAAGGCGATTCAATTATTTCGTCGACTAACATGGAGAATGATTTTACAGGTCCGCGGAACGTGATCGTCGGCCAGTTTCAGGCAGCCGGTGACATTAATTGGCTATAAAAGATGTAACAAGGATTCCTCTAGAAACATTTGAGATGTGCAATAAAGAAACTTTACAGTTTCTGTTTTGTGATCATGGGTGAGAAAGCTTTATTATTCAGATATTAGATCAAATCATGTACACTACCGTGCAAAAGAAAGAAGCACCCAGTATAATTATAAGATATAATGAGAAACAATATCTGCATGCAAAACAATGATTGATTTATTGCATTTAAAGTATTAGATAATCCGGAATAACACATATTCTCAGAACTATTCAATTAAACAGCGGAATCCTTTTTGACAACTTACTGTGCTTACGCTTTTCTATTAAATATGACCGGGTGCTTCTTTCTTTTGCACAGCAGTGTACACTGACACGGAATCTCCAGGAATTTTTTATTTTTCATGATCTTCAGGAAGACAACTTCAAGGAAAGAGTCCGTAACTCAGTCATTTCTGCAGACTCCACCACAAGAAAATTACCACGACATGTTCAATATATGCACTTTCAACTAAAGTACCGGCTAAAAAGATAACTCCGCGAGAGTTACTTCAGAAAAATTTCTAAAAATTACGGTTCTCCAGATTCTCAACTAGGCATGACTACTTAATCTCCTCTTTCAGGAATCACAGATGTTATAACAGTGATGCAACACAGGAAGCGATGCCAGGATTGTGAAGATTACATAGCAGGCTATCAGGACGAAGCGTTAACAATCTCCGCAAACGAATCACTAGCATCATGGTCATTAATTCCGACAGAGCGACGCGGGACTCTCGTTTCTATAATAGTCGGAGTTGTCCGCGGGATTCTCGGACGTTGTAAAGATCGAACAACATCTCCGGCATCCACGTGTGGCTGCCATCCGTCCCTGATATCAATCCTCATTCGGCCAGTGGCTCGTAAAAGCAGCGTCGACGGGACACGCGCGCGAATTCACGGTCGTTTCGCAGAGTTTCTCGTCTCTTCTCCCCCCGCCAACGCTTCGCTGCCTTTTACGCGCCGCTCGTGATTAATAAAACGGGCGCAAATGACTTGAAGCCGGCCGTTTAATTATTCAATTCTCGGGCGCGCGACGGTCGTTCGCGCGCTGCTTGTCGAAATGATAACGACACTCTGAGAACTTTACCGAAACGCTGTCATCTATCGAATGTCCAACTCTCTCCTAAATTTTTCCGCTGCTAACGTTATGAACCTTCTACCGTCACGTTCGCGACATTTTTCTGATTGAAACGATACCAAACACGATGCGCTTTGAATTCTATTCACTTGTGTAATACGCGATCTAGTGGAACCTCGATTATCCGAACCGATTGGTGGAATACGGGGGTTTGGACAATAGAATAGCTACAATGAATCGCTTTGGATTGAACTGTTTTCGGATAATTTGCCTGTACATGTCGGTAAACATTTCTTGTCCTAAACAACAAAGTCCATGACATTAATTTGACTCTATCTTCAAGTACAAGACTGTAGTCGTCAGATCAAACAATGAAAAAAGTTTGGTCAGTCTGTTTAACATAAATAGAACATAAAATCCTTGTCCTTCGTACAGCAAAGAGTCGATACAGAAAAATGTGATTTTGCATAAAGATCCGCAGTCTGGTCATGAGCAAACATCGAGTCCATTCGCGTTTTTATGGTGATCCGGTGGTGGTCGTAAAACCGAGCACGGGACTATCGGGGTTAAGTGATCTTTTTGCTTTCTCCGTTGCATACGAATTCGACGGCGTTTTGCAATTAATGGCTGGTCCGCTGTCGTTTTTGTAGAATCCACCGGCGAAAAAGCAAAGGGACGTGAAGGAGGAGGGACCGCGGACCGATCAAGGCGAAAACCCTTGACCCAGATGCCATCCGGCCAACAAAATATTCGATAAATACGCGCCAAGGCTTGGCCACCTCAAAATCGAACGAATTCCGTCTCTTTCCGACGATTCGCGCGAGGATCCTTGTTTCTGGATCGTGATTTATGCCCCGGCGACAGCAAGGTTGTTCAGATTGCGGATCTTTATGCGTTTATAGCAAATTTTGCTGACGGCGAAACGAAGAAATGCGTTTTAATGCTGACACCACCCATCAGTGACAGGGATTGTTAATGTTGACTTGCAAAGTAGCAAGATTGCGTCTGCCCGGACTTGTCGCGACTCTTATCGCGATGTAGGATCAAGCGGATGCTTTCAATTCTACAAAATTATTTTTATGATCTTGATACTTGTAACTTGATGGAACGCAGATGATTCCGGTGCTAACAAAGTTGTTTATCGAGGTGATCGGCTTTTACTTGCAGTTTTCAGTGGGGTGTCCTTGGGAAGGTAAACTTGCATAAAAATCGGCAGGAAATTGTACTGACCGTGATTACGATAATTCCAATATAGACTGACTGCAGAATATGGAATACAAGAATGGGAGGAGTAGAATATACATAGAATCTAGAATAGTGCAATAATACGGAATACAGAATATAGAATATAGAATAAAAAGTAGGGGTTGAACAGATAGAATATAGAGTATAGAAATTATGCTGACCGTGATTACGATTGATTCTGGCATAGACTCACTGCAGAATATAGAATAGAGAATGGGAAATGTGGAATATATGTAGAATCTAGAACAGTGCAATAATACGAAATGCAGAATATAGAATATGGAATAAAAAATAGGGGATGCAGAATATAGAACATAAGAGTCCCTCTAGGACCTTTCGAGAGAATATCTAGCTTTGTTTTGTGGAGAAACCATCCTGAGAATCCTGTCGGCAGACCGGCATTCCTCGTCTGAAGGAAACTAGAGCGGCCACGAGAGCTAATTGGACCGAGCCGGCTGATTAGCCAATGGGATCGAAACGAGACGGGAACACGACCGCTAATTGACCGGCGCAGCTTTTCTCGCGGACGACCAAGTTGCATAAACCTCCTCGATGGTGTGCTTCGAGCGAAAAACCAGCCGCGAGGAAATCTCGAAGAATTTAGGCCTCCGCGTTGCGTAGCTTGCGCAACAGGCCGGGTAATACGTTTCTAATCGATCATCGAGCTGTCGACGTCCCTGCATTTATTACGCCGGCTGTCCTGCGGCATACCGAATCAAAGTGAAACGTATCGATGGCTCGAAATTTCGAAACCCATTTCGCCTGGTTTTTTATTCGCCTGTCGAGGGGGCACAATGTTCTCGTTAAGGAGCTTGACAAAAGACGTCAGCGGCCGATCGATCGGTTTCATTGAGACATCGATCGGCCAAACGAGGATCCGACAGAAAGAGGTTCATGGACGCGCGCATAATTAGCGACGACCGATCTCCATGCGTGTGGACAGTTTTCAAACATCCGGCGGATAGCAAGAAGAGTTAATAACAGATTTATTTGATTTCTGTAAAAATTTATTAACACGTTCGCTACCAGAACACGTCTCGTCTCATGAAGTATGAACAAAAGTAGTAATAGATAATTTAATTCAAAGTAACGACGTACAACGAAATTAATTTGGTTTTGCTTACGTCAAGTACAAAATGGTTCATGTCACAAATGCGTCACGCTGGTAACGAACGTATCAAGACAGTTTTAGATAAGTAAAGCTGAAAACCAGATGCTCCAAAAACAGTTAATGAACCGTCATACTTAACAAGAAAATTAGTGTATAGAAATTTGGGTGACGAGAGTGCGCCATCTCTCAAATCCTAGCAACGATAAAATTATCCAAGATCCACTTGATCCGTCGCAAGAAAGTTTTTCGGTGCTTTACCTTTTTCTGTCCAATTTGCGGCGGTCTTCGTTGATGCTTGTCGACGATCCCCAATAAACAATCGTCGCATTTGCAGTAAAAATTGCCACTCGATGCGGAATCGCTCGAAAGCAGCGAGTTGTACGTGCTGGCACTGGTCTGACTGTCCATTGAATCGGCTCTCCTCAGGAGAAGGTTCTTCCTTGGTGACGCGCCGCTTCGTCTTTCCGCTTCATTCTTCTCGTCCTCGCGTAAACTTTGTTTCTCGATCTTTGCCAGCAGGATTTGCTCCATTAGGTTCAGTGTTGGAGGCGATGAGAGCGTTGGGGATGATGGGTGCGAGTGACCGATCCTCTTTTCCTGCTCCATTTTGGGATCTCTGGCTGTTGGAACTTTGGCAAACTCTAGGGGACTCGAGTAATAATTTTATTTCTAATTCTAACTCAAACTTTGGACTTCTAATTCAAACCTTTAGACTTAGCTTCAGATTTAATTTAGAAATTTAGTTTAGATTTAGTAATTGATGTGAAAGGGGACAGAGACCCTTGCAGCGTTTCTTAAGGGATAAGCAATCTTTTCTTCTTATTTAGACATCCTTATTCGTCAACTCTCTTGTTGCTAATCCAACAAGGACATAAAAAAGGTTTCCCTTAAACTCCGAGTCTTCTGTGGCTGGTCAGAGAAGATTCCGCAAGCACCAACGATCGAGTGTTGTCCTGTTAGATCCTTGTAGACGAGCCAGGCAGAGGCTGGAGGTCCTAGAATGCGGCTGGTCGTTCCGCAGCACGGTTTCCAGGACCGGTCTCGCACACGGCGTTCCTCCTCGCGATCCTGTAGTTGTACTGCGACATTTCGAACGTTCACTGTCGTCTCCGTAGTTCCAGCAACGTTCCTCGGAACACTAACACCCGCATCGTGTTCATTGCCGAGTGTCGTGGCAAAAAAGAAGAAAAAAAACAACGACCGTGACACTCCGCGGCGGGATCAATTTCTGCGGACTTGTCGCGGTTCCCGGAGTACTTGCTAATTCGCGCGACGGTCAATTGATAGTGCCGGGGGGAACTGCGAAAACTGTAGCCTTCGAGTTGATCTAATAGCCTGCACCGCGAGCTACGATAGCTCCTTTTGCCAGTTTTTTTTTGTTGCTCTCCTACGTTCCTCGAAAATACTCTACTACGTTCCAGCCCCCTTCGACGGATAGATACCGCGAAAGGTGCGACTGGTGATAAGCGTGATTGTCGATTAGGTTTCCAAGTTCTTGCGGAGGAAGGAGAAACTTTCGAGGACATGGAGAAACCGGGATCCAGCGGAGTGCAGGGCCCGGCTGCACGCTTTTCCTCTACTGACCCGAATTGAGTGCTTCCTGTTAACCAGCCGGCCACGTATTACTCGATCATCTATCGCGTGTATCACCTACATATATGACGCGTAGATCTCACTATTGTGTCAACTATCGCGCGGGCGCGCGCGCGGGCACCTGATCGGCCGATGCCACAGGTGGCGATCCTACCTACGGGAGGACTGTTAGGCTAGCTGTACAATCCTGAGCACTGTGAGGGCTCTGGTTAGGTTATTTTCATGATCGCAGACGATCTCTGAAGCTAAGCTTGGAGCTTGAATGTCTTTGATCCTCTTCTAGTTCTATGAAGCATCGAATTTTAGGAAATAAACCCGTGTTGCACAGGAAGTTTATCTTTTGATTTAAGACTGCATTTGGATGTCTGATAGCAAGACAATGGAACAATTGGCACGGTTACAGATTCTATCAATCTTGTACAGTATTAAAGAAAGTCTAATCTGATTATTAGATTGCTGATCTTTGTACGAATTTATGTTTTTACGGACTGTATTGTGGAAACTAGAATGAGGGATTTGTTGAAGAGCTTAATGTCTTAATTAACAGATTTCTAACCCACTTATGTGTTCCCTGATGAATATATCATCAATAAGAAGCAAGTAAACAATTTTCCCAGTATAAGTCTACGATTTTAAACCGCCGGACTGTCGGCCGACGTAGAAACAAAAGGTGTTCGATTACATCTTCGCGGTGTCCTCCGCTTGCATAATGAACCAGTATCTGATCCTCCGATTGACGTAATCCATTCGCCTACCGCGCCAATAATCCTCCACCTAACAGCCTCTTTGTCCCGCAGAAAATTTTCCGAGCTTCCGCCGTCTCGAACACGAAGATGCGTGGAAATTTTTTTAAAAAACTCTCGAATCTCGACACCGAGCGGTATTGTTCTTAAAATGACTACAGTAATGTCTCGATGTATGTGACAGCAGCGCCCGCTCTAGAGGTTACGTCGCCCCGGACAAAAAGACAAATTGCCGCCCATTAAAAATATATATGTATATATATTTTTTACTACATTTTTTTTTTATTTTCAATAAAAATCAAATCATTTTATTTATATTTTAATAAAAGCAAATTTTCTATTAATTGGGTATTTAACATATCAATATTTTTCTTACACTTACAGCCAAAATGGCGCCCCTAAATCTTGGTGCCCCGGACAAATGGCTGGGTTGCCCGCCCCTAGAGCGGGCCCTGGTGGCAGAGGTGTGCACGAAATTTGTGAACAATTCGTGAATCTTCGAACCCCTTGATATCGATGAGACAACACTAATCTAATGACAAAACTTTGTTACTTTTAATAATTTTTTTGTATCACATGTTTTCGCATACATCGAGACAACGCTGTGCTCACCGTTTGACAGGTACTAACTATAGACGATTGTTCACCGCACTGTCACAACAAACGGATCACCCATGCTTCGATCACCTAACTTTCACTAAACCTTCGCCGATGATCTATGCGCGGCGATTTATGATTTCTGCCGTGACTGCCGGACAGCAGTCATTAATATCGCGGGGACGCGACGGTTTCTAATCGAGCGAGAGCAGAAGAAAGATCAAGAGAAATCAAGAGAGACAAAGAGGGAGAAGAGAATCGTTATCAGTGGTCCCGTGAATGGGATCACTGTTATCAACGATTGGGTCGATCAATAACGTAGCGCTACAAGAAAGATCAAGGCACAGAAAATATCCGAGTACGAGGGATCTAGGAGATCCACAAGGAAGGCTTGGACGAGATCGATATTCCTGAATCTTTGAAAGAAGTTATTTAACATCACCCAACAAAAATTAACTATCACCCATGGTTGAGGACTTTTTAATAGATCCTTTAACAGCAACAGAAACTTCAATTGATAAACCAACAACTCAGCCTAAATCATTTAATAATCTCGTTTTGGAGTTTTGTGAAAAAGAAGATTTTTAAGCTTTCTTTTAACTAAGCTTCCGGTCAAATAGTCAAAAGAGAATCGCTAAGCTGCATAATTACCAAATCTCTTGACCCCTCGCCTCGCAATATCATGTCAGACTCGTGACGAAAACTACGAGCACAATCTACTAAATATGGGCGCTACGATCCCGATAAGAAGCGTTTCGATCTTGGCCTGCCGTGAAAGGAAGTTGGCTGCCTTCTAACGGACACGTTCTAAGTTCTAAGCGGGACTGTCTTTGAGCTGCGCCGCGCAGCGCTCTACTGACTCGAAGATCGCCAAAATGCAATTCGAATGGGGTACTTTAGCAAACAAGGAAATAGTTCACACCGATGAATAAAAGATGGAGAGACGTCTGCCCATCAAGAATCCAGTGATAGATCATAAGTTAAAATTGCTGGAGCCTTCCGATAATTTCTATTTACAACATAAACTATGGTGATATTTATAAAAATTTTCTCGTACCAGACATTCCGATGAAAACAAATAAAGAAAAATTCTCGCGCGCGCGAATAGACGTCATAAAATAGAAGTGTTTAACCACAGACAGTACGGAGTCCTTGGTCATTGTAACAAACGCCGGATACTATTCAACATGAAATAGTCATTAAATTGCTAGAAGATGTTTGTGTTTCCCACTAGAATGAATAATTAAGAATTGTCTAAGAAGTACATGTCTAATACACGTCCTAATTCCATAAACAAAGAGTTTCTAAGGGTAGCATTTCTTTTCACAAAAATTTCACAAGAACAAATGCTTATTTCGATCCCCGTGTAAGGCTACGCCACTGTGGAGTGGGGACGCGTGTATGGTAGGTGATTAAGGAGCGTTTGATTGGCCGGGGGTTCGGCCCTCACCGCCTACCATTGGCTAGCTTTGCAACAAATGGGCGTGGCGATTATGTGGGCGTCGAGCGGCGCTACTATAACGAAAGAACGAGATTTTATTCAAAAAATCCTTTATTTCTGTTGTGCAGAACGAGATGGAGTGATAAGATGCAACAACAACTGCTTATCGGTATCGTGTCTAATCATGTTCCGTCGGAAGATATTGATTTATTGTTGTCAACAATAACACGTTGGGTAATTCAGTTCCCTCGTGACAAGTCTGGTTCCAAGAATAAAAAGTGATTGTTCGAAATGTGGAAAGAGAACGATTTCGAAATGAATTGATCGATTTGAACGACTTTTTGCGACGGAACGATTAGAAAACAAATTGGCACACCGGGATTTCCGACGACCCACGTCCATGATATTATTTTCGGTCGCACCGCGCGATGTTTTATTCATAACGCGTGCGTGTCATCCCGTGTGCAACGCGAATTTTCTATGTCGGAGAGCTGGAACGCGTGGGTCGATCGATAGACGTTCAGAATACACTTAGAAGATCTTCGGGCCGCGATTGTCTTCGCGTTTCAATCGCAGAGGCGTCATTGTTTTATGATCGGAACGAAGGACGAATCGCAACAGAGATATCCCTGGAACTGTTCCACTGGACAAACACTTCATCATGAATTATTTTGTTATGTCAGCATGTTGCTCGCAGATCCTGCAAAAATTCCCATGGCTCTGCTCTTTGCCTTAATTGTAGTAGACCTTAGAATAATTGATTCGTCATTGCTATCTATGTTTTTCTTGTGGAATCAATTATTCATGAACAAGAGATTCACTATTTTTGCATTCACTGTTCTGCTATACTAGAAAGTATACTGTAATCTTGTTCCAGGGATTCATACATCGTTTTGATCGATCAAGAGGCCTGAAGCGCCTTCGTCGAATCTCCTCGAGCACACTCGGTATCGCCGGCTGATAAAACGCTCCGACGATCGATCAGATCAATAACACGAGCTGGGGGCCTTTGGAAATTTATCTACAGCGCAGACAATAGAGTTGCAAAATTTAGTTCGAAGAACGCTAGACGAATTTGAAAGATACAGGTCATCCACCGCCTGTTTTCTTATTATATGTAGAACCTTCGAAAATGCTAGACTAATCAAGATAAATGAACGTGCAGAGACTAAAAGGACCTGTTCTTATCATAGAACCTTCGAAAATGCCAGGCAAAACATGATAAACGATCGTCTAACTAAGATTAGAGGAGCCCAAGAACAAAAATATCGGGGACACTTTGCGGAGCATGATCGCCAGAGTACGAATCTCTATGCAAAATAAAAATTGTCTACATTATAGAAATAGATACACAGAAATAAACCTTTACATGACTTTCTCACAGAGTAAGGTGAACGATCACCTGAAGCTCAGGGTAGCCATCTCCTGATCAGCGAATCCTCTAGCCCCGCGTTAAGGTGAAAATCTCGAAATACCTTGTAGAGCAACGCGTCGCAAGCGATATTCCCGTCGAGGATCTCGTCCAGGTCGATCCTGAGCAGGCCTAGGGGCCGTTGCTTTCCGCGTTTCATCTTCCGCGTCCTCAGGTTTCGCTCCCGGCGGAGACGCAGTCATCGGTAGCGGATCGCCGCGGAAACTAGCAGACCGCGAGATTGCCATCGACTCACCGGTGCACATTATCACCTGGCAGTGTTTGTTGATAAGTGCCCGGCCGGCGCGGCGGCGAACACGCGACGAGATCCCTTCGTGGAAATCGCTGCGGAACTCTTATCAGATGGCAGTCGGCCGCTGACGAACCAGAACTGCGCATCGCTGATCCCAAGAACCTAACCGATTACGCGCGAACACCTGCCTTAGCGATCTTCCGGCTGGACTCTAGCTCAAGACAGCAACGAAAGAGTTCAGGACCGACCTGTTCCAAACCTATCCTCCAGTTCCGGGCGACTCAGTCCGCCGAAATCGACACCCGCTGATAGTACGATCCTCTAAGACCGAAAATACACCGCGGCTTCGAGATACGCTCGTCCCGACCGACTCCGCCGGCACACAATAAACACAGGCCGATTCGTCGGGTTTTATTTAAATCAAGTTCGTCTTCCTCCCCCGGTTTCGCTGGAATTCTATTTTTTCCCGTCGCGGAGCCGCGGCGTGGAGTCATCGGGATTTAATGATCGTCCGTATCGCGTTTCGGTTCTATATATGGGGTCGATGAAGCCCTAATTGATGGTCGCGCCCATCGTCAAAGGGCCCGCCTAACACCGTCGTGTTTGCTTGAATCTTCAGTACCTCTTCAAGAGCTCGAGGATCCTCCAGTAATCTTTAAACGGTCGAGGTACCAAGATCACAGGAGCTTTTCCAGTGGGTTTTGTAATTTGTTTTCCAGTCACATGGAGAATCGAGTGTCGTTGACTGACAATGTCACCGGACGTAGAGTGACTGAATCCTGTGGAAAACGGTGCCGCGAACGGAGACGCTGACGAGAGACCGCACACCACCGTCACCGGTCCTCCACTGGCTCACTGTTACCACATCGAGTACCTCGGCTAGACTGGAGATGCCTCGAGCTTGAACTTTCTGACTCCTTGAACGGGGCGGGATAATGGAGCATTTGAAAGTAAAAGCATGTCTCCGATAGGCCTGCTTGCTCTATTCGAGCCGACACTGGAAGTGACTGGTCAGTTATAGTCAGTGGCATAGTGGAGTATTTGATGGACGTACACTTCCTAAAGGACATCGAATGGAATTGTACAGTGCGAGCCATTTAACTCTGCCTCCTTAGCGTGCTCCTTTATTGTTCATCGTATGAAAAAATGTTTCAGACAAAAGTTATAGTGTATCAGATGAAGATTCATATGTACTAATTAATTTTTTGTCACATTTCTTCTTTATAAAGATAATATCACCTTTGGTCGTTTACGTAGCGGGAAGTTTAAGAAAATGTCAAAGTGTGCCACATATTTTTATGAAAAAGCAAGATAACAAAATAACTAATTAGCACAATTTGAACCCCTCTCGATACTGTGCAATTTTCCTATGAAACATTTATACATGTAACGAACGGCTAACGAGTTACTTTAGGAGAAAGAGTTAACTACCGTGCTTAGCTTTACCGAAATACTGATTCGTGAAAAGCTATTGTTTCAGTATCAAATATTATGCGAGTCACAAGTTTATAACACTATACACAGACTAGATTGCTAAAGCTGATCACAAGGGATTAACTATGACGAGGAGTACACTTAAAAATTCATTATTCTTGTATGAATAATTGAAATAACACGACCGACTGACGTAACAAGATGATGCAGTTCTGCCAAGGT